>NC_136268.1:77898830-78516497 GCF_964187855.1 Myxine glutinosa
AGGTTCTTGTGGTCAAATGCTGTCTTTGGTTTTCGCCAAACACGTCTTCTGGTACTGTGGCCAAATAGCTCTACCTTTGACTCATCTGTCCAGAGCACATTGTTCCAGAAGTGCTGGTCTTTGCCTAGGTGTTCATTGGCAAACTTTAGTCTTGCCCTGATGTTCTTTCTGGACAGCAAAGGTTTCCTCCTGGCACACCTCCCATGTAGATCAAATTTGTGCAGCCTCTTTCTAATGGTAGACTCGTGCACTTTGACATCAACAGTGGCAAGAGCTACCTATAGGTCCCGTGATGACAATCTGGGGTTCTTAGAGACTTCTTTCAGCATCTTGCGGTCTGCTCTCGGGCTGAACTTGCTGAGGCGGCCTGGCCTGAAGAAGTTGGCAGTTGTTTGGAATCTTCTCCACTTGTAGATGATCTTCCGGACAGTCGAATGATTGATTTCAAATTGTTTGGAGATCTTTTTACATCCCTTCCCAGACTCGTAGGCATCTATAACCGTCTTTATGAAGGCCTCAGAAGGCTCTTTTGATCTAGGCATGGTGACGCCGCACACTTCAACAACAAAGAGCAAACCAAACGAAATGTCTGAGGTTTAAATAAGACAGGTTCCTCCAAGATCCTCTCTAACGATATTCTAATCATTTGCACCTGAGTTGGTGCACCTGATTCAAATTTTAGGTATTTGAATTAGTGATAAATGTAAGGGTGTACTTACTTTTTGCATAGATGTTTATTTAAATTATACAATGGACTACAAAATGTAAATGTTTCATGATATTTGTTATATTATATCACCTTTATCTATCAATATTGTTGAAATAAAGATCAAATAGCTGTATGTTGAAATATGTTGAAAAGGTCAAAACTTTACATGGCGTGTACTTACTTTTTTACTTGACTGTATATCCTACCCCCCAAATATATATATATATATATACTCCCCCGAAACCTCGATCCCTTATCATGGTCCACAGGATCACCCGGTCTTAGATGTTTCAATTTCGGATCAGGAGCCTCCCATGGGACCATGGGGATTTCCAGGGGACCCTCCCAAAATTAACAGCAATCAGCAGAACAATCTCAAGAGATGACCGTCAGCCCACTCCGGGTTATCTTTTTGTCTCCTGTTTCCATGAGTTGAGATTTTGTTTACAAAAAGCATAAAATTACAGTTCATGCCTGAGGAGGAAATTAATCAAATACACTGCAGATGTGCACAACAATTCGGTGATGATGGTTACATGGTGAGCAGATGAAATTGAGTCATTATAGTGTGAAGATGAACAAAACATCCTGGTGCCAGGCTTTCCAGGAATATTGTCCAAATGCTGCCACAGTGAAGCACGGTATCACAGAAGACCATTACATACAAGTTTGAGATCTGGCTGAAAGGCCATTGGCATTGGAAAAAAGAATATACCATCAGCATCTGAAATATTGCTTAATGAGGTCATTGGAATGGCATTAAAATTTAGTGGAGCATGTGTTGTACTACCCAATACTGGTCATTGGTCTCCATGTGTTGTACTACACAATACTGGTCAGTGGACTCCATGTGTTCTACTACACAATACTGGTCTCCATGTGTTCTACTACACAATACTGGTCTCCATGTGTTGTACTACACAATACTGGTCAGTGGTCGCCATATGTTGTACTACATAATACTGGTCAGTGGTCTCCATGTGTTGTACTACCCAATACTGGTCATTGGTCTCCATGTGTTGTACTACACAATACTGGTCTCCATGTGTTGTAATACCCAATACTGGTCAGTGGACTCCATGTGTTCTACTACACAATACTGGTCTCCATGTGTTCTACTACACAATACTGGTCTCCATGTGTTGTACTACACAATACTGGTCAGTGGTCGCCATATGTTGTACTACATAATACTGGTCAGTGGTCTCCATGTGTTGTACTACCCAATACTGGTCATTGGTCTCCATGTGTTGTACTACACAATACTGATCAGTGGACACCATGTGTTGTACGACACAATACAGGTCAGTGGTCTCCATGTGTTGTACTCCACAATACTGGTCTCCATGGGTTGTACTCCACAATACTGGTCTGCATGGGTTGTACTCGGCCATATTGGTCTCCATGTGTTGTACTCCACAATACTGGTCTCCGTGTGTTGTACTCCACAATACTGGTCTCCGTGTGTTGTACTCCACAATACTGGTCTCCGTGTGTTGTACTCCACAATATTGGTAAGTGGTGTCCATTTGTTGTACTCCACAATAATGGTCAGTTGTCTCCAGGTGTTGTACTCCACAATACTGGTCTCCATGTGTTGTACTCCACAATACTGGTCTCTATGAGTTGAACTCCACAATACTGGTCTCCATGAGTTGTACTCCACAATACTGGTCTCCGTGTGTTGTACTCCACAATACTGGTCTCCGTGTGTTGTACTCCACAATATTGGTAAGTGGTGTCCATTTGTTGTACTCCACAATAATGGTCAGTTGTCTCCAGGTGTTGTACTCCACAATACTGGTCTCCATGTGTTGTACTCCACAATACTGTCTCCATGTGTTGTTCTCCACAATACTGTCTCCATGGGTTGTACTCCACAATACTTGTCTCCATGTGTTGTACTCCACAATACCGTCTCCATGTGTTGTACTCTACAATACTGGTCTCCATTTGTTGTACTCCACAATACTGGTCTCCATGTGTTATACTCCACAATACTGGTCTCTGTGTTTTTTTTGGTGGGATGCAAGACCTGTCAAAATGAGCTGTGGCCACTAAGATTATGTTGGATCTTGAAATGTATGGCAACTCTTCTTGCAATATTGGTATTAAATAGAGGAGGAAGATTCCAAGCTCTGCAAATAGAGCAGTACACATAGTACGGTTAAATCGTCCCACACAACATTCCATGGCAGCATTCCTTAATGTGTCCCAGCCATGGTGCCGAGTCTCTGCGTTTCTCCAACGAGCAGATCGTGGGAATGATGCCTCATGGGCCATAAAAAAAATCAACATCTGGTTGCAGGAATCTGACCCCAAAACGTGCTTACTAAATCTCAACAATCAACAAAACAACCAATTGGGTACAATAATAACATTGATAGCCATCAATATGGAAATAACTTCACAAATTGTTGTTGAAACACACTTCATGTGATGTTGATTTTATCATTCTCCCTTCCCTGATCACATATGGATGTACTGGTAAATATACGAGTATATATATATATATATGTTTTTTTTAAATAACGCTGTTAACATCTATGATTTTTATTTAGCTCGACAATGCTAAATAAAATTTTATTATTAGCTTTTATTTAGCATGCTTTACTTTGACAATCAATTTGACAATCAATCAATCAATTCAAAATCAATCAATTTGACAATCAAACAAATATTTGACAATCTTTACTTTTACAATTTTTTTGACAGTGACAATCACATGTCACTTCACATCATTACGACAATCACACGACAATTTAGCTCGACAATGGCCTCAAAACGATCATTCATTCATTCATTCATATTCATTTCATTCAATCACATGTTATATTATTACCTCTGCCACCAAAGGTAGATGGAGGTTTTCTTTTCACTCCTGTCTGTCCGTTTGTGAACAAAATATCTCAAAAAGTTGTGGACGGATTCGGCCGAAATTTGGCAGAGATGTCGTGTATGTGACACGGACGACATGATTAGATTTTGGTGAAGATCCGGATTCGTGTCCGGCTATTGGAATTTTAAAGTGATTCTTCACCATTGGGAGATAGGGCAAAAAACGATACATAGCAGGATATCTCAAAAAAGTTGTGGACGGATTTGGACAAGACTTGGTGGACCGGTTGGGTGTCTGACAAGGACGATTCGATTCGATTTTGATGAAGATCTGAATATGAGAATTATTATCTTGCCAAAACGAAGTTTTTGCAAGATGTATTAGTCAGCTTGTATGTTTGTTATCTTGCCAAAACGAAGTTTTTGCAAGATGTATTAGTCAGCTTGTATGTTTGTTTTTTTTTTTTTTTTTTTTTTTGTTTTTTTGTTTGTGGTTAATCATTTTTTTTCCACGTTTAGATCACTCTGTAGACCACAGTTATTATTGGAAACTCCTGTAACTTCGCATATCAGAGTCCTATAGAGATACCCTTCAGCACCCAAAATTTTGAAGGTCAAGGTCAAAGGTCAAGGTCACTTTGTGGTCAATCATGGAGGTCGACGAAACCCTTATTTTTTGAGTAACTTTGATCGGATCGTCTCCAAACTTCATGGGAATCTAGTATATGGTCCGGCGCTCAGCTGATTAGTTTTTGGTGGCGATCGGCCTTGACCTTCATGGTTAGCGCTGGAGGTCGAAAATTATTGACCCCAAGGTCAAATGTTGAAATCGTTATTTTTTGAGTAACTTTGATCGGATCGTCTCCAAACTTCATGGGAATCTAGTATATGGTCCGGCGCTCAGCTGATTAGTTTTTTGTGGCGATCGGCCTTGACCTTCATGGTTAGCGCTGGAGGTCGACCTTGACCTTTGACCTTGACCTTCAGATCACTCTGTAGACCACAGTTATTATTGGAAACTCCTGTAACTTCGCATATCAGAGTCCTATAGAGATACCCTTCAGCACACAAAATTTTGAAGGTCAAGGTCAAAGGTCAAGGTCACTTTGTGGTCAATCATGGAGGTCGACGAAACCCTTATTTTTTGAGTAACTTTGATCGGATCGTCTCCAAACTTCATGGGAATCTAGTATATGGTCCGGCGCTCAGCTGATTAGTTTTTGGTGGCGATCGGCCTTGACCTTCATGGTTAGCGCTGGAGGTCGAAAATTATTGACCCCAAGGTCAAATGTTGAAATCGTTATTTTTTGAGTAACTTTGATCGGATCGTCTCCAAACTTCATGGGAATCTAGTATATGGTCCGGCGCTCAGCTGATTAGTTTTTGGTGGCGATCGGCCTTGACCTTCATGGTTAGCGCTGGAGGTCGAAAATTATTGACCCCAAGGTCAAATTTTGAAATCGTAGGTACCATATCGAGTAATACCTCATATGAATGCCCTTGATGAGTGCTTCCCAGATCTGTAAACAGTTTGACGCTATGACGTCATTTGATGACGTCATGACGAAAAAACGGAATTTTCATGAAAAAATTATTTCCTCAGTTCTCATCAAAATCTTTCAATATCTCGTGGGCAGACATTCCTCAAAGAGTCGCTTCTAGTGGATAGCAGTTCTGTTCACCTCAGTGTGACCTGAAGCAAGTCACTCATGTTCACATTTTGGCAAGATACGGTTCACCCTGTGGGTGACATAGGTTTATTTTTTTGTTTTTTTGTTTGTGGTTAATCATTTTTTTTCCACGTTTAGATCACTCTGTAGACCACAGTTATTATTGGAAACTCCTGTAACTTCGCATATCAGAGTCCTATAGAGATACCCTTCAGCACACAAAATTTTGAAGGTCAAGGTCAAAGGTCAAGGTCACTTTGTGGTCAATCATGGAGGTCGACGAAACCCTTATTTTTTGAGTAACTTTGATCGGATCGTCTCCAAACTTCATGGGAATCTAGTATATGGTCCAGCGCTCAGCTGATTAGTTTTTGGTGGCGATCGGCCTTGACCTTCATGGTTAGCGCTGGAGGTCGAAAATTATTGACCCCAAGGTCAAATGTTGAAATCGTTATTTTTTGAGTAACTTTGATCGGATCGTCTCCAAACTTCATGGGAATCTAGTATATGGTCGGGCGCTCAGCTGATTAGTTTTTGGTGGCGATCGGCCTTGACCTTCATGGTTAGCGCTGGAGGTCGACCTTGACCTTTGACCTTGACCTTCAGATCACTCTGTAGACCACAGTTATTATTGGAAACTCCTGTAACTTCGCATATCAGAGTCCTATAGAGATACCCTTCAGCGCACAAAATTTTGAAGGTCAAGGTCAAAGGTCAAGGTCACTTTGTGGTCAATCATGGAGGTCGACGAAACCCTTATTTTTTGAGTAACTTTGATCGGATCGTCTCCAAACTTCATGGGAATCTAGTATATGGTCCGGCGCTCAGCTGATTAGTTTTTGGTGGCGATCGGCCTTGACCTTCATGGTTAGCGCTGGAGGTCGAAAATTATTGACCCCAAGGTCAAATGTTGAAATCCTTATTTTTTGAGTAACTTTGATCGGATCGTCTCCAAACTTCATGGGAATCTAGTATATGGTCCGGCGCTCAGCTGATTAGTTTTTGGTGGCGATCGGCCTTGACCTTCATGGTTAGCGCTGGAGGTCGAAAATTATTGACCCCAAGGTCAAATTTTGAAATCGTAGGTACCATATCGAGTAATACCTCATATGAATGCCCTTGATGAGTGCTTCCCAGATCTGTAAACAGTTTGACGCTATGACGTCATTTGATGACGTCATGACGAAAAAACGGAATTTTCATGAAAAAATTATTTCCTCAGTTCTCATCAAAATCTTTCAATATCTCGTGGGCAGACATTCCTCAAAGAGTCGCTTCTAGTGGATAGCAGTTCTGTTCACCTCAGTGTGACCTGAAGCAAGTCACTCATGTTCACATTTTGGCAAGATACGGTTCACCCTGTGGGTGAGTTTTTATTATCTTGCCAAAACGAAGTTTTTGCAAGATGTATTAGTCAGCTTGTATGTTTGTTTTTTTGTTTTTTTGTTTGTGGTTAATCATTTTTTTTCCACGTTTAGATCACTCTGTAGACCACAGTTATTATTGGAAACTCCTGTAACTTCGCATATCAGAGTCCTATAGAGATACCCTTCAGCACACAAAATTTTGAAGGTCAAGGTCAAAGGTCAAGGTCACTTTGTGGTCAATCATGGAGGTCGACGAAACCCTTATTTTTTGAGTAACTTTGATCGGATCGTCTCCAAACTTCATGGGAATCTAGTATATGGTCCGGCGCTCAGCTGATTAGTTTTTGGTGGCGATCGGCCTTGACCTTCATGGTTAGCGCTGGAGGTCGAAAATTATTGACCCCAAGGTCAAATGTTGAAATCGTTATTTTTTGAGTAACTTTGATCGGATCGTCTCCAAACTTCATGGGAATCTAGTATATGGTCCGGCGCTCAGCTGATTAGTTTTTGGTGGCGATCGGCCTTGACCTTCATGGTTAGCGCTGGAGGTCGACCTTGACCTTTGACCTTGACTTTCAGATCACTCTGTAGACCACAGTTATTATTGGAAACTCCTGTAACTTCGCATATCAGAGTCCTATAGAGATACCCTTCAGCACACAAAATTTTGAAGGTCAAGGTCAAAGGTCAAGGTCACTTTGTGGTCAATCATGGAGGTCGACGAAACCCTTATTTTTTGAGTAACTTTGATCGGATCGTCTCCAAACTTCATGGGAATCTAGTATATGGTCCGGCGCTCAGCTGATTAGTTTTTGGTGGCGATCGGCCTTGACCTTCATGGTTAGCGCTGGAGGTCGAAAATTATTGACCCCAAGGTCAAATGTTGAAATCCTTATTTTTTGAGTAACTTTGATCGGATCGTCTCCAAACTTCATGGGAATCTAGTATATGGTCCGGCGCTCAGCTGATTAGTTTTTGGTGGCGATCGGCCTTGACCTTCATGGTTAGCGCTGGAGGTCGAAAATTATTGACCCCAAGGTCAAATTTTGAAATCGTAGGTACCTTATCGAGTAATACCTCATATGAATGCCCTTGATGAGTGCTTCCCAGATCTGTAAACAGTTTGACGCTATGACGTCATTTGATGACGTCATGACGAAAAAACGGAATTTTCATGAAAAAATTATTTCCTCAGTTCTCATCAAAATCTTTCAATATCTCGTGGGCAGACATTCCTCAAAGAGTCGCTTCTAGTGGATAGCAGTTCTGTTCACCTCAGTGTGACCTGAAGCAAGTCACTCATGTTCACATTTTGGCAAGATACGGTTCACCCTGTGGGTGAGTTTTTATTTAAATTTTAAAGTGATTCATCACCTTTAGGAGATAGGCCAAACACGATATACATAGCGGGATAACTCAAAACGTTATGGATAGATTTGGACGAAACTTGTTGGACAGGTTGTGCGTGTGACAAGGAAGAATCGAATCCATTTTGGTGAAGATCCGGATCCGGATCAGGCTAGTAGAATTTTTAAAGTGAATCTTCACCATTGAGTGATATGGCCAACCAGGCGGATGTATGCTCTCTACTGAATGCCGTTCTAGTTTCTACAGTTTCCCATGGAACAATGACCATCGAAAAAAGCTGGTGGAAATACATATCTAAAAATATTACTGAATCTATTAAAGTCAGCAAATGGTTAAAATAGGAAACACTTGTCATGTTCTTGAATCAAAGCCAGGCTTGCTTAACATTGGCCATGCTGGCAACCAAATTGTTAAACAAATCAGAAAGCACGTATAATGCGTGTGTGTGTATTATATATATATATATAAAAATGAATGATCGTTTTAAGGCCATTTTTCCCCACTAGAGTGGGGGTTAGCCCCCAACTTGTGGGCCCCATGACAATCATGGTTCCCTGTTTGAGGCAATGGTTTTTATGGCCGGATGCCCTTCCTGATGCCAACTCTTAATCACCTCTTACGATGTGCAGGGATATGGTGTACCTATTCTAAATCGGGGTACGATCGTTCATCCCAGCAAGCTGGTACTCAATTTGCCGACCTCGGAAGGATGACAGGCTGTCAACCCCCTGGCATTAATTCAGCGTTCGACCGGGATTCGAACCCAGGATCCTAGGATCCCAAGCCAGCACCCCAACCGCTAAGCCAACACCAGGCTGATAAATATGTATGTATACAGGTATATATATATATCTGTGCAGTGTCTGTGTTGTGTTGTGTCACTGAACTACTCCCTCAAACTTTTGTGAAATCGTACCAAACTTCTGGTATGCACCTATCTCTCCTGTCCGTATGTCCTAAGAGTATTTTTGTTAGAAAAACTTTCCAATTTTTTGTTTTTTGGGGGGGATTATTTTGGGAATTTTTTTTTTCAACTTAAGTTTTCAACTTCAATTGTTTATCAAATGTAATATCACGTATATTACAAATACATTTGTGCATTATGATTGTTTGAATTATGATTGGTGTAAACCATGACAAAACAGCAACTCAGGTACGGTGATTTATCTATATCTACATAACTGGGCAGTGTCTGTTGTCACTGACATACTCCCTGAAACTTTTGTTTCCGTGGTTATGAAGTGTTTTTAATAATGTGGTGCTGGATTTGAATCACGTGGTGCTGAGGTATTTTGAATTATGTGGTGATGAGGTGTTTTTAAATGACGTAGTGGTGAGGTGTTTTTAAATGACGTGGTGGTGAGGTGTTTTGAATTACTTGGTGGTGAGGTGTTTTAATTATGTGGTGTTGAGGTGTTTAGAATTATGTGGTGGTGAGGTGTTTTGAATTACTTTGTGGTGAGGTGTTTTAAATTACGTGGTGGTGAGGTGTTTTGAATTACGTGGTGGTGAGATGTTTTGAATTACGTGGTGGTGAGGTGTTTTGAATTACTTGGTGGTGAGGTGTTTTGAATTACGTGGTGGTGAGGTGTTTTGAATTACTTGGTGGTGAGGTGTTTTGAATTACGTGGTGGTGAGGTGTTTTGAATTACTTGGTGGTGAGGTGTTTTGAATTACGTGGTGGTGAGGTGTTTTGAATTACATGGTGGTGAGGTGTTTTGAATTACTTGGTGGTGAGGTGTTTTGAATTACTTGGTGGTGAGGTGTTTTGAATTACGTGGTGGTGAGGTGTTTTGAATTACATGGTGGTGAGATGTAATCGTCCCAAACTTCCAGTCTGCACCTACGCCTCCCGTATGTATGTGCTGAGGGGTCTTTTTTGAATTTTTATATATTTTTAGCCGCGTCGCAGACGCTGCTCATAGAGTGCCCTCTGCTGTTGTTGTTGTTCTTCTTCTTGTTCTTCTTCTTCTTGTTGTTGTTGTTCTTGCAGAGAAGACAAAACCTCAAAGCTCCACCCATTCTGGGAACCATAGCTCCACCCATTGTGGGAGAGGCTTCATATAAACAAATATCCACCATTTTATTAACTCGCATAGCTTTGAGGCCTGTTTTGTAGGCCCGTGGTGTCTTGCTCTCTCACACAGTTTTCTTTCAAATCAAATTCGATATATCATTTCATTTTTCACAGTCGCTAACATAGTTTTAGACTCGGTTGAAAAAAAACGTGAAGAAAATCCGATGAAAGTTGCCCTTTATAGAACGAAATGAATTCTCAAAGGCCTGTAACTTCAAGTCCATTGAGATATATATTTTTTAAATCGCGGCATGGTCAGTCATACACCGCCCGAAATAACAGACGGGAAAATGCCGAGATATATTAAAAATTCGTCCATTTGATGACAATCGTCACGATGAAATATTTCATTTATACGTCGTCACAATAATGTGGAGAGAGGAGCATAGCTTCGTTCACGTGTCGCTACACACGAGAAATTGCCGAGATATATTTTTTTACAATCACGGCATGGTCAGTCATACACCGCCTGAAATAACAGACGGGAAAATGCCGAGATATATTAAAAATTCGTCCCCACACACGGGAAATTGCCGAGATATATTTTCACTTTGCACAAAAATAACATCAAGTAATCGAATCAATATGAATGTCCTGTGCCTATAACATCGACGTTATAGGCACAGCTGCATCTAGGTATTGTGTAACATCGACGTGGCTTTTGTTTTAATTAAAACTTTTTGTACTTGTTTCAACCTAAATTGCTTATAAAAATGTATTATCACAAACACCACAAATAAATTTGTGCAAAATAATTGTTTGTATTATGATTGGTGTAAATCATGACAACACAGCAACTCGGGTACAGTCATTATCCTCAGCTAAAATAAGCCCGTGCCTCGGTAATGACGCGTGGAGAGGCGAGCGCAGCGAGCCGAGCCAAGCTAGTATTTTTATATATGTATTTATATATATACAGTATATATATATATAAGTATATATATATATCTCCCTCTCAGTCTGAGTGTGAGAAATCGCTGAGGATATCCCAGAGACTCAATAGCTCAGTGGGCTGTCACCGCCTAAATGATAAGGTTCGTAGGTTCGAGTCCCGGGTTGAGTCAGAATCTTTTCACACTAGCCCCACGCAGGAATTTACCAACAAAGGTCTTCTTCTTAGTCTACAGAAACAACAGGCCTATATATCAGACAAGTATGTATAGTGATATGTGGGTAAGATGTGTGATATGTGTAGAAAATGCATACAAAAGGAAGAGCCATGCTAAAGCTCACTCACCGTCCCCAAGTTCAACGCAAGTGAAGCGCAGCTTACAGTTACCGTTCGCGTTACAGTTCGGTGCACGTGCATATACAAATATAGCGATACATACATACATAACACACACACACACACATACAGACACACACATATATATACACACACACACACACAACCACATATATATATATATGTATATATATATATATATTGTAACGATTTTGAGAAGTGTAACGGGTTTTGAGAAGTGTAACGGGTTTTGAGGAGTGTAACAATTTTGGAGGAAGGGTAACGGATGTGAAGAGTATGGTTTTGGTATGGTAACATCCTGGTAATGTAAATAATGGTCGCAGCCGTCCTCCTAATTAATTTCATAGAACATACACGCAGGTCACGATATATCTTTTAAATAGTGTATTTCCTTATTCCATGTAGGCTAAGTATGTGTTTTCCACTAGATTGACTTTGCATTGTATCAAACAAAATAAGCGTAGGCCCTTCCAATTTCCCCAAAACCTCCCTTCCAATTGCCTTCCGCATTTTGGCTGGTTTTCTTCAAACCACCATTGGCCACGAGGTAAGGTTGGGGAAGAAAGGCGTGTCTCCACCTCGTCATAAGAAGCAAGGAGTGAACCAGCCCTAACAGCCAATCAACACCGCGGTGAGTGACCCGGTAGGCGCGCCCTCGGAGTCGGCGGCTTGATTTCGCTGGAGGTGATAAAAGCGACTGCAGGGGACTGCTTTACCAGTCCAGATGAGAGATGACTGGAGAGGAGCAACGAGGCTGCACCAAGGAGAGGGCTTGAGAGATACGCTGGGGGATGACCTGGAAGAGGAGCGCAATCCACCGCAAGCCCTACCTACCTGCCTGCATGCAATATCCCCTGTCGTTGGAGAGACGCGCTGAACGGAGGGAGACGGCTCCACCCCAGGAAGAGGAGCAGGTGTGCCGAGCCAGCGCGTGACGGCCGCGGATACGCGACGGAGGTTTTCCCGCCAAAACCGCGAGGGGTTGAAAGCTGCTGCCTCCGACTTTGCCTTCCTCTCAAGCAATCAACCTCGACTCCTCGAGCCATTACCTGCCTGCAATATCCACCGTGTGAGTGTGAACGTCCTGTCCTACTCGTTTGTCTTGGGGATTAAGTAAATGAAATAGAATAAGTTAACAATGCACTGTGTGACTGCTCTTTTCCATCTATTGCTGTAAATAATATTGGTCGCTCTAAAATATTGCTTGTGTGTGTATAATAAATCTGTTCTTCCTCCAAACTCTGTCTTTCTTCTCTCTTCTTCTCTTTCGGTCGCTTTAGAGGTTTCCCAATTGAATATCTGTAGCGCGATTAGTCAACGTTCGGTTGGAATCGGGTTCTAATCGGGGAGTAACTGTTCGGACGCGGTTAAATACACCACCGCTCGGTAAAATAACATCCAAAAACCGTGTCCGTAACAATTGGTAGTCAGGAGATGGGATTCGAACCTGGGACTAAATTTATTTAGCCCAAATTTTGGACACCAATTGTGTTAGTACCGTAACAATTGGTGTCGAGGAGTCGGATTCGGACCCGGGACTAAATTTGTTAGGCCCAAATTTTAAAAAAAAAAATCTTGGTCAAAATTACGAGCTGCCAAAATTGTGTTGTTTTATAAAACCCGAATTTTGAGATCGCGCCATGGACAATCAAGGCGATCGGATGTCGGTGGGGGAGATAGACGGGTTAGGGGTAACCCAGGAACCAGGGGAAATGTATGTGGAAGAAAGGGAGGAGGAGAGCAATGAGGAGGCGGTTGAGGGAGTAGCAGGCGTGCAAAATGGCGTCCTCGCGCACGTGGGTGTAGCGGCACCAAATTTTGCCACGCCCGCGACAGTAGCAGCGCCGCCGTTGGATTCGGACCTTTTGTTGCTACAAATCGGTGCCCTTATGGACAAAATGAGGGACGAAGCAAGGGCTGATAGTGCGAAAATGGAAAGCAGAATGATGGGGGTAATGAGGGACGAAGCGAGGGGTACCGGTGAGGGGTTAGACAATAATTTTAAGGAGTTAGACAAGAAATTTGAGGGGTTAGACAATAATTTTAAGGAGTTAGACAAGAAATTTGAGGGATTAGACAATGGGATAGAAGGGGTGAAAAATGGGTTAATGGGGGTAGAAAACAGAATGGCCGCTCAAGAGAATCAGTTAGAGGGGGTGAAAAATGGGTTAATGGGGTTAGAAAATAGGATGGAGGACAAATTGCGGGAAATGGGGGAACAATCCGCCCGGGAAATCGAACAGATGGGGAACCAGATGGAGGAAATACGACGAGGGGTGAGTGAGGAGGTCTCGGGGCTGCGCGAGGAGGTAAAGCGAGGCGAAAAGCGTATAGAGAAAGAGGTGAGAAATAATACGGCAAAGTTACAGGGGGGAATAGAAGATCTGACGGAGGAGGTGGAGCAGCTGACAGAGGGACAAACTAAGTTAGTGGAGCAGGTTCAAAAGAACACTGCGGTACTAGGAGGGTTAAAGGCGACACAAAAAGAAATTAAAAACGAATTAATAGCGACGCAGAGGCAATGTCAGATGGTACGGGAGGAACTGACAATGAGGGTGGACGAGGTGACAGAGATAATGGAGACAAAGGACCGGCAGGTGAGGATGCACATAGAGACGGTCACGGTAGCCTTAGAGGACGAACTTGAGGGGACGCACCGAGAAATAAAAGAGGTTAAACAAAAATTAGAGGAAGTGGGAGAAGAGGTGAGTGAAATTAAGAAGGGACGGACAGAAGCTAAGAGGGAGATAAAGGAGGAAGTCATGGAATATGTACAAGGTCTGTGTTCAAATCATGATGCGGTGCTCACTAACCAAATAAAAAGTTTGCAGGCGGCAGAGGAGGTGCGACGAGGTACGGAGGTGAGTGGCAATGTACATGATGTGAGGGGAGATTCAGTCGGCTTGGGGATTGGTTTGGATCCGGGTGTTCGTGAAAGGCCGTTGGTGAGGTGTGTGACAGGACAGGTGTGCGAAAAAAGGGGTGTGCGAGAATGTCCGACCATGGGGTGTGTGAGGAAAAAGTGCACGCCGAGGAGTGAGTGTGCCGTCAAGAGTGAATTGGTCAAAGCGCGTGTGCGAGGGAGCACAGGGAAGCGCGGTGTGGTGAGTGTTACGGAGGAAGTAACGAAAAAGTGTGCGCGGGAGGACGCGCGAGAAAGGTGTGTAACGGACGGGTGCATGGGGAAAGCGCATGCTGTCAAGAGTAAGGGTGAGTGCGCGACTGAGAGTGGAGGTGAGAGTAGTGAGAGTGAAACGGAGCGTGAGCTGGTTGTGATAGGTGAGCGAGGATGTACACCTGGGATGGAAGGATGCACACCTGGAATGGTAGAGCGTGAGTGGGAATGCACGCTGGAATTGGTAGTGAGACACGTGGTTGGGTGTGCGGGTGAGAGCACACCTGTGATTGTCACAAAGGAGGTGACCGAGGAGGGGGCGCGAAGCGGTGTATTGGTGAGGTGTGCGAGCAACGAATGTGTGCCAAAGTGTTCGGTGGTCAGGTGTGTGACCAAGTCGGTGAGCGGAGTGAGTGTACCGAGGTGTGAAAGAAAAGGTACGAGGAGAATGGGAACGGCTGCATGTATGAGCAAGAAAGAGGTAGCGTATGCATGTAAGCCTGCAGGTGAAGCGTCGACGGTAACCGGGTTAAAGGTTAGGTCGACTTTTAGCCGGATCGGGCCCTCGGTGCGTGCCGGGCTTCGCGTGCCGCGAGAACCAGCGGAGATCCGAGCCACGGCGGGTTCGAAAGGACCGCCGTGCGCGATCCACGCTGGGCCTCGCGTGGAGCGGCCGCGTCCGGGCTCCACAAGGCGGAGCGGGCAGCTCGATAGGAAGGGTCGTCATGGCGACCACTTTCTATTGAGACGTGCCGGCAGGTCGAGATCGGGACATTGGATGGCTCCACGCCGAAGTGGTGCATGGGATCTCGGCCCGGGTAAGCCTCCGTCCCTGCCCCGAATGCGGGACGTATCCAGCCGCTGGCAAAAAACGACCCGCGTTCATTGCTCGGCTGTACGAAGCCGGGCTGTAGATGTGAATTGGCGCACCGAGAGGATGTAATAAGTAGACGGGTGATGTGAATTGGCGCACCGAGAGGATGTAATAAGTAGACGGGTGATGGTGATAGTGATAGTAGTGATTTGAAACGAAATTTAGAAAAGTGAATAGAATTGGCAGTAAATGGAAAATTTTTGAATTGTTGGATTTGGACGAGCGAAATTGGTAGTGAGAGACCCCCGATGTGGTGGGATGGCAAATCCACCATCCCTCACAGGTGGGGGCAAATGCGCTATAGATTATGGGGTTTATGGCAGTGAAAACGAGCCAGGGAGGGCTTGGATAATGATAGGGATCTAGAAGAGATTGACATTAGGTAACGTTAAGGTTAGTTAGTGACTGATACCTGTAGTGGGGACGCAGGTAGATTAGTGTGGATGATAATGACGTGGGAGCGCAATAGTTTAAAGGGACGACTGGGAAGCGCAAGTTTCAGAAGGGAGTAGTTAGCTGAGATGATGCCGTGTGTGTGAGGATTGAACAGGTGAGAATTGGACAGGTGTGATTGCACAGGTGTGCAACTGAACAGGTGTGTGGAGCAGTGTATGAGGGAGTAGTGGTGATTGTGTGTTGTGTTGACCAACTGGTCCAGGAAGAGGAGGAGGGTGCAGGTGGCACCAGGTAGGATTGCACAGGTGTGCAACAACAGGTGTATGTGGTTGTATGGAATAAATGGTAAGGAGTAGTGGAATGGATGGTAGTGGAGTGAGAATGGTGGAAATTGTGGAGTGGAGTGGATGGTGCGAAGGTGTGAATGGGGGAAGAGTGGACCCCCATCACGGATACCCGGGGCGGGTAGTGTAAGTGTTAGGTAGAGGGTATAGGTAAATTGTAGTTGGATATTGGCATCTGTGGTGCGGGTGACAGAATGGTATGTGGATGGGTGCGTTGGTGTTGTGGAAATGGCTGGGCGTGTAGCCTGTTAGTGTGTGTAGTTGGTTTGGGCACTCCACCACTGTGAGGATGTCGGCCAGGTGAGGCCGCAGGTGGGCTCTGGGAGCCGGTAGTAGTTGTTGTGGATGGGGCCCGAGGATCCGGAGGACGGACCCGGGTAGCCCAGTGCCAGAGGGCACCAGTGGGGTGACAGATCCAAGAGGGGTCTTCCCCAGGTAGTTAGGTTAGGGTAAGGAGCAGGTAAGCTCGGAGGCAACTGCAGTGGTGGAGGTGTGCAGGTGGGTAGACCCACTGGGAGAGGTACACGCCACAGCCCAGAAATTGTGAGAGGGCACCGGGAGATGAATCGGGGGAGTGAGACCCCAAATTGAAGAGTACCACAGTTTGGCCAATGGGAATTGGTTATTAGAACCCATAGTGTAAGTTGGCCAATGGATTGGCAGGGAAAGACCCCGGGTAGTGTAAAGTGTGTTAAAGTCATTTAGAGGATAGTTAGGATGAAGGATCTCCTCGCACCATCTGCATCCACTCACCTGAGGTGACAGGTACTCCACACCATGCCATGTTTTGATTATTTTTTATGATGCAAATGTTTGGATTGTGAGACGCATCATGACGTGGGTGTGACATTGTGCTTTGATGTTCCATCTCTGCCTCCTTTTGAGGATTGATGATGAATTGATGATGGCAAATTTTGAAGTAGAGGGATTGTGGTGACGAATTTGGTATAAGGGAAATATGGGGAAGACGTGACAGTAGTGACGAATTTGTAAATGGGTAGATTTTGTAAATATGGGGTAAGAGCAAGGGTAGTGTAGGTAACAGGGGGGTGACGTACGGTAGGGACGAGCTTTCTCACTTCGCCCTCCGTACGCATTTCACCTTGCATTGCCTTGTTTGACGTGTACCCTTGTGACCTTACCCCTCGCTCAATTGTCTTTCTTTTGTCTCCCACATGACCTGTGCGCCATTGGGTGCCGAGGGGAGCGTGCGTGAGGTGGCCATTGTGCGCCCGAGATTCCCAGAACCAGCACGCATTGCGTTGATGTACCACTTTATGGACCGCTGTTCGGCGGCCAAGTACCACTTGATGGACCCCAGGTTCTGGGGCAGAGCACCTCTGTTGGAGACCGGCCATAGTGGCCAGGGAATCTTGCTTGCGGACCTCGGTAAGGTGGCACCTATGCCAGACAGGTGGACCACCCTTAGTTGGCCCCTGAGGCCCTAAATAAAAATGGACACAAGTTGTGTTTTTTTTAGTATGTCCAAATAGGCCGCATGAAGCCAGAAGACGTCGGGAAGAACATCGGCCCAGCAGAGAAGGAGAAGACCACCACCAGTTGTTTTGTTGTGTTTATTATGAACCATGGTAACCGCACCGGATGGTGTTTTAGTGGTGCTTTGTGGTGCTGGTGGTGCTTTTGGGTGCTTTGGTGGTATTGGTACTGGTGCATCGATGCAATGCGTGCTGTCTCCTCCCTCCCAACAGGAATTTCTTTCTCTTGTTCCCTAAAAAGAAAAGAAAAAAACACACAGGTCCTGGGTTGCGTTGTAAATAAGAAATCACGTCATTGTAAATAATGCTCCCCACCGTAAATGTATAGTTTCAGAATAATTCCGTAATTCGGTTAGCTGTGGGCTTGAGTCTGTTAGACAGGATGCAATGCAATAGGGGGACATACTTATTTGTGTTTTAAAATTGTCACACTCAGGGTCAGGTTAATTGTAGAGGGAATTACACCTACATGTCACACTCAGTTAAGTCTAGTAGGCCCGAGGACGTGCCTGAAGAAAGGAGGGTGCAGTGTAACGATTTTGAGAAGTGTAACGGGTTTTGAGAAGTGTAACGGGTTTTGAGGAGTGTAACAATTTTGGAGGAAGGGTAACGGATGTGAAGAGTATGGTTTTGGTATGGTAACATCCTGGTAATGTAAATAATGGTCGCAGCCGTCCTCCTAATTAATTTCATAGAACATACACGCAGGTCACGATATATCTTTTAAATAGTGTATTTCCTTATTCCATGTAGGCTAAGTATGTGTTTTCCACTAGATTGACTTTGCATTGTATCAAACAAAATAAGCGTAGGCCCTTCCAATTTCCCCAAAACCTCCCTTCCAATTGCCTTCCGCATTTTGGCTGGTTTTCTTCAAACCACCATTGGCCACGAGGTAAGGTTGGGGAAGAAAGGCGTGTCTCCACCTCGTCATAAGAAGCAAGGAGTGAACCAGCCCTAACAGCCAATCAACACCGCGGTGAGTGACCCGGTAGGCGCGCCCTCGGAGTCGGCGGCTTGATTTCGCTGGAGGTGATAAAAGCGACTGCAGGGGACTGCTTTACCAGTCCAGATGAGAGATGACTGGAGAGGAGCAACGAGGCTGCACCAAGGAGAGGGCTTGAGAGATACGCTGGGGGATGACCTGGAAGAGGAGCGCAATCCACCGCAAGCCCTACCTACCTGCCTGCATGCAATATCCCCTGTCGTTGGAGAGACGCGCTGAACGGAGGGAGACGGCTCCACCCCAGGAAGAGGAGCAGGTGTGCCGAGCCAGCGCGTGACGGCCGCGGATACGCGACGGAGGTTTTCCCGCCAAAACCGCGAGGGGTTGAAAGCTGCTGCCTCCGACTTTGCCTTCCTCTCAAGCAATCAACCTCGACTCCTCGAGCCATTACCTGCCTGCAATATCCACCGTGTGAGTGTGAACGTCCTGTCCTACTCGTTTGTCTTGGGGATTAAGTAAATGAAATAGAATAAGTTAACAATGCACTGTGTGACTGCTCTTTTCCATCTATTGCTGTAAATAATATTGGTCGCTCTAAAATATTGCTTGTGTGTGTATAATAAATCTGTTCTTCCTCCAAACTCTGTCTTTCTTCTCTCTTCTTCTCTTTCGGTCGCTTTAGAGGTTTCCCAATTGAATATCTGTAGCGCGATTAGTCAACGTTCGGTTGGAATCGGGTTCTAATCGGGGAGTAACTGTTCGGACGCGGTTAAATACACCACCGCTCGGTAAAATAACATCCAAAAACCGTGTCCGTAACAATATATATGTACATATATATATATATATGTACATATATATATATATATATATATATATATATATATATATATATATATATATATATATACGTATATATATATATATATATATATATATATATATATATATATACACACACATACACATATATACACACACATACACATATATACACACACACACATATATATACACACACACACACACACCTATATATATATATATTGTAGCGGCTGCCGCTGGGGTTACACAATCGCCTTGCACCTATCAAGGACGCGGAGCGATCACCAGGCCGGGCTCGTCCAGGACGCCCGGGCAGGCCCGCGCTCGACTTGCCAGGCCTCGGTCGGGACGCCCGGGCAGGCTCGCCCTCGGCTTGCCAGGCCGCAGCCGGCCCGCGGGGCCACGCCCCCTGGCGCCAGGCCTGGGCAAACCCCCTGGCGGAATAGATATATATTGCCGACCGTAAAACGTTTTTCCCAGAGTGCCTGAGTGTTTGATTCTAATAAAGCAGCTCAGATGAATTCAAGCTTTTTGTCGCGTCCATTCTTTCGATCGACGTGGGAGCCACAGCTCCTTCATTGGTGACCTATCGACATGGACATGGCAGTCGCCCTTAAACTGCCTACCTTCTGGGAGGCTCACGCGGCGGTTTGGTTCGCACAAGCGGAGTCCCTGTTCGCCCTGCGAGGCATCACGGCGGACGACACCCGCTTCCACCACGTGGTCGCTGCGCTCGGTTCAGCCACCGCAGCCCGCGCCCTGAGCCTCCTCGAGAGACCGCCAGCCGCGGACAAATACGGCGCGATTAAGAAGCTTCTCCTCGATGCTTTCGCCCTCCCAGCGGCGGAACGCGCACGGCGCCTGCTCGATTTGCCGGAGCTCGGCGACACGCGCCCTTCCGAGCGAATGGACTACATGCTTTCGCTGCTCGGCGAGCACTCTCCGGCATTCCTGTTCCGGGAGCTGTTCCTCCGTCAGCTGCCTAACCCGGTACGCCTCGCCCTGGCAAGCACGACGATCACAGATCCCCGGGCCCTTGCCAGAGAAGCCGACAAAATCTCCGCCGCGGGACAGCGCATCGCAGCGGCGACATGGGACCCGCCGCCGCCTGATGCACCATCCATGGCGCCCGAGCACCCGGCGCGTTCGACGGCCGAACTGCCGACGCAATTGGCGGCCGCTATACCGAGCCGACCACGTTCAGCACGACGTCCGAAGCCTCCACCCGACCAAGCGTGGTGTTCCTATCATGCCAGGTTCGGACAGAAGGCCCGGACATGCCGACCCCCGTGCACCTTCGGCGGGTCGGGAAACGGCCAGGCCGGCGTTCATTACCTGCCATGAACGCCGGCCACAGTCACACGGGCAACTTACTGTTCATCACGGATAAAGCGTCCGGACGGCGCTTCCTGTGCGACACCGGCGCCCAAGTGAGCGTCATGCCCGCCTCTGACCAGGACAGGCAATCCGCGGTTTGCGGCCCCTCCTTGGTTGCGGCCAACGGATCGACTATCCGCACCTTCGGCCCGCGCAACGTCACCCTCTGCTTCGGCGGCCAACGCTTCGCTTGGACGTTTGTAACCGCCAACGTGCCCATGGCTCTGCTCGGCGCCGACTTCCTCTGCGCACACGGACTGCTGGTGGACGTCCAACGGCGTCGTTTAATCAACGCTGAAACCTTCAGCTCCCTGGTATGCACATTGAGCAGCTCCGCGCCGACCGAGCTGGCATGCACCGTCCCGGCGGCGAACGAGTTTGCTCGCCTGCTCGCGGAGTTCCCGGCCCTCACGCGGCCGACGTTTTCGGCCGTCGCAGTACGGCATGGGATCGAGCACCACATACCAACCACGGGCCCGCCGGTCTACGCCAGGGCCCGCCGCCTCGACCCAGCCAAGCTTGCCGTTGCGAAGGCCGAATTCGACGCGTTGGAGCACCTCGGCATCGTGCGGCGCTCCGATAGCGCGTGGGCCTCGCCACTGCACATCGTGCCAAAGCCGGGGGGTGGATGGCGCCCGTGTGGCGACTACCGCCGTCTTAATGACGCTACAACACCCGACAGGTACCCGATCCCGCATATCCAAGACTTCTCCGCCCGTCTGGCGGGACGGGTCATTTTTTCAAAAATTGATCTCATACGGGGATATCACCAGGTACCTGTCAGGGCGGCCGACGTCCCTAAAACGGCAGTCATCACGCCGTTCGGCTTATTCGAGTTCTTGCGGATGCCGTTTGGTCTCAAGAACGCGGCTCAGGCGTTCCAGCGCTTGATGGACGGCGTGCTGCGTGACCTGCCGTTCCTTTTCGTTTACCTGGACGACATCCTCGTCGCCAGCACGTCCCGGGCCGAGCACCTCCTCCACCTCCGAACACTGTTCGGGCGCCTCAGCGAGCACGGCCTCATCGTCAACCCGGCCAAATGCCACTTCGGCACGACGGCCGTTGATTTTTTGGGCCACCACATCACCAAGAACGGGGCTGTGCCGCTGCCAACCAAGGTCGAGGCCATCACCACTTTCCCGCGTCCCCGCACCATAAAGGCCCTGCAGGAATTCCTGGGAATGGTGAATTTTTATCACCGCTTCGTGCCCCGCGCTGCTCAACTCATGCGGCCCCTCTACGAAGCCCTCCGGGGCAAGCCGGCCAAGCACGACATCGCCTGGTCCGCAGCAATGGATGCGGCCTTCCAAAGCTCAAAGCGGGCCCTCGCCGACGCAACACTGCTCGCTCACCCGGTGCTCAACGCTCCCATCGCCCTCACCACGGATGCCTCCGACTACGCGGTGGGCGCCGTACATGAGCAATGGGTGAACGGGGTTTGGCAGCCACTCGCTTTTTTCAGCCGGCAGCTCCGGCCGAACGAGCTCAAATACAGCACGTTTGACCGGGAGCTCCTCGGTCTACACCTGGCCGTCCGCCATTTCCGCCACCTCCTGGAGGGCCGACCTTTCACGGCGTTCGTCGACCACAAGCCGTTGGTTTACGCCATGGCCAAGGTCACGGAGCCATGGTCGGCCCGCCAACAGCGCCACCTCTCCGCCGTGTCGGAGTTTACCACGGACATCCGGCACGTCGCCGGCAAAAACAACGCCGTGGCCGACTGTCTTTCCCGGGCCAGCGCGAACGCGGTCCACCTGGGCGTGGATTTTGCGCTCATGGCGGCGGACCAAACCACCGACACCACGGTGCAAGCCCTCCGGGCGGCGGACACGGGCCTCCGCCTGGCCGACATCCCCTGCGCGGACACTGTCCTGCTCTGCGACGTCTCCCAAGGCCGGCCTCGCCCCATCGTGCCCGTCACCTGGCAACGCCGCATCTTCGCCTCCCTCCACGGCCTTTCCCACCCGGGCCGGAAAGCTTCCCAGAAGCTGGTGTCGGCGCGTTTCGTCTGGCACGGCCTTCGTCGGGACGTCCGCGATTGGACCAGCGCCTGCACCGCCTGCCAACGGGCCAAGGTCCACCGACACACCCAGGCCCCGCTGGCACCTTTCACCGTGCCCGAACGACGTTTCGACCACGTCAACGTGGATCTGGTGGGCCCCCTTCCCCCATCACGAGGGTTCACACACCTGCTCACCATGGTGGACAGGACCACCAGGTGGCCGGAGGCCGTTCCCCTCGTCTCCACCACCACCGCCGACGTGGCGCAGGCCTTCATCGCCACCTGGGTCGCCCGCTTCGGCGCACCGGCGGACATCTCGTCAGACCGCGGACCACAGTTCACCTCCGAGCTGTGGGGCGCGGTCGCCCGCAACCTGGGGGTCAAGCTCCACCGTACTACGGCCTACCACCCCCAAGCAAACGGGTTGTGCGAGCGATTCCACCGCTCCATGAAGGCCGCGCTCATGGCCGGCCTTCAAGACGGCGGTTGGGCCGACCGGCTGCCGTGGGTCCTTTTGGGCCTTCGCACGGCCCCCAAGGAGGACCTCCAGGCATCCACCGCCGAGCTGGTCTATGGCCAGGTGCTACGCGTCCCGGGCGAATTCGTGCCCGACGCTACCAGCCCCTGGTCCGCAGCTCGCCAGCGCTCGGACCTCCAGGAGGCCGCCCGACGGTTTGCCCCCGTGCCGACATCCCACCACGGTGACCCCCAGTCCTACGTCCCCCCAGCACTCCGCACCGCGGAGTATGTTTTTGTGCGTCACGACGCACATCGGCGGCCACTCCAGCCGCCGTACGACGGGCCCTTCCGGGTGCTGCGACGGGACGACAAGTCGTTCGTCATCGACATCGGCGGCAGGTCGGACCGGATTGCAGTGGACCGCCTCAAGCCGGCGCACGTGGACGTCGACCACCCACCACGGGTGGCCCTCCCGCCGCGGCGAGGCCGCCCCCCGTCCACGGTGCCCCCCACTCGACCGCCCACCACCTCACCGGACCCCCTCCCACGACCCACCAGGGGTCGCTTCGGCCGGGTCATCAGGACCCCCCTCAAGTTGACCCTGTCGGTGCAAGTCGATTCTGGGGGGACGTGTGTAGCGGCTGCCGCTGGGGTTACACAATCGCCTTGCACCTATCAAGGACGCGGAGCGATCACCAGGCCGGGCTCGTCCAGGACGCCCGGGCAGGCCCGCGCTCGACTTGCCAGGCCTCGGTCGGGACGCCCGGGCAGGCTCGCCCTCGGCTTGCCAGGCCGCAGCCGGCCCGCGGGGCCACGCCCCCTGGCGCCAGGCCTGGGCAAACCCCCTGGCGGAATAGATATATATTGCCGACCGTAAAACGTTTTTCCCAGAGTGCCTGAGTGTTTGATTCTAATAAAGCAGCTCAGATGAATTCAAGCTTTTTGTCGCGTCCATTCTTTCGATCGACGTGGGAGCCACAGCTCCTTCAATATATATATATATATATATATATATATATATATATATATATATATATATATATATATATATATATATATATATATATATATATATATATATATATATATATATATATATATGTGTGTATATATCTACTAGCTTGGCTCGGCTCACTGCGTTCCTTCGTCGTCACTGAGGACCGGGCTTATTTTAGCTGAGGATAATGACTGTACCTGAGCTGCTGTGTTGTCATGATTTACACCAATCATAATACAAACAATTATTTTGCACAAATGTATTTGTTGTGTTTGTGATATTACATTTTTATAGGTAATTTAGGTTGAAGTTTTTTTTTTTACAAGAAAGAACCCCTCAGCACATACATAGGGGAGGGGTAGGTGCAGACTGGAAGTTTGGGACGATTACACCTCACCACCACGTAATTCAAAACACCTCACCACCACGAAATTAAAAACACCTCACAGCCATAAAACACGTAATAAAAACACCTCACCACCACGAAATTAAAAACACCTCACAGCCATAAAACACATAATAAAAACACCTCACAGCCAAAAAACACGTAATAAAAACACCTCACAGCCATAAAACACGTAATATAAACACCTCACAGCCATAAAACACGAAATAAAAACACCTCACAGCCACGAAATTAAAAACACCTCACCACCACGTCATTTAAAAACACCTCACCACCACGTAATTCAAAACACCTCATCACCACATAATTAAAAACACCTCACCACCACGTAATTATAAATACCTCACCACCACGTAATTCAAAACACCTCACCACCACGTCATTTAAAAACACCTCACCACCAAGTAATTCAAAACACCTCACCACCACGTAATTCAAAACACCTCATCACCACATAATTCAAAACACCTCACCACCACGTAATTATAAATAACTCACCACCACGTAATTCAAAACACCTCACCACCATGTGATTTAAAAACACCTCACCACCATGTGATTTAAAAACACCTCACCACCACATAATTCAAAATACCTCACCACCACATGATTCAAAACCACCACAACGTTATTAAAAACACTTCACAACCACCGAAACAAAAGTTTGAGGGAGTCGTTAAGTGACAACACAGACACTGCCCAGATGTGTAGATATCTATCTATAATTCCAGTAATCTCTGTGTGTATGTGTGTGTGTATGTGTGTGTGTCGTTTGTCTGTGACCGCTGTTTCTCGACAACCACGGGTCCGATATACTTGAAACTTGCCAGGTATATTGCTGGGGACCCGAGGATGTGCCTTTTCAAGGTTTGAAATTAATCGGACAAGTGGTTCCCAAGGTATGGTCACCGTACTCGCAAGCCGTTCGCTTTGGCTTTGCGAATGGACCAAACCATTTCATGTAAATAGAGGGGGGGGGTTCTGTGGTCGTTACTGCCACGTGGTTTCAAAGTTTTTTTTTGTTGTTGTTGTTTGCACGCATGTTTTTTTGCACCCACGTACGGGCACGCCCTAGTATAGATAAATGAGTGTACCTGAGTTGCCGTTTTGTCATGGTTTAAACCAATCATAATTCAAACAATTATTTTGCACAAATGTATTTGTAGTATACGTGATATCACATTTTATAAACAATTCAAGTTGAAAAAAAAAAATTCCCACAAAAAATTCCCCAAAAAATTAATATATCGAACATTAAAAAAAAAAAAAAAATACCCTTAGGACATACCGACGGGATAGATATGTGAATACCAGAAGTTTGGTACGATTTCACAAAAGTTTGAGAAAGTAGTTCAGTGACAAGACAAGACATGACAACACAACACAGGACAGGACAGACACTGCACAGATATATATATATATATTGTTGCGGATCTCAACGTCAGCCTTTTTCCCCTTAAGAAGGGGGGATTAATCCCCTTGTGTGCGACTGACCGACGTGAGTCCTGAAGCTGCTCGGCTCCCTCCGGAGAGGCAGGTGAGCAGCCTCGTTCGCGACTGCGGCCAAGATGTTAATTGCCGAGCGGATGGCAGCCGCGGCACGAACCGTTAACAGGTAACTAGACCCGATTCTTAACGTTGGCCAAATCGTGCCACAGGTATCCAATGGGGAAATCACTAAAGCGACCGAATGAGAAAGAAGGAAGGCAAAGGTAAAGAAGAACAGATATTTATTACTAACTCCTATGTACACAATGAAAGAAACCAAGGAGAAGGAAAGAAAAGAAAATAAAGACAGAAAGATGGAAGGACCAGAAGACACAGTGCAAATACAAGCTTATACGAAACAGGCTTAACTTAAACCCCAGGACAACACAAAAGACGGACGACAATCAGACTTACACGGGGAATGAAGGCAGGAACGAGTGGCTGGAAGGGGAGGAAGGTTCAGGTGGTCCACAGAGCTGGAAGGATGCGGGTGGTGGGTGTGATCCCGGCTCGAGTTGAGCAGCCGCCGACTCTCCCCAATCGTCTCCGCACGGCGACGTTGCTCCGTGGCCGCAACTGCCGTCAACGCTGTCGACGCTCAAAGCTGCGGTGGTTAAACCTGTGGTTTGTTCAAAGCTGCGGTTTGTTCAAAGCTGCGGGTTTTCAAGCTGCGGTGGACTCCTTTGTGCGTCTCTCTCCCTCAATCATCTCTGGTGGGGGCGTCGCGTGACTGGTTATATAACCACGCCCTACCAAGCCATGACCACACCTTACCAAGCCGTTCCCACTGAGTCCTGGTTGGTCGCAAGGGCTTCCTGGCTCCACCTCCTGATGACGAGGTGCAGGCCACGCCCTTCTTCCCCAAGTTGGAGCACATGGCAATGGCGGCGAATGCAGTTGGTAATAGGGGCAATGCACTTGACAGGGGATTCTACCTTATTTGAATTCGGTGCAATGCAGTGTCAATTAATGGAAGACACAGCCTTAAACTAATACACATAATAAGGAAATAACTACTGAGGGAAACCTATGATTTGCTACGTGTGTGCGATGGATTAACTAAGAGGATGACCTTTGACCTTTACACACAAAACGGAGATATTTACAAGGAATCATTACACTACTCAGGGTGATATTTACAACAAGATTCTCAAATCCACAACACTGCACCCTCATCCTCCAGGCACGTCCTCGTAATTTTACGTAATTTTTACGTAAAATTAACGTAAATTACATTAAAAACGTAATTTTTGAATTGCCCCATATGGGGGTTAAACCACTTGCGACTGTGTGGCCAATGAGCTCGTTCTGATATAACCCCGGTGGAGGCTGTCATGGGTAAGAGATGTTGAGTTAAATATTTTAATAGCGTATTAAATGTATGTTTCCCAATCACGTTGTTCATCTTCTAAGAGTGCTTTAAATGCGTGTTTCCCAATCAGCCCATTACTAGATTTTGTCACAGGTTGTGACCATAATGCGTCATAATGCATGCATAATGACCATAATGCGGTCATTCTTGTTTTATGATATGAAGGGAACCTTTGATCCATTGGTACTTGAATGTGCATTGGGACACTCTCAATATATAGCAGTTTTTCTAAACTAATAATATCAAGTGCCAGTGTGTTCATTGCCCCCAGAATAGTTGCTTGACAGGTTGATTCAATGCACCCCTGTTCCAAAATGCTTTGTGAGGTCTCATGCCAGCAAACGTCACAGTTATTCTCGCAAGTATAAGGCTTATATGTGATGGTGGGAATTGAATCTGTGCAGTAGTATAAAGCTTGACATTATGTTTAAAGATGTTTACATGGCAAATGTGTGGCATTAATAGCCTCTGTTGGACTTAGTCCGAAAAGGGGACGTATATGGATTGGGTTTCGTCCGTCCGTCCTTGCATCCGCAACCATATCTCGGAGATGTATCGACCGATTTTCTTCATACTTGGCCAAAGGGCAATACATGATGTTACACATATGCACATCTTGTTGTTTCAGGATGCGATCAAAGATGGCTGACTGGCGGCCATTTTAGTTGTAAAAAAAAAACACTATGTTGAACACGTCCTCAACCATTTATCGGACATGCATACTTGCCACACAGATAAAGGATGATGGCTTACATATGCACGTCATTTTCTTTTGAGATCAGATCCATGATGGCCAACTGGCGACCATTTTGTTACTTAAACGTGTCCCCAACCATTTATTGAACATGCATGGTCCGATTTCGTTCAACCTTAGCACAAGCAGATTACATGATGGCATATGCATGCACCTCACTTTATTTTGCGATCTGATCAAAGATGGCCGACTGGTAGACTGGCGGCCATTTTAGTTGTAAAAAAACCCGACATTGAATACGTCGTCGACCATTTCTCGGACATGCATTTACCGATCTTGTTCAAACATAGCACACAGATAAAATGAATGATGGCTTACATAATATGCACGTCATTTATTTTCGAGATCTGATAGAACTTTTCTTTTCTATAATCATATTGCTTTTTCATAGTGCTTTGAGCTCCCACGGTTAATCGCATCAAAACTTTCAATGATAAGATTTTGAACCACAATGCACCCGAATCCCAAAGGTCATGAGGAAGGAATTTTTCCGTTATTGCCATGTTGCACTCCCTAGCTAATGTATTTATGAACCCGAGGTAATTTCTTGAATACAGCTTCACTCCTTCACACCCCTTAGACTCATTCACACCGATTTCGATCCTGTTAAAACCCTTTAGACCCCTTCACACTCATTTATGCCCTTTTGAGGCAGATACCCCTCGTTGGCACTTTTCAGACATATTTTAAGAGTATTTGGACACTTTAACCCCCTTTAGACCTCTTAGAAAATTGAAAAACATTCCCCCGAAAATCGGTTTTGACCACCTTTTTGTGCACCGTGACCTCTAGCACATACTTGAGCAACAACCAATTTGGTACCACTTTGGACTTCTGATTGGACATTAAGAATGTTGTCACAAGTCGGACCTTTGTCGAAAAAAGGCAATATCCTAAAATGGCAGGTCATCGCCGAATACAACTGCTGACTCTCTCCACGGCTTCCACCTTTGAAACTGCTATTTCATATACCTGCAGTGGCCACGGAAACTGGGAAAGCGTAGTGAACTAAAAGCACCAAACCTTATGATGTTCTGGTCAACCACGCCTATCAATGGCATCCAGTCTTTCATTCATCTGCTTTAGCAACTTCACTCCCCTGTGCCGGTCTGAACTGGAAATGGGTAATGCCACTACCCAAGGTTGTTGTCTGGCTCCTCCTTCCTGACAGGAATCCTCTCGCCATATACAGCATATGAAAAACATTTGATTGTGACACCACCTGACAAGAGACAGGTTTAGACCAAAGGCTTAATTTTAATTATGATCCATACGACAAACTCCTCTCGTTTATTTGCCAGTCACCTGGCCCCATTGTTACTATATGTAAACACTGTGATATCATCCATAAAATGCCCTCATGGGTGGCAGAACTTATCCATTGGTGAGCATAATTTAATGTGTGAATGTTTCCTCTTCCCTTGTATGCAGCACGTAGCTGCAGGTAGCATCATTTGCTGGGGTGTAGCTGTGCTGGTGATGCAATACCCACTGTAGGAATTAGAGCAGGCTGGCGATAGCTCGCCTCATCTTTGTGAAGGAGACCATGGGATCTTTGATGTCCACTAACTAATGCTAGCAGATGGGGCAACTAATTTAATGTCTATCTGAGGGACAGCACACACATTGGTGCTTCGTAAATATCTCTGCACCCTGTACGGTGAGATTCATGACCAGGATAAGAGAACTGGGTATACGTACTGTATAACATAGTCCATGGTGATTCGGACCTCTAATACATGCCACACTATTTTACTTGGCAGTGCAGAACCTCCAGGAAAAGGAACCATATTAACCAATCACAATCTTGCACACCTTTTCTGGAATCCGAAAAATCTCCATTGCCTTTTTAATCATCACATAAGGTGCAAATCCTTATAGATTGGTCAGATCACATGCAACTCTGGCTTCTCTCTCCTAGCGATTTACATGGTTTTCCAAATTAGGGCAGCATGATCCACGCAACCAGGAAATCCTTGGACTCCAGCCTTATATACCGATCCGACGGAGGGTTCAATGGACGGGTGCCCACTATAGACGCCGCCATAGTTGGGAGGCGTCCGCTTCATTCGGCTTGCTCTCCAGTGTTCAGATTACATGCAGTTACCGGTCTCGGTTCACTTTGCCGAAAGAATATCGATACAAAATATATTTGTTTGTTAGATTCATCGGAGAAGATGGAATCGTGGACGATATGACCGGTCCACCGAGCTATACGATCGGTGAGGAGCCGGTGTGGTGGCCCGCATGAAGGGATGGAGGCCCAGTTGGGTCTGCCAGACAAGTCGCGACCCTAGTGATCAAGGAACTTGGGGCTTGGCAGCGGCCACTCAGGGCCTAGCCGTAGTTGCCAGAGGTGGCCGGCCCGGGCGGAGGTGGACTCTGAGGGAAGAATCCATGCGGGGCGGCTGTGGTACGGCCGCCAAGACCTGGCCGTATGGAGGAGGCGATGAAGGGATGGGCACCTAGTCGGGTCGGTCAGAGGAGTCGTTATCGTAGTGGTCGAGAAACTCGGGGCTAAGGCAGAAGGGAGCACGGCATGGCGTAGCATAGGGTACGCGGTTGCTAACAAAATAGGTTTGGTGCAGGTGGAAGTGGAAACCGGGTACCACCAGGTGCCAGGTGCCTTCAGGGCGGCATGGCTGTGGGCCTTCAGCACCCCGGCGATATCACCGAAAACGGGGTTTGTATCGTGTGCCTTCAGGTGCCAGGTGTCCACGACCGCTCCACACGTATAGAGAAACACTTGAGAACGATTATCACGACACTTTTCATGTACGATCGCGATGATAGTTGTGCTGGCGCTGCCAGCTGGAGTTAAGTTTGGATCGGGATGCATCCCAGTAATAGCGGACGCAAGAGCGCCGCCTATCGGCGAAGGGGGCACGATCGTCCTTATCGGATTGGTCTATAGACAAAGGTCTTGATGAACCCATTCAAAGTCACAAATCCAGTCATCCTTCTGAACATAATTTTTTCCTTTCCATATTCAACAGGGATATTGGATTGGAACTTCTTGATTCAATGAAAGTTCCCTTCCTTTGATATATAGACATGATTCATCATACACCATTCAACAAACACTGTGGTGCATTTTCACGTGGAACTCAGAAGCCCCCACAACACCCAAAGTAAAATAGGATTCCTTTTAGACATATTAAATGTGACACCATTGTCCCTTGGCACACTCATCGCTCTTGTCCTCTGCACCACTTCCTGAACCTCCTTCATTCACAAATCCACCAGCTCAAACTCAGCATGGCACTGAACAGCTACACTTGGGTCAGAATACGAATCATGGAAGTGCTGTTCAATTTCCTCCCTAGAGACATTTAGGGTTCAAACAGCTTAGTCAAAACCCCATATGGGTTCTTGAAGCCAGCTTCCCTTTTCTTTCTTTTTCGTGGGCTACTCTGATCTGGTGACTGCCCAGATCTTTTTCCTAGTGTCAACTATCAGGGTAAAAGCTCAGCTTTCTCCACATTTGGCTGTTTGGGCCTTGTCTTCAGCTGTCTCTGCTGCCTCCACAGACTACCCTTCTCGACTTGCCTTTTATAGGGTTAATTCAGTTTTCTCTTTTCCCTCTTCTTCTCAACACCAAAAATGGTCTAAGTAGATGGAACTTGCAACTTTAACTGAAAGCTTGGAGATTTAACCTTGTACCTTCTGAGGTTCACAAGCATGTTGAAAGTAATTTTCAGATGTGTCCACTTTTATTATTAGTTTTGCTATAATAATCACGAATATGAATTGAAATTTAAGAGTATGCAAGAGTATATAAAATAATAATAATAATAATAATAATAATAATAATAATAATAATAATAATAATAATAATAATAATAATAATATAGTATATAAACTTTTTCTAATTCACAAACAAAGGAAAAATTATTGGAACGACAAAAGCTCTTACCCAATGTTAACTGCAATGTTTGCCAATGTAGAAATATATCATAATCTCGACCTGCAAGGACGATATTGAGGTGCACAATTATAAAGTTTAGGGACATGTGTACCTTGATCCTCAAAGGGTTAAGGGTGGTATTCAAAAACTAAGAATGGTCTTCAACATTTGATCCAGAAATGATACTTCCAACAGGCTTTATCACTCGACTTTGGCCATTTTACCCACACTTTAGTTTCTCAATAGTACAGTATTCGGTATTTTTACTCCCGCCAGCGAGTAATGCATTCGATCGTGTCCGTCCGTGTGTATGTGTGTTCGTATGTTCGTGTGTTTGTGAACAATATATCTGGAAAATCTCTGAACGGATTTGGATGAAAGTTGGTGGGATGATTACCCTTGGGATAAGGAAGAATTGATTCGTTTTTGGTGAAGCTCAGGATATTATTCCGGATCCAGGAATTTTTTGAAGGATTCTTTTACCATTGGAAGATAGGGCTCATTCTTTTTTAACATTATCTTCTATATATTCTACATTTAACATTGTGATATGAAAATAGTTTTCATATTTGTTGTAAATGTAGTTTAAACTCGTGGTTATGCGTTAGAGCGGTGTATTTTTTTTAGCAGTGTCGTCTTCAATGTTCTTTTTTTTTTTCTAATAAAGACGTATTCTGTCATTTTAAAACCACCAAAGTGTGTCCCGTTTCATAAAATGTATCGTTTGATACGTATAATGCTTTAAAACTGTTTTTTTTTTGTTGTTTTTTTAACCTCAGAAGAGATATCAACATTTACCTCATAGTCAGGTTCACTATGTTTTTTCGTTCAAAATCATGGTAGATTAGCAAACTTATACATTTTTGGAAACGTTATTACATGGAAAATCTGAAAATCAATGTTTACATTTGCCAATTCCGACCAATTCGATTCGACCAATTCGACCAATCGACCAATTCCATTCGACCAATTCGACCATTCGACCATTCGACCAATCGCTTCGATCGACCATTCGACCATTCGACCAATTCGATCGATTCGATTCGATTCGATTCGATCGACCATTCGACCAATTCGATTTGCCAATCAATTTGACCGACCTTTGCTTGTGTGGAACGGACTGTGAAAACGATGCGGACTATATTGTCGGATACGACACACAGGACAGTGATGACGAACTCTAAATGGCATATTCTGTAATCGTGTATGTTTGATGCCATTGACCGCCTGTGTATATTTTGTCATTGACTGCCTGTGTAGATGTGAAGTTATACTGACTGCATGTGTATATATGATTTTGCTGACTGCCTGTGTATGTTTGGTGATATGAATTATTGTGACACATTTTGATGTTATTAACTGCCTGTACAAAATGATAACATGTATTTGATTACATGACATTTGATTACATGATTATGCAACTTATCGCGAATATAAAGACAGTATTTTTACAATTCAAAACCTTTGATTCGTGTCTTACCATTCCCCATAGCACTAATTTGATACTTTCATTGGATTCCTTGTCCCTGAAAATATAGGTTTAGTATATTTTAAAAAGTTTTTAGGGTAATTAGAGGCAGAAATAGAACAAAATATGTATTTTACAGTGGCCATTTTGAAAATCCAAAATGGCCGCCATACAGGTATCTCTCCAAATGTAAACATTGATTTTTAGTTTCCTTATGCTATAACCTTTCCAAAAATGTATAGGTTTACTAATCTACCATGATTTTGAACGAAATATAATTTATTGACATAGTGAACCTGACTATCAGCGAATGTCAATCGCGGTGTCAGTATTTGATGAACTTATAAAGACTTAGGTGGGTTACAAATGTGACCAGCATGTGCACGGGATTCTTCCCAGAAGAATGAGTGGTCGCATTAGCTTGTACGACTTAAAATGAGCGAGTTTTGTTTTGACGTTTGGGCCAGTTTTACATGTTGTATCCCTAAGGAATGAAACGAACGTTTTCCTGGCTTACAATTTTATTTGAAGTCACACATGCCTCAAAATACACTCACTTATATAGAATTGAACGCTGAATCCGAAAATGTACGTGAAATTGCCTTGTTTTTTTTTTAACATTATCTTCTATATATTCTAAATATATATCTGTGCAGTGTCTGTCTTGTGTTGTCACTGAACTACTCCCTCAAACTGTTGTGAAATAGTACTATTCCAACTTGACCCACGGCGGGAGTATGCGCTCTATTGAGTGGCGTTCTAGTCCGACTTGAGTTATACAGGGTGTTCTAAAAACACTCGGACGACTTTGGTTGCTAATATACATGTTAATGTATTTAGAAATGCAAATGATACAACAATACCCTTTGGTTTATATGATACAGAAACTCATTAAGTTTTGTGCACACCATCAATACACTTCAATGTGAACTCGGTTGATCGCTCACAGGACATCAAGGCGGTACACGAGTTCTTGCCATGTTCAGCTCAGCATGTTTGCGTTCACCAGTGCTCATGCAGCTGTGATCCGAGAACGAGGATCCTGAAGGTTTATCACCTTAGAGTTGTAGACAACATATTTGACAAACCCCCACAGAAATAAAAATCAAGGGTGGTTATGTCTGTTGATCGTAGGAGCCAGGTCCGTCTCAGCCAATCTAGCGACCTGGAAATTTTTCATTCAGGACGGCTCGAATGACTAGGCCCAATGATAGGGAGTGCCGCCCTGTTGAAAAATGATATCAGGTTGCAGGTCTTCAATTTGTGGGAGGGCGAATCCTTCCAACATGTTCATGTAAATTGTTGAGGTCACAGTATCCTCCGCAAAGAAAAATAGATGACCCGAAGCGGTCATGGAGAAGTCCATACCACACATTGACTTTTGGATTGTCGCGTATGTATTGAATGACCACGTGGGTGTTTTATGAGCCCCAGATCCTCACATTGTGCTGTTTGATCTTCCCAGATACATGAAAGCAAGCTTCGTCTATGAACATGACCTTTTTCAGGTAATCTTATGAATCCTCTGTGCGACTGAGCATTTCCAAGGCAAACATCTTGCGTTTGGATTCATCATTTGCTTTGAGTTCATGCAAAATCTACACCATTTCGGCTAGTATATGAATAAAGCTTCAGTCTGTTATGCAAAATTCTGTGTACAGTGGTGGTTGGTATTCCCAGTTGTCTGGATGTGCGTCGGATTGAATTTCTGGAACTTTGTTGATATGACTAATGCACTCGTTCAATGTCTGCTGCACTTGTGCTTGGTCGACAGGTACTTTTCTTTTTCTGAAAACTACCAGTTTCTTTAAACCTCTTGTACCATTCTCTGATACTAGTCTGCAATGGTGGTTTCCTTTCATACCTTGTATGGAAAATATGCTGAACTTGCATGTCAGATCTTGTATTGATGAACCATTTGATGCACTGAGCTTTCTCCTATGGAGTCGCCATTTTCTTTTACATTAAACCACCAGACTTGAAAGTAAAGAAAACTGAGTTTCTGTATCATATAAAACAAAGGGTATTGTTGTATCATTTGTGGCATGAAATATATTAATAACCAAAGTTTTCCAGGTCTTTCGGGAACACCCTGTATCTATATATAAATTAAATATGAATTCCGGCTTGACTGCAGTTTTTGAAAATGCAGAACCACCCACTGCATAATGCTGTATCAGCTACTACACTGATAACCACAGTGGGATTCTGCCTCTATAAGCTTTATCATCATTTTATTAGCAAATGTGCCTGGGTGTGCCAAATGTGCCAAATGTGCAATGTGCAAATGTGCAAATGTGCCAAATATTAGCAAATTTATTAGCAAATGTTTTATTAGCAACTCCGCCAATAACATTGGCTAATTCCTTTATAAGCCTGCTGAGCTGGATTGTTTATTTCAATTTAATATGCAGTCGGCGGACCCCGCTATTCATGGTTCCGCTATTCGTGGAGTCCGCGTATTCACGGTTTATAAAATGCGACATGTTTCTCTATTCGCGGAAAAATGTCATGCAAATTCGCGGGGGGGGGGGGGGGGTTTCGCCCTATTCACTGCCATGTTCCACGAATTTGCGCAAAATTATAAATGGCATAACAAAAAATTTCACGAGCCGCTAGCCTGACACATCTTATTATAATTCACCAAATGTCCGTCCGTCTGTTCGAAGGTACCGCAAAAACGGCTCAACCGATCGCAACGATATTTTGGGTGGGTATTCCTGGGACCCCTGGGAGTAAAATAGGCTGCATTGTTTTTCCATGTTTTCCAAGTTTTCCAGTTTTCCAATTTTTTCAAACAGGATGGAATAATATTTACCGATATGAACAGTGATGTGGCTTTTGTTGAAATTCCACAAATACTGTTTATTCTACGTACCAGGAGAGATTAGATCGACTCCTGACGAACTCTTCCTATATAAACGTGCTGCTCCAAAGTAACATAGCAGCGTGTGCAAAGCGACTGAGAAACAGGTGTAGTGGCCGCTTCCGTGTTACAGATTCGGCACGCACTCTTCACACATAAACGCGCGACTGAGAAAGATGTGTAGCAGCCACTTCCGTTTTGCAGAATTCAATCTTTTTTCAAAATGGGCGCCATGTACTGTTTAGATTTTGATGATTTGCGTGTGATATGATTCAACGGATGTTTATGTGAATCTTTTTTTTTTTTTTAGCCTTCAATTTCTGATATTTTGCCTTTTCATTTGGGCCTCCCAATTGAAGCCCTGACCATAGGGGGGGGGGGGGGTATCGTTGCTAGTTTATAAAACCCATCTTTTACCAGCCATGCAAAAAGCAAGTGGATGTATGCAAAAAACATCTTGTACAAGCCGTGAGCATGACCTGCTTATACAGTACAATACAGTATGGTACATTCACTGCAGTGTGATTTGCATTTTCATGGCTTTCACAGGCACAAATTTTAGCCGCACTATAATCGATCTTCACGGGATATCCCACCAGATGTGTAAACAAGTCAACTCCGCGAATTATACGATGCAAACGCTTCATTAAATCGATTACAGTTTGCAATTTACTGTAAAGCCTCATCAGAGATGTTACACAATGAAAAGGCTTCGGGGATGTTCAATTAGTGACTAAAACATGTCATCCTCCGCGAATTAGAGAATGCAAATGATTCATTAAACCTATTGTTGAAATTAGCAGATACGCTCGATATGGCATCATCCGATAACATCCCCCACAAACAATGGGCTCCCGCAGATACCCACAATGCTCGCAACCGTACATATAAATACAGATTGTGTCCTCGATCTCGATCATTGTTCTCGTCCTGTTGCTTCGACCTGTAGTTTTGACTCACTCTGCTCATCGTTCAATCATGGCTCCCAAGTGCAAGAGCTGTGCCGGAGATGCGTCGACTACCAAGAGGCAGAAGAAAGTGATGTGCCTGAGCCAGAAAGTGGAGCTGCTCAACCGGCTTTCGAGAGGAGAGAGTGCGGCCTCGGTTGGCAGGCATTATGGCGTATACGAATCCACCGTTCACTACATCTGGAAGAAGGAGAAGGCGATTCATGAGAAAGCTTCAGTGAGCACTGTATCGAATACGAAGGTGGTCACCCATGTTCAGAATGTCCACATGGAAAGGATGGAGAAGACTCTCAGAATATGGCTCGAGGACAACATGCAGATGAGGAACTTCCTGCTGGAAACCATGATGATGAACCGTTCCTTAAACCTTCTCACCGAGGAGGAGTTGGACACCATTCCAAAGGTTTCTGAGGAGGAGGAGGAGGAGGAGGAGGAGGGGGAGGCAGGCAGTAATGAGGAAGAGGTGCCGAGATCCAACCTCACAGTGCAGTTTCTGGGCGAGTTGCTGCAGGACATGCGGGCGATTGTTGACAAGTTGGTAGATGCTGACCCAGTTGTGGAGAAATACCTCAAGTTCGAGATGATTTGCTTCTCCCGTACAAAGAGCTGCATCGAAATGTTGGGCAATGTGTCAGACAGCTACCCATCACCCATTTTCTCAGCCCTGCTCCCTCCACCTCAAGATCACCAGCACCATCTCCAGTGTTGCTCTCAGCGTCCTCACCAGCATTCTCACCAGCGTCCTCACCAGCATTCTCACCAGCATTCTCACTAGCATTCTCATGAGCGTCCTCACCTCCTACCTCTCCTGCCTCTCCCTTCGTGCAAGATTTTGCTGCACCATCATTTGGGTCGCTCTCAAAGTTCGAAGAATTCTGGGATTTTCATGCATCACCATCAGCATCACCATCATCATCATCATTTGAAAGTTGCTGTGTTTGTAAAATAAAAATTTTAAACGGTACATAATGGTGTTTTGTTTTTTTTACTTTCACGGTAAGTTATGGTTAAGCACTTTTAATAAACTGTAAGCACATTCCTTCAATAAATTGGAAATGGTACCTGGTGTTGTTGCTTTTTTTTCCGGCGCAGCCCATAAGGCAAAACCGTCTAGAACAGTGTTTGTCCGCCTGTATGTATGTACAGTCACGTGAAAAAGTAAGTACACCCCATGTAAAGTTTTGACTTTTTCAACATATTTCAACATACAGCTATTTGCTCGTCATTTCAACAATATTGATAGATAAAGGTGATATAACATAACAAATATCATGAAACATTTACATTTTGTACTCCATTGTATAATTTAAATAAACATAAATGCAAATTTCACATGTGGAAAAAGTAAGTACACCCTTAGCTCTAATAGGTGGTATTGCCCCCTTTGGCAGAAACAACCTCAAGTAGGCGTTTCTTATAACTATCTACCAGTCTCTGACATCGACTGGGAGAAATTTTTGCCTTCTCCTCCATGCAGAATTCTTTCAGCTGTGCGATGTTTGAGGGGTTTCTTGCATGCACAGCTCGTTTCAAATTCCCCCACAACATCTCGATGGGATTTAGATCCTGTCTTTGACTTGGCCATTCCAGAACCCTCCATTTCTTTCTTTTCAGCCATTCCTTGGTGGATTTACTGGTATGTTTAGGGTCATTGTCATGTTGCAAGGTCCACCTTCGGTTGAGCCTCAACTTCTCCGACAGATGGCTAAACATTATCCTCAAGCACCCTCTGGTACAATGAAGAATTCATAGTGGATTCTATGATGGTGAGCTGCCCAGGCCCTGATGCAGCAAAGCTGCTCCAAATCATAATATTTCCACCACCATGCTTTGCAGTTGGTATCAGGTTCTTGTGGTCAAATGCTGTCTTTGGTTTTCGCCAAACATGTCTTCTGGTACTGTGGCAAAATAGCTCTACCTTTGACTCATCTGTCCAGAGCACATTGTTCCAGGATTGCTGGTCATTGTTCCAGGACCGCGGGAGATCGCGTTATCGTGATCACGTCCTGGAAAGACAAAATAGTGCGTTTCTTCTTCTTTCAACAATAAAGACTTATAGCTTCGAGACCGTACATCCAATCATCTTGAAGTTTTGCACACTTCTTTCGCTTGATGAGATCTACATTGCATTAAAAATTCAAGTCGATCAATGCAGTGGTTCAAGAGTTACAAGCTTTTCAAAATGTACCTTCCATTATTTATTGCGGCCAAACCATGTGACGTATCAAAACGTCTCAAGTAACTTTGAAACAACCCCCCATGAGGAACATTCGTGTAAAGTTTCCACTCGATATCTTCACAAATTATGGAGGTGATACCATTTCTAGTTTGAGCTTTAAAACATCATAACTCTGAAACCATGTGTCAGATGACATCGAGCGCGGAGGCTTTGTTGTTCGTCATGGGTGTGCGAATATGCCTGCCAGGTTTGGGCTCGATTCTTTCAGCCGTTCCGGAGAAACATCTGTTTTTGTGGTTTTTCACGAAAAACAAGATGGCGGCCGAACCATGTGACGTATGACTTCGAAATTTTTTGCATTCTGAGTTTTTTTTAACTAGGCATCTGGTAACAAAATCCCATTTTCGGTGGAGAAAATCTTTTGTTTGACGAATTCTAACCTCTTAACGTTAGCATTGTTAATATACTGAATACACATGTCTTTTGTTTCCATTGAAGAGATCTTTAGAATGAGCCATTCCTCAAATTTTTTCATTGAGCGGTTTCGGAGATACAGAGGGGCAAAGTTGAATGTGTTTTACAGGATGGCGCCCATACCACGTGACCTATGACGTCAAAATTAGCATTAAAAAATTATACGAGCCGAGGCGATCATTTGATGAAAATTTCCTGTCAATCTGACCAGCGGTTGCTGAGAACATTAATTATGAAATTTTCGGAGGTGCAAAATAGGGCGGAAGAATAATCTATCTATAATTCCAGTAATCTCTGTGTGTATGTGTGTGTGTTTGTCTGTGACCGCTGTTTCTCGACAACCACGGGTCCGATATACATACTTGAAACTTGCCAGGTATATTGCTGGGGACCCGAGGATGTGCCTTTTCAAGGTTTGAAATTAATCGGACAAGTGGTTCCCAACGTATGGTCACCGTACTCGCAAGCCGTTCGCTTTGGCTTTGCGAATGGACCAAACCATTTCATGTAAATAGAGGGGGGGGGGGGGTTCTACCGTACTCGCAAGCCGTTCGCTTTGGCTTTGCGAATGAACCAAACCATTTCATGTAAATAGAGGGGGGGGGGGTTCTGTGGTCGTTACTGCCACGTGGTTTCAAAGTTTTTTTTTGTTGTTGTTATTTGCACGCATGTTTTTTTGCACCCACGTACGGGCACGCCCTAGTAAGAAAAACTCTAGCAGTAATATAATGGGTTACGCTCCATTTCATGGAGAGTAAACCTAATGTCGTAAATATGATGATAACACTTTAATCCCAATGTCGTGAATACAAAGTTAATGGATTGAAGCGGTGTATGGTTCCTGAATCTATGATACGTGGTGTAAGGACGAACAACCGCGGAAGTAAGGAATTCATCTCGGTTTTTTGATAGCAGGTTATTCACCCAACCCTTGTGAGGTATATAGATTATAGTAAATCTTCCCTCAGTTCTGTAAGTAAATCTTACCTCACAGATGTCTGGATTCCTCTAAATTTCTTTAATAATGTTGTAAACAGCATTAGTGACTGTTTAAAAAGCTAATATTGTGTGTTTGTGGTTTATAATATTTTACAAGCCGGCTATGCCGCTGTTAGACTTCCGGTCTTGTTTTAATTGTAAGCATTTTTTGTGAAACTGTAATCATGTGCATTTGCGGTCGAAAACATTTTAAACTTAAAAAAAAATTCTCTATGAATCAGGAACCGCCGGGAACCGATAACGTATCCACCTTTTTGTCCCCCGTCGCACAGCGTAGCGAAAGGGGGACTATGGCTTTCCCCTCCGTCCGTGTGTCCGTCCGTCCGTGCGTGCGTGTGTGCGTGCGGGCGTGCGTGTTTGCGTGCGGGCGTGCGTGCGTGCGTGTGTGCGGGCGTGCGTGCGTAAGCGAAGGACCGCATTCCAATTTGGTGTGTGGGTGCAACCCACGTCAAAATCCAAGATGGCCGCCGCCATGTATGTCTGATGCCATGTATGTCTGAACCTTGTGAGATGAATATCTTGAAAAATAAGTGAAATACCAACGTCTAATTTGGTGTGTGGGTGTATCTCGGCATAAGGAAGAACGCCTTTGAAAATTGGGTCGCCACGTCAAAATACAAGATGGCCGCCACCATATATATGTCTGAAATTTGTGAGCGAAATATCGCGAAAAATAAGCGAAGTACCAACTTCTAATCTGGCGTGTGGGTGTATCTAGGCAAAAGGAAGGACGCTGTTTAAAATTGGGTCGCCACGTCAAAATCCAAGATGGCCGCCGCCATGTATGTCTGAACCTTGTGAGATGAATATCTTCAAAAATAAGCGAAGTACCAACTTCTAATCTGGTGTTTGGGTGTATCTCAGCATAAGGAAGAACGCTGTTGAAAATTGGGTCGCCACGTCAAAATCCAAGATGTCCGCCACCATATATATGTCTGAACCTTGTGAACGAAATATCTTGAAAAATAAGCGAAATACCAACTTCTAATCTGGTGTGTGGGTGTATCTAGGCATAAGGAAGAAAGCTTTTGAAAATTGGGTCGCCACGTCAAAATCCAAGATGGCCGCCGCCATGTATGTCTGAACCTTGTGAGATGAATATCTTCAAAAATAAGCGAAGTACCAACTTCTAATTTGGTATGTGGGTGTATCTCGGCATAAGGAAGAAGCCCTTTGAAAATTGGCTCGCCAGGTCAAAATCAAAGATGGCCGCCACCATATATATGTCTAAACATTGTGAGCGAAATATCTCGAAAAATAAGCGAAGTACCAACTTCTAATCTGGTGTGTGGGTGTATCTAGGCACAAGGAAGAAGGCTGTTTAAAATTGGGTCGCCACGTCAAAATCCAAGATGGCCGCCGCCATGTATGTCTGAACCTTGTGAGATGAATATCTTGAAAAATAAGCGAAATACCAACTTCTAATTTGGTGTGTCGGTGTATCTCGGCATAAGGAAGAACGCTATTGAAAATTGGGTCGCCACGTCAAAATCCAAGATGGCCGCCACCATATATATGTCTGAACCTTGTGAACGAAATATCTTGAAAAATAAGCGAAGTACCAACTTCTAATCTGGTGTGTGGGTGTATCTAGGCATAAGGAAGAAAGCTTTTGAAAATTGGGTCGCCACGTCAAAATCCAAGATGGCCGCCGCCATGTATGTCTGCACCTTGTGAGATGAATATCTTGAAAAATAAGCGAAGTACCAACTTCTAATTTGGTGTGTGGGTGTATCTCGGCATAAGGAAGAACGCCTTTGAAAATTGGGTCGCCAGGTCAAAATCCAAGATGGCCGCCACCATATATATGTCTAAACCTTGTGAGCGAAATATCTCGAAAAATAAGCGAAGTACCAACTTCTAATCTGGTGTGTGGGTGTATCTAAGCACAAGGAAGAACGCTGTTTAAAATTGGGTCGCCACATCAAAATCCAAGATGGCCGCCGCCATGTATGTCTGAACCTTGTGAGATGAATATCTTGAAAAATAAGCGAAATACCAACTTCTAATTTGGTGTGTAGGTGTATCTCAGCATAAGGAAGAACGCTATTGTAAATTGGGTCGCCACGTCAAAATCCAAGATGGCCGCCACCATATATATGTCTGAACTTTGTGAGTGAAATATCTTGAAAAATAAGCAAAGTACCAACTTCTAATCTGGTGTTTGAGTGTATCTAGGCACAAGGAAGAAGGCTATTGAAAATTGGGTCGCCACGTCAAAATCCAAGATGGCCGCCGCCATGTATGTCTGAACCTTGTGAGCGGAATATCTTGAAAAATAAGCGAAGTACCAACTTCTAATCTGGTGTGTGGGTGTTTCTAATCTGGCCGCCAGAGTGTTTAAAAAGTATGTCAGGAGAACGCTATTGAAAGAACGTTCGGAGAACGTTCGGTGAACTTGTTATCTCGGCATAAGGAAGAACGCCATTGAAAATTGGGTCGCCACATCAAAATCCAAGATGGCCGCCTCGATGTATGTCAAACTTGTGAGCGAAATATCATATCATAGCATGTTTTCTGCGTCTTCCACTTTGTCAACTCACATCACTTTACCGACGGGGGACCTAGGCGTAACGCTTGTCCCCCATTGAAACAATGCCGCGGCATACATTCACAGGATTTTCATCGACCGTGGATTTTCATCGTCCTTTGCGGATTTTCATTGACCTTCGCGGATATTCATCAACCTTCGCGGATTTTCATCAACCTTCGTGGATTATGATCGACCTCACAGATTATCGCCGCCATTCGTGGGTTTTGTCTCGCCATTTCTGAGACTTTCATCAACCTTCGCGGATTTATCGTCGACATTCGCGGATTTTGCCTCACCGTTTGTTTGGTTTGTTCCTCTCTATTCGTCGATTTTCGTGACTCGGGAACCTATCCCCCCTTTTTCCATTGAAACAATGGCCCGCAATTCACGGGTTTTTTTTTTTTTTTTTTTTTTGTATACAAGATCGAGGCTCGTGAAAGAGCGAACATTAATCACACAGAAAGACAAACAGACACATAAAACAAATAACATCGGGAGCGGTAGACAAGATGGGGAGAGAGGGGGAAGGACACAAACACAACATTTGAGAGCAGGGACCGAGAGACATGGAGACATCGAGAGATCTGTGGGAGGGAGAGGGCTTTGGGGGGGAGGCATGTGAAGGGGGGGAGGCATGTGAAGGGGGGGGGGGGGGTTGGAGAGGTATAAACATATGGACACTGCCAGGATTTCCAGGAAATAAGTTGGAATTTCAAACAAGGTGGATCTGGGGTGAATTAGTGGGGGTAGAAAAGATCAAGGTTATGGATGGGGGAAGATAAGAGATGGTGGTGAACAGCTGTTTTAAAGACCTGGAGGGAGGAGAGGGATTGAAGGGAGTGTGGGAGTTTGTTCCACAGGCGGGAGAAAAGAGGAATGAAAGAGTGAAGGTGAGCAGAAAGACCGGGTTTCGCTCTTCGTGGATTTTCCAGGAATGTATCCCCCACGAATAGCAATGTCCGACTGTATATCTTACAGGCTACAATTTAGAGATCATGTTGCTTCCTAGTTTTTTTTTTTTTTTTGTATACTGAATCGAGGCTCGTGAAAGAGCTAACATTTATTTCACAAACAAATCAACCAGACAAACAAAATATATAAAAAGAGGGAGCGGGAGACAAGATGGGGAGAGAAGGGGAAGCACACAAACACAACATTTGAGAGCAGGGAGAAGTGTGGGAGGGAGAGGGCTTGGGGGGAGGAGGCGTGGGAAGGGGGGGGGGGGAGGTATAAAACACAAGGGGACCGAAATTAGCGGGGGTAGAAAAGCTCAAGGTTTTGGATGGGGGAGGATAAGAGATGGTGGTGAACAGCTGTTTTAAAGACCTGGAGGGTGGAGTGGGATTGAAGAGAGTGAGGGAGTTTGTTCCAGAGGCGGGAGAAAAGAGGAATGAAGGAGTGAAGGTGAGCAGAAAGTCTTGATTTTGGCAGTTTAACCATAAGAGGGTTGCAGGCAGATCTTGTGCGACCTGTAGGAATATTTGGGGGACAGAGCCCAGAGAGAGCTGGGGGAGCAAGGCCAGAGAGGAGTCGGTAGAAGAAGGAAAGACCACCAACCTGCCTGCGGTGAGTGAGTGAAAGGCCCTTGGAGTTAGCTTCATCGCGGGAGATTCCAATGATTCTAAACGCTTTGGTTTCAACAGCGTGAAGACGAGCTAGGTGTGAGGCATGAGCACCAGACCAGAGGGGAGAGCAGTATTCCATAGAGCTGCAGATGAAAGCCTTGTAAGTGGTGAGGAGCTCAGGTGTACCAGGGAAGGACTTCGCACGACGGAGGATGCCCAGTCGGCGACTGGCTTTGGAGGCCAGATTTGAAATGTGGTTTTCCCAGGAAAGATCATGGCAGATAGTGAGACCCAAAAGATTGAGTGACAGAACTTCTTGGAGAGGATTATTCAGAAAGTGGGTGGGAGGGTTGTCCAGTCGGTCTTTTCGGAGAGACATCGTAAGAGTGTGAGATTTGTCAGGATTGAAAGACATGTTCCATTTGTTTGCCCAGTCTGTGATTTTGTCCAGGTCTGCAGAGAGTGAGGAGGCTGCAGACTGCCGATCTGAGGGATGAGGAATGGAGCGACAGAGAGTAGAGTCGTCAGCAAAGAGATAGAGAGGATTTTCAAGAGAGTCAGAGAGATCATTGATGAAGACCAGAAAAAGCACAGGGCCCAGAACACTGCCTTGGGGAACTCCAGCCTGAACAGGAAGAGGAGATGAGAGAAACCCATTCAGGGCAACACGTTGACTATGACCAGAGAGGAAGTCCGCCAGCCATGCGTGGAGATTTCCATGGATACCAAAGGAGGAGAGTTTGGTGAGCAGAGCGGGGTGCCAGACCGTATCGAAGGCACGTGAAACGTCAAGGGAGACAGCTCTAATTTCCTGTTTGGCGTTGAGGATCTCCATCCATTGTTGAGAAAGCAGAAGCAGCATGTCCAGAGTAGAGTGACCAGGTCTGAAACCAAATTGATGGTCAGAGATCAAGCCATTGGAGAAGAAGAAAGATTTCATATCTGAAGCAATGATAGATTTCATGACTTTGCTGATAATTGGGAGAAGGCTGATTGGTCTGTAGTTGCTAGGATCTGTGTTTGCACCTTTTTTGTGCAAAGCAGTGATATTGGCTGATTTCCAAGCAGATGGCAGATGCCCTTGAGCAAAAGAGAGGGTGAAGAGAACAGAAAGAGGGAGTGAAAGAGCGGAAGAACATGATTTTAGGACCCGTGGGCTGATGCCGTCAGGACCAGTTGCAGAATCAGAGTCGAGGGTTGACAGAAACTTTTCCACCTTGTCAGGAGGAAAGGACATGGAGTCCAGGAGCAGCTGGGCATGACTGGGTACGGTGGGTACAGAGAGGGATGGGTTTGTGACACAAGATTTAGAGGCAAACACAGAGTTGAGGCATTCAGCTTTTTCACGTGCGGAGTCAGCCGTGTAGCCGTTTGAGGTGAGGGAGGGGATGGAAGGGGAACAAACACCAGAAACAGATTTGACCAGACGCCACCAGGATTTGGAAGAGGGAGACAGATAAGAGAGTTCGGTCTTGAGAACGGTGAGATATTGTTTCCTGGCTCTCCTGAGGGTGGACACACACTTGTTTCGGGCTTTGTGAAAGGAAATGAGATTTCCTTCTGTTGGATTTACTTTCCAGGAGACGAAAGCAAGTTGTTTCTGGGCAACAGCCTCACCACAAGATTCCGTGTACCATGGACTGGAGGAAGGGTATGACAACTGAAGACGAGATGGGATAAATCTGTGCATGAGAGAGAGCAATTTACTTTGAAAGAATTCCCAGGATGAGTTGATGTCAGAGGCGGTAGAGATGGGAGACCAGTCCAGATGATTGATGGCTGCTTGAAGACCGTGCCAGTTGGCCTGAGTGAAATGCCAGACTCGTCGACGCTGAGGAGGCTCTCTGAGAATGGTCAGAGAGATGTCCTCTTTAACAAGCAACTGGTTTAACAGTTGGTTTAACAGTTCCTGGGAATATATATATGGAAATACCCAGACTCTTTTTAGATCTGGCCATCCAACCAAACTGAGCAACTGGGCAAGAAGAAACTTGGTCAGGGAGGTGACTAGGAACTCAATGACCACTGACAGAACGATAGAGCTCCTTCGCTGAGATGAGAGAACCTGCTGGAAGGACAACAGTCTCTGCAGCACTCACAAATCTAGCCTTTATGGAAGAGTGGCCAGACAGAAACCACTCCTGAGAAAATGGCACATGATTTACAAAAGGGCACATGAAAGACTGAGTGCATGAGGCAAAATATTCTGGGGTCTAATGAGAAGAAAATTGAACTCTTTGGCCTGAATGTAAAGTGCTACGTCTGGTGGAAATCGAGTACAGCTTATCACCCATCTAACACCACCCCTAACTGGAAGCATGGTGGTGGCAGCATCATGCTATGGGGATGCTTTTCAGATGCAGGGATTGGGAGACTTGTGAGGATAGAGGGAATGACAAATGCAGCCAAATACAGGCAAATCCTTGAGGAGAATCTACTTCAGAGTGCAAAATACCTTAAACTGAATACAATTATATTTTGAGTTTTGATCCATACTAAATTTCTCCTGATCCAGAAGAAAACACAAACATTCGCTTGTTTAATAATATCTCAATAAAAGAGTGTGTGAGTTTCCACCCGAACTACGTTGCTTTTATCCATACTTCGGATGGTGGGAGGTTTATCCATACTAAGGTTGGTAGGTGGTTATCCATAATAAGGTCGCCACAGATTCATCTTTATTGGTTGTCACGTTAGAATGGCATTTACATTAGTTTACCTCAAGAATTTTTGTAACATTGTGTTTTGCTGTATTAATAGTACTAGGGCATGCCCGTACTATATCTATATCTAAAATTATATCCCCCCCTCTATTTACATGAAATGGTTTGGTTCATGAAATGTTTTGGTTCATTCGCAACGCCAAAGCGAACGGCGAACGCTTTACATGAAATGGTTTGGTTCATGAAATGTGTTGGTCCATTCGAAACGCCAAAGCGAACGGCGAACGGCTTGCGAGTACAGTGACAATCCCCCCGGGGTTTTAATTAGTTTTAAAACATAGTTTAACGCCAACATAGCGCCAACATAGTTTGCAAACGTGAAATAAATGAATACGCTCTCAAATGTGCCATCCGAGGCAGAGTGTGTCCGCCACGTTCGGCACACGCGATAGTTCGCTGCTCTCTGATTGGTTGAATCGTTTTTTGGACATAGCTCGGTAAGTAATTGTCCGATTAATATGAAACCTTGAAAAGGCACATCCTCGGGTCCCCAGCAATATACCTGGCAAGTTAAAAGTATATCGGACCCGTGGTTGTCGAGAAACAGCGGTCACAGACAAACGTACAAACGTACAAACGTACAAACAGAGATTACTGGAATTATAGATAGATTAATAGTATGGTATTAATTTGTGATTAGAATTATGCTGTTTGGCATGAAAATAGAGATTGAGTTTAAAGGAGAATGAGGAAATGATTTGAGGGTTTCCACCCATGACATTTGCAGATTCGGCATTTGCAGTTTCGCCATTGACCACAACTATCTATATTCAGCTGCAATAAGTTTAATGCCCAAATCCTTCACAAACCGGCTTCACAAACCTGACGTTTGACTGGAGGTGTAACAGGAATGTGGAATTTATTGGTTCATGATATAGCATTCACCGTTTGTGAATTGTCTATATGTTACAGGCCTCCAACCCGTGTGTGTGTATGTATGTGTGTATGTATGTATATATATATATATATATTGTATGTATGTATATTGTATGTATATCCCAACTCTGCCCATCTCAACTGTACATGCCATCTATGCACCAGGCTGAAAAGAATATTTACGATGAGCATTCCTTCCAATAAATATTCCATGATGCGTTTAAATTTTGTACAGTTATGAGATAGACACCTGTCCATTTCCCCCAAGGTAGTGCATTTTGACCCTGTGCTGCCCTTTCTCCACCACCACCACACCCCACTCCCTCATCCCCAATTCACTCAGTATAACCATCTTTGGAGTTCATTTTCTCCATTTGAAATATCTCGGCCTCGGGGCTTTCGGAGAACTGTACACTGACTTTTTGTGGCGTTCTATTTTCACTTCACGCTACCGCATTCATTGTAAATTTGGAATGGTTTGCTTGCGTATGACATTTATATCGGGACGTTAGCAGCACTGGGCTTCCTGCTGGAAAAGCTTTCAGTTGGAGGCCATTTAATTAGGGTGATTCCTGGCTCCAATAATACGAAAAGCAATCGCCAAGTTTTTCATGAGAGCTTCTTCTTATTGAGACAATAACCATTGATACCAGTAAACAATGGTCTAGTTACTCTTCATGGACGGTCCTGAGCGGTCTTTAAAGTCTATAAGTGAATGGAAGCACACAGGTCAGCTGTTTCAAAGTTTCGTCCAACGGATTGCTTTAACACTTTACTGGCAAAGCACCAGGATAAGCAAGGTGGGAATTAAACACAAAATAGAGAACTCAAAAGCTAATTTGGCGACCTCTCTGTTATCCTTCCAGCCGTTACATGGATCAAAGCTCCAGCTTGACCTAAGGACAATATGTTATGGGACAGCAGACGATGAAAGAATCTGACAAACATTAGGGATCGAAAGTCATGAGGAATAAAACGCAGCAGGGGTGAATGTGATGTTGGATACATTTTGCTGACAACTGGACACTTTAAGACTGAAGGAAAGACAATGACAGTGTGGATTTCGGAATGAAATGTATTCCAAAGTTGTGCAAAAGAAAAGGACACATTTCTGGATTGCCAAATACGCATGGTATGTCTGCGGGGAGTTGGAGAGGGGCACTGGAGTAGGAAAGAGCATTGGATGGAGAGAATGGGTAGGCCAAATGAAATTAAAAAGTGGTGGTCATCTACTAGTTGCCCACAGTGGACTATTTGCATACTATGCGCTTCAATATCTTGTGCCAATAATACTCCGAGTTAGCCTTGCACTATATAGCGTCGTGGAGCATGGCCAGGTAAGAATCAGGGGGACAGCCTACCACAGTTGTGAGGCGCAATACATCAGGACTTTACATGATGTGTAGCTGTGCATTGTCAAGGAAGAGCCTTGCACATGGAGATTGCTGAGTTGGCACATGGCCTTGGAGGCCAACTTTGAAATACGGTCAACCCAAGATAGCTCATTGCAGATTGTGTCACATAGAAGCTACAGGGACAGTGATTCTGCCAAGGTTCGGCAATAAAATGAGATGGAAGGATTGGCCTGATGATATTTGCAAAGGGGCAGGTTGTGGAAACGTGACTTGCTCGCTGCAGTCATTCTGACATCATTGGCCCAATTTCAATAAGTTGGTTCATGTTGCATTTTATAGCACAAAAACATTACAGTATGGTCCAGCAAGGTCAAATATGGTTACAGAATATCCTAATGTCTTTTTTTAAAGTGTTCGGTTTGTTCCAGAAGAAAGTATCACTTTGTCAAAATATCACCACTTTAAATTGCCCACCGAAAGTGGGCTGAGATTGGCACCCCTGCCCGGAAGGCTCAGGATTAAAATCATATTATATGCAATTTAATCATATTATAAACGTACAGCAGTGTTTGGAAACAACTTGGGTAAACATTGATATCAGTATGTTTGTTGGTGTTTTATAATGGTAAAACGTTCAACAGGATTGGTTCAAAAAACACAACAAAGACTGCAATTTTGTGTCGGACATTCCATGAGGAGTCCGGAGTACATCCAAACGGCCTTCATACTCCTTCCAGAAGATGGTCAGATTTTGGAATGCAAATATAAAATGGCAATTACATCCCATCTTCCAAATGTTAGCAATAGAAGAACCACCTTTAGAGGCCATTTCCCCCGCAGAGCGTTGGGTTGTACAAGGTTGGCCTTTTTCGGGCACCGTGGTCCCCTTTTTGAAGCAATGTTTTATGGCCGGATGCCCTTCCTGCCGCCAACCCTGTTAGTCGCCCCTTGCAACACATCAAGTGAACTGGTACTCAATTTGCCGACCTCGGAAGGATGACAGGCTGAGTCAAACCCCTTGGCGTTAATTCAGTGATCGACCAGGATTCAAACCCAGGATCCTAGGATGCAAAGCTGGCACCCTAACTGCGAAGCCAATCTTCCAAATGTTAGCAATATAGTATGAATTTTTTTTTGTCGATTTTATTATTTTGATTAATAAAAAATAAATAAAACCAAAACCAAATATTGAAAAGTAAATAACACATTGAAAAAAATTAATGAACAACATCAGAAATATATACAAGTACAGATACATTCAAAGTACACCGCCCCCATGCCAAATAATTAAATATCCTCCAGCGTGGCATTGCCGGGGTGTCTCTGGCGCCCGGCAATACCGCCGTGCAGCTCATAGAGACTGTATTTGGAGGAAGAGGTGCACAATAATTGATTGATTAATTGCATAATTAAAATCAAGAAAAGATTATCATAAAATATTTTATTAATGAATTGGCTAATAGCATAACTAAACCACTAGTGCTTCATCTGAAGATGTATCTTTTAGAAATTTAATTAAATATGGCATTAATAAAAAAATTAAATAATTAATTGATTAATCAATAAATAATGAATCAATTAAGTGATTAATCAATAAATCAAAAATATCCTTGATAGCCACATCACTTGGTCACTGTCATGTCCAAATATTAGCTTCCTAGCTCAAAAGGTGCCTGTGATATTGCTCAGATGAGAAAGAAAATAAATAAATAATTAATAATAAAAATAAATAAATAATAATACAACAACAACAGACATGCATTTTAAGGCCATTTTCCCTGGTAGAGCCATACATAGTATAGAGCCTATATGTTAGCCATACAATAATAATCATAAATAATATTATAATATATCAATTCATATATTTAATATATTATTATATTTATATTTCTTGATCTTGTATTATTATATATATATTTAATATTTAATATAATATATTATATTTAATTAATATATTATAATATATTAATCATAAAATAAATAATAATCATTAAAAAATTAAATTATTAATCAATTCGGTCATAGAACACATAAACCACCACCATTTAATCAGAATCTGTAACTTAAAAACAAATTTTTTTTCGTCATTAATCGAATAATTAAATCATTAATCGATTAATTGATTAATCGATAAATCAAAAATAGCCTTTGCAGCCAAATCACCTGGTCATTGGCATGTCCAAATATCAGCTTCCTAACTCAAAAGGTGCCTGAGTTAATGGTCAGAAGAGAAAGGAAATGTATAAGTACTTAATTAATCGCTAATAATTAAATAACTCATGAATTAATTGATTAATCAAAAAACAAAAAATATCGTTTTTGACAAAGTACTTGCTCACTATTGTGCCGAAATTTCAGCTTCCTAGCTCGAAGGATGGCTGAGATATCGCCTTGTCAACCAGAAAGCAAGAAAACAAGCAAACAAACAAACAAACAACCAGAGTGAAAACTGAGTACTCCCTTTCAGCGTGCGTCACTGCCGAGCCCCCTTCCGTGCCCGGCAATGACGTTTTGCAATGCCTGGAGATGGCATAGGACAGGAGCGGTGTACAATTAATCAATTCGCTAATAGAACACATAAACAACCACCATTTCATCCGAATCTGTAACTAAATAAAAAATTAAAAAACTAGTCATTAATCAAATAATAAAATAATTAATCGATTAATTGATTAATCAAAAAATAAAAAATTAGTGTTTTTGACAAAGTACTTGCTCACTATTGTGCCGAAATTTCAGCTTCCTAGCTCGAAGGATGGCTGAGATATCGCCTGGACAACCAAGACAGCAAAAAAACAAGAAAACAAACAATCAGGGTGAAAACTGAGTACTCCCTTTCGGCGTGCGTCACTGCCGAGCTCCCTTCGGTGCCCGGCAATGACGTTATGCAGCGCCAGGAGATGGCATAGGAAAGGTGCGGTGTACAATAAAGTGAAAGGCCTACCATAACGGGTCATAGATGAATTGAATGTTGAATTTTGCAGTTCAAAAATAATAAAAGTTAGGTGATGCGATAGTAAGTTGATTTAACGTCACTGTTTGTCTATTGATTAATTAAGTTAATGCTTAACAAGCTGTTTAAAATCTTCATGGTATTGGTTGTGTTTGGGGATATATACCAGCACAGCAGCTAAAAGGTGATTATTAAGTGAAGTCTCAGATGAGATGTTTGGGATGTATGCGGAGCACTTGTGATCGCGACATTCTGATGATGCCCGGTGGGCAGAAATACGTTCACGTTTGGGTCACTCCTCTACTCTAACCTCCATGCTGACATGGCAGGGGCTAAGGCACAATCATTTGTGCTGCAGTGATCCATCTGGAGGCGGAGGCAGTGCACAACATGCTCTTCACCCATTGGTTAATGCATACAAAAGTCAGAGTGCTACATACGGTATTTTTCATCGTATAAGTCGATACTTTTTTCCCTGGAAGTCCGGACCTCGACTTATTCTCCGAATCGACTTATTTATGGTTTAAGCCATTGAATCACTCAAATGAAAAAAAATAATTGCAAAGTGTGATTTTTGTGAAATATATTGTACAATTGTTAATTTACAACACACGACAGCAAGTTTCCACAGCGTCGTGGATGCATTCCTCGAAAGTTCAATGTTAATCAAAACGTCGTTAAGAAGATGGGATATTCCCATTGCCGCGAGTGTTATAATGGGGAGATGCGTTCCCAGGGTCCATTTTCGGTCACCCTAACATAGCTGTAACATCACATAACTAGAACGCCACTCAGTAGAGCGCATACTCCCGCTGTGGGTTTAGTTGGAATAATGCGTTTTGTTTAACATCCCCTCTCCCCAAAACAATAAATGAAAAAGAAAGTAAGCCCTAATTGTCAGAGAATTAATTTTGATATATCTCGGAATTAGAGGAGAAAAACATCATTTAAGAATAAGGATAAAAGCTTTAATGCAGTAAAACAGAAAAAATCTTTCCCAAAAAAATTTCCAAAAAAAATTCCTGGATCCGGAATAATATCCTGAGCTTCACTAAAACTAATCAATTCTTCCTTATCCCAAGGGCAATCATCCCACCAACTTTCATCCAAATCCGTTCAGAACTCTTCCAGATATCTTGTTCACAAACACACGAACACACACACACACACACACACACACACACACACACACACACGGACACGAGTGAATGCATTACTCCCTGGCGGGAGTAACTACATATTAGAGACAAATATTAAACAAATCAAGAAAGAACACGAATGAAATACACAAATGGACAATTTAATGAACAGTTACTATGCCCGGGGTACTCTCCAAAATATAGGGCTGAGATTGCTTGTCGGACGGGAGAGATGTGGGTGTGGAGTGAAGGGGATTACAGTGAGGAATAGGCATGCCTTAGTTCCTGTCACAGAAGGACTGCTCGAAATAACTCACCTGCTGGTGAATAACAATGGTGCTGCCCGTCACCATGATCGGGCTTTCGAGTGAGTGGTGTGGTGAATCTGGAATCGAGACATCTCCGATCGAGCTAGCAAATTTCCTCCCCAGGGTGGACTGGTCTATAAAATTGAAAATTAAATTATCTTCCTGGTATTGGCTGCAGTATAATCCGAAGGAGAGATGTAGGGGTAGCTTTACTTTTAGCTTTACTGAACTTTACTGTAGTAGCTTTACTGTAGTAGCTTTACTGTAGTAGCTTTACTGAACTCATGCCTAATAGGCAGGCCAATGCAACTGTTTGCCAGAATAGTCTTTTCAAATTTAGGTTGTTCCTTGCTACCCCTATAATTATTTTGTGCACCCCAGCCAGGTTAATATGTGACTGATGTTTCCTGTTGGTCAGGATGCTGTTATGCAATAGCTGGGTAGCTGGTGTGGCTCTTGCTTCCTGGTACCCAGTACAGTGATGGCATCTGATATATTGTCGTGTCGCCAGTGATTAAGATCACGGGCGGCAGATAGCGGAACAGTTTGCTTTAACTCCGAGGCGAAGAAGCCGAAAATTGGCGGTACCTTTTTTTTTGGCGTGGGCGGGACGGGAAGGAACTGAGGACTTACCTGTACGACGGCACATGGGGTTAATCCAAACCACACAATAAAGAAACGAACCTCACAAATGAAATGGAACAATAAAGGATTTAATGAAAATAAATGTAAGAGATAAAAATGAAAGGCGAGGTAAAAACTATAATTCCTAATTGAGACGTCTCCACTAGCAGACTCACAACGACACGACAGGGGAAAAGATAAAATAAAATAAATTTTTATTTTCCGCTCAAATAAATAAAATATAATCCCTTTTTAATGTGCCAGCACTCAGCTTTGGCTTCAACGAGGATGTGTAGGAGCTGGGTGGTTGGCGATCCTTGAAGCCACAGTGCAGGAAGCGTACAAGATGGCGCAGAGTCGTGCTCCTTGACGTCCCAACATGAGGTACTTTTCGACGATGCCCTCCTTCGTGTCCCTCTGCTGTCTGGGGAAGCACAACGCAGCCCCAACCCCCCCCCCCCTTCCCCAGCACCTCCAAAGAGCACCACAGTCACCAATCCTTCCTCCTCATGCTAAAACGTGAAAGTTGTCCACAACAGCTCAGGAAAAGCTCTCCTCGCAAACGCACACGAGCCAGACGCAACCCCGAGCCCGAGACAGAAAACGTCTGCTTGCCACGAAACCAGCAAGAGAGAGACAGTGAGCGACAGACTCTTCTTTCTCCTCTCCATGATCGCACATGAGCCAGGAACAGCCAAGCCAGTAACAAAAAGCAACCTCCCACCACAAAGCCAAATCGCACCAGTTCAAACAAAGGAAAATGGCGCCTTCCTTCTCCAATCGTCAACACTCCACCAGGCCTGGAAAGTCGCTTCACCAGCGCGCACCACACAGACGCACCCGCCTCCCACAAAATAACTGAAGGAAAGAGCGAGAGACCTTGATTGGGCAATATTTGCCCATTATTCTGTACAAAACTGTTCTAGTGCCTGGTGAATGTTGATGGAAAGCAATCTTCAAGTCATGCCACAGATTTTTGATTGGATTTTAGTCGGGGCTCTGATGGGGCCACCCAGACATTTATCTTTTCGTTCCTTAGCCACTCCAGTGTAGATATGGCTTTGTGCTTCGGGTCGTTGTCATGCTGAAAGGTGAACTTCCGTCCCAATTTCAGCATTGTTGCAGAGGTGCAGCCGGTTTTCCTCCATCCATTTTCCCTTATATCTTGACGATGGCCCAGTCCCTGCTGATGTGAAACATCCCCATAACATGATGCTGCCACCACCATGCTTCACAGTAGGGATGGTGTTCTTTGGGTAATGTGCTGTGTTGCATTTATGCCAAACGTAATGTTTTGCATTTAGGCCAAAAAGTTCCATCTTGGTTTTGTCAGACCACAAAACTTTTTGTCACATGGCTTCAGATTCTCTGGAGTGTTTTTTTCATACCTCAAACAGGACTCTAGGTGGCTTTTTTTTTTTAGTAATGGCTTCCTTCTTGTCACCCTACCGTGCAGGACAGACTTGTGGATTGCTTGAGATATTGTTGTCACATGCACGCAGTGACAAGTCGTTGCCATAAAGGCCTGGAGCTCTTTCAAATTTGTCATTGGCCTCTTGGTGGCCTCGTTGATCAGTCTGCTCCTTGCTTGGTCATCCAGTTTGGAGGGATGGCCTAATCTAGGCAGGGTCTTGGTGCTATCATACACCTTCCACTTCTTAATGATTTGCTTGACTACGCTCCAAGGGATATTCAAGGCCTTTGAAATATTTTTATACCCATTCCCTGATCTGTGCCTTTCCAAAACTTTATCCCGGAGATCTTTTGAAAGCTCCTTGGTGCTCATGGTTGAGTCTTTGCTGTAAAATTCACTATCCAGCACAGGAAACCGACAGGAACAACTAATTTTATTCTGAATTAATCAGAATCACTACAATTCAACACAGGTGGAGGCCAATTCACTTGTGTGATTTTGATGGTGATTGGTTACATTTGAGCTAATTTACAATTGCTATTATAAGGAGGGTGGACACATCCAGCCAATATAATCTAGTTTTGTATTTTAAATTAATTTTCTTCAATTTGTGCAATTTGTTTTTCACTTGGAAGTTGTGGGTGACAATATGTAAATAAAGCATGGAAAAGCCTGATTTGATGCATTTTAATTCCAGCCTATGAGGCAACACAAGGTGAAAATTTTGAAAGGGGGTGTAGACTTTCTATCAGCAGTGTATATATAAATATATATATATATATATATATATATATATTGTTGCGGATCTCAGCGTCGGCCTTTCCCCTTTACCAAGGGGGGATTAGTCCCCTTGTCGTTTACTAGCCGACGGGACCCGGGACCTATGACGTCCTTCCCAGACAGTGTTAAATAGGGTTTTAGGACTATAAATTCGCTATTACCTAAGTACTAACGCTGGCCGGAAACGAGGAAATAAGCCCCGCCCGAATCACGGGTGTTAGTGGAACGCCGAGCGGTAGCGACCCGTGACCCGAGCCGTTATCAAGGACTAACCCCGATTCAAGCGGTTCGTAATCGTGCCATGCTTACTCAATGGAGGAAATGACTGAAACAGTCGGATTTGGAAGAAAGGAATAACAGATTTATTTACACTTTGTACAATAAAGAAGAAGAATACACAGTGCAGCCTTATACAGTCTTAACTTATCCCTGGACAAATGGGCCTGTCACACTCTCAGACACACTCACATGGGGTTGCAGACGAATAGGTCGATGGTCCAGGAATGGCGTCCAGGCAGCCCTTCCTCCGGTCCCCAACTCGCACCGCAAAGCAGATGAACCAGACGGCAGGAGCTCTCCGCATGTCGTTTGGCACGCACGGGATTATTACAGGGCAACGGTAGGCTGGCTTTGGCGGTTACACTCGCGGCTCAGCCACTTATGTAATAATCGGACAGTTCGAACTCGCTTCCTTAATGCATTTCTCACTTAATGCCTCAAAACTGTGATGCGCACGCCGGTCCTCTCAGTGCTTTTACCACGCGAGTGCTCCGGATCAGTTCTCCCAATGGCTTCTCGCTTGGTTCGCGCTTGGCTCCCGTCCTCATTAAGTCCTCGCTGGCAAGCTCTCTCCAATAAGTCCTCACGAATCCTCCGACAGTCCTTTCAAGGGCTTTGTGCAAAGGCTTATATAGCATTGCTCAGCGAACCTTCCAGCACTTGTTAGAGGCGCCCTTACCACGCCCTCTCAAGCCATGCCCACCAGGCTCTGGTTGGCTATTGCCCTTACCGTCACCGCCTTTGACATGCTGCTTGACGCGGCCACACCCCGACCTCGCGCTCCTCCCCCTTTTCTGGCCGACCTCGTGGCCATCCAACTAGTTTGAGCAAGCAAAAGGCAGCTAACGCTGCTGGCGGCCAAAGCGTAACAAACGAGGTGGATTAGCCGAATGGGGCGCGGGATCGAGTTTGCCTATAGATGGAAATGAAGGGCGGCTGGAAAATGAAAGGACCTAAGCTTATTTCTTTACACAATGCAGATGTCACCAGGGAAATGGCCTACTCTTACACATACTATGACATAACTAATTCTAATGGGCCTACGTGTTGCTTGTGGACTAACTATGGGGGGCAAACCTTTAACCTTTAATGATGTTATCTGTACAATCTCAAAACCGCAACAATATATATATATACAGTCACGTGGAAAAGTAAGTACACCCCATGCAAAGTTTTGACTTTTTCAACATATTTCAACATACAGCTATTTGATCTTCATTTCAACAATATTGATAGATAAAGGTGATATAATATAACAAATATCATGACACATTTATATTTTGTAGTCCATTGTATAATTTAAATAAACATAAATGCAAATTTTGCATGTGGAAAAAGTAAGTACACCCCTACATTTATCACTACTTCAAATACCTAAAATTAGAATCAGGTGCACCAGCTCAGGTGCAAATGATTAGAACATCGTTAGAGAGGATCTTGGAGGAACCTGTCTTATTTAAACCTCAGACATTTAGTTTGGTTTACTCTTTGTTGTTGAAGTGTGCGGCGTCACCATGCCTAGATCAAAAGAGCTCTCTGAGGCCTTCAGAAAGAAGGTTATAGATGCCTACGAGTCTGGGAAGGGATTTCAAAAGATCTCCAAACAATTTGAAATGAATCATTCGACTGTCCGGAAGATCATCTACATGTGGAGAAGATTCCAAACAACTGCCAACTTGTTCAGGCCAGGCCGCCATCTGCTCTGGACAGATGAGTCAAAGTTAGAGCTATTTGGCCACAGTACCAGGAGACATGTTTGGCGAAAACCAAAGAGAGCATTCGACCACAAGGACCTGATACCAACTGTAAAGCATGGTGGTGGAAATATTATGGTTTGGGGCAGCTTTGCTGCATCAGGGCCTGGGCAGCTCACCATCATAGAATCCACTATGAATTCTTCGTTGTACCAGAGGGTGCTTGAGGATAATATGCGGCCATCTGTCGGAAAGTTGAAGCCCAACCGAAGGTGGACCTTGCAACATGACAATGACCCTAAACATACCAGTAAATCCACCAAGGAATGGCTGAAAAGAAAGAAATGGATGGTTCTGGAATGGCCAAGTCAAAGCCCGGATCTAAATCCCATTGATATGTTGTGGGGGGATTTGAAACGAGCTGTGCATGCAATTGTGCATGCTGTGCAACAATGTTTTTGTTGAATAAATTATTGCAAGGTCAACTTTTCATTGTTTTTTTGTTCAATTAGATCACCTTTAGGCCGAGAAAAATATATTTCCGGTCTCTGGTCAGCGCGCGCATCGATTTTGACCCTGCACCTCAACAAAAAAAATTTTTTTTTCAAATTCCCAACGGTACCTACAAGTACAACAGCGCACGCCTGTTGTTGCCGGGCCGGCGCGCTATCTCGGGAAATACGGGTCTGTGAAGGTCGCCATTGGTATCGACGTTTCTCGCACGGTTCTCCCCTACAAAACTACGTTTAGTTTAGGATTTGCATATCCAAAGATTCCAAAGATATGAGTAGTTTTGTGTGCCGTGACGTCATGAATCCAATCAGCTGGATATTGTCATTTATTGAAACGAACACGTTCTTTGTCGGGTTCGTGTGAAGCAACCAGAAGGCCTAGAGAGCTGCGGGTGGTCTCGTTAGTTAGGCCTGGATCCTATCTCGTTTGTCATGAATTTGTAGGTGTTTGTGATAATCTGGCGGACTGGGAGAAGAGATCGTGGGAAACCATCGGCCTGTTAGACCACTTGCGCATGCGCAGTGTTGACGCGATCGACGCATTGGAATGTTTGATGGTACTTCGAGGCAGACTCGGCGTCAGAACAAATCTAATCGGGGGGCATTAGGGTAACCGCGGGGGAGGGCGGGCACAAACTGCCGTTCGATAACTCAATCTATGATGTAAATGCTTGATAGTAAGAGTTTGCCCTCAACAACCAGCACACCAACCCAGTTCTAATTTAAAAACATGCTGCAAAGTCACACACACACACACACACACACACACACACACACACACACACACACACACACACACACACACACACACACACACACACACACACACACACACACACACACAAAATATAGCCTACGTGCAAGCCACATCTTTCTCTTTCTCTCTGTCACTCTCTCCCTCTCTCACACACACTGCACTGTGCGTCATTAGAACATCATTTGAAATAGACTGTATACTCCACTCTTAAAAAGCAGACAGACCCAAAAATCATTCAACATTTTGCATAATAATCATGAAAACCAAGGCTGGCTTCCTAGTTAGGCAGTTAAGAGGAAGCATCGTTCATTTTTTCAGGAAAGCACCAAATTTGGCACAGATGTAGTATGGACCTATACAATTGTTTTCCTGAGGGGCGCCCAAAAATTCAGAAAATTCAAAAAATCCAAAAAAATGTCCTGGATGCCGTGAAAAAGGGGAGAAAACGGGTATTGATTCGAACTGTAGATTTTGATATTGTGGTCTTGGAAATAGCACACTACTTTACCTACCAGTCACATAGTGTGGAGGAACTCTGGATTGCCATTGGCACTGGTAAAAGCTACCGCTACCTTGCCATCCATAAAATTGCCACCGGCCTTGGCCGCAGGAAGTCCGAGTCTTTGCCATTATTTCATGCCTTCACTGGCTGCGACACAGTGTCATTTTTTGCCCAAATTGGGAAAAAGACAGCCTGGAAGGCTTGGGAGGCATACCCCAGCATCACGCAGACTTTTCATGCTCTCGCTTATACGCCATCTGTGGACGCTATTACTATGGAACAACAGAGCATAGAAAGATATGTTGCCATCCTCTACCGAGATAAAGACAGTGAATGACATGCGCCGACACTTGTTCACGAAGAAGGCAAGAACAATTGATCACATTCCCCCAACAGCAGACACCTTCGAACAACACCTAAAACGTGCATGTTTTCAGGCTGGACACGTATGGAGTCAGGCACTTGTGCCCTACCCAGAACTTCCATCACCAGCTGATTGGGGCTGGATGAAAACAGGGACTTCTTGGACACCAATTTGGACCACAATACCACTGATACAGGAGACATGTTCAGAGCTTACAAGCTGCCATTGTAAGTCGGCCTGTAAAGGCAACTGTAAATGCTCCAGGGCAAATCTGCCCTGCACATCACTGTGTGACTGCGATGGACAGTGCTTGTAGTACTACGCGTCTGTGCGAGAGCCTCCACCTTTCAAGTGCCCACAATATTTTAAGTTAAAACTGCAACTGTGTGTAACTTTGATTAATTAATACCATTCCATTGTTATCAGAGACCAATAAAACAATGTGTATCATTTGGAATTGAAATTTTACCTAAAATACTATGAGAGATTCAAGGAAAATGGAAACACCATGGCGGCCATCTTGAAATTAAAGATGATGGATGCCAATCTTTATGCAATTGATCCCATTGGATTCAGAGACCATGAAAACATGGGGTAAGACACTGGAACTGTGGTGTTATCGCTCATAGTATAGAAGTTATTGAGGGAAATAGGTCACAGAGGGCGGTCATGTTGAAATTCAATATGGCGGCCACCAGGGGTTCTGAATTTTTGGGCGCCCCTCAGGAAAACAATTGTATAGGTCCATACTACATCTGTGCCAAATTTGGTGCTTTCCTGAAAAAATGAACGATACGCCCTATTTTTCGATCTTAACTGCCTAAGTAAAGTAAGTTTGGCACCAAAGGCTTGGCCTGGGGATGGGGGTTCGGGGGGGCACAATAATTCATTTGGGGGTGGGGGGGGGGGATGGCCCGCGAATGCCCTCCCATGACACCGACCCTGCTTCGAGGCGATCTCGAGAATGAAATGGCAGTCTATAATATGCTTGAAGAACATAATGATTTTCAAATAAATACATTTTAAAATAACTATTACCTTCGCAAAAGCGGAAGGTTATGTTTTGATCGCTGTGTATTTATTTGTATGTCTGTGTGTGTGTGTGTATGTTATTCGCATAACTCAAAAAGTATTCAACCGAATTGCATGAAATTTGGTGGGATGATTGGTTATTATACGGGACACATTTGTTTAGATTTTGGGAGCAATCGGGTCAAAGGTCAAGGTCAAGGTCACGAAAAAGTCAAAATCGTATTTTTGTTGTTCTGTTCCCTACACTCCCATGCCAAGTACAGGAACAGTAGCTGCGGCGAAGGTATGCGCTCTACCGAGTGCCCGTTCTAGTTAAGCTTGTGTTCGTTATTTACAAAAAGGCCTACCAGTACCAGTCCCATTGGGCTGTCTTTAATTTCTCTCTGGACGGCGCCACGGCAGATGAGGAGGACCGCAAGGCATGAGGACACAAACAACACCTCTATATGTGCAATCCATGCTTTTCAAAAAAAGAAAAAAAAGAAAAAAACCGCATCGCCGCATCAATTCTGGAACTTTGATCTGACCAGAGACCAGCAATATATTTTTTTCGGCATTATCTATAGATACTGTTTACATGAAGATCAAATATTGATATGTCCACAAATGTTATAAAGATAAAAAAACAATCCATGGGGTGTACTTACTTTTTCCAATGCAAAATTTGCATTTATGTTTATTTAAATTATACAATGGACTACAAAATGTAAATGTTTCATGATATTTGTTATATATTGTTGTTGGAAATGTTCATTATTGAACATGAATTGAACATTTCAATATTGTTGAAATGAAGATCAAATAGCTTTTTGTTGAAATATGTTGAAAAAGTCAAAACTTTACATGGGGTGTACTTACTTTTTCACGTGACTGTATATATATATAAATCTTTGCGGTTATGCGGTTTCTTCCGTGTGAGACATAATCTGTGGCTGGTGCTCACCATTAAAGCTAGGAGGTGCCTTGATTCATACACAGTATATATATATAATATATATATATATATATATATATATATATATATATATATATATATATATATATATGTATATATATATATATTGTATATATGTTATATATATGTATATATGTATATATGTATATATAATATATATATATATATGTATATATATATATATGTATGTATATATATATATATATATATTATATATATATATATGTATATATATATATATGTATATATATATATATATGTATATATATATAATGTATATATATATATATGTATATATATATATATATGTATATATATATATATATGTATATATATATATATATGTATATATATATATATATATATATATATATATATGTATATATATATATATGTATATATATATATAATATGTATATATATATATACAGGGTGAGTCAAAAGTAGCGCCGATTTCTGTTTATTATATATATATATATATAAATATATATATATATATATATATTTCTGTCAGTTGATTGTTTGTTTGACATTTGTTTTACAGTGTACAAGAAGGTATAAATAAATGAATGACATGTTTATCTAACCATTTATTCGGGGAAATTATTACGGAAGTGTACCAAGCTGTTTTACTTGCAATTTTCAAAGTTCAGTGGCTACCGACCCTGTTGCTTCAAATTTCTCGACAATCAATAGTATCTTTCTTCCCTGGGGTGGGTTAATATCAAATTCCTGTGCCAAACGGCGTGCCGCCATCATTGGTTGTTCATTACATTTGTCGCAATGTTTCACGGCCGCAATGCGTTGATTCATTGAAAGGTAATTCATGGTTCAATTTGGTGCAACTTCAGTAACTTTCCAAACTCTCAGCAATAACCTGCAAAACAAACAAAAATAAATAAATTAAGAAAATTAACAAGTTAATCCTCTTGGATTGCGCTGAGGTTCGGGCATGGAATTTCTAGGAGGAAGTATAATTTGTATGCAATGAAAGTACATGTAATATGGGATCGAGTAAGATCGAGTAAGCTTCACCAGTGCGCGTGCGCGAATTTACGTCACGTCGGCAGCGAGAAGGCGTTCCCCAACACGAACCAATCAGGAACTGCCACGCCCACTTATATGATCTCCGAATTCCTGTGACAGGAATTAGCGTTACACTGGCTGGAAGACAATCGCTAAAGGCGCTTCCTCAGCGCCAATAATCTGCAAGACAATTATTAACAACATGACATCCCAGAAAGAATCTGACAGCCGAAAAAACAGAAATCGGGCGCGGGCACTACTTTTGATTCACCCTGTATATATATATATATACATATATATATATATATATATATCTATATATATACTGTATATATATATATATATATATATATATATATATATAAATGTATCTATAGATCTATCTTCTTGTTGTTCTTCTTATATCTTATCTTATCTTATTTATTATTATTATATTTATTAGATTTATTATATTTATTATATTCATTATTTATATAATTATTTATATAATTATAATTATTAAATTATTTAATTATTAATTAATTATATTATTTTTTATTATTTCTTATTTGTTATTTTATTTAATATTATATATATAAAAGAAAGTTTTTGTTTGTTAGTGTAGCAGCATAGCAAACCTGTTGTGCATTTTGTGATACAAGCACCAAATTTGGCACAAATGTACATTAATATGTTGCGAACATTTTCAGATATTGGGCCACTTGAAATTCGGTAATTTTTTTTTTCAAATTTTTTCAAATTTCGTAATTTCAAATTTTTCGGGTGACACCGTCACAATTTCGGTCTTCGAGGCCGGCCGATATAGTGGGGCGGCTTAGCCCAAATATTCAAAAGAATTGTGCATTTTGTGATACAAGCACCAAATTTGGCACAAATGTACATTAATATGTTGCGAACATTGTGTGGTCAGCAATGAAGACGAGAGTCTGAATTACATGTATGCAAAAGACCTTGTGAACCAGTGAAGCAAATACACGGGTAAGCATGAATTAAATCTAGGGCATGATATAATTTCCATGATGTTTACCTCTACACTCAATGGTGGAAGGAGGTAATGTTTTGATCCCAGCTTGTCTGTATGTCTGTTTGTCTGTTAGTCCACAAAATTCCAGACAAAGCTTGTAGTAGTGGTAGTTGTAGTGGTAGTGGTGATAACAGAAATTATTATATAGAACTGAACTTATATTATTATTATATGCAGAAAATAACTTCATTTCTATATGCCCTGCAGTGGACAGGTTAATTGGTTTATGCACTGAAGGGGTCACCCTGGTGTGCACTGCTGTGTTCTGCCTCACTGAGTTGTTCAGGTATGATGTACTCAGCACAAGCTTCCGGTCGGCCCGGAGGTGGGGGTGCGGGGCCTGTCACGGAACGTCAAAACAAACGGCCTGCCGGGGCCGCCCAAAAGTCGGGCGTGAGGGGCGCGTCCACTAATGGAACGCCTCTCGCTTCCCAGATCGAGGGCCACGTGGTCAGGAGAACCTCGTCCCTTCCGGTCACACTTTGCCTATCGGCCGGCCTCGAAGACCGAAATTGTGACGGTGTCACCCGAAAAATTTGAAATTACGAAATTTGAAAAAATTTGAAAAAAAAAATTACGGAATTTCAAGTGGCCCAATATCTGAAAATGTTCGCAACATATTAATGTACATTTGTGCCAAATTTGGTGCTTGTATCACAAAATGCACAATTCTTTTGAATATTTGGGCTAAGCCGCCCCACTATGTTTGTTTGTTTGTTTGTTTGTTTGTCTGCACGCGCTAATCTCCTGAATGGTGAAAGATCGGAGGAAACCTCTGAAACCAAAAATGTTGGGACGGGCCCCGGGAAGGCTATAGGCTAGGTGGTGAGGCCAGTCGAGGCCGCCTCGGCCGGGCTGGGCCTATTTCGCAATAAAGATCTATAGATCTATCTTCTTGTTGTTCTTCTTCTTATATCTTATCTTATCTTATTTATTATTATTATATTATTATATTTATTATATTTATTATATTTATTATATTCATTATTTATATAATTATTTATATAATTATAATTATTAATTATTTACTTATTTAATTATTAATTAATTATATTATTTATTATTATTTATTATTTGTTATTTTATTTAATATTATATATATAAAAGAAAGTTTTTGTTTGTTTGTTTGTTTGTTTGTTTGTCTGCACGTGCTAATCTCCTGAATTGTGAAAGATAGGAGGAAACCTTTGAAACCAAAAATGTTGGGACGGGCCCCGGGAAGGCTATAGGCTAGGTGGTGAGGCCAGTTGAGGCCGCCTCGGCCGAGCTGGGCCTATTTCGCAATAAATCTTCTTCTTCTTTCAAAATTCTCTTAAAGTACAACTTGTGCACTTAATAGGAATATCTGACTGATTGCAACACTTGCTTTCAAAATTCTCTCTCGTGGGGCCCGACAGAAGGAAGAACAAGGAATCGTTGAGCACTAACTGATACTGGGCTCGCATCAGACCTATGTACAGAAGATTTAATTCATTCAAAAAGAACCCGGGCAGCGCCGGGTGCATTTAGCGAGTTTAATATATATTATATGTATTATTTATATATATAATTATATGTATAATATATTTATATATACAGTGCGTATCAAAAAAAAGGTAATCCAAAAAAAGGCCGCCTCGGCCGGGCTGGGCCTATTTCGCAATAAAGATCTATAGATCTATCTTCTTGTTGTTCTTCTTCTTATATCTTATCTTATCTTATTTATTATTCAAGGGGTTAATATGCAAAGGTTATTTAGTTTGACAATTTACATGTGGTTTACCAATTATGAGGAGATCCTCAGCTTTCCATGGATGCCTTTCATGCATCATTGCATGAAAGGCATCCTGTATGTAGCGAGTTCATGTTCATTGAAAATGACAAGTTCAAATCGCATTTTTACAAGTTTGACTAATCGGGGGAAGACAGTTTGAAATGGACGCATTACTTGTAGACTGCCAAGTTGATTATGTAAAATTGTTAAGCTGGTCTGGTCATTGTAGGTTGCGTCATCCTTTGTTTAAGATGGGTATTTAAGATGGGCCTACAGTGTATGGGTTTAGAGACAGTCTGAGTCATTGAAAAGATGGTTCAACTTATGACTGAACAGCGGACCTTCGTGGTTACAACCTTCCACCAAACTGGATGTTTGCAGCAAACTCGTGATGCGTTCAGGGAACGTTTCCCAGAACGGGAGCCTCCAGTAGCCAAAACCATCTGGGCAAATGTTAGAAAATACCAAGAGCATGGCACAAGCCTCAACCGCAACAAGGAGAATTCTGGTAGGAGGTGAACTGGGCGATCGGAAATGAACATTGCAGCAGTAAGGCAGCAAGTTTTGGAGCATCCTAAGGACACCAGCACAAGACGAAATGGGACGTGATTGCCTTCGGCAACATTCAACCGAATCACAAGACTGGACCTCCTCCAACATCCATATCGGATTCACATCCAGCATCAACTTATGCCAGGGGATTTTGCCAGGAGGCTGGTGCTTGCCAGATGGTTGATAGCACGTTGCGAAGCAGATGTCAATTTCCTGCGGTATCTCGTTATCGGTGACGAAGCTGCTTTCGCCATGGATGGCAAGGTCAATACCCATAATGTTCTTGAATATGCACCGACAGGACAACCCCCGGAATTTAATTTTAACACCAACATGAATCAACAAAAGTGGACTGTTTGGTTGGGACTTTGTGGAAGTGTCAGGTGATCGGACCATTTTTCTTTCAAAGGAATGTCAGTGGTAACAGGTATCTGCAGATGATCAAGGATGACGTTTTACCGCAGCTGGAGGAGAACTTTGAGCGACAGGTTTGTGGTGTCTTCAGATAACTCTGGTGGGCCCAAGACGGCGCCCCAGCACATCGTCTTATCGCTGTCCGAGATCGACTGAGGGAACTCTTTGGAGATCGAGCCATCTCCCTCAACCATGCAGTGGAATGGCCGCCAAGATCACCTGACTTCACACCATGTGATTATTTCCTTTGGGGACATTTAAAGAACAAGGTGTTCGTAACTCCTCCCCATGATCTTGACGAATTGCAGGGCCGTATTCGACATGAAGTGGATGCTTTGCGCAATGACCTGGCTATGTTGAGACGAGCAGTTCAGGGCATGCTCCACCGCTGTGAGCTTTGTGTTGAAAGGGGAGGTGGACATGTTGAAGGTGTGGGTGCATAAAGGCCAATCATTCCTGAGAAAAGATCACATCTGACGTTAATTTTGCACCAATTATCCTGACTTGCACCGATTAGCCAAACTTGTAAAAATGCGATTTGAATTTGTCATTTTCAATGAACATGTACTCGGTCATGTGTGGCAGCAATGATGCATGGAAGGTATCAATGGAAAGCTGAGGATCTCCTCTTAATTAGCAAACCACACGTAAATTATCAAAATAAATAACCTTTGCATATGAACCCCTTGAATTCGGATTACCTTTTTTTTGATACGCACTGTATATATATATATATACATATATATGTATATATATACATATATATATATATATATATATATATATATATATATATATATATATATACATATATATGTATACATACATACATACATACATACTATATATATATATATATATATATATATATATATATATATATACGTATATATATATATATATATATATATATATATATATATATATATATATTGAAGGAACTGCGCTCCAACGCGAGTCGAAAGAATTGACGCGACCAAAGACGGAATTCGTCCGAGTTGCTTTATTGAAACAAAACAGCTCAGGTATTCTGACAAGCCCGTTTATCGGGCAGCAATATATATACACATTTATGTCGGGAAGTTTGCCCGGCAAAAGCTATACCGGGCATGCCCGGGTGTCAAGGGCGAGCCTTGGAAAGGCGAGTCTGGACCTGCCCGGGCGTGTTTGGCTGCGGCCTGACAAGTCGAGGCTGGGCGTGCCCGGGCGCTCTGGACGAGCACTGGAAAGGCGATAGCGGGCGTGCCCGGGCGCTCTGGGCGAGCCCTGGAAAGGCGATAGCGGGCATGCCCGGACGCTCTGGGCGAGCCCTGAAAAGGCGATAGCGGGCATGCCCGGACGCTCTGGGCGAGCCCTGGAAAGGCGAGAGCGGGCATGCCCGGGAAAGACGAGACCGGGCGTGCCCGGGAGGTTCGGGCGTGCCCGGGAACAGTGAGTCCGGGCATGCCCGGGAGAGGCGCGTCTGGCCGTGTTCTGGCCGGTGCAAGGCGATTGTGTGCATCCAGCGGTAACCGCTACACACGCCCCTCCAGAATCGACCTGCACCGGCAGGGTCAATTTAAGGGGGGTCCGGATGACCCGGCCGAAGCGACCCCTGGAGGGTCGTGGGGAGGGGTCCGACGTGGTGGTGGGTGGTCGAGCGGGGGGAACTGTGGACGGGGGGCGGCCTCGCCGCGGAGGAAGGGCCAACCGTGGTGGTCGGTCGACGTCCATGTGCGCCGGTTTGAGGCGGTCCACAGAAATCCGGTCCGGCCGGCCGCCGAAGTCGACGATGAAAGACTTGTCGCCCCGTCGCAGGACCCGGAAGGGCCCGTCGTACGGCGGCCGGAGTCGCCCCCGGTGTGCGTCATGATGCACAAAGACGTACTCCGCTGTGCGAAGCGCCGTGGGGACGTAGGACTGGGGGCCACCGTGGCGGGACGTCGGCACGGGGGCAAATAGTCGGGCGGCCTCCTGGAGGTCTGAGCGCTGGCGAGCGGCGGACCAGGGACTGGTAGCATCGGGCACGAATTCGCCCGGGACGCGGAGCGGCTGGCCGTAGACGAGCTCGGCGGCGGACGCCTGGAGGTCTTCCTTGGGGGCCATGCGAAGGCCCAAAAGGACCCACGGCAGCCGGTCGGCCCAACCATCGTCCTGAAGGCCGGCCATGAGTGCGGCCTTCATGGAGTGGTGAAACCGCTCGCCCAACCCGTTGGCTTGGGGGTGGTAGGCCGTGGTGCGGTGCAGCGTGACCCCCAACGAACGGGCGACCGCGCCCCAAAGCTCAGACGTGAACTGTGGGCCGCGGTCGGACGAGATGTCCGCTGGTGCGCCGAAGCGCGCGACCCAGGTGGCGATGAACGCCTGCGCCACGTCGGCGGTGGTGGTGGAGGCGAGGGGCACGGCCTCCGGCCACCTGGTGGTCCTGTCCACCATGGTGAGCAGGTGGGTGAACCCCCGCGAGGGGGGCAGGGGACCCACCAGGTCCACGTGGACGTGGTCAAAACGCCGTTCAGGCACGGCGAAAGGTGCCAGCGGGGCCTGGGTGTGGCGGTGGACCTTGACCCGCTGGCAGGCCGTGCAGGCGTTGGCCCAGTCGCGGATGTTTCGTCGAAGGCCGTGCCAGACGAAATGCGCCGACACCAGCTTCTGAGAAGCTTTCCGGCCCGGGTGAGAAAGGCCGTGGATGGAGGCGAAGATGCGGCGCTGCCAGGAAACGGGCACGATGGGGCGAGGCTGGCCCTGGGAGACGTCGCAGAGCAGGACGGTGCCCGCGAAGGGAATGTCGGCCAGGCGGAGGCCCGTGTCCACCGCACGGAGTGCCTGCACCGAGGCGTCGGTGGTCTGGTCGGCCGCCATGAGCGCGAAGTCCACGCCGAGGTGGAACGCGTTCGCGCTGGCCCGAGAAAGACAGTCGGCCACGGCGTTGTCTTTGCCGGCGACGTGCCGGATGTCCGTGGTGAACTCCGACACGGCGGAGAGGTGGCGCTGCTGGCGGGCCGACCATGGCTCCGTGACCTTAGCCATTGCGTAGACCAACGGCTTGTGGTCGACGAAAGCCGTGAACGGGTGGCCCTCCAGGAGGTGTCGGAAATGGCGAACGGCCAGGAATAGCCCGAGCAGCTCGCGGTCGAACGTGCTGTAGTTTAACTCGTTCGGCCGGAGTTTCCGGCTGAAAAAAGCGAGTGGCTGCCAAACCCCGTCCACCCATTGCTCATGGACGGCGCCCACCGCGTAGTTGGAGGCGTCCGTAGTGAGGGCGATGGGCCTGTTGAGCACCGGGTGAGCCAGCAGCGTTGCGTCGGCGAGGGCCCGTTTGGCGCTGGCGAAGTCCGCGTCCATGGCCGCGGACCAAACAATGTCATGCTTGGCCGGCTTGCCCCGGAGGGCCTCGTAAAGGGGCCGCATGAGCTGAGCAGCGCGGGGCACGAATCGTTGATAAAAATTCACCATGCCGAGGAACTCTTGGAGGGCCTTGATGGAACGGGGACGCGGGAATGTGGTGATGGCCTCGACCTTGGTCGGCAGCGGCACGGCCCCGGTCTTGGTGATGCGGTGGCCCAAAAAGTCAACGGTCGTCGCGCCGAAGTGGCATTTGACTGGGTTGACAATTAAGCCGTGCTCGCTGAGGCGACCGAACAGTGTTCGGAGGTGGAGGAGGTGCTCGCCGCGGGACGTGCTGGCGACGAGGATATCGTCCAGATAGACGAAAAGAAACGGCAGGTCGCGCAGCACGCCATCCATCAAGCGCTGGGACGCCTGGGCCGCGTTCTTGAGGCCAAACGGCATCCGCAAAAATTCGAACAGGCCGAACGGCGTGATGACGGCCGTCTTCGGGACGTTGGCCGCCCGGACAGGTACCTGGTGGTAGCCCCGTATCAGGTCAATTTTCGAAAAGATGACCCGTCCCGCCAAACGGGCGGAAAAGTCCTGAATATGCGGGATCGGGTACCTGTCGAGGGTGGTAGAGTCGTTGAGACGGCGGTAGTCGCCACAGGGGCGCCATCCACCCCCCGGCTTTGGCACGATGTGCAGTGGCGAGGCCCAAGCGCTATCGGAGCGCCGCACGATGCCGAGGTGCTCCAATGCGTCGAACTCGGCCTTCGCCACGGCGAGCTTGGCCGGGTCGAGGCGGCGGGCCCTGGCGTAGACCGGCGGGCCCGTAGTGGGTATGTGGTGCTCGATCCCGTGCCGCACCGCGACGGCCGAAAACGTCGGCCGCGTGAGGGCCGGGAATTCCGCGAGCAGGCGAGCGAACTCGTTCGCTGCCGGGAGGGCGCACGCCAGTTCGGTCGGCGTGGAGCTGCTCATCGTGCACGCCAGGGAGCTGAAGGTCTCGGCGTTGACAAGGCGACGACGTTTGACGTCGACCAGCAGCCCGTGCGCGCAGAGGAAGTCGGCGCCCAGCAAAGCCATGGGGACGCAGGCGGTCACAAAAGTCCATTGAAAACGCTGGCTGCCGAAGCAGAGGGTGACGACGCGTGGGCCGAAAGTGCGTATGGCCGAGCCATTAGCAGCGACCAAAGAGGGGCCGCAAACGGCGTCCCGCCTGTCCTGCTCGGAGGCGGGTATGACGCTCAGTTGGGCGCCGGTGTCACACAGGAAACGCCGCCCAGACGCTTTGTCCCGAATAAACAGCAAGTTGCCCGAGTGGCCGGCGCTCATGGCTGGGAATGAACGCCGGCCCGGCCATTTCCCGACCTGCCGAAAGTGCACGGGGGCCGGCACGTCCGAGCCTTGTGTCCGAACCTGGCATGGTAATAACACCACGCCCGGTCAGGTGGAGGCCCCGGCCGTCGTGTCGGAAGCGGGCGGTGCGGCGTGGCGGCCGCCAGTTGCACCGGCAGTTCGGCCTCCAACCGCGCAGGGCGCTCGGGCGTCGTGGGCGTCGCCTCGGACGGCGGCGGGCTCCAGGTAACCACGCCGATGTACTGGCCCGCCGAGGAGATCTTATCGGCTTCCCTGGCGAGGGCGCGGGAATCCGTGATCAACGTGCCAGCCAGGGCGAGGCGTACCAGGTGAGGCAGCTGGCGAAGGAACAGCTCGCGGAACAGAAAATCCGGAGAGTGCTCACCGAGCAACGAGAGCATATAGTCCATGCGCTCGGACGGGCGCGTGTCGCCGAGCTCGGGCAGAGCGAGCAGGCGCCGTGCGCGTGCTGCCGTTGAGAGGGCGAAAGCGTCGAGGAGGAGTGTCTTCAGCGCGTCGTATTTGTCAGCAGCTGGCGGGTGCTCGAGGAGGCTGAAGGCGCGGGCCGCGGTGGCGGAACCGAGCGCCGCCACAACATTGTGGAAGCGAGTGTCGTCCGCGGTGATGCCTCGCAGGGCGAACTGAGAGTCCGCCTGAGCGAACCAAACAGCCGCGTGAGCCTCCCAGAAGGTAGGCAGTTTAAGCGTCACTGCCGTATCCATGTCGGTAGGTCACCAATGAAGGAACTGCGCTCCAACGCGAGTCGAAAGAATTGACGCGACCAAAGACGGAATTCGTCCGAGTTGCTTTATTGAAACAAAACAGCTCAGGTATTCTGACAAGCCCGTTTATCGGGCAGCAATATATATACACATTTATGTCGGGAAGTTTGCGCGGCAAAAGCTATACCGGGCATGCCCGGGTGTCAAGGGCGAGCCTTGGAAAGGCGAGTCTGGACCTGCCCGGGCGTGTTTGGCTGCGGCCTGGCAAGTCGAGGCTGGGCGTGCCCGGGCGCTCTGGACGAGCACTGGAAAGGCGATAGCGGGCGTGCCCGGGCGCTCTGGGCGAGCCCTGGAAAGGCGATAGCGGGCATGCCCGGACGCTCTGGGCGAGCCCTGAAAAGGCGATAGCGGGCATGCCCGGACGCTCTGGGCGAGCCCTGGAAAGGCGAGAGCGGGCATGCCCGGGAAAGACGAGACCGGGCGTGCCCGGGAGGTTCGGGCGTGCCCGGGAACAGTGAGTCCGGGCATGCCCGGGAGAGGCGCGTCTGGCCGTGTTCTGGCCGGTGCAAGGCGATTGTGTGCATCCAGCGGTAACCGCTACAATATATATATATATATATATATATATATATATATATATATATATATATATATATATATATATATATATATATATATATATATATATATATATATATACAGTCACGTGAAAAAGTAAGTACACCCCATGTAAAGTTTTTACCTTTTCAACATATTTCAACATACAGCTATTTGATCTTCATTTCAACAATATTGATAGATAAAGGTGATATAATATAATAAATACCATGAAACATTTACATTTTGTAGTCCATTGTATAATTTAAATAAACATAAATGCAAATTTCGCATGTGGAAAAAGTAAGTACACCCCTACATTTATTACGACTTCAAATACCTAAAATTAGAATCAGGTGCACCAGCTCAGGTGCAAATGATTAGAACATCGTTAGATAGGATGTTGGAGGAACCTGTCTTATTTAAACCTCAGACATTTAGTTTGGTTTGCTCTTTGTTGTTGAAGTGTGTGGCGTCACCATGCCTAGATCAAAAGATCTCTCTGAGGCCTTCAGAAAGAAGGTCATAGATGCCTACGAGTATGGGAAGGGATTTAAAAAGATCTCCAAACAATTTGAAATCAATCATTCGACTGTCCGGAAGATCATCTGCAAGTGGAGAAGATTCCAAACAACTGCCAACTTGTTCAGGCCAGGCCGCCCCAGCAAGTTCAGCCCGAGAGGAGACCGCAAGATGCTGAAAGAGTCTCTAAGAACCCCAGAATGTCATCACGGGACCTACAGGTAACTCTTGCCACTGTTGATGTCAAAGTGCATGAGTCTACCATTAGAAAGAGGCTGCACAAATTTGATCTACATGGGAGGTGTGCCAGGAGGAAACCTTTGCTGTCCAGAAAGAACATCAGGGCAAGACTAAAGTTTGCCAATGAACACCGAGGCAAAGACCAGCACTTCTGGAACAATGTGCTCTGGACAGATGAGTCAAAGGTAGAGTTATTTGGCCACAGTACCAGAAAACATATTTGGCGAAAACCAAAGACAGCATTTGACCACAAGAACCTGATACCAACTGTAAAGCATGGTGGTGGAAACATTATGGTTTGGGGCAGCTTTGCTGCATCAGGGCCTGGGCAGCTCACCATCATTAAATCCACTATGAATTCTTCATTGTACCAGAGGGTGCTTGAGGATAATGTGAGGCAATCTGTCGGAAAGTTGAAGCTCAACCGAAGGTGGACCTTGCAACATGACAATGACCCTAAACATCTATCTATAATTCCACTAATCTCTGTGTGTATGTTTGTTTGTATGTTTGTATGTTTGTCTGTGACCGCTGTTTCTCGACAACTACCGGTCCGATATACTTGAAACTTGCCAGGTATATTGCTGGGGACCCGAGGATGTGCCTTTTCAAGGTTTTAAATTAATCGGACAAGTAGTTACTGAGCTATGGCGATTTAGCCGTTCGCCGTTCGCTTTGGCGTTGCGAATGGGCCAAACCATTTCATGTAAATAGAGGGGGGGGGGGTTCTGTGGTCGTTGCGAATGGACCAAACCATTTCATGTAAATAGAGGGGGGGGATTGTCACCGTACTCGCAAGCCGTTCGCCGTTCGCTTTGGCGTTGCGAATGGACCAAACCATTTCATGTAAATAGAGGGGGGGGGATATAATTTTAGATATATATATAGTACGGGCATATATATAGTACGGGCATGCCCTAGTATCTATAATTCCAGTAATCTCTGTGTGTCTGTGTGTCTGTGTGTGTGTCTGTGTGTTTGTCTGTGACCGCTGTTTCTCGACAACCACGGGTCCGATATACTTGAAACTTGCCAGGTATATTGCTGGGGACCCGAGGATGTGCCTTTTCAAGGTTTCATATTAATCGGACAAGTAGTTACCGAGCTATGGCGATTTCTTTACCAAACTCCGCAAGCCGTTCGCTTTGGACCAAACCATTGCATGTAAATAGAGGGGGGGGATTGTCACCGTACTCGCAAGCCGTTCGCTTTGGACCAAACCATTTCATGTAAATAGAGGGGGGGGATTGTCACCGTACTCGCAAGCCGTTCGCTTTGGACCAAACCATTTCATGTAAATAGAGGGGGGGGATTGTCACCGTACTCGCAGGCCGTTCGCTTTGGACCAAACCATTTCATGTAAATAGAGGGGGGGGATATAATTTTAGATATATATATAGTACGGGCATGCCCTAGTACCAGTAAATCCACCATGGAATGGTTGAAAAGAAAGAAATGGAGGGTTCTGGAATGGCCAAATCAAAGCACGGATCTAAATCCCATCGAGATGTTGTGGGGGGATTTGAAACGAGCTGTGCATGCAAGAAACCCCTCAAACATCGCACAGCTGAAAGAATTCTATATGGAGGAGTGGGCAAAGATTTCTCCAAGTCGATGTCAGAGACTGGTAGACAGTTATAAAAAACGCCTAAGTGATGTTGTTTTTGCCAAAGGGGGCAATACCACCTATTGGAGCCAAGGGTGTACTTACTTTTTCCACCTGCGAAATTTGCATTTATGTTTATTTAAATTATACAATGGACTACAAAATGTAAATGTTTCATGATATTTGTTATATTATATCACCTTTATCTATCAATATTGTTGAAATGAGGATCAAATAGCTGTATGTTGAAATATGTTGAAAAAGTCAAAACTTTACATGGGGCGTACTTACTTTTTCACGTGACTGTATATATCGACGTACAAGGCTTGCTTGTCTCTTTTACAATTTGCAGACTGCCAGACTGGATCCACCCAAGTACCTTAGTCAGATGAAGAATGAAAACTAATATTGTACCATGATCTCCGTACCGTAGTACAATAGATTGTACTTTGAGCCACATAACCTCTGCTCTTCACCAATTTAATATTCCTTGACTCGACCATTATTGGTATCAGCTCAGATCTCAGAGCGAAATCTTTACCTCTTTACCAGTTTTTCCTCGTTCAATAATTCCACATGGAGACAGTCGGGCCTGGATCGGTCTGTTCGAGTATTAAAAGCTTTAGCAAGCAAAGTAAGCCCCAGAGTGCTAAGAAACGAGCAGAGTTTGCCATATTGTCCATATTATTTTAGTCTTAGCTCAAAAGCGCCGGCATGCTCCCGTCGTATTTTGAGTTCAGCATGGAATGTTTAAGTCCTGGGAACACGAACAGGAATAATCTCACATGTGGCTTGTCCGACTCTGCGTGGTCTCGCTCTCGGCGACCTCAATTGGCTGGCGCGTCATTCCACGGAATGAAATAACAAGGCTCCGGGGACAAATAATAAGGACAGCGACCCTTACAGAGAGAAACATTTCTCCAGCTCTTCCGCGTGCCTGGTTTGCTGTATAGCACAGGTGGGAGTTCTACCGTCGCAGTCATGCAGGTCAAGGTCACACCTGCACATCGTATTTTAAACTATTGTGCGGCATTATAAACCGGATTATTTGAGTTGATTGGTTTTTAATAACCAGCTTCTCAACTTGCCAAGAACACACCCCGCTCTCCCCTCCACCCTTACACCCGTCAGCTCCTCCTCTGTAGTGCAGGCCAGATGCCTGTGTCGTGTGGCTTAGTGATGACGTAATCTCGCTCGTGCAGCGTCATGCATCGATACCGGAGGAACGAGGGACAAAGAGAGAAGATCGTATAGCGTGTGGACTGGACTTTGGCGAGCCATGGATGTTGGACGAGTGTGACGTCACGCGGTGCTGAGGCGCGAACTGTGACGTCATGTGAGCATCATGTGGGGTGTGCGAGCGTCTGGGGGGTGGTCGAGGGAGTGCAGGAAACCGCGGTGCCTGCTTGCAGCACCATCGCCTCTCTCTCCCTGGAGCTAAACCGTCCGTTACCTCCTGCCCTTGCCGTGCCCATCCCCGACAAATCGTCTGCAAAGATCGCGATCCAAGGCGCTGCGACATGTCGTCGCAGAAGTGCAGTTTCTGGCAGGCTCTGTCCGCCGCCACTTGCTGCTTCTACCGAAGCTCCTGCGTGCAGGTGCAGGTAACCGCCGCTCCTACACACTTTTATGCTTTCCTTCCGTTTTGCCTTCTTTCCTTGGACCGGGTCGTGCCCGGCGTGCACCATCGGAACAGTGAGGTTCACCCGTCCGGCGTTTGTTTGATTTGCTTTAGGCTACACCGCAGTTGTATTTGGAATGAGCAGAAATAAAAAGGAAATCAAATTATTTCCTTTTTTATCTTTTATGGTGTCGCTCTTAATGCTTATCTGCTTATGCGATCTACCTGCCTTACGTGGCAGCGCGTCCGGCGCACCTGTCCGCAGGCTGTAACACGAGACCCTTGGAAGTGCGTTCGCTTTGGAGAAGAGCGATAAAAACAGGGTCAGGAGGAGACGGACACCGGGGAGTCGGAATATGCTTTTAGCTCGGCCGGTTTGACCGGTAGCTATAGACAAACGGAGCGTCGATGTACAGTGAAACGTCCGGACCGGGCATCGGACGGACTCGACATCAAGGGCGATGCCGATCCTCGATGTTCCAGTCCAACGTCCGCCCTTAGCCGCGCAGACCTCCGCTGATGTGGCCGTTACACGATTGGCAACGATGTGCTATTTCAGAACCCGCATCACCACCATAGTCTCGGGGCTCGAGGCCGCACGTGTGTATCGGAGACCCCGCGTCGCGCGCGCAGCCCCCCTGGCCCCTCCTGCTTCATTATGCTGACGTAATGCACAACAGGCTGCGCAACCCTCGGTCCCCAGTGGCTGCACATTCCCTTCCTTGAGGGGTGTGAGTGGTTAAACGTGATCAATACATGCTGATGGTGCAAAGCACATTAATTTATCTTTTCTGGCCCTTCTTTAGACACGTTTACTAATGACAGGTAGCTTATACCTTTGCTTACTTTCATCTCTTCCAGTAAAGGTTGTTCAACATACCCTCGCCTGAATCCATGGTGCTCTTCGCCTGTGATTTTGGTTTTTAGAATCAGTGTCACATTGCTGACTTGCTCTCGTCGACTGGATGAGGCCATTGAGGTCACGAGTGTATTGCCCAGAACTGTGGGAGCTAATAATGTGAACTTGGGGAAATCTCTGCGACCTTCAGTTTGGTGGTTCATGAACTTCATGCTAATATCCTTTGGAGGATGTCGAAGTCTTGCCCTCCTTCCCACTTGCCTATTCTTACCTACGATCATCGTATAGTTTAACATTCAATCCATTATTTGTCATCTCATGTATACAGTCGTGGCCAAAATATTGGCACCCTTGCACTTTTTTTCAAATAATGCACCATTTCTTCCAGAAAATTGTTGAAATAAAAAAATCTTTTGGGATCCACATTTGTATTTATTTTGTTTGCATTGGAACAAAACGAAAAAAGCTGAAAAAATCATTAAATCGTAGCTTATTCCACACAGAAATGCTAAAATGGCCCGGACAATATTATTGGCACCGTTTAGAGGTTGTTAGAAATAATTACATTTCAAGCAGGTGATTTTCCTTTACTTTGGAATTGAACTCACCTGAGGTGAGTTGCAGGTGCCTGCAATATAAAAATCACTCATTCAACCAGTTTGAATAGAGAAAAGGAGTCATTCTGCTGTTTTGTGTTACTGCGTAAACCGCAATGAGCATGGAGAAAAGAAAGAAAACCAGAGAATTGTCTGAGGACGTCAGACACATGATTGTAGCCAAGCATGGACAATCTCAAGGCTACAACTCCATCTCCAGAGACCTTGATGTTCCTGTGTCCATCGTACGCAATGTTATCAGGAAGTTTAAGGCCCAAGGCACTGTAGCCAACCTCCCTGGACGTGGCCGAAAGATAAAACGTGATTGACGATTGCAGCGAAGGATTGTTCGAATGGTGGAAAAAGCACCTCAATCAACTGCCAAACAGATTCAAGCTGACCTTCAGATACAAGGTACGACAGTTTCAACTCACATCCTCCATCCCCAACTCAATGAAAGGGGGTTCTATGTTATGAGACCCAGGAGGACCCCACTGCTGTGAAAGCCTGACTGTAGTTTGCCAAAACACACCTGAACAATCCAAAATCCTTCTGGGAGAATGTCCTGTAGACAGATGAGACCAAATTAGAGCTTTATGGTAAAGCACATAATCTCTATGTTTACAGAAAACAAAATGAAGCCTTCAAAGAAAAGAACACCTTTCCTGCAGTCAAACATGGAGGAGGTTCAGTGATGTTTTGCAGTTGCTGTGCCGCCTCTGGCACTGGGTACCTTGAATGTGTGCATGGCATCATGCAATCAGGAGATTACCAAGGCATTTTGGAGCGCAATGTTCAACCCAGTGTCAGAAAGCTGGGTCTCCATCGAAGGTCATGGGTCTTGCAGCAGGACAACGACCCAAGCACACTTCAAAAAGCACCCAGGAATGGTTCAATACAAAATGCTGGACTGTTCTGAAATGGCCAGCAATGAGTCCAGATCTAAATCCCATTGAACACCTGTGGGGAGATCTGAAAACAGCAAATGGGAGAAGGCACCCTTCAAATCTGGAAGAACTGGAGCAGTTTGCACAAGAAGAGTGGGCCAAACTTCCAGTAGAGAGGTGTAAGGAAGCTCATTCATGGATATAGGAAGCGCTTGACTGCAGTTATTTTGTCTAAAGGTTGTGCTACCAAATATTAAGTCTAGGGTGTCAATACTTTTGTCAATGCCATTTCTTTTCATTTTCTGATTTAAAAGGATATATTAAATTCTGAATCAAAAACAAAGGTTCTGTGATATTAATAGTGAAATAAAGAATTGTGGAGACCAAATACTTTTGTCAATTTCAACTTATTTTTAGAGGAAATTGTGAGTTATATGAAAAAAGTGCAAGAATGCCAATATTTTTGGCCACGACTGTACCTTGTGAATTTGTCTTTGTATTGCTAGTTTGTTGAGATTTGAGAAGTTAAGTTGTTTTTGCCTATTTTTATACCTTGAACCCACACACTTCCTTTTAGAGGTTGTTGACTTTGGGTAGTTTTCTCTTTCATGGATTTTAACAGCGAAGCATTGCAGAGTTGGTTCATCCAATGATGGTGTAAAGGTGTTCTTCCAAATTTGGGCAAATTATCTCCTTGGTTATGTATTTATTCATGTTGAGGTCTCCCCAGAAACTTCCCCAATCAACCGTTTACACTTTACAGAAAACTTTTTCTCAAATCTTCCTAGTACAAGTCACTAAGCTACCTTGTGTTTGAGGCAGAGGAGCCCTGGATTCAGATTGGGGGAATTCAGATTTTTTGGGGGCCCTGGGCACAAAAAACATTTAGCCCCAAAACATTCCCCAAAACACACGAATGCATGAAAATGCATTAATACATGGACTCCATTTAATGTTTCACCGAGTTAATAAAGCATGTACACTAGGACTAGGTACATCTACTAGGACAAGCTGATTGGTAATGGAACACCCCAGCACTTTCATTGGTGTGTTCAGTTACCAAGTTTTTTTTTTTTTTTTTTTTTTACATAAACGAGACTCATGGAAAAACAAAAGGTTTCTCGTAGAGTGCTCACCAAGTGGTTTCAGCACTCAAGAAAGCACTCCAAGGAAACCGTTGGCAAGGAACGGCTGGCTTGGTAAGCGATAGCAAGCTAATTGGTAACTGAACACACCCCTGATGAGCGAGACAGACCGAGGACCCTTTTCTGGTTCTGCTGTATCCTTGTGTGATGAAAAAAAAAAATTCGGGTGATTGTCAACACTTTTCGCCTTTTGTTACCTCCGGAGGTTATGCGGATGTGGATCGAGGTTATATTTTCACATTTGTCTGTCTGTCTGTGAACAGGATATCTCAAGTTGTGGACGGATTCGGCAAAAAAAATTGTGGATGAGATGGGTGTGTGACGATGACGAAATGATTAGATTTAAATTGATATATACACAAAGAATTAAGTTAAGCACCCCCCCCGTTTTTTTACAACCTCGCACATTACAAGTTTGTTGTCGTCAAAACAGTGTAATATACCCATGATATTGCTATATTTTCTGGAGAAGTGATATTATGGTCACATAAAAACATAACAATCATGCCGTTTTCAATATTTTATTCTGAATAATTTAAGGTGAAATTTTTTGGGAATTTTAGGCATATTTTCACCTCAATTTAAGTATGGAGCTATAGGTCCATCACGGACAGTGTGGATGACGTTTATGTTTTCTAACGTACAGTCATTGTTCTGAGAAGACCTCTAGCGATCTTTGCGTCAATAACGTGTGTAGGACCCACGTGATCGGATCACTGACTCAACCAATCACTTTTTTTCACTTTGATCACTCAATTTCATCAATGGATAATTGCTAATGTCATACCAATCATTATTTGATCTCACATACCTTAGAATATATGCCAATGTATACATATACACAAAGAATATATATTAGGGGGTGCTTACCTTAATTCGTTGTGTAGGGGTGCTTAACTTAATTCTTTGTGTATATGTGGGAAAATTACATGCACCAGACCAGGAATCGAACCGTTGCCATTGGTGCTCCTATGGTTGGCAGCGAGTGCCCTGGAAGCATTGACGGAAAGAGAGCGGCAATCATATGTGTGGGAAAATTGCATGCTCAGTCCGGGTCACCTAAATAGCTCAGATGGCAGAGCACTGGTACGGTTTTTCAGAGGACCTGGGTTCGATTCCTGGTCTGGGTGTGTAACTTTCCCACATATATCTATTTAATTATTTAATCCTGTTCATTAATCTAATTTATTAGATTTAGATGAAGATTTGAATCCGAATCAGATAATTTTTTTAAGTGATTCTTCACCATTGTTGATTGGGCTAAAAACGATATGTAGCACAATGTCTCAAAGACTCAGAGTTATGGATGGATTCGGATGGAAATTGGTGAACAGGTTGGGTATGTGATGTCGACGAAATGACTAGATTTTGGTGAGGATCCGGAACCAGATCAGATAGTCAGGTTCACTATGTTTTTTCGTTCAAAATTTTGGTAGATTAGCAAAACGATACATTTTTGGAATATTCAGAGCATGAGGAATCCAAAAATTAATGTTTACATTTGCGTAGAAACCTTTGCGAAAATGACACTCAGGACAGTGATGAAGATCTGTAAAAGCATATTCCTGAACGGTATAGACCTCGTAGATCCTGTGTATAGGACTTATAGTTCAATCTGATACTACCTATAACTTCCTATAACAACCTATAACTTCAAAGGACTTGCAATATCATGTATTATGTAATACAGTTATATCACAAATATAAAGACAATGGTTTTCAATTACCTTTGTTTGTTGCTTTTCTATAATCCTGAGCACTATTTTGAGGCCTTTATTGGATTCCTTGACCCAGAAAACATAGGATTAGCATATTTAATTAAGTCTCTAGGTTGACTAGAAGCCGAGATCGCGCAAAATATGTATTTTATGGCGGCCATTTTCAAAATCAAAAATGGCGGCCATGAAGGTGTCTGTGCAAATGCCAACATTGATTTTCAGATTCTCCATGCTCTGAAGATTCCAAAAATGTACAGGTTTGCTAATCCCAAATTTTTGAACGAAATTATATTTGTTAACATAGTGAACCTGACTAAGAGAATGTTTTAAGTGATTCTTCACCATTGAGTGATGGGGCCAAAACCGATATATAGCACGATATCTCACGATAAATCACGATAAATCACGATAGTACAATATGAAATTGGAGGTGAAGATCCAGATAATTAAAAAGCAATATGAAATTTTGAGGGTAAATATATAATCAAGCAGGGTAGCTCATTGTGATTGTGCGATATTACTATGAAATTATGGTGTTGGAGAAACTTTTTGACCACACAAATGGAAGCTCTTCTCTATTGTAAGGATTTATCAATCAATGCATGATTGATGATATGAAAATTACTGATCATGTAATTTATCTATTCAACTCATAACGAGTTTGAATAATGGAGGACCGACACGAACATTAGGCTCAAAGCCTGCTCGGGATTCCTGGCCATCAAATTCCAGCCTTTTAACTGGCGACGGATAACCAATATTGAAATCCATTATGACGTCATCGCAACAGTGACCTCATCGCACGACTGCCAGCATCGTTTCTCTCCGTCCCTCTCCCCGCCCTCGAACCTCCTCCAGCAAGCATGGCTTCCCGGCGCAATTCGCAGTCACGGCACAGATGATCGCTCGTTAAAGGCGGCTCCTAATGAAGCCCACCGTGATCGATGAGCGGCGCACGTATCGCCATCCATCGATCCGGTGCATCCACACGACGATTCGAGCAGGTCGCACCACGTGACCACCGGGCGATCAATTCGTGACGCAATGACAGACACCCTGAGGAAATGATGCATTTTCCAAAATCCACCCGTGATGTCCCGTACAACTTGCGATGACATTCCTACCTGTAGTACCTGTCGTAACTGTGCAGCCGGTGATGACAGCCCACATGTGAAGGTGAACTCTATCTACGTGCTGATGCACACTTCGGTAACGAGCATTGACGGAATACAGACGGATCTTCGTTACAACAAAGGATGGCACAGAAATTGAGCTGTCGGTGCTTGAGCGACATGAAATTACTTGGAGATGATGAATGACTAATGAGTAAAAATGACAAATTGGCCGGGTTACCCGTAGGCAGGTCGACCATTGCGCATTGCTCGGAATGTCGGGATGCCTCCGTTTGACTAAAACGTTAACGTGTAGTGTGCGTCATAAAGAGATTGCGATAAACAATTACAAAGCTTGGCCGGGGTTACTGAGCTTCCATCGTGCAGAAGGATGACGTAATGCCGAGCTGCGCCTCGCGAGGCAATTAACATAAAGTGGGGCTGCTGGGAGATCGCAATGAATTTGGGACTGGGAAAGGGGATCTATCTCTAACCATGGGGATATCACGATTCCAATTCAGGAGAAACCATTTTTGTTTTCCTATTATGGTTAATATGATGAATCTGTGAAATATATATATATATATATATATATATATATATATATATATATATATATATATATATATATATATATATATATATATATATATATATATATATACATACAGACCTATAGAAAGTCTATACCCCCTTTCAGTATTTTCACCTTTTGTTACCTTATAGCCTGGAATTAAATTGCATTAAATCAGACTTTTTCCACCTTTATTTACACATCGTAACCCACCACAAGTGAAAAACAAAGTCTACAAATTTCAGAAAATTTATTTAAATACAAAACTCGAATATCTTGGTTGGATAAGTGTCTACCCCACCTGAGTTAATACTTGGTGGAAGCACCTTTGACAGCAATTACAGCCAGATTTGCCCATTCTTCTGTACAAAATTGTTCAAGCTCCGACAAGTTCCGTGGGAGCGTTGATGGACAGCAATCTTCAAGTCATGTCACAGATTTTCAATTGGATTTAGGTCAGGGCTCTGACTGGGTCACTCAAGGACATTTATCTTTTTGTTCCTTAGCCACTCCAGTGTAGCTTTGGCTGTGTGTTTCTGGTCATTGTCATGCTGAAAGGTGAACTTCCATCCCAATTTCAGCATTGTTGCAGAGGGCAGCAGGTTTTACTCTCAGATATTTCGGTATTTTCCTCCATCCATTTTCCCTTCTATCCGGACAAGTGCCACAGTCCCTGCTGATGAGAAACATCCCCATAACATGATGCTGCCACCACCAACATGCCACCAACATGCTGCCACCACCAACATGTAAGGATGGTGTTCTTTGGGTAATGTGCTGTGTTGGGTTTGCACCAAACTTAACGTTTTTCATTTAGGCCAAAAAGTTCCATCTTGGTTTCATCAGACCACAAACCTTTTTTCCACATGGCTTCAGAATCTCCAGAGTGGTTTTTTTGCATACCTCAAATGGGATGGCTTCCTTCTTTCTGCCCTTCCGTACATGCCAGACTTGTGGAGTCCTTGGGATATTGTTGTCACATTCACACAGTGACCAGTATTTGCTATAAAGGCCTGTAACTCTTTCAAAGTTGCCATTGGCCTCTTGGTGGCCTCTCTGATCAGACTCCTCATTGCTTGGTCATCCAGTTTGGAAGGACAGCCTGATCTAGGCCGGGTCTTGGTGGTACTATACACCTTCCACTTCTTAATGATTGTCTTGACTGTGCTCCAAGGCCCGGAGGGATATTGAAGACCTTTGAAATATTTTTTATACCCATCCCCTTATCTGTGCCTTTCCACAACTTTATCCCGGAAGTCTTTTGAAAGCTCCTAGGTGCTCATGTTTGAGTCTTTGCTGTGAAATGCACTATCCAGCACAGGAAACCTGCAGGAACAGCTGATTTTATTCTGAAATAATCAGAATCACTAAAATTTAAGGCAGGTGGAGGCCAATTAACTTGGTGTGTGATTTTGAAGGTGATTGGTTACACCTGAGCTAATTTACAATCGCTATTATAAAGGGGATGGACATTTATCCAACCAAGATATTCTAGTTTTGTATTTTTAATAAATTTTCTGAAATTTGTAGAATTTGTTTTTAACTTGGAAGTTGTGGGTTGTGATGTGTAAATAAAGGTGGAAAAAGTCTGATTTAATTCCAGGCTATAAGGCAACAAAAGGTGAAAATTTTGATAGGGGGGGTGTAGACTTTTTCTAGGCACTGTATATTGTACACACTGTGTGTGTGTGTGTGTGTGTGTGTGTGTGTGTGTGTGTATGTGTGTATGAATGTATGTATGTGTATATATATATATATATATATATATATATATATATATATATATATATATATATATATATATATATATATATATATATATATAATATATATGTTTGTTTTTTTTAAACAGTGTTTAAAAACGTAAAAACGTGAACCGCAAACTGCATTTGAAAAAGAAAGTGTACCGCATAAGCAATATGTAATACAAGCAATGGCAGTGGCACACGGTGTCTAACGAAGGAGATGGAGCAAAAAAATGATCGTCACACAATTGTGGAAAGGTGTCATTTTGGCATCGTCAAAAGGGATGAGAACGTAGGCAAATGGATTGGATAGTAAACCAAATTAAAACGACTGTGGTCACGATTAAAAAATTGCAAATGCTATTCGGATGGACACATAGAAAAAGTAATGGACAACCAAGAGTTTGCTCAGGATGAAGCAGAGATAGACCTGAGATCAGATGGAAAGATAGAATTGAAAAATATACTGGAGTCCAATGGCCTAAAATAGCATTACATAGAACAGAATGGAGCATGTTGAGGACAACGTTCATCCTGTAGTAGACCAAATAGAGTCCATGCGTTGTTCTTCCAAACTCTCTGCCTATGGCATCCAAGGCCACCTCCACACATGCCTTACTGACGTCTCTACTCTTGTAGCCAGCGTGTGACACTAAACGGAATCCTTTTATCTCCTCTCCCTGTTAAGGCTAGAGTGCCCCAATACAATATTCTGGGCCCAGTCCTATTCCTGATCTTCATCAACGATCTCTCTGATTCTCTGGAAATCCCCTTTATATATTTGCTGATGACTCCACCCTCTGCCGTGACATCCCTCATCCTTCAGACAGGCAGGATGCAGCCTCTTCCCTCTCTTCAGATCTTGACAAAATCACAACATGGTCAAACACTTTGAATATGTCTTTCAATCCTGAAAAATCTCACACTCTTTCTCTTTCTGTGTCCTACAGGACCGTTTGGCAGACCCTCCAGTCTACTTTCTTAACAATCCTCTTAAAGACGGTCAGTCACACAAATTCTTGTATCTCACTCATAGCCATGATCTTTCTTGGGCAAACCACATTTCAAAGTTGGCTTCCAAAGCCAGCCACCGATTGGGCATCCTCCGTTGCGCAATGTCCTTCCTTGACACACCTGAACTCTTATCCATCTACAAGGCCTTATCTGCAGCTTCATGGAGTACTGCCCTCCCATTCTAGACTGGTGTCCCTGCCTTTCTCAGATCTACGCCATGGAACCCAATGTCTTCAAAATCATTGGAATCTCCCACGATGAAGCTGAAATTATGGGCCTATCACTTTCCCATCACAGACAGGTCGGTGGTAGTCTATTTCTGTATTCTACCACCTCATTTCTGGTCAAGCACCCTCTGCTCTCTCCATGTTCTCTCACTCCCTACAACCTGGCCTCCCTCCTCCCACATCCTCCGTCCCCGTCCCCCAAGTTTCTGCAGGGTACGATGGGCTGCCAGTTGCCTCCTCCTGATGAAACTCCCAAATCCAGAATCATTGCTCACCACCCCCAATTTTTAATGGTACCACAGAGTTTCTCAGACCCTTAGGAATACTAACCCACCATTTGGAACTTTGTTTTCTTCCTGCACTCAACATTCCAAATTTACAAACTGTATCAATTTCCGAGCTGTATCCAGGTAGGTAGGACTTTCGGAATGAAATTTTGCATCAGTAAAGTGAATATAAAGTTTGCAGTGTTGTCCTATTTTTGACCTTTGACCTAATTTAAGGTCAAGACTTAATTATAGTAATTTTAACATTCTTATCATAACTCGACTAAGGTTTGTTCGGCCGGAATGAAATTGCCCTTGCTAGATAGTGTGGGCAAGGTGCATTTAACATGAATTTACATCATACCCCTCTGGGTTAACTCTTGCATCCATTGGAGCACCAAAACACTATTTAGGATTTTCTCCCTTTTACTGCCAATGTCTGAGGACTTTCTGAATGAAACTTTGTATCAATAATGGGAAGACAATATATGGGGGATGACCTAATCTTTTGACCATGACCTCATTTCAAGGTCATGACCTAATGCCATTTGGACAGTTTTCACATTAACTCGACTAAAGTTTGTCCGATCGGAAAGAAATTTCCCTCGCTTAGATAGCTAGGGCAAGGCGGCACATTTACAGTTAATTCACATCATGCTCCTCCAGGTTAAACATCAAGATCTTACACCCCTCAATGTACTAAACCACCATTTAGGGTTTTCTCCCTTTTTTTCTGCCAACGTCCGAGCTGTAGCTCGGATCCATCTGTGGCCTTTGGAATGTAATTTTGCATCATCAATGAGAATATAATGTATGCAGGGTTGACATAATTTTTGACCTTGGACTAATTTTAAGGTCATGACCCAATTATATAGACATTTTAACTTTTTCCACAAAACTTGACGAAGGTCTAATCAGAACGAACTTTCCCTCTCTAAGAATCCTAGACGAGGCGTATTTACGCTTATTTTACATCATACCACTCTGGGCCATATGGCCATCATTGGATTGGAGGCCAAGGGTAAGTCACAGGTGATCGCCAATCGTAAGCCTCCCCCAGTCGATGCTTACCCTTGGCGATCGCTTTGTGATTGTAGATATCTGGTTAGTTCATCCCTTCTCCTACCTGTGGGACCAACTTCCTCACTCTTCAACCTCATTCAAGACTTAGACAGCTGTTGATTACCATCTCAGATCATCCCCCATCCAAAACCATAATCTTTTCTACCCTCATTAACACTTTCCAAGCCCACCTCTTTCCAACTTTCCATTTTTTTCCCCTTAGAGTTTGGTTCTGTATCCATCTTGTCTACCCCATGTATCAACCCATATCCCTCATTCTTCTCCACATCCCTTAATTGTCCAAGTCTCCCTCCATTTTGTCCCTCAACCCTGCTGTTGGTGTGTTTCTCCCCTCTCTTTCCACTGTTCGTTTTGTTCTTTGACATCCTGATGCACAGTCACGTGAGAAAGTAAGTACACCCCATGTAAAGTTTTGACTTTTTCAACATATTTCAACATACAGCTATGTGATCTTCATTTCAACAATATTGATAGATAAAAGTGATATAATATAACAAATATCATGATACATTTACATTTTGTAGTCCATTGTATAATTTAAATAAACATAAATGCAAATTTTGCATGTGGAAAAAGTAAGTACACCCTTGGCTCCAATAGATGGTATTGCCCCCTTTGGCAGAAACAACCTCAAGTAGGCGTTTCTTATAACTGTCTACCAGTCTCTGACATCGACTGGGAGAAATTGTTGCCCACTCCTCCATGCAGAATTCTTTCAGCTGTGCGATGTTTGAGAGGTTTCTTGCATGCACAGCTCGTTTCAAATCTCCCCACAACATCTCGATGGGATTTAGATCCGGGCTTTGACTTGGCCATTCCAGAACCCTCCATTTCTTTCTTTTCAGCCATTCCTTGGTGGATTTACTGGTATGTTTAGGGTCATTGTCATGTTGCAAGGTTCACCTTCGGTTGAGCTTCAACTTTCCGACAGATGGCCTCACATTATCCTCAAGCACCCTCTGGTACAATGAAGAATTCATAGTGGATTCTATGATGGTGAGCTGCCCAGGCCCTGATGCAGCAAAGCTGCCCCAAACCATAATATTTCCACCACCATGATTTACAGTTGGTATCAGGTTCTTGTGGTCAAATGCTGTCTTTGGTTTTCGCCAAACATAATTTCTGATACTGTGGCCAAATAGCTCTACGTTTGACTCATCTGTCCAGAGCACATTGTTCCAGAAGTGCTGGTCTTTGCCTCCCAATTTTTTGTTCATTGGCAAACTTTAGTCTTGCCCTGATGTTCTTTCTGGACAGCAAAGGTTTCCTCCTGGCACACCTCCCATGTAGATCAAATTTGTGCAGCCTCTTTCTAATGGTAGACTTGTGCACTTTGACATCAACAGTGGCAAGAGCTACCTGTAGGTCCCGTGATGACATTCTGGGGTTCTTAGAGACTGCTTTCAGCATTTTGCGGTCTGCTCTCGGGCTGAACTTGCTGGGGCGGCCTGGCCTGAACAAGTTAGCAGTTGTTTGGAATCCTCTCCATTTGTAGATGATCTTCCGGACAGTCGAATGATTGATTTCAAATAGTTTGGAGATCTTTTTAAATCCCTTCCCAGACTCGTAGGCATCTATAACCTTCTTTCTGAAGGCCTCAGAGAGCTCTTTTGATCTCGGCATGGTGATGCCGCACACTTCAACAACAAAGGGCAAACCAAACTAAATGTCTGAGGTTTAAATAAGACAGGTTCCTCCAAGATCCTCTCTAACGATGTTCTATTCATTTGCACCTGAGCTGGTGCACCTGATTCTAATTTTAGGTATTTGAAGTAGTGATAAATGTAGGGGTGTACTTACTTTTTCCACATGCGAAATTTGCATTTATGTTTATTTAAATTATACAATGGACTACAAAATGTAAATGTTTCATGATATTTGTTATATTATATCACCTTTATCTATCAATATTGATGAAATGAAGATCAAATAGCTGTATGTTTAAATATGTTGAAAAAGTCAAAACTTTACATGGGGTGTACTTACTTTTTCACGTGACTGTATGTTCTAGCTTCTCCACGAGCCTCAACATTGTATACAAAAAACACCATTAAAAGGCCTCTTATGCTTGCTTTTGAGGCTCTTTCTTTACATCATGACTTGAGTATGTATTATTTAATAGATTGTTTATCTTTGCTGGATTATTAACCCCTTTTTTGAAGGGGTTAATTTTGAAGGGGGTTTTTTGAGTCCTCATAATGCACTGAATGACAGACTACAGTATTAGGTTAAAATATTACACGTCATGTCATGCTCTGTCTGTCCTTGAATGCACCTTTCAAAAAAAAGGGAGACTTTTCAAGACAATCGACAGCAAGGCCTCTGAGAGCCAGCAACCAGATCACAAAGCAAGGCGACATCACACGCGAGCAGTTTCCTTGCACAAAGGCCACTGTATTTGCGCCTCATTGAAGAGAAATCGGTGGAAGGCTCTATGGGCCCCTTTATATTAACGATGACTGCATGGTCAGGCCACTTAGTCTGGACAACATTTAAATAACGTTCTTCATGAATTTGACCATCCTCGGTGTTGTCGACTGAGTCTCGGAGGTTCCAACCTTGGCTGAGTTCACACCAAAGACTTTTTAAAAAGGTATGCGCTGCTTCCTTACTTGACGCTCAGCATTTAAAAAGGACAAACAACCAGGAGTTGGTAGTAATAGCGCAGGCTTTGAAGGGCCTAATAGTGTAGCAGCATAGCAAACCTGTTGTGCATTTTGTGATACAAGCACCAAATTTGGCACAAATGTACATTAATATGTTGCGAACATTTTCAGATATTGGGCCACTTGAAATTCCGTAATTTTTTTTTCAAATTTTTTCAAATTTCGTAATTTCAAATTTTTCGGGTGACACCGTCACAATTTCGGTCTTCGAGGCCGGCCGATATAGTGGGGCGGCTTAGCCCAAATATTCAAAAGAATTGTGCATTTTGTGATACAAGCACCAAATTTGGCACAAATGTACATTAATATGTTGCGAACATTGTGTGGTCAGCAATGAAGACGAGAGTCTGAATTACATGTATGCAAAAGACCTTGTGAACCAGTGAAGCAAATACACGGGTAAGCATGAATTAAATCTAGGGCATGATATAATTTCCATGATGTTTACCTCTACACTCAATGGTGGAAGGAGGTAATGTTTTGATCCCAGCTTGTCTGTATGTCTGTTTGTCTGTTAGTCCACAAAATTCCAGACAAAGCTTGTAGTAGTGGTAGTTGTAGTGGTAGTGGTGATAACAGAAATTGTTATATAGAACTGAACTTATATTATTATTATATGCAGAAAATAACTTCATTTCTATATGCCCTGCAGTGGACAGGTTAATTGGTTTATGCACTGAAGGGGTCACCCTGGTGTGCACTGCTGTGTTCTGCCTCACTGAGTTGTTCAGGTATGATGTACTCAGCACAAGCTTCCGGTCGGCCCGGAGGTGGGGGTGCGGGGCCTGTCACGGAACGTCAAAACAAACGGCCTGCCGGGGCCGCCCAAAAGTCGGGCGTGAGGGGCGCGTCCACTAATGGAACGCCTCTCGCTTCCCAGATCGAGGGCCACGTGGTCAGGAGAACCTCGTCCCTTCCGGTCACACTTTGCCTATCGGCCGGCCTCGAAGACCGAAATTGTGACGGTGTCACCCGAAAAATTTGAAATTACGAAATTTGAAAAAATTTGAAAAAAAAAATTACGGAATTTCAAGTGGCCCAATATCTGAAAATGTTCGCAACATATTAATGTACATTTGTGCCAAATTTGGTGCTTGTTTCACAAAATGCACAATTCTTTTGAATATTTGGGCTAAGCCGCCCCACTATAATGGCCTCCTCCTCCATCATAGTTCCTTTTGAGGGAACTCGTATTATTATTTCACTTTTCCTTATCATGTGACTCATGTTGTACTGGGAAACCACTCGAGGAGAGGTCCTTGGTCCGAAAGAGCAGTTTCATCGTAGTGCTTCCATCTTGCTATTGCCGGTATTGAGGAGCGCACCATCGGCATGCAGTGAAATGTAAAACAGAGTGGTTATTAATTGGCGAGGCCTGTGCTGAAGTTTATCAAATGAACGTTACACCCACTAACGGCGATGCTTTTGCCATTGCCGAAGTTATGTGCTCGTTTTGCTAATCCACCAAATTGCAGCCGGTCTGGGTGATGAGCGACCGAGCGGAGGCACATCTCTTCATGTGCTCGTTGTGTGTTCTGCTTTGCGAGACAATCTAGTGCCTATAGAACCTCCTTTATGTCATTATATGAATTATGAGTTAATAGGAAGTGAAATACTGTGAGGCGGCTTTCTCACTGAGGATGACACCAGCTGTGCTCTGGGCCTGAGGGCAACTAGGCCAGGCCCGACAAGGCCGGCCTGTCTCAGTCTCCTTCCTTATTTGACTGGAAAGGCTTGTATCGCAGCCCGATAGCTTCCGTTTGTTAATGTGTCCTATTGGCTGTTGCCACAGTTAACTGCAGCCATGCTGTCAGCTGTGTAATCGCTTAGGCTATGTTTATGGGCAGCCATAGACCAGGCAATGAAAAGCCCATGGTTGAACCTAGCATCATGAGGTGAGTTCCCCTGACTTTTGACAAAATCATGCTGTCTTGGAATCATTCATACTTTATGAATAGCTCGAATGTACTTCTGTATATTCATTGTTTGCTATGGACATGCACTGAAGGTTTATATTCAGTGTATCAGATTCATTTTGATCTGATGTGAGAAGCATAACTTGCTGTGGTTCAATGAACACCTACCACATGAGCCAATTGATTGACCTTGTAAAAAAAATGAAATCTGATGAGAGTCTCATTGGCAGATTCCAATCAGACGTCATTACAAATCATAGGAGTTGTTTGGTTGTGAGGTTGCTGTGTGCGAAAAGTCGGATAAATCATCCTGCATTCAGCTTGTTGTTAGCTGCTTGGCCTAACAAATCCAAAAGCGTAAGCTTGAGTGATGTTTATTTCTTTATAAGTAAGTTTCCAATACTATTTTTCCTTAAATTTATCAATAAGCTAGCAATGGCTTTGATAGGCTTTGATAGGCTAGCAATAGGCTTTGATGGGCCTCATGGCCTCCTCCTGCATTAAAGTTTCCTGTATTAAAGGCAACACATTATTATTATCAATTATTTGCACCCCATTATTAGTCCCCTACCGGTATACACCGTAGGGGACTATAGGTTTGCACTCAGTCCCCCCGTCTGTCCGTCCGTCAGTCCGTCACGCAAAGAACAGTTTTCCGGACTTTTTTCTGAACTCTTAAGGCTAATGATTTCAAACTTGGCACATGGTTTCCTCATGATAAGTTACAGATCAAGTTCGAACTTCACGACGTTTCGATCATTTTTGACAAAGTTATGGCACTTTGAACTTTGGGAATTTCCCCAACAGTTTTCCGGACTATAATTTGGAGTGCGGTAAGTCATAATACTGTCTTCTATGCCAGTGCTACCCAATGCCGGTAGGGGACATGTATTGCAGCGCAATACTCAGAATGCTTGTTGTTTTAAGAGATTTATTTTACGGAAAAACAAATTTAAAGGTGGAGCAACATATTCAAATTGATTTGTTAAACAAGGAACAACATGAAACTTTCAAAACAATATTTTGCCATGTGTCAGATTAAATCTCGCAGCTTGGCGACTGAACGTAACCCGAGATGAGCGTTACGGTCGTCTCCTTGTGAATAGCGAGTTGCCCCCGAGGGTTGAGCTTTGTTTCAGCATGCTAGTCGTCGCCCACGACATGAGCCAAAGGTGTGGCTGGCCCTGTACACACAGCACATTGCTGGGACTGCCATAGCCCCACGCGGCACTCCGAGCAAGCTCCTCGTGCGGCCCTTGCGGACTATCTCACCCCTTCACACCACAAGGACATTTCCTGGACTTAATTGGCACTTGCTGGGTGAAGCATGATCTGTTCAAGTTGGCAGGTGGGTCCTTGGTTACAGATGGTTGAATGATCGGTCATTCTTGTACTCATTTGGCTGTATCCAGGCTTATTGACATGACCTCAAGAGGCACAGGCAGCAGTAACTAAATTAAAATATATTAGTAAACTGACCAAACATGTTGCTTCCCTGGAATGTGAGAAGCTGATCAAGGAGGATGCTCCTTTTTAGGATTTGCAATCCTTTCTGGCAAGCTTGTCCATAGTTCTTTTGAGTCAAAATGATTTGTAAATGCATGTTTTGGATGTATCCTGTTATAAACCCTTAACTGGGTTTCCATTTGTTCAGTTTTTAAAGGTGGTAAGAGATGGATCTGAGTTGATGTGTTTTCAATATTGAGTAGAAAAAAAAAGGTAAAATCACCAGTTTTGTTGATCTCCCTGAATTCGCAAATGGATATGTGGGCCTGGTGGTGGCTCGTGTATTTGAAGTCTTTGGTTTTCACACCTGCTCTTTCAACAGTCTGTATCGATGGACATCGTCGAGCTTCTCTTTGCTGGGGCAGCATTTGATGTAGAGAGAGAGGGAGACAGGTGGAAATCAAAAGTACTGCTGGTGGAGGAATGTGGGAACCTGTTTAACCCTGGAACTAAAATGCCACACCTTCTAGTTGCATTTCGACTTTATGGCTCTTTCCTTGATAGTAGAATAGCTGTCTTGTGAATCAATACTCCCGGAATCATCGTCATCACGCTTGATGTTTATTACCTTCAGTTTAACACAGGAAGTTTAACACCACCTGGGATTGCAGAATACCGTTGGCAATCCCAGGTTGTATCCTAAACACAAGGATTTTTTTCCACCAAATGTTGAGAGGTATGCTCTCGTAACCGTTGTGCGAAAGAGGGTGAAGCGACGTTTTTGATATGAACCCTTCTTCAAATTTTAGAGGTATTCTCCTCTTGTTCTCGGTCATTTCAAACAGCTATTGGCGTTAATGCTTGCTCGTCCATCTGGAATTTTGTCTTTGAGTAATATATATGAGATCTGTCTGTTTGACATTCCCCTCTGATAAGCTAGCTGTCAAATACTTCGACAGGTAGACACAATAGAGAATTCAACACTGACATTTGAAACTGCAATGGAAATCTAATTTCAAAATCCAATCAAATGTCTTCATTTGGCTGCTGTCACAACATGTCCTTGTACGTATGGTACAAGACTGACCTTGTATTTCATTTATATTTGAATGATTAGAGCATCATTTGTCTACTAAGAAACTGATTTATATTACATTTGGAATCTCCTAATGTTCTTGTCTTGCAACTAACTTGTACAAGCTACATTGAGAGGCCTGGAGACCTGTGCTCTGTAAAAATCAAATATAAAACAGTTTCAAGAAGTCAGCTCCTTGGCAATGTTTGCATTATTTTTGTCTTACAAGTGAGAACCTATTTCTAAACATTAATTTAATATTGGTTATTAAAGCAAGTGGGCTGGCAGGATAGCCTACATGTAAGTGCACTTGTCTTTGAGCTGTCCAGCCTGGGTTCGAATCCCGACCCAGCTATAAACTGTCTCTCTGATGTTTCATCGGCAGGGTGATTCATCAATGCATCCCTCGGATGGACGTTAAACTGGGCATTACTGAATGGATGTTAAAGATCCCACTGTGTCCCTCACATTGTGTCCTTCACTGATTCCCTGAACAAATTACAAATTCCTGCCCTAACTGCTGTGAAGCAGAGCCTCCACTGAGTATGTGGGTGACCCCCTGCAAACCTCACATGGGGGCCCTTTCTGTTGGAGGGCTCATACTATGGTGACAGATCTTCAGGCGAAGAATCGATTTATACCTTGGTTCCAGAGGGGGTTGGCAAAGTATTAGAATGACCAGCTCTGTCTGTCTCTGTCTCTGCGTATATCTGGCTTCCCACACCATAGTGGGTAATATATTGTCATATCTCGGCTATGCCTGTACCGATTGTAACCAAACTTGATAGAATAGTAGTGTTACGTTTGTGGGGGTAGATGATGGAATCCCATAGTACAGATAGGATTGTATGGGTATAGCATGGACCGTTGACGTGTCGGAGACATCTCGATGTATTTAAGTAGGGAAACTGGAGCTTAAGATTGTTTATGTATCTTCACACGAGTGGTGAAACTGTGTTAACTAGATAGGGATTAAAGTTAGTTTTCCCCAGTACGTTATATTCCCTCTGTAACCTTTCCCTACGTTTTACCTCTACCACAAGGCCAACCATGAAAAGCCTCTTTTAAACCACCACAATGGCCGACGGTACCCGGACATTGCCGATCGGCAAGTAAGCCGCGCCTTAATGAACACTCAGCCATGCAAAGCCTCCATTACACAACAATAACCATCGACTGCATGCCGACAGAACCCAGAACATAACCGATCGGACTGAGCCCACCTCCAAAAGAGCGGAGCCGGCAGGCCACGCCCCCGAATTTCATCATCTGCAGACTCGTAAGAAAAGTAACGTTTATTGCTGACCTTGCGTGTGTCACAAAACGTTGTTTCTGTCTCCACTGACAACGCAAGACACTTGGCAGTGTCCATGGCCTGATCAAATACAGAATCGCGATAGTTCACCAAGTGAGCATGACACGCCTGGATTAGGTCTAATGCAACATCCAACTGCACGTCCTTTGACTGCAATACCTTGCTGACTCAGTTGATCTGGACAAGTTTATCGTACCAGATGGCCTGACATATGAGAAATCTGAAAGTCCCCACTTCCTTCACTAGGTCCATTGCCTCGCTGTAGCATTTAGCATCCTTTCCTTCAGCAGTGTCAGCCAAACTCAGTAGAGCAGCCTTCACATTCTGCAGCTGATAGCGCACGACCTTCACAGCCTCAGTTTCACATTTCCATCGCGTTCCAGAAAGTGATTGCATGGAAACAGAGGTGTGTTCCTTTAGAATGTCCCATCTTTGTGTTGAAGCCACAAAAAGCATGTAGAGCTGTTGCATGAAGCCGAAAAATGATATTGATACTACTGAGCAGCATTGCATCAACAAGGTTGAGACTATGAGCACTGCAGGGGACATAAAATGCCTGAGGGTTCATCTGCAGAATCTGAGCCTGAATGCCAGAATGTTTCCCTTTCATGTTGCTGCCGTTGTTGTATCCTTGGCCTCCGCAGTTGGACAAAGGCCGACCAAAGCCGTCCGATATTTCCAATAACTTCTCCGTTAGTTTCATGCCGGTCGTGTCTTTCACAACAAAAAATGAGAGGAAATGTTCGCATATTTCAGAAGCCTCTCCATATTGCACACAAGCGAAGAGGTTGATGACGGAAAGTTGCTCTTGGTGGCCGATATCTGGGGTGCAATCAAGCAACACTGAGTAGGACTTGTAAGTTGAAACACGTGCAAGTATTTCACTTCTGATTTTGTTGGCTTATAATTCGAGAAGCTCGTTCTGAATATCGGCACTCAGTTAGTTATCTCGTACTTCCCCAGTTGATTATCTTCGGATATGCTCCTGCATGACTGGGTCAAGTCGAACCATCAACTCCAACTGCCCGAGAAAATTGTTAGGCTCGTGGAGGCCTTTCGAGGACCCAATGAATGCCAGATTTCTCTCAGCTAAAAAATGAACAATTGCAATCAAATGCTCAAGGACGTTTCTCCAATGTTTTTTTCTCCAGGTCTATCAAACTCTGAAGCTTATCATCGAGAGGCTTTCCGGCTTTTAACTTTGCATCAAATTCCTTCCACTTCTGCATGCAAGCTGTGTGGTGTGGTGAGGTTTCATGTCGGGACAATGTTTTTGATACATCTTTCCAGGCTAAAAGACCATCACAGGTGAGGTGCATGGCGACATTTCCAAAAAACTTACAACAGAAGCGGTGCATAGTGTCGGCCGCTATAGAATATATTAGCCATGTGCGTTCGATTCGTTCACCATTTTTGAGCTTTCTATAATAATTTTCAGCTGAGAATCCATTCGCATCGTTTCTTTGGAAAATCATGCACTTTCACATGCTTTGGACCGAATTTGACAATGGCAGAAATTGTCACCTGGTCCAGCACTTGAGGCCACTCTGAAGGGTCAGCAAATTTTTCCACAAAATCCGCAGACTGATCACCTCCAACTGATTCTTTCTCTGCCTGTCCAGGCAACTGCTCTTCCATTGAAAGTGTTGTGTCTTCATCCATGTCCCCATAATTCCTATCTTGCTCCTGGCGCTGGAGCTGTGACGTTGAGTCAAATGTGCTGTGCTGTGCTCTGGATGGTTTCATCAGGAATTTCTCAAGACAGCCTCTCAATTTTGTTTCTTCAAGCTTCAACGTCTCTTGGTTTTTTCCTTTTGCTGCTCCAGACTCGTAATGCCTCGGACCTCGGTTTCTGTGCCTATAATTGTTCATTATTGCCAGGATAGCTGATGTGAGCCGAATGTCGAGTATGTTAAGAAATAAAATAACGCTGACTCACGTTTTCACGTTCTCGGTACTTCGGCAAGATAGAGGAAATGACATAAAGTCGAGTAAATAATTCATAGTAAATTTCATTCGATTTACTTCGAGGTCGTTGGAAAGCTATTTAACAAGTAATAAAAACTTTTTTTTTTTTTAATAAAAAAGGATGTAGGGATGTTCCTGGAAAAAGTATGAACACAAGAAGAAATGATCGATTGTACTTGGAAAAAAACAATGTCTGTTAAAACATAAAGATACAGGTTTCTATTTTAAAAGTCAGTCTATCTTTCTGAATTGGATGAAGAAGATGTTGAATGTGTGGCAGCAAGAATCATTTGAGATTTTAGAATAAAGCGTGATGGACACGGAAGGAGCACAAAAAAAAACAAAAAAACCCTGCCACGAAAGGTCTGGTTTTTCGCATGTTTCACTGTATTTTTCATCCTCATTGATATTTACAGATATATATACCATGTGGTTGTGAAGTGCAACAAAATGTCTGATTCAAACCCATCAGTGAAGCGATTGGGAGCCGGTAGGCATGCAGGATAGTGTTATTGGAAACGTCTATGTTGCACAACACGACATCAAAGAAAGATGCTTTAGCTGATGTCGGAGGCCCCTTTTTGTGGGTGGCCCCTTTTTGTGGGTGGCCCCTTTTTGTGGTTGGCCCCCAGCAGCTGCGGGCTCTGCGGGCGCCTAACGAAGGCTCTGCTGTGAAGGCAATGGCAAACCACCTGGCCAGCATAACCTTGGCCAGGAACTGCTTTGGCAGCACAAATGCTGTCAACTCCAATGGTACACTGATGATGATGATGATGATGATGATGATGATGATGATGAATAATGCAAGCATTTCCAAGTCCATCACATGTCTGCACACCCCTTTTAGATCTTTGTAATTGATCCATGAATTTTTAAACATTTTGTGATCTGCTTCAGTGGCCTCATGGTTTGAGAGTCAGGTCGGTGGTTCAAACACCAGCCGAGTCATACCAAAGACTTTTAGAATGGTATGTGCTGCTTCTGTGGCATCATCTTCCCTTTGTTTTTATATGTACACCAGTAAAAAGCCCGTCAAATATGATGGATTGGAACAGTTTATTCCACGGTGCAGCCTCGTGAGCGTGCCAAAGTCTGAAGCCTCAGCCTTGTGTCAGGTGTGTTTATATCTTCTATATTTATTAGATAACCTATGGACGTAAATGAACACTCACTAGTTTTACTCTTTTCTCGTTACACATCACGTTCAACAAATTTCACCTCCCTGCGCCTTGTAATTATTGTTATTTAAAAAACCCTTCTGTACACCGCCCTTGAGGCCCAGTTTTCAAGCCACCGTCTACAATTCCAATAGAAAAGACATAATTACTCTTTTGTGGAAAATGTTTTTCGAGTTTGTTTGATCCTCAAAAATAGACCGCCGTGAACAAACATTCATGGAATACGATTGGCCTTTAAAACCTACCCTTATGAAGGGGGACAGACATCTGTACAAACAAACAAACTGACATTGTATTATATATGGTAGATATGCTTGCCTTCTGGTTGAATAAGGGATTTTTGGTTAGCTTAAAGGAGGATGAGTGGGTTATACGGTTGCTGTTTCAATCGAGAGAATTGACTGGGAGTCCAAACGCCCCAGACGTCTTTTAGGAGAGAAGCACATGGGGCACATGAAGAAGCATGTCCGAAAGCCTGCATCTCTGGTCCTTACGAGGCTAGGCTGGTGTAAGCAGGTATATTCATGTCTAGCATTCTATTCCTGGTGCAGTAGAAGCAACAATGTGTTAAACGTCACTCGAGGGATGCTCCCTGTTTTCCATCACAACAAACTTGTTAGAAAAGCCACATGCAATTGCCGGCCCAGGTAGGTCAAACAGGTACTCATTTAGCTCAGGACTTATGTTGGGTCATTCCTGGACCAGGTGAAGCATGCCTGCAGGTGAGCAACTGCCCATCATGGAAGTTTCAACCCTTCAAACTCAGAACCCTCTCTCCCAGAATGGCAGATTGGAAATAGGGAGATCTGAAGAATTCCTTCAACTTAATGACAGCTTGATTCAATCGTCATCCTGATTATCAGCTGGAAAAGAGAGGAGATCGTGAGAGTTAGGGAGATAGTGAGAGTGAGGGAGATAGTGAGAGTGAGGGAGATAGTGAGAGTGAGGGAGATAGTGAGGGAGAGAGAGAGAGAGAGAAAGAGAAAGAGTAAAAGGGAGAGGGAGATGCAGGAGGTATAGTGTATATCACATCTATCTATAATTCCAGTAATCTCTGTGTGTATGTGTGTGTGTGTGTCGTTTGTCTGTGACCGCTGTTTCTCGACAACCACGGGTCCGATATACTTGAAACTTGCCAGGTATATTGCTGGGGACCCGAGGATGTGCCTTTTCAAGGTTTCATATTAATCGGACAAGTAGTTACCGAGCTATGGCGATTTATTTACCAAACTCCGCAAGCCGTTCGCTTTGGCTTTGCGAAAGGACCAAACCATTTCATGTAAATAGAGGGGGGGGGGGGGGATTGCCACCGTACTCGCAAGCCGTTCGCTTTGGCTTTGCGAATGGACCAAACCATTTCATGTAAATAGAGGGGGGGGGGATATAATTTTAGATATATATATAGTACGGGCATGCCCTAGTTAATAAAAATTTCAGCTTAATGAGGGGTGTTTCACCAAAAGAAAAATACGTTTTCAAACATAACCTCCCCCATTTCAAACATAACCTCCTCAAACCTCCCCATTGACAGGAGAATAATTTCCCTGAATATGGGACAGTAAAGATTTATTATTTTTATTATAATTCCTTGGACGTGATGACTTTCTAATTCAATTACCATCGGACCATCGGATGTGAACTGTCCATCATTGAAGTTTATACCCTTCAAACCCAGAACCTCTCCAAACAGCAGATCCACAAGATAAGTTGCGTCCAAAGGTCATCCAATGAGAGGGGAGAGAGATAGACAGAGAGACTGGGAGAAATATCGAGCGAGAGACAGGGAAAGCTACCCCAACCTCTGATGGCAAAGAGAAGACAAAGAGTGAACCACATATAATGTTTTCCATTACTCGTGCATGTCTGTAGATCACCCTGCTCCAAGACTACTTATTTCTGCTCCCACACCCTATCCAAAATCCAACATCATTAGTTCCTCCATATTGTAGTGTAGGGGAGGGAATGGGTAGTCGTGGTTGGTAGAAGATTCCTGCCTGTTTTTTTCCACCTTGAGCTTCTTTTGTGGAGTTTCTTTTGTAGTTTTCCACATTGACAGGTGTTACTTTTGTAGTTTTCCACATTGACAGGAGTTCCTTTTGTAGTTTTCTATATTGACAGGAGTTCCTTTTGTAGTTTTCCACATTGACAGGAGTTACTTTTGTAGTTTTCCACATTGACAGGAGTTCCTTTTGTAGTTTTCTATATTGACAGGAGTTACTTTTGTAGTTTTCCACATTGACAGGAGTTCCTTTTGTAGTTTTCCACATTGACAGGAGTTACTTTTGTAGTTTTCCACATTGACAGGAGTTCCTTTTGTAGTTTTCCACATTGACAGGAGTTACTTTTGTAGTTTTCCACATTGACAGGAGTTCCTTTTGTAGTTTTCTATATTGACAGGAGAGTCTTTTGTAGTTTTCCACATTGACAGGAGTTACTTTTGTAGTTTTCCACATTGACAGGAGTTCCTTTTGTAGTTTTCCACATTGACAGGAGTTACTTTTGTAGTTTTCCACATTGACAGGAGTTCCTTTTGTAGTTTTCTATATTGACAGGAGTTCCTTTTGTAGTTTTCCACATTGACAGGAGTTCCTTTTGTCGTTTTCCACATTGACAGTTGTTCCTTTTGTCGTTTTCCACATTGACAGTTGTTCCTTTTGTCGTTTTCCACATTGACAGTTCTTCCTTTTGTCGTTTTCCACATTGACAGGAGTTCCTTTTGTTGTTTTCCACATTGACAGTTGTTCCTTTTGTCGTTTTCCACATTGACAGTTGTTCCTTTTGTTGTTTTCCACATTTAGAGGAGTTCCTTTTGTCGATTTCCACATTGACACGAGTTCCTTTTGTCGTTTTCCACATTGACAGTTGTTCCTTTTGTCGTTTTCCACATTGACAGGAGTTCCTTTTGTAGTTTTCCACATTGACAGGAGTTCCTTTTGTAGTTTTCCACATTGACAGGAGTTCCTTTTGTAGATTTCCTCATTGACAGGAGTTCCTTTTGTAGTTTTCCTCATTGACAGGAGTTCCTTTTGCAGTTTTCCCCATTGACAGGAGTTCCTTTTGTAGTTTTCCCCATTGACAGGAGTTCCTTTTGTAGTTTTCCCCATTGACAGGAGTTCCTTTTGTAGTTTTCCACATTGACAGGAGTTCCTTTTGCAGTTTTCCCCATTGACAGGAGTTCCTTTTGTAGTTTTCCCCATTGACAGGAGTTCCTTTTGTAGTTTTCCACATTGACAGGAGTTCCTTTTGTAGATTTCCTCATTGACAGGAGTTCCTTTTGTAGTTTTCCTCATTGAGAGGAGTTCCTTTTGTAGTTTTCCACATTGACAGAAGTTGCTTTTGTAGATTTCCTCATTGACAGGAGTTCCTTTTGTAGTTTTCCTCATCGACAGGAGTTCCTTTTGTAGTTTTCCACATTGACAGGAGTTCATTTTGTAGTTTTCCACATTGACAGGAGTTCCTTTTGTAGTTTTTCACATTGACAGGAGTTCCTTTTGTTGTTTTCCACATTGACACGAGTTCCTTTTGTTGTTTTCCACATTGACAGGAGTTCCTTTCGTAGTTTTCCACATTGACAGGAGTTCATTTTGTAGTTTTCCACATTGACAGGAGTTCATTTTGTAGTTTTCCACATTGACAGGAGTTCCTTTTGTTGTTTTCCACATTGACACGAGTTCCTTTTGTTGTTTTCCACATTGACAGGAGTTCCTTTTGTAGTTTTCCGCATTGACAGGAGTTCCTTTTGTTGTTTTCCACATTGACACGAGTTCCTTTTGTTGTTTTCCACATTGACAGGAGTTCCTTTTGTAGTTTTCCGCATTGACACGAGTTCCTTTTGTTGTTTTCCACATTGACAGGAGTTCCTTTTGTTGTTTTCCACATTGACAGGAGTTCCTTTTGTAGTTTTCCACATTGACAGGAGTTCCTTTTGTTGTTTTCCACATTGACAGGAGTTCCTTTTGTAGTTTTCCGCATTGACACGAGTTCCTTTTGTTGTTTTCCACATTGACAGGAGTTCCTTTTGTTGTTTTCCACATTGACACGAGTTCCTTTTGTTGTTTTCCACATTGACAGGAGTTCCTTTTGTTGTTTTCCACATTGACAGGAGTTCCTTTTGTCGTTTTCCACATTGACAGGAGTTCCTTTTGTAGTTTTCCACATTGACAGGAGTTCCTTTTGTAGTTTTCTATATTGACAGGAGTTCCTTTTGTAGTTTTCTATATTGACAGGAGTTCCTTTTGTAGTTTTCCACATTGACAGGTGTTACTTTTGTAGTTTTCCACATTGACAGGAGTTCCTTTTGTTGTTTTCCACATTGACAGGAGTTACTTTTGTAGTTTTCCACATTGACAGGAGTTCCTTTTGTCGTTTTCCACATTGACAGGAGTTCATTTTGTAGTTTTCCACATTGACAGGAGTTCCTTTTGTAGTTTTCTATATTGACAGGAGTTCCTTTTGTAGTTTTCCACATTGACAGGAGTTCCTTTTGTAGTTTTCTATATTGACAGGAGTTCCTTTTGTAGTTTTCTATATTGACAGGAGTTCCTTTTGTAGTTTTCCACATTGACAGGAGTTCCTTTTGTAGTTTTCTATATTGACAGGAGTTCCTTTTGTAGTTTTCTATATTGACAGGAGTTCCTTTTGTAGTTTTCTATATTGACAGGTGTTCCTTTTGTAGTTTTCTATATTGACAGGAGTTCCTTTTGTAGTTTTCTATATTGACAGGTGTTACTTTTGTAGTTTTCCACATTGACAGGAGTTCCTTTTGTAGTTTTCTATATTGACAGGAGTTCCTTTTGTAGTTTTCCACATTGACAGGAGTTCCTTTTGTAGTTTTCCACATTGACAGGAGTTCCTTTTGTAGATTTCCTCATTGACAGGAGTTCCTTTTGTAGTTTTCCACATTGACAGGAGTTCCTTTTGTAGATTTCCTCATTGACAGGAGTTCCTTTTGTAGTTTTCCTCATTGACAGGAGTTCCTTTTGCAGTTTTCCCCATTGACAGGAGTTCCTTTTGTAGTTTTCCCCATTGACAGGAGTTCCTTTTGTAGTTTTCCACATTGACAGGAGTTCCTTTTGTAGTTTTCCCCATTGACAGGAGTTCCTTTTGTAGTTTTCCACATTGACAGGAGTTCCTTTTGTAGTTTTCCCCATTGACAGGAGTTCCTTTTGCAGTTTTCCCCATTGACAGGAGTTCCTTTTGTAGTTTTCCCCATTGACAGGAGTTCCTTTTGTAGTTTTCCCCATTGACAGGAGTTCCTTTTGTAGTTTTCCACATTGACAGGAGTTCCTTTTGTAGATTTCCTCATTGACAGGAGTTCCTTTTGTAGTTTTCCTCATTGAGAGGAGTTCCTTTTGTAGTTTTCCACATTGACAGAAGTTGCTTTTGTAGATTTCCTCATTGACAGGAGTTCCTTTTGTAGTTTTCCTCATCGACAGGAGTTCCTTTTGTAGTTTTCCACATTGACAGGAGTTCCTTTTGTAGATTTCCCCATTGACAGGAGTTCCTTTTGTAGTTTTCCACATTGACAGGAGTTCCTTTTGTAGTTTTCCACATTGACAGGAGTTCCTTTCGTAGTTTTCCACATTGACAGGAGTTCATTTTGTAGTTTTCCACATTGACAGGAGTTCATTTTGTAGTTTTCCACATTGACAGGAGTTCCTTTTGTTGTTTTCCACATTGACAGGAGTTCCTTTTGTCGTTTTCTATATGGACAGGAGTTCCTTTTGTAGATTTCCTCATTGACAGGAGTTCCTTTTGTAGTTTTCCACATTGACAGGAGTTCCTTTTGTCGTTTTCCACATTGACAGGAGTTCATTTTGTAGTTTTCCACATTGACAGGAGTTCCTTTTGTAGTTTTCCACATTGACAGGAGTTCCTTTTGTCGTTTTCTATATGGACAGGAGTTCCTTTTGTAGTTTTCCACATTGACAGGAGTTCCTTTTGTCGTTTTCTATATGGACAGGAGTTCCTTTTGTAGATTTCCTCATTGACAGGAGTTCCTTTTGTAGTTTTCCACATTGACAGGAGTTCCTTTTGTCGTTTTCCACATTGACAGGAGTTCCTTTTGTAGTTTTCCACATTGACAGGAGTTCCTTTTGTAGATTTCCTCATTGACAGGAGTTCCTTTTGTAGTTTTCCACATTGACAGGAGTTCCTTTTGTAGATTTCCTCATTGACAGGAGTTCCTTTTGTAGTTTTCCTCATTGACAGGAGTTCCTTTTGTAGTTTTCCCCATTGACAGGAGTTCCTTTTGTAGTTTTCCCCATTGACAGGAGTTCCTTTTGTAGTTTTCCCCATTGACAGGAGTTCCTTTTGTAGTTTTCCACATTGACAGGAGTTCCTTTTGTAGTTTTCCTCATTGAGAGGAGTTCCTTTTGTAGTTTTCCACATTGACAGAAGTTGCTTTTGTAGATTTCCTCATTGACAGGAGTTCCTTTTGTAGTTTTCCACATTGACAGGAGTTCCTTTCGTAGTTTTCCACATTGACAGGAGTTCATTTTGTAGTTTTCCACATTGACAGGAGTTCATTTTGTAGTTTTCCACATTGACAGGAGTTCCTTTTGTAGTTTTCCACATTGACAGGAGTTCATTTTGTAGTTTTCCACATTGACAGGAGTTCCTTTTGTAGTTTTCCACATTGACAGGAGTTCATTTTGTAGTTTTCCACATTGACAGGAGTTCATTTTGTAGTTTTCCACATTGACAGGAGTTCCTTTTGTAGTTTTCCTCATCGACAGGAGTTCCTTTTGTAGTTTTCCACATTGACAGGAGTTCCTTTCGTAGTTTTCCACATTGACAGGAGTTCATTTTGTAGTTTTCCACATTGACAGGAGTTCATTTTGTAGTTTTCCACATTGACAGGAGTTCCTTTTGTAGTTTTCCACATTGACAGGAGTTCATTTTGTAGTTTTCCACATTGACAGGAGTTCCTTTTGTAGTTTTCCACATTGACAGGAGTTCATTTTGTAGTTTTCCACATTGACAGGAGTTCATTTTGTAGTTTTCCACATTGACAGGAGTTCATTTTGTAGTTTTCCACATTGACAGGAGTTCATTTTGTAGTTTTCCACATTGACAGGAGTTCCTTTTGTCGTTTTCTATATGGACAGGAGTTCCTTTTGTAGATTTCCTCATTGACAGGAGTTCCTTTTGTAGTTTTCCACATTGACAGGAGTTCCTTTTGTAGATTTCCTCATTGACAGGAGTTCCTTTTGTAGTTTTCCTCATTGACAGGAGTTCCTTTTGTAGTTTTCCCCATTGACAGGAGTTCCTTTTGTAGTTTTCCACATTGACAGGAGTTCCTTTTGTAGTTTTCCCCATTGACAGGAGTTCCTTTTGTAGTTTTCCCCATTGACAGGAGTTCCTTTTGTAGTTTTCCACATTGACAGGAGTTCCTTTTGTAGTTTTCCTCATTGACAGGAGTTCCTTTTGTAGTTTTCTATATTGACAGGAGTTCATTTTGTAGTTTTCCACATTGACAGGAGTTCCTTTTGTAGTTTTCTATATTGACAGGAGTTCCTTTTGTAGTTTTCCACATTGACAGGAGTTCCTTTTGTCGTTTTCTATATTGACAGGAGTTCCTTTTGTAGTTTTCCACATTGACAGGAGTTCCTTTTGTCGTTTTCTATATTGACAGGAGTTCCTTTTGTAGTTTTCCACATTGACAGGAGTTCCTTTTGTCGTTTTCCACATTGACAGGAGTTCCTTTTGTAGTTTTCTATATTGACAGGAGTTCCTTTTGTAGTTTTCCACATTGACAGGAGTTCATTTTGTAGTTTTCCACATTGACAGGAGTTCCTTTTGTAGTTTTCTATATTGACAGGAGTTCCTTTTGTAGTTTTCCACATTGACAGGAGTTCCTTTTGTAGTTTTCTATATTGACAGGAGTTCATTTTGTAGTTTTCCCCATTGACAGGAGTTCCTTTTGTAGTTTTCCACATTGACAGGAGTTCCTTTTGTCGTTTTCCACATTGACAGGAGTTCCTTTTGTAGATTTCCTCATTGACAGGAGTTCCTTTTGTAGTTTTCCCCATTGACAGGAGTTCCTTTTGTAGTTTTCCCCATTGACAGGAGTTCCTTTTGTCGTTTTCCACATTGACAGGAGTTCCTTTTGTAGATTTCCTCATTGACAGGAGTTCCTTTTGTAGTTTTCCTCATTGACAGGAGTTCCTTTTGCAGTTTTTCCCATTGACAGGAGTTCCTTTTGTAGTTTTCCCCATTGACAGGAGTTCCTTTTGTAGTTTTCTATATTGACAGGTGTTACTTTTGTAGTTTTCCTCATTGACAGGAGTTCCTTTTGTAGTTTTCTATATTGACAGGAGTTCCTTTTGTAGTTTTCCACATTGACAGGAGTTCCTTTTGTAGTTTTCCCCATTGACAGGAGTTCCTTTTGTAGTTTTCCACATTGACAGGAGTTCCTTTTGTAGATTTCCTCATTGACAGGAGTTCCTTTTGTAGTTTTCCACATTGACAGGAGTTCCTTTTGTAGATTTCCTCATTGACAGGAGTTCCTTTTGTAGTTTTCCTCATTGACAGGAGTTCCTTTTGCAGTTTTTCCCATTGACAGGAGTTCCTTTTGTAGTTTTCCCCATTGACAGGAGTTCCTTTTGTAGTTTTCCACATTGACAGGAGTTCCTTTTGTAGTTTTCCCCATTGACAGGAGTTCCTTTTGTAGTTTTCCACATTGACAGGAGTTCCTTTTGTAGTTTTCCCCATTGACAGGAGTTCCTTTTGCAGTTTTCCCCATTGACAGGAGTTCCTTTTGTAGTTTTCCCCATTGACAGGAGTTCCTTTTGTAGTTTTCCCCATTGACAGGAGTTCCTTTTGTAGTTTTCCCCATTGACAGGAGTTCCTTTTGTAGTTTTCCTCATTGAGAGGAGTTCCTTTTGTAGTTTTCCACATTGACAGAAGTTGCTTTTGTAGATTTCCTCATTGAGAGGAGTTCCTTTTGTAGTTTTCCTCATTGAGAGGAGTTCCTTTTGTAGTTTTCCCCATTGAGAGGAGTTCCTTTTGTAGTTTTCCACATTGACAGGAGTTCCTTTTGTAGTTTTCCTCATTGAGAGGAGTTCCTTTTGTAGTTTTCCCCATTGACAGGAGTTCCTTTTGTAGTTTTCCTCATTGAGAGGAGTTCCTTTTGTAGTTTTCCTCATCGACAGGAGTTCCTTTTGTAGTTTTCCACATTGACAGGAGTTCCTTTTGTAGTTTTCCTCATTGAGAGGAGTTCCTTTTGTAGTTTTCCCCATTGACAGGAGTTCCTTTTGTAGTTTTCCTCATTGAGAGGAGTTCCTTTTGTAGTTTTCCACATTGACAGAAGTTGCTTTTGTAGATTTCCTCATTGACAGGAGTTCCTTTTGTAGTTTTCCTCATCGACAGGAGTTCCTTTTGTAGTTTTCCACATTGACAGGAGTTCCTTTCGTAGTTTTCCACATTGACAGGAGTTCCTTTTGTCGTTTTCCACATTGACAGGAGTTCATTTTGTAGTTTTCCACATTGACAGGAGTTCATTTTGTAGTTTTCCACATTGACAGGAGTTCATTTTGTAGTTTTCCACATTGACAGGAGTTCCTTTTGTCGTTTTCTATATGGACAGGAGTTCCTTTTGTAGTTTTCCACATGGACAGGAGTTCATTTTGTAGTTTTCCCCATTGACAGGAGTTCATTTTGTAGTTTTCCACATTGACAGGAGTTCATTTTGTAGTTTTCCACATGGACAGGAGTTCATTTTGTAGTTTTCCACATTGACAGGAGTTCATTTTGTAGTTTTCCACATTGACAGGAGTTCCTTTTGTAGTTTTCCACATTGACAGGAGTTCCTTTTGTAGATTTCCTCATTGACAGGAGTTCCTTTTGTAGTTTTCCTCATTGACAGGAGTTCCTTTTGCAGTTTTCCCCATTGACAGGAGTTCCTTTTGTAGTTTTCCCCATTGACAGGAGTTCCTTTTGTAGTTTTCCACATTGACAGGAGTTCCTTTTGTAGTTTTCCTCATTGAGAGGAGTTCCTTTTGTAGTTTTCCACATTGACAGAAGTTGCTTTTGTAGATTTCCTCATTGACAGGAGTTCCTTTTGTAGTTTTCCTCATCGACAGGAGTTCCTTTTGTAGTTTTCCACATTGACAGGAGTTCCTTTCGTAGTTTTCCACATTGACAGGAGTTCATTTTGTAGTTTTCCACATTGACAGGAGTTCATTTTGTAGTTTTCCACATTGACAGGAGTTCATTTTGTAGTTTTCCACATCGACAGGAGTTCCTTTTGTAGTTTTCCACATTGACAGGAGTTCCTTTTGTAGTTTTCTACATTGACAGGAGTTCCTTTTGTAGTTTTCCACATTGGCAGGAGTTCCTTTTGTAGTTTTCTATATTGACAGGAGTTCCTTTTGTAGTTTTCTATATTGACAGGAGTTCCTTTTGTAGTTTTCTACATTGACAGGAGTTCCTTTTGTAGTTTTCCACATTGACAGGAGTTCCTTTTGTAGTTTTCCACATTGACAGGAGTTCCTTTTGTAGTTTTCCACATTGACAGGAGTTCCTTTTGCAGTTTTCCCCATTGACAGGAGTTCCTTTTGTAGTTTTCCCCATTGACAGGAGTTCCTTTTGTAGTTTTCCACATTGACAGGAGTTCCTTTTGTAGTTTTCTATATGGACAGGAGTTGCTTTTGTAGTTTTCTACATTGACAGGAGTTCCTTTTGTAGTTTTCCACATTGACAGGAGTTCATTTTGTAGTTTTCCACATTGACAGGAGTTCATTTTGTAGTTTTCCACATTGACAGGAGTTCCTTTTGTAGTTTTCCACATTGACAGGAGTTCCTTTTGTAGTTTTCCACATTGACAGGAGTTCCTTTTGCAGTTTTCCCCATTGACAGGAGTTCCTTTTGTAGTTTTCCACATTGACAGGAGTTCATTTTGTAGTTTTCCACATTGACAGGAGTTCCTTTTGTAGTTTTCCACATTGACAGGAGTTCCTTTTGTAGTTTTCCACATTGACAGGAGTTCATTTTGTAGTTTTCCACATTGACAGGAGTTCATTTTGTAGTTTTCCACATTGACAGGAGTTCCTTTTGTAGTTTTCCACATTGACAGGAGTTCCTTTTGTAGTTTTCCACATTGACAGGAGTTCCTTTTGCAGTTTTCCCCATTGACAGGAGTTCCTTTTGTAGTTTTCCACATTGACAGGAGTTCCTTTTGTAGTTTTCTACATTGACAGGAGTTCCTTTTGTAGTTTTCCACATTGACAGGAGTTCCTTTTGTAGTTTTCCCCATTGACAGGAGTTCCTTTTGTAGTTTTCCCCATTGACAGGAGTTCCTTTTGTAGTTTTCCACATTGACAGGAGTTCCTTTTGTAGTTTTCCCCATTGACAGGAGTTCCTTTTGTAGTTTTCCACATTGACAGGAGTTCCTTTTGTAGTTTTCCACATTGACAGGAGTTCCTTTTGTAGTTTTCCACATTGACAGGAGTTCCTTTTGTAGTTTTCCACATTGACAGGAGTTCCTTTTGTAGTTTTCCACATTGACAGGAGTTCCTTTTGTAGTTTTCCACATTGACAGGAGTTCCTTTTGTAGTTTTCTACATTGACAGGAGTTCCTTTTGTAGTTTTCCCCATTGACAGGAGTTCCTTTTGTAGTTTTCCACATTGACAGGAGTTCCTTTTGTAGTTTTCTACATTGACAGGAGTTCCTTTTGTAGTTTTCTACATTGACAGGAGTTCCTTTTGTAGTTTTCTACATTGACAGGAGTTCCTTTTGTAGTTTTCCACATTGACAGGAGTTCCTTTTGTAGTTTTCCACATTGACAGGAGTTCCTTTTGTAGTTTTCCACATTGACAGGAGTTCATTTTGTAGTTTTCCACATTGACAGGAGTTCATTTTGTAGTTTTCCACATTGACAGGAGTTCCTTTTGTAGTTTTCCACATTGACAGGAGTTCCTTTTGTAGTTTTCCACATTGACAGGAGTTCCTTTTGCAGTTTTCCCCATTGACAGGAGTTCCTTTTGTAGTTTTCCACATTGACAGGAGTTCCTTTTGTAGTTTTCTACATTGACAGGAGTTCCTTTTGTAGTTTTCCACATTGACAGGAGTTCCTTTTGTAGTTTTCCCCATTGACAGGAGTTCCTTTTGTAGTTTTCCCCATTGACAGGAGTTCCTTTTGTAGTTTTCCACATTGACAGGAGTTCCTTTTGTAGTTTTCCCCATTGACAGGAGTTCCTTTTGTAGTTTTCCACATTGACAGGAGTTCCTTTTGTAGTTTTCCACATTGACAGGAGTTCCTTTTGTAGTTTTCCACATTGACAGGAGTTCCTTTTGTAGTTTTCCACATTGACAGGAGTTCCTTTTGTAGTTTTCCACATTGACAGGAGTTCCTTTTGTAGTTTTCCACATTGACAGGAGTTCCTTTTGTAGTTTTCTACATTGACAGGAGTTCCTTTTGTAGTTTTCCCCATTGACAGGAGTTCCTTTTGTAGTTTTCCACATTGACAGGAGTTCCTTTTGTAGTTTTCTACATTGACAGGAGTTCCTTTTGTAGTTTTCCACATTGACAGGAGTTCCTTTTGTAGTTTTCTACATTGACAGGAGTTCCTTTTGTAGTTTTCCACATTGACAGGAGTTCCTTTTGTAGTTTTCCCCATTGACAGGAGTTCCTTTTGTAGTTTTCCACATTGACAGGAGTTCCTTTTGTAGTTTTCCACATTGACAGGAGTTCCTTTTGTAGTTTTCCACATTGACAGGAATTCCTTTTGTAGTTTTCCACATTGACAGGAGTTCCTTTTGTAGTTTTCCACATTGACAGGAGTTCCTTTTGTAGTTTTCCACATTGACAGGAGTTGTTTGTGTAGTTTTCCACATTGACAGGAGTTCCTTTTGTAGTTTTCCACATTGACGGGAGTTCCTTTTGTAGTTTTCCACATTGACAGGAGTTCCTTTTGTAGTTTTCCACATTGACAGGAGTTCCTTTTGTAGTTTTCCACATTGACGGGAGTTCCTTTTGTAGTTTTCCACATTGACAGGAGTTCCTTTTGTAGTTTTCTATATTGACAGGAGTTCCTTTTGTAGTTTTCCACATTGACAGGAGTTCCTTTTGTAGTTTTCCACATTGACAGGAGTTCCTTTTGTAGTTTTCCACATTGACAGGAGTTCCTTTTGTAGTTTTCCACATTGACAGGAGTTCCTTTTGTAGTTTTCCACATTGACAGGAGTTCCTTTTGTAGTTTTCCACATTGACGGGAGTTCCTTTTGTAGTTTTCCACATTGACAGGAGTTCCTTTTGTAGTTTTCTATATTGACAGGAGTTCCTTTTGTAGTTTTCTATATTGACAGGAGTTCCTTTTGTAGTTTTCTATATTGACAGGAGTTCCTTTTGTAGTTTTCTATATTGACAGGAGTTCCTTTTGTAGTTTTCCACATTGACAGGAGTTGTTTGTGTAGTTTTCCACATTGACAGGAGTTCCTTTTGTAGTTTTCTATATTGACAGGAGTTCCTTTTGTAGTTTTCTATATTGACAGGAGTTCCTTTTGTAGTTTTCCACATTGACAGGAGTTGTTTGTGTAGTTTTCCACATTGACAGGAGTTCCTTTTGTAGTTTTCCACATTGACGGGAGTTCCTTTTGTAGTTTTCCACATTGACAGGAGTTCCTTTTGTAGTTTTCCACATTGACAGGAGTTCCTTTTGTAGTTTTCCACATTGACGGGAGTTCCTTTTGTAGTTTTCCACATTGACAGGAGTTCCTTTTGTAGTTTTCTATATTGACAGGAGTTCCTTTTGTAGTTTTCTATATTGACAGGAGTTGTTTTTGTAGTTTTCCCCACGGGATGTTGATTGAAAACGATTAAGCAGCATAAAGCCTACTCCTGTATTGTGTTCATCCCAACTGTGTAAATAGTCATTACAGCAGGGATCAAGTCGTTCAAATTGCATTTCCAATGGTGTAACTCTTTCCGCCCACTGACGGAAGGGCAATCCAAAACTTTACCATCAGTGGATGCTTTTTATATAAAAGTCGAGGCTCATGGAGGAGCTGGAACATTGAATGGATCAGGATGCAACAGAACCAAAAGAACAGTAGAAAGAGAGTGGAGAAACACACAAACACCCAGATTGAGGAACAGTAATAGAGGGAGACTTGGACAAATATGGGATGTGGGGGAGAATGAGGGGTCGGGGAGGATGTACGGGGTGGACAAGGTGGACACGGAAATAACTCTCTGGGAGGAAAGACTTGAAATTTCGAAAGACGTTGGCTTGGGGTGGGTTAATGGTGGCAGACAAGATCATGGGTTTGAATGGGGGGGGGGGGGGTTATTTGAGATGGTGGTGAGCAGCTGTTTATGATAAACAAAGAAGAACAGATGCTTCTAACTCGAGTCATGGTCAGCAAAACGATTTTTCAAAGAGCACTTGACCTTTGACCTGTTGAACCCAATATTGCATCGGTTGATCTTTGTATTACAGTCTACTACTTTATTGCTGTTTGCATTACAACAAACACTGCTACTTACTATAGTGGTGCTGCCAGGCATGGCTTCTGGTTTCTCTCATATCAGCACTGTTACCTGCATTGGAACTGAATCTACATTTGGCCAAAGTAATTGTTATTTGTGGGAGCTCCCAATATATGGACGAGCCCTTCTGTGTCTTCTGTGTTTATGTTTAAATTTCTGTGCACAGAGAATTAGAGCAAAGTTTTTTTTGTTTTTTTTTTAAAGATCGAGGCTCGTGTACGAGCTAACATCAATCACAAAAAGACAAACGGACACACAAAACATACAATAAAGGGAGCGGGAGACAAGATGGGGAGAGAGAGAGGGAAGCACACAAGTACAACAGCAGAGAGCAGGGACATCGGGAGATCTGTGGGAGGGAGAGGGCTTGGGGGGAGTTAAATCAGTTTAAGGATTTTTATCTGTTCTTGTCTGTCTGATCATTTTATTTGTACTTATTGTGAAGGTACTGTAAATGCATTTGCACACTTAAGTAAATTGTTTCTTCTTCTTTTTTTGTAAATGAGCTGACCCTGTCCTCGTTCTGCGCATGTCAATTATAAATGCTTGGACTTGTGTAAAATATCTTTTCCGTAATAATTGCAAGGGCTTATTGCTTGGCTTTTCCTTCTGTTGGATAGTGCCGGGAATGTCTTTTCAATAATTGTGGCTGTGGTGCATCATTCTTTCGAGATATACAATTGGGTTTCCAAGACCATGCCGAGACTCAGCTTGAGACAGACGAGGGCAAGAGAGGAAGCCATTGTTGTTGAGATCTTGTTCAATGAGGCATCTCCTTGTTTTAATGAACCTTAATTGTGTTGACTGGCGACCTACCTATTCCGCTGGCTAGAGGAACTGGACCCTTACGATGTCTTATAACCCCAATGTCTAAGCTGACTACTGTGTAGGCTACAAATATAGCCTCACCTCGTTGTTGCTTTTTCCTGTATCTTACACTTCCTGAACAAGGCTCCCTTCTCTGGAAATATTTTGGTGTTTGGTTTAGGTCTTGCTTGGGCATTTAATCTGGTGTATTTGTACACGCGAATGTGTTTACTGGCCAAGCATATATCTGGACATTGATAGAGTTGTCAGAACATGTAAGGCATGTCAAGCTAAATGATTACTAAATTCCTAACAATCAGGCATCTCTAAACAAAGAGCCCATGCCATTCTTACACACCAGTATGCATTCAACAGCAAATGGGATTTCAGAAAAGCTGGCAGAATATTTTGAACTTTAAGCAAAAACATTCTCAAAGCCTCAAAAGTGAAATGTAAAAGCTTTAGCCACCCCAGCCTTAATACACATTTTTAGCTCTTACACGAGCCTCGATCTTGTATATAAACTAGAGCTTCCAGGGAAGCAGAACTCAACTGAACTGACTGGACAACTTGGTGGCCATTTTGTGACAGATCGGGTTGACATGCGATAGCAACCTACCTTGTGTGGTAAGAGTCTCACACACCAAGTTTGATCAAAATCCATAAATATTTGTGGACGTTAAAGTCTTAACGTCGTTTCGGAGCTGAAAACAATATGGCGGCCTATGGCGGCCATTTTGTGACGGATCGGGTTGGAATGCAATAGCAACCTACCTTGTGTGGTAAGAATCTCACACACCAAGTTTGATCAAAATCCATAAATATTTGTGGACGTTAAAGTCTTAACGTCGTTTCGGAGCTGAAAACAATATGGTGGCCTATGGCGGCCATTTTGTGACGGATCGGGTTGGAATGCAATAGCAACCTACCTTGTGTGGTAAGGGTTAAACATTCTAAGTTTGATCAAAACCTGTTAATATTTGTGGACGCTAGAGTGTTAACGTCGTTTTTATGACCAAAAACAAAATGGTCGCCTAAGTCCGCCATTTTTCAACGGATCTGGCTGAAATGTAATACCAACCTGGTCCTTGGGGTAAGGATGCTGCATGTCAAGTTTGATCAGAATCGGTTGATATTTGTGGACGCTGGAGTGTCAACGTCGAAAAGTTAACGGACGACAGACGACGACGACGACGACGACGACAGACGCCGGACGCCGGAGGGTTCAGCATGTGATGAACTCAACTGGACTGTTAAAAATAAAAAATAAAAATTACACAGTTCCAGATGTACTACAGAGTTACAGATTTTTGCTTTTTTATTACTTTCCCTTTAATAATATATCCATTCCAATAACATTCTCTTCCAGTTGATTGTTCCAATCCTCAGTCTGTTGCCACCTGCATTCTAATCCACTCTTTTTATTCCACATTGGCAGCGTTTCGCCGCTTACAGCATTGGTTTGCAATAGTCTTCATAAGGCAGGTTTATGCGTGATATTCACCCCACGCGCTCGTAGTGCAAAGCGGGGATAAGCAATCGGTTCACTCTGTCTGCCTGACAGACGTCAGTCGATAATCGAGGAACAACTTAATTCCAATTGAACTTTACATTTTGAACACGAATCGGAACACGAACCTGCAGTTTAGCAGAAATTTGGCTCTGAATTTGGAAAATTGTATGGAATCACATCCTGGAGTGAGCATGCGCAGAAAGGAGTGAAACAAATTGCTTCAGTCTGTCTGCCAGGGAAAACTGAAATTCATTCTCAACACAAAACGTACTGATTTTGGAGACATCACAAAGGACACAAACAACAAGCACAAAAAAAACAAATATAACATGTTATATAAGGTGGTGTAAAAGACGGTGCCTCAACGGCACTGCACTTCAGAATAAATGGTTTGTTTTGTTATATTTTTCAACAGCCTTTAAAACTTTTATTTTACTTCAATTGAATTATACAAGTAATATCAACATTGTAAAAAATGTGAAGGGATGCAAGGATGTTACTCCAAAAAAGTTTGGAAACAAGGTAGAGATGATCACAATAATTTATCATGTGAAACCATCCCTGCATCATTCTTTGAATAATGGTTGTCTCTAGAAAAGACAAAATTATATCGAACACACACACACACAAACCCAACCGTTATTCAAAGAAAGATGTAGGGATGGTTTGAATTGATGGAGTCAGCTCGGAAATATTCCGTCGGAAGAAGATTATTATTATTATGAACGAGAAGATGAATTCCCTGGTTTGACCGATGTCGGTATTTTGCTTTTCCTTTTTTTTTTTACCTTTTGCCATTGTCTGGAGTACTGAAAAGTGATCCCTGCTTCAACAATCAGGTGAATAGATCAGGTAGGTTCTCATATGTAGCGACTTTTTGAAGAAGATACTCCAACTTTAGTTTTGTATGCAGCAGATGGTACCGACACTCTTTTCTGTATCATCCCTACATCAAGAGTACTAGTGTACTCTCTGATAGTTGAAAGCTGTAGAACACAAATCTCCTTGTTTGTACCTCCAAAAATCTTAAGTTTACCTGTACTTGGGCAAAATTTTACACCCTCTCAACCAATCAAATTTGCCGCGCGCTCTCTGAGGATAGATTTGGCAGAAGGTTCGGTCTTTTCCATTTGGCCCATTGGCTTCATATGGTTGACTTTACATCTGTCATTCAAAGTTCACGAACAAAGAACAAAGCTAACATAGATCCTGCTCGGAAACACAAAGGAAGAGTTGAAAAGATCCTTCCGATGTCCTTTTTCCTAAGACTGCATGGGGAAAGATGTTGAACGAACTTTCTAGTTAATGCTGAATTTGTCATAATACATTTTAGCATCATGGCTACGTTCAGCATGAGCAGCTGTTATTAGGGTTAGGGTTAGGGTTAGTTAGGGTTAGGGTTATGATGATGAGCTCTTGGGGGGAGCCCACTCCATGCTGATGAAGTCCAGCGAGCCAGAAACGCATCCATGGATTGATTCCCATCCCTAAGGGTGGGTTGAATTGCTAAAAAGGGTTCTTCCTCTTCCATAGGCTTTGCTCTTGTAAAAATAAAACCAAAAAAACCATATGTATGAGGTTTTATTTTCAAACTCTTTTGTGTAAAAATGGCTGACAAATATAAATAGTTTAAAACGGTTCTCCAGTGTTGATGTTCATGTTTACATTTGTGAAACCAGAATAGCATTGCATGTTGCCCTTTTAAGTGGGCACTAGTTGCCCTGAGACTGACACAAAATATCCTTTCTCTCATATTCTCTCATAATCATAAGGGATCACACGGAGATTACTCGACTTGCAAAAAATAAAATGCAAATGTTTAGACAAAATAATCGGTGAACACAATAGACAGGAGAACAAGCTTTAATTATAATTAATTATAAGTTTACTGTGTGGATGAATGTTCATAAGTGACAATCTCTAACTTAACTTACAATTACACAAAAATAATTGTTCTTTCACGCAGCTATCAAAGGAACGCTGCTTGATGGAGGGAGGTGCAGATCGTCTGTGCCGGGAGCTTGAGGAAGAACTGAAACAGAGCAGCGACATCCTGTCCAGCCACGGCTGGTATCATGGGGGCATCCTTCGGCAGGTATACGTGCTACCTACTTTAGAGGTTATTGCTACAGCCTGTGCTCGAAGGAACATTTTCTAGGACGGCCATATGTATAGAAATGTGATGCTTTGATAGTGGATCTGCCTTTCTATAAGTGGAACACTTCTTTGCATACGTTTGATTGGAAATATACTGTGTGTATATATATATATATATATATATATATATATATATATATATATATATATATATAATGACAAGTATTCCTATTCCATGCGGGGGTGGCAGGAAGGGTCATTCCTCTCTGGGTAATATATAGATTACAGTTGATCTATGGTTGGGCCTCAAGAACATCGGGAGTGTGTTTATGTACCAAGTATCTTGTGGAGCGCTCACCAAGTGGTTTAAGCATTTCAGCAAGGACTCCATTCAAAACCATTGACAAGGAATGGGTGGCTTGGCAAGCGCTAGGTAACTGAATATACCCCGGGTTTCATCCCTTTAGGTTTAGTGTTAAACAGCAGGAGCGACTGTTACAAAAGATAGTCATATGTGTTTGTGGTTTATAATATTTTTACTTTTGGTAGGGGGTTTCTACGAAATGGCACGATAAGCTGTTTATACACGTTGGCACGGCGTTTGTTCAAGGAGGAAAAACCCCTTGGGGAGATGGGATATTACTAGTATTAATATTGTTTTGTAATAACATGAATATTAAGCGATTATCATTCGTTTTGTTATTAAAAGCGGCTTTGGAAAAACGTCACTCTAAGGCTATCTTAACACGGATATACACCTCAACATGCAACCCCATTGGTGGAGAAAACCCCATTGGTGGAGAAAACCACCATGGTGGAGAAAACCCCATTGGTGGAGAAAACCACCATGGTGGAGAAAACCCCATTGGTGGAGAAAACCACCATGGTGGAGAAAACCCCCTTGGGGATTAGGGCAAACGAATTCGCTACAAGCTTCATTGTGTGACCTCCTGTTAAGTTTGATTGAGATTGGAAAAGTAACGACCGAATGTATTGTGGTCAAAAATCATCAGATAGACAGACAGACACCAAATTGTATATATATTAGTATGATAGGGTGGGTGAGAGCATGTGGATGCGGAATGTGCAAATATATTTGGTTAGCAAGAGTTGTTAAAAAGATTCACAAGAATCTTTTCTGTTAAAAACAGATCTGTTAAAAAGGTCGCACAAGATCTGCCAGCAACCCTCTGATGGTGAAACTGCCAAAATCAAGACTCTCTGCTCACCTTCACTCTTTCATTCCTCTTTTCTCCCGCCTCTGGAATAAACTCCCCCACTCTCTTCAATCCCACTCCAGGTCTTTAAAACAGCTGTTCACCACCATCTCGTATCTTCCGCCATCCAAAACCTTGATCTTTTCTAACCCTGTTAATTCACCCCAGATCCACTTTTTAAAAAAATACCGATTTCTTTCCTGGATGTTTTAGCAGAGTCCATATGTTTAATACCTCTCCCACTCCACCCCCCCCTTCCCAATCCTCCTCCCCCCAAGCCCTCTCCCTCCCCCTCCTTCCCATGCCTCCTCCCCCCAAGCCCTCTCCCTCCCACAGATCTCCCGATGTCCCTGTTCACTGCTGTTGTACTTGTGTGCTTCGCTCTCTCTCCCCATATTGTCTCCCGCTCCCTTTATTGTATGTTTTGTGTGTCCGTGTGTTTTTTTTGTGATTGATGTTAGCTCGTACACGAGCATTGATCTTGTAGACAATAAAAAAAAATTGTGAGACATATCGGGTGGCATTTGTTTGCGAGTGATAAATTTGGATTGTTTGTGGAAAGAATAGCATTCAGCTAAGAGCAGGTGATCGAACAAAGAACAGGGGGGAGGCGAGGGGGGGGGGGCGCACAAAGGATTGGATATTAGCAGAAAATTTGGACTTAATGTCTTTGACAAATAATTTGGTTTGACTTGTCAGAGATGTTTTATGCACAGGTTGCTGGCGTAGCAGGGAAAACTAGAACGGCACTCAGTAGAGAGCATACCTCCGCCAGGTGAACATTTTGTAGCCCAGAGTAGACCAGAAAATCACAATACAGAATCACATTTAATCAAAATCATCCATCCGCAACTTTTTACTTTGTAACGTTTTTGGTCCAATCTCCCAATGGTGAAGATTCACTTTAAAAAATTCTACTAGCTGGATCCGGATCCGAATCTTCACCAAAACTGAATCGAATCTTTCTTGTCTCACACACAACCTGTCCAACAAGTTTCGTCCAAATCCGTCCATACCTTTTTCAGATATCCCGCTATATGTTGGTTTTAGCCCTAACACTCAATGGTGAAGATTCACTTAAAAAATTCTAGTAGCCGGATCCGGAACCGGATCCGGATCTTCACCAAAATCTAATCATTTCCTCCTTGTCACATAAACTACCTCTTTGCCAAATTTCCTCCGAATCTGTCCACAACTTTTTGAGATATCCTGTTCACAAACAAACGGACAAACATACAGACAGGGGTGAAAACATAACCACCATCCACCTTTGGTGGTGGAGGTAATAAAGTTCAATGACAAGCAAATGAACACCAAGGGACTACCATCCTGTATGTCATGAGAAAAGAGTGGCATCTGCAAATAGACGTGCACATGCTTAATGATGAGTACTTATGTCGAGAGTGTTCGTCTCGAATACATACAAAAGTGCAAGCTGGTAGGCAAGAGCGTCGGCGTAACGTGGGCAGCAATAGCTGTTAATGACATTCAGTGTTGTGGGAATTTGAGAAAAGGCAAAAGTTAACTTCGCCTGACCGAGTGTATCCAATTGGCATCTGCATTTAGAAACCAATTTTCGCTTCAGGCACCAAATCGAGATTGTGTCTTCCAGGAGAGCTTGTTCTCGTACACCTAAAAATGAGGTCCAAAAGCTGAGACTGCACTTCTTCAGGATTTTAAAAGAGTTATTACCATAATGATCTGAGATGGATGACTGATTATATCTGAATCTTAAAATTGATTCCAGATCGAAGAGCAAGTGCCGATGTTCTTGTTGTGCATGGGCTGATAAAGAAGCAGCCACTATGTGATTTACAGGTAGAAGATCTCTCATAAATTTCTACTTTGGAAGACTCTGGGATCTATTTCGAAAATATGATAGGAAACATACATCTGTTTTGAAGGTCAACCAGTCAGATGTATCTAAAATGGACCTGTTGATGGCATTATCCGAAAGCCCATCCCAAGTTGCTGTGAGGACATCAAGAGTCCAACAAAACGTGTGAAGTGACATCACATGTAAAACATATTAGGAAGGACAGACAGATTATTTTCTTGCCGTACTTTTATTATTTTGCTTATTTTTCCTCTGCTTCTCCTTCTCCTTCCCCACCTCCTTATCTCCTCTCCTCTCTGTCCTACAACTACTACTCATGTACCACGTTCTGTTTCAGGGCGTCAGTGCTACCAAAGCACTTTCTTGGCAACGGTTATGCTGGGGTGGTTTGCTGTTGCCTTCCCAGTGGTAGTTAAAGCAGGAGTTTGGAATTAGTTCATGGTGTTCCGGTGATAGTTCAACTACTCTTCATAAAGGACAACGTGGGATTTTTTTTAACATTCACCAACTAATGCCGGAAGATGAGACGCCCCGTTTAACGTCCATCGAAGGGACAGCACACACATTGATGAATCACCCTGCCTGTGGAACATGGGCATCACCGTTTTTAACTGGATGGTATTCATAGAATACTTACCTTGCGCAGTCAACTTATTGCGAGCCAACTCTTCTGTTTTTGAACATTTTCTTTCTTTGATCCAATATGGCTGCCAGACCACGTAAGCGATGACATCATACATTTATATTCTCTAATATAAATATTAGAGAATAATATAAATTATATATAAATTATAATAATAATATAAATTATAAATTACGATTTATAATATAAATCTAAGTCTTTTTGCACTTGTTTTTTGTACTCTGTCAAAGTGCCTTTGGGCTTCTTGAAAAGCGCTATATAAAATAAATGTATTATTATTACTATTATTAATATAATTGTTGCATCGATCACGCTCAATACATTTCAAACTGATCAGACTAAGCGTTGTCCCTGTCGAATTATGACGTCATAATTATGGCACCAATGACGTCATCGTTAACAAGACCTATTCCCCATATGGAGTTCTTTACAATGAGCCATGTTTAAATTTTTTCCATGTAGCAGTTTTGGAGATATATAGGTGCAACATTGTCCGGTTTTTCCAAGATGGCGTCCGTACCACGTGACCTATGACGTCATAATTATGAATAAAAAATTTATACAGGCGGAGGCGCTTCTATGGTAAAATTTCGTGTCAATCGGACCAACGGTTGCCGAGAAAATGAATTTTTAAAATGCAGACACGTACGGCACACGTACGTACGCACCTGAATGCTTAACCACGCTTTTCGCTTCACGAGCGCAGGGTAACTAGGCTAGTATTCAAACCCATTCGAGACAGCTGCGAGTCGAGTGTGCGTACCTTCAGACCACGTTGCCCAGAACCGTTACTACTACTATTACTGCTACTTGTTTAACGGTCCTCATTGTGAGGTTGGCTAACGGGGCTGCTTGGGCCAAACCCGTTGATGAACCGGCTGCCCAGGCCTGACATTTGATTGAACGTGGCAGGAATTTGGAATTTTGTTCAAGGTGTCAATGATGACCTCTACCAGGGTGTCACCTACTTGTTCATGAAAGACGTTGTGGATCGTGACGTCCACCAATGACCAGTGCCTTGAAACTACAACATCTGGTTTGCCGGTCTAGTGTGCTCCGCACTAGGCCAGCAAATTTTAAATTTATTAACTTGCAAGGAAGACCGACAGTCTCTAATCCAGGAATTCATCTTGCTTCTAGTGAATCGGAAGTTTTTTTTTTTTAATCATTTTTTTTTTAAATCAGAATTTTTTTTTGAAATCAAAGTTCTCATTGCTTCATGATTTATGATTTATTGTCGAGGAGATGCCGATCCACCTTCATTTGGTGAGAAACCCATTAGACTCGGATTCGAGATGGGTTGCCGACTTTGCAAGGTTGGAATATCTATTGATGATTAGAATGCACAATTATTATTTTTTGTATACAAGATCGAGGCTCATGTAAGAGCTAACATTGATCACACAAAGACAAAAACTGACACATAAAACATATGATAAAGGGAGCGGGAGACAAGATGGAGAGCAGGGACATCGCGGGAGATCTGTGGGAGGGAGAGGGCTTGGGGGGAGGAGGCGTGGGAAGGGGGAGTGGTAAAAAAAAACACATGGACACTGCTAGGACTTCCAGGAAGGAAGTTGGTATTTCAAAAAAGTGGATCTGGGGTGAAATTAACGGGGGTAGAAAAGATCAAGGTTTTGGATGGCGGAAGATAAGAGATGGTGGTGATTGTGATGATGTATATAAGATGATTTCTTGCTGATGAAGCCAAAAAGCAGAAGCATATGTCCAAGACCAAAGCTTAAATGCTTAAGCTTAAAACGCCTGGACAATTCCACTTGTGAGTTGTTGTCCTTGGTAACTTGAGATTTATCTCTTTCTTTGTCCATCGTTAAATGATTGTTTTGTCATTTCCGGGCTGTGCGCAGGTTGCTGAGCGGGCTCTGTGTGCTGATGGCGATTTCCTTGTGCGAGACTCGGTCTCAAGTCCTGGCCAATACGTACTTACGTGCCGTTGGCGAGATACTCCATTACATTTTAAAATAATGCGGGAGCAAATACCAGCTATTTTGACCCCCGGAGCTCCTGCCAAAGGTCATTATGAAACACTAAGTTGATTGATCTTAGTTCATAAATCACTTGACATGCTTTTTGGCAAGTTTGGTGTTTTACATCTTTCACTTTCATATGCCAACGTTCTGTGAGCCTGCATTAAAATGTTCTTATAACTCTTGCAAAGTACTTATCTCAGATCGTGAAGCTTTTATATTAGTTATCACTAACCTACACTACCTATCTCCTGTTCCCAGCAGCTGTAGTGACTCCTCGTGTGCAGTTCCGCTTTGAGGGTGAAGGCTTTGATGATGTGCAATCACTTGTATGCTCCTATGTGGGAAGTCGGCTCCCGGTATCAGCACAGAGTGGGGCGGTCATCTCTCGCCCTGTGAACCGTACGCTGCCGATGCGCTTGCTGGAAGCACGCTGCCGTAGTGATAGCATCGCCCAGACAAGACCTCACCAAGGACGAAGCTCCCGCACCAAGGAGTGTGTGCAGACGAAAAGGTTTAGCCTGAACCTTGGAGATAATGGCGGAACAGTTGATGCAAGCCTTATAAGGTAATAGCATGAGTACCGCGGGAGGGGAGGGAGGGAGGGGAGTGAGGAGTGAGGCATGGAGTGTGGGGGAGTGGTGGGGGGAGTGGAAGGGGGAGGGGGGGGGGGGAGAAGTGAGGGAGAGGGAGGAGAAAGATATACTATATATACATCTTGGGGGGGTGGGGGGGGTGGGGTTGTGGCTTTGACAGGCCCCTCTGTTTTGGGGGAGGGGGGAAGGGGAGGAAGAGGGGTGGCGCTGCACATTTACATATGCACATTTGTACACGGTACACATTTACATGAATAATTTACACCCCTCTCCCGGAACCCCACACCCTCACATGAGGCCGTAGCCACATAGCCTATGTTACCCCCCAGACAAAGTTGTATTTGTATTTGTATCCCGAGTAAAGTATAAAAGCGTTTATAGCTGGGGTACCTGGCGTTGCTCAAGTGAAAATGAAACATGAACATATTTGAAGTGAGGACAAATATAATGCAAAAGCAATTACACCCAAATCAGAATCAAGCACAAGTGTCAAATCATAATTTTAACTTTTACCCATTTTACCTATTATATATTCGTTGAATATATGCTGGTGAATATACTGTAGATCACGTTTCTGAGTTAAGTTTGATGACGGTCAGGAAGAGGAAGAAGAAGAAGAAGAAGAGGAAGAAGAAGCCTTACCACCAACTTTGACCGCTTTCGGAATTGTTTGATTATAATTTGTGATCAAATGTCTGGTAATCGTTTTGTATTTGTTTATGCGAATGTGTATTTGTATATAACTGTCATTAATCAAAAATATTTAGGCTCTATGGAGCGAAATCTTTATAAAAAATCCCCAAAAAACGAAATTTGTTGTTTAAAAAAAAAAAAAAATTTGTTTGGCCTAAAACACTCCCAGGCACTCATTGATGAACTTCTGAAAGTTTGACGAAGATCCATTCAGCCATCTCTGAGAAAACTGGCGACACACAGACCAACAGCTCTCTTATATAGTAGATGGAAGCTCATCTGGATATAATTATTGTAATCATTTTAGAGGTACCGAAGGTACTGGGAGAGCTTAAAATGAGTCTATTTAACACTCGTGCATACGTATTTTCCTACTTAATTAAGATGTGCAACAGGTACTGAAACTCAGTTTCAAGATGCCACAAAGTAGTCAGTTGCGAGATGTCATGGTAAAGGGCTGAATGTTACGAGGGGAAGAGCGGAGTGACCTTCAACATGGAATGCTTTTTATGGGGCCAAATGGTGCTAATGTGTGTTCACAATGTTTCCGTCATTTTGGGTCCTCTAAAGTCAACTGTGGGTCATGCACTAAGAGAATTAAAAACAACATGGCATGGCATGCTATTGTTGGAAATAGGGCTGGCAGGCTATAACTATTGACAGGTTGGGCCAGAAGAATCAGTAAACGTCAAATAGACCAATATTATCTCTTACATCTACATCAATTTGGTAGTTTTTGTGACAGGGTCCAAGCTGCACTTGTTAGACCAACAGCCGATTAAAAAGTCAAAATAATGGTTGTGGTTTAATAACCAGACTCATTGGCTTGATGGTTTGAGCTTCTGCTCTGAGTCTGGGAGATTGGCAGCTCAAATCCGACCCCAACCGAGTCGTACCAAACATTAAATAAACGGTGCTTGCTGCTTACTTGCATTTAAATAGGATAGAGCATTAGAGCATGGACAAACAACCATGGGTTGACAACCACCGTGTAGGCTTGAAGGGCCTAATGGCCTCCTCCTGTATTGAAATTCCTGGCAAGGGAACTCATATTTATAACCCTGCACATTTCCAGGTTTTAAGTTTTTATTTATTTCCACATTTCAAGTAAGAACGGCACTCGGTAGAACCTCATGACGTCATCGCTTCAGTGCGCTATTGTGGTTGTATTGTTTTTTATATGCGATTTAAATGAAATTGTTGTGGTAAGGGTGCAATACCCAAGAGAGAATGCTGCTTCCTTCTGTTGGAATCATTGTAATTGCTTCAGCCATTATTGTGCTCGGCAGGAAGACATTTATCACAATTCTTTGTATAAACAATCGTATCGTAAGCGATGTATTTTGGCGTCTTTTTCATTCTTGTAGTAATGAAATGGTTATGAATAGTTGTGAAAACATTCGAGAATATAAGGTGTGACTTTTTAAGACGTATGCCTTCACTCTATCGTCGTCTTTAAGCGTATCATTTTGTACACATTTGAATGGGCGGCCACTTTTTCCTGTGCCATCCCTAAATACGAGTACTATAGTACTCCATGATAAATATGCACATGAAATATGTAAATGATATCATATCAATGACTCTACTAACCAATTAATTATTTAAACAACATGAACTTAAGATAAATATTTTTAATTTTCTTTTAAATCCATTCAAGCTATTCATTTATTTAACATTTCCTCGTCGTCACATTACTTTTTCTAACTAGTGGAGCCGGTTGCGTTGCGGATATTGTTTGTTATACTGCAGTAATCGAATTAACCTTTATCTGGTGATAATGAGCAGCTTCTTTGAATCCCGACATTCTTTTGAGCAGGGCAAAGCAGCGCAGTGGTAGTCATCCACACGGCCTGGACCATCTTCGAGAACGCCAACCAGCTCCACTCCAATCCCACCAGTCTGAGAGCCGTCTACTCACAGGTGGGCATGATGGAGGGGAGAGGATGTGGAGTGGGAGAAGTAGGGTTGGGGGTTTTCATGATTTGCAAAGTGGACAAATACAAGGCATATCAAAATTAAATCCTCATTATCTGTTCATGCAAATTATTACAAGATTTCACATCATAATGAGATTGGCTATTAAGGTGCATTGCATTGAATATATAACCAGGCATTAATGGGTTAATGGGTGTAGGTCGGATTAATATATGGATAGAAAATATTGTGGGTAGGGATGGGGCAAAAGTGGGAGCGAAATGAGATGATAGGGTGTATTTGAAGTACTAGCAACAGTACCTGCCCTATGGGCGGGGCTTCAATTGGAAGGCCCAAATGAAAAGGCAAAATATCAGAAATTGAAGGCTTTTTTTTTTTTTAAACAAAGAAAAGAACCACCTTTAGAGGCCATTTTTTTCCATGGAGCAGGGGTTGGCCTGCTTTTTTTTTTTTTTTTTTTTTACTTTAAGCTATTTTAAGCTTTATTTACAATCTAAACAGTATTTGTAGAATTTCAATAAAAGCCACATCACCCACTGTTCATATTGGTAAATATTATTCCATCGTGTTTGGAAAAACTGGAAAATTGGAAAAGTTGGAAAATTGGAAAAAAAATTGAAAAACAATATAGCCTATTTTACTCCAGGGGCTCCCAGGATTTCCCACCCAAAATTTCGTTGCGATCGGTTCAGCCGTTTTTGCAGAACCTGGGAACAGACAGACAGACATTTGGTGAATTATAGTAGGATTTGAAGCTCCTGAATGGAAGAGTGTGATTGAACAGCCTCAGGAAGGTGGTTTCACAGGTGGGCTTACTGGGTGAATATGCATGCATCATGGAGGAGCTGGATGTGGGTCAGAGGGCAAGGGGAGAAGAGAATAAGAGACCACCGACCTGCCTGAGATGCGAGAGCAACAGCAATAGGCCTCATGCTTGGGCCTTATTGTCAGAGATTCTAATAATAGTGAGATCTTTACATCCCAGAGCTTCTTATGAATGTGAATGAACTAATGTAAACGCAATACATATCTGATGTGAATTGGCTAATAAAATATTTATTTGTTTTGATATAGGTGATGTGTGATAAATAATTGTGATATGATTTAACGTATGTGAAAAATTATTTATACAATGGAAGAGTGTAATTTTATCACAAATTTAGCATTACTTTGGTCAATTTTTGACGTTATGTTTATCGAAACTGGTTTTGCAAATTAGAAATACAGACATGTTGCATTATGATGTCTGAAATATTAGATAAAAAGCAAAAGAAGGAATTCTTAAAAAGTACAATAAAGCAAACATAATAAAAATTCATACCAATAATCCAAACCATGATACAAAGAACAATACTCATTGTAACTGTTTTTTTTATACTTTTATGAACATTCGAAAGCTTGGTGTTGACTTAATGGTTATGGTGGTGGCTTAAGATCTTGGGGTCTTGAGTTCAAGCTGCTGTCATGCTGTTGAATTAGCACCAGGTGGGTTTGACTCAGCCTGTCATCCTTCCGAGTAACATCTCTGTATGCTTTTTGTGGATATTTTTTCATTTATTTTCCATTTTAATTCAACAATAATCGGTGGGAGTATATATGTGAGTAACGGTTAATAATACTTGCAATAATACTTTTTTAAAAAAATTTGAATCCAAGATCGAGCCTCGTGTAAGAGCAAACATTAATGACAAAAAAAACGGACACATAAGACGAAATAAAGGGAGCGTGAGACAAGATGGGGAGAGAGAGGGAAGCACACAAGTACAACATTTGAGAGCAGAGACATCAGGAGATCTGTGGGAGGGAGAGGGCTTGGGGGAGGAGTCATGGGAACGGGAGGGGGGGGGGGGAAACATGGACAATGCTTGGACTTCCAGGAAAGAAGTCGGTATTTCAAAAAAGTGGATCTGGAGCGAATTAACGGGGGTAGAAAAGATCAAGGTTTTGGATGGGGGAAGCCCACAAGATGAATAGATGATAAGAGATGATGATAAGAGATTGTGGTGAGCAGCTGTTTTAAAGACCTGGAGGAAGGAGTTGGATTGAAGAGAGTGAGGGAGTTTGTGGGTATATAATACTTAATAACACAATTTCAAGGGCTGTATACTCACCTCTGAGCTGTCCAGCCTGGGTTTGAATCTCAGACCAAGTATAAACTGCCATCCCAGTATTCCGGCACGGTGAGTGATCAGTGTGTGTGCCATCCCTCGGATGGCCGTTACACTGGCATCCAGTGTGCTCGTTATTAGTTCATGGACGGCTAAGATCCCACGGTGTCTATGGCCAAATTCCAAATTCCTCTTTTAACCTTCACATCAGTAGCACAGCTGCACCCCCAGCAAGTGGTGCAACCAGCAGCCATGTGCTGCATATACGAAAGGAAAGGAAAGTACCACGTTTGCTGATGCAGCTTCGCCTCCATGTTGCCAGCTAAACTGCGTTGCAATATCTCAGCCGATCTGCCGATGCTCATTGCTGCTCGTCACATCAGTCGGGTGTCACAGACGTGCCAATGATTGCTACCATCTGTCGTATCATTGGCTCCTGCCACTCCTGCACATACAGCCGTCTGCATAATGGACACAACTGCCAATGATGGCAACCATTTTTTGAACCATGAAGCTCCAGATGTTTTTGTTATGTTTATCCCTTATTTACATTTTATTGCACTCTATTGTTTGTTGTACTACATATATAATACTAGCTGAGGTACCCGGCTTCGCCCGGGTTGAATAAGAATAATACAAATATATGATGAAAAGAACATGTATATTTTAGAGCAATATCACAGTACATTTCCTACATGACGTTTTGTCAATTTTCAATTTCTCAAAACCTCTTGGTATACAACATTTCTGGTTTTCTTACTTGTAGTCTAGGGCGATTAGTAATTTCGTGTTTTTTGTTTGTTAAAATTGATTTAGCAATGGATTCTGCTTCAGAATATTATAGAGATGTAAAAAAAATAGGGTTCCATTTTTTCTTTTACGTCTAATAGGTAGTAATTCGAAGAAATCCAAGATGGCCGCCATAAAATTTGGAAAATACACTTTTGTGCATATCTTTGTATCTAGATATCATATAAACATGAATAATATGTCCTTTTATATGTTTTCAGACCCAAGGAAGCCATATCTGCCATTGTTTTTACAGAAAAATGCAAGGAAATTAAAATAGTGGGCAATATACCAGCCAAAATGGAGACGGCCGTCGTGAAATCGGATCGTATAATTTCCCAATTAGAATCGATTCAATAAACAATCTTCACTGATAACATTTATTTTGAATACACACACACGCACACGCACGCACACACACACACACACACGCACACACATACACACACACCTAAACATAAACGATGAATGAACATAAACGATCACATAAACGAATGCCTCATTCATCCTCATCCATATCTATCACACGCGGTTCATTGATATTTGCTTTGTTGTTACAACTGTAACCCACACACCCACAAACTTCAGTACAAGGAATATTGTTATTGCGACAGCTACATCTTCCCATACACCCTTTCTTGCACCCACAGTTCACGAGATTCATTATTGCTTCTGGGGCTGGAGGATTCAGGCATCGACTTGGGGCATAAACCCCATCATCCGAAAGTAACTGCCAACCATACTCGACAGGTGATGGAAGGGACGGATGGCTTTCTGCTGCCTTTCTCCATATCATTGCGATATAATGTGCTCGCTGAACGTGTAACTTTAGCGAACCAGTGGTAGGTGGAAGACTCTCTCCCTCAGCAGCACGGTTGGAGAATAAGAACCAGCGAAGCTCGTTTACTTTCGTGTGAACTTTAGACTTGTACAGCAGACAGACGAAGCGTTCCAGCTGGGAACACACTTCTGGTGACGGATCAGTTTGTCCCAAAGACTCCAGAGCCTCCCATATCTTGTTGTCACATGTCATGAAGACCTTAAAGCACCAGTCCTTGCTCCTGCCAGCGAACCTTCCAGACATGTCACTTCCCGTGAATGCGTGGAATCCAAGTATTGCAGACGCACGTTTCTCTCCTAGCATGCCATGAATAGGTTGGACTGCAATGCTCCTCCTCAACTTTCCCTTCCCAGTGAGAAACCTCGTAGCAGGTGGTAGATCGTGAAATCTCTGAATCAGTAGGAGGAAGATATCGGTATCTGGCGAATCAATGATAACTTCTGCATCTTTGTCGACTGTGAGAGCATGCAGAATTAAGAGTGTATCGGCCTCTTCTTGGCTGTGCGTGAGTAGACTGTCTGGAACTTCAGTGTTGCCCGTGGTCTTAGTTCCTGATGTCACCATGAACTTCTTCAACTTGTTTGGATGAGCCTTGCTGTAAGATAGACACTTCACAGCCAAGTACTCTGTAAGCTCTGCCTTGGTCTTCACATTGGAAAGGAAATCTTTGAGTGAAATCTTCTGGATCAATGTACTATCCCTGACGTGATAGTATGTTGATTTCCCCTTTGTCCTCTTTAGGCGCATTTTGTCTTTCAGTGAGTTATCGATGTATCGGTCGAATACCAACCTCACGTCATCATAATGCACGGCAATATTTTCGAGGCGTTCAATGAACGATTGAGCAAAGTCACTGCATGTAATCATTTGTTCTGTTTTGGAGATCCCGTTAACAAGAGCCATGCCATCAATGATTATCACTCTATGGCGAGAAGTAGTCTCGTTTTCATTGATCACTCCTGATCTTGTGGTTGTGTCTGGGTTTTGGCTGATCTGAGAGGGTTCCTGCAAATTTTGGCTTGAGATTTCATAGTCAGTTGATGGGTCATTAGTTTCTTCCCCAGCGTGTGCTGCTGCATCATTCAAAGCGGCAATTCCCGCGTCTTGATGCTCATTGATTTCTGTCGAAATAGGTTCTCCTGGTGGATCATGTACATCCTGCTCTTCAGGCTCAGCCAGATGCTCAAGTTGACGAAGGATTTTTGCCTTGTCGTATGCCAACAAGAGGGATCCATCAGATGCAAATAAAGAATGTGGAACGATGCCAAATTCATAGGTGCCAATACATTCTTTCAGGTCGAGCTCTGGTCGGCTCCGTGAGATAACGATGAACCTCTGCAACAATCCTCGCTCTTCTTTGACTTTGATCAGCTTGTCGCCCGATCTCACTTCTGTTGTGGCATTCGAACTCTTGAATGTTCGAAGTTTTCTTTTCGTCATTTTGTCCCACACAGAAAGTTTTCCCTCAGCTAAACGATCTGTGGCAAATTGCTGGAACATCTGTTGTCCGATCTCGTCGCGCTCTAAGATGTCGCTGGACACTTTTTCATTCATGACTTCTTTGGTGAGCAGGTTGTAGACCTCGTCTACTTCCTCTTCCATAAATGGATCGCCATGTTCACGGAACACCCTAGAAAGCTTGGAGGCATGGCTCATCACCCGGGAAAGCTTTCCCCCCGTGATTTCGTGGTGTTGTTTTCTGCTCTGGTTTTCACCAAGACCATATCCCTCCGCAAACTCGTGCAGTGACTTTGACAGCTCAGGTGCAATGAGGAAGAACTTGTCAAGCGCCTTCTCATTTTGAGTTATCCCTACGATTCCTCCAATCACCTTCAGTGTACGGTTTTCTTGCTCAATGCCATGGTCTGGGGCTATTGATGTGAAGCCTGCCAATCCTTTTGTCACACAGAAGTTCCCTTTCATGAATTCCCTCCACAGTTCTGGGTGCTGCTTTTCAGTCTCCTGCATTGTTGAAATGTAGAGAGGGAGCAACCGAGCATAGTTTAGATGATCGTGAGCGAAGAAGTACTTCGTGAGAGACTCGATGCTCTCCATATGCAGCAGCAGATCACGTTGTCTTGTACTTCTAATGAACAGAAGGATAGTCTCAAACTGTTTCATGTAGTTCAGGATGAAGCGCTGTATCTTGTTTGTGCTGACCTCAAATTGTTCCAGTTTTTTGGTCATATCTCTGGACTCCATCATGGCCAATGTTTTTTTGAGAATGTCGCATAGATTCTTCTCTGGCTCCATGCTCCCGCTGATGTCTCTCTGATATGCCTCTCCCAGACGAACAGATGACTCGTTCAGATAGGCCCTTTCTTCAGGTTCCATTGCCAGGAATCTCTGGAAGTACAGGTTGTACAAAGCGATCAGTGTTACCATGTGTGCCTCCAGAGCTCGATACAAGTGCCTCCCATTTAGTATTTGGCTCACTGTGGTTGGCGAGAAAAGTCCAGCCTCGACCCATGCCTGATCAATTCCACTCCCTTCCACGTATTTTCCTAATGCAGCTAAGGCCCAAAACACAACATGTAGCTCACCAGGTCGGAAGAGGAATTGCTTCCTGATGTCCTCGCGTTCCACCCACAGCTTCATCGCCAGGTCGTATAGCTGCAAATCGAGAGTCATGACTGTGATTGCCTCACTCCCCATAACACGAGTTGTGATGTTGTGAGCTCTCATCAGACCCGTGTACAGTGTATCATAGTCTGTAGGAGGCGACCTTATCAACGGAGGAACGAGAGCAACATTGGTCTTCTCACTGGACGAAGATAGCAAGGAATTGAAGGCTCCCCACGTCCCCGGAGCTGTGAGTTTGACGTCAACTTCTCCTTCTTCCTCGAAGTTCAGGCATCCAATCATCCAGGTCATATCGGTTTTCTTGTTCTTGTCTGTCTCGGGTTTTGATGTGAGCAGCTTGCAGTCGCTCTTTCTCTTCTCGGGTGCTGGCTTCTTGCAGGTCAACGTTTTACAGCCAACTGCATCATGTATCGTTTGAGCTTTTGATGACCGGTCAAGTTCAATTGGTGGTATCATGGGTGATTTCTCCGGTGATACAGGCTGGTAGATCGCAATTGCTGTACCATGAAGGGTATTCATCCCGCAAGGAGTTGACTCTAGAAAATCGATGTTGTCCATGGCAAACCAGACGAACGTGTCCTGAACCAACCATGGTGGTAGACAGATGCCTCCGGTGGACTCCATTTGCTTCAGTACGGAGTTGGCAATGCTGGTCTCAATCTCCATGACCTTTTTGTAGGAGATGGCGAGGTCCAGATGTGCAAGTTTCTCTACAAGCGCCTTGGATCGTGTGTTTTTGTGTATGTCGAGAGCTAAGCCCACACTCAATGGAGTTTCAAATCGTTGTTTGAATGATCCATCCTCGCTTCTTGGTTCGTACGATACCTGTCGGTCAGATTTATAAGCACCGACAAAGTGCTGCGCCAACAATGATGCACTCACACCAATGGAGTCCTCCCTGTTGCTATTTCCTACTTTCCTTGTTCCCATGACTGCATGCTTGCAGAAGATGTTGAGCATCGGGGGTGGCTTGTAATCAGCAAAGGTTCCATTAAATTTCCATGCTGGGGAAGATGCGATGTCTTTCCTCAATATTTTCGCAGCTCGCAAAAGTACTTTAAAATCGTCTTTGATGCTGTCTGCTGTAATTGTGCTTGATATCATGTGGTCTTTGAGCTTTGTGGAAAGAATCTGCTCTGGCTTTGTTTTGTTTGAGGGCCGGCTGAAATGAACATCGGCAATGTTGTCTAGGATCAATTGTTTCAGGTATGGCTTATAACTATGGTTGTCTGAGACCGGAAAGTCGTGCTCCTTAAGTAAATTGACATAGGTTACATGAATTTCATTCATATTCAGCACAGCATTTTCAGTAGTATCATTCAACGCAGTTTCAACAATTTCAATGAGTTCAAGGTCTGATAACACCTGACCAAAGTTAACATTGGTTGTTTCTGTTTGTTTTTCCGTCTTAACTATAGCACGTTTGGCCTTAACTACACATGGTAAATGATATTTCATGTCCTCAGCCATTGCTTGCAATGGGTCAGGCGAACTTATGACACTGTTCAGTCTCACTTTCAGATTGTCATTACTTGTTTCTTGGCCAATGTTTCTGATCTGGAGTCCCATGTTCTTTGTTGACACATTGTGTAGTTCACTTCCTCTGTCTTCCTGGCATATGACACATCTGAGCGCGTCAAATGTCTGTTCTCGGGAACACCTTCTGGATGTTGACGTGCTTTCCCCTAGATCACTAGAACTTGGTCGTCCTCTCTTTTTCAGTCGGATTTCTGCGGCACTGCCTGATGTTGTTCCTTTCTCAAACCTAGCCTTTGCTCGATCAATGTGCATCTTATTGGTAACATCTTTGTAACAAGCTTTATGGTAGCGGAGACCTTTTGCGAGCAATTCTTCAGCAGAGGAATATTGCAAACGTCTATTCAATGATGCAAACTTTGTTTCACCATACGTGTACTGTTCCTCAGCACCTGCCATCAGTTTCTCGACAGAGGAGAGTTTTGGTTTCGTTACAAAGGTTGTATAGTCTGTTTGCCCTATGGCCATTTGGCATACAAAACAAAGTCCGAAATCTACTGACTTCTCAATCTTCCTGGGTGGTGAGTCACTCATCTTGAAGGTAGGTGTAATTTTCTAGACACTCTTGAACTGTCGTCGGTCCTGCAAAGATAGATACTACTATTCAGATTCACATTTCGTCAACACAGTCAAAACCAGACCTTAACTAGATGGTGGAAACTTAATTAACCGATTTCATGCCGGCCGACCCCACTTTGGCTGGTATATGTCCACTATTTTATTTTCCTTGCATTTTTCTGTAAAAACAATGGCAGAAATGGCTTCCTTGGGTCTGAAAACATATAAAAGGACATATTATTCATGTTTATATGATATCTAGATACAAAGATATGCACAAAAGTGTATTTTCCAAATTTTATGGCGGCCATCTTGGATTTCTTCGAATTACTACCTACTAGGGCATGCCCGTACTATATATAAGCTAGGACGTGCCCGTACGTGGGTGCCCGTTCCTTGCCAAAAAAAAAAAAAAAAAAAATTTGTGTAGGGGTGTGTGTGTGTAAACATCCTAGGGCGTGCCCGTACGTGGGTGCAAAAAAACATGCGTGCAAACAACAACAACAAAAAAAAACTTTGAAACCACGTGGCAGTAACGACCACAGAACCCCCCTCCCCCCCTCTATTTACATGAATGGTTTGGTCCATTCGCAACGACCACAGAACCCCCCCCCTCTATTTACATGCAATGGTTTGGTCCATTCGCAACGCCAAAGCGAACGGCGAACGGCTAAATCGCCATTCGCCATAGCTCGGTAAGTACTTGTCCGATTAATTTCAAACCTTGAAAAGGCACATCCTCGGGTCCCCAGCAATATACCTGGCAAGTTTAAAGTATATCGGACCCGTGGTTGTCGAGAAACAGCGGTCACAGACAAACAAACAAACGTACAAACGTACAAACAAACACACAGAGATTACTGGAATTATAGATAGATTAGACGTAAAAGAAAAAATGGAACCCTATTTTTTTTACATCTCTATAATATTCTGAAGCAGAATCCATTGCTAAATCAATTTTAACAAACAAAAAACACAAACAATATTGTTATGACATATGGGCCTGCACTATTGGTGCCAAGACATAAAGATTGCTTGGTTTTCCAACCCTCGAGCAGCCCACGTACAGCTAGCTGTCCATGGGAAGTACCCGGCATTGCCGGGCGGTGGAAGGGAGGGGAGGAGGAAGGGGAGGGGAGGAGACGGGAGGGGAGGAGAGGGTGGGGAGGGGAGGAGAGGATGGGGAGGGGAGAAGAGGGGGGGAGGGGAGAAGAGGGGGGGAGGGGAGAAGAGGGGGGAGGGGGGAGGGGAGAAGAGGGGGGAGGGGAGAAGAGGGGGGAGGGGGGAGGGGAGAAGAGGGGGGAGGGGGGGAGGGGAGAAGAGGGGGGAGGGGGGGAGGGGAGAAGAGGGGGGAGGGGGGAGGGGAGAAGAGGGGGGGAGGGGAGAAGAGGGGGGGAGGGGAGAAGAGGGGGGGAGGGGAGAAGAGGGGGGGAGGGGAGAAGAGGGGGGGGAGGGGAGAAGAGGGGGGGAGGGGAGAAGAGGGGGGGAGGGGAGAAGAGGAGGGAGGGGGAGGGGGAGAAGAGGGGGGAGGGGAGAAGAGGAGGGAGGGGGAGGAGGAGAGGGGAGAAGAGGAGGGAGGGGGAGGAGGAGAGGGGAGAAGAGGAGGGAGGGGGAGGAGGAGAGGGGAGTAGGAAGGGGGGAGGTGAGGGGGGAGGGAGTGGAGGGGGAGGGGGGAGGGGAGAGTGGAGGGGGAGGGGGAGGGGAGAGTGGAGGGGGAGGGGGGAACGGCTAGCTTGGCAAGCGATAGCAGGCTTTTTACTTTTATTTTTACCTCAATGAGGGCTATATATATAGTCCGTGCTTGGAGCCTTAAAGTTCAACATAAAGTTTTTTTATGAAAAATAATGCAGATGTATAACAATCCACCAATGCAAGTTCAGAAATGAATGCAGATCCTTTACTTTGCGATACAAACGCAATTCCCGCCATTTCCACTCACGATCGAGGCCTCCACAGTGACCGTGCCTCTTCTTCCTCCTACAACTTCGTCTCACTTTTTTCACTCAAAATGCACGAAATTCTGCCGCATGAAATTATGTAGAGGCCTCGTCGGGGGGATATAAGGTAGATAACGAAGGCGTTGTAACAGAAGAATCAAAATAAAAGTGGAAGAACATAAGGAAATGGGAGCTATTCTGGACCCACAGCCAAACCCGACAAACCATTGCAATACACCCCGAACGTCTAGCGCCGCCACAAACCACCATGGAATTGCAGCTGGCGCGGTTTTTTAAAACCATTGATATTAAAATAAAACGTAGCCTAAAACCACCGGGATTTTATGCTGATTCCGAATCTGTGTCTAAAACTTTTCTCCGATGTGTAGTTCTTGAGTTATAAGCGGACATCCAGACAGACAGACAGACACACACACACACACACACACACACACACACACACACACACACACACACACACACACACACACACACTCCTCCTTTATATATAGAGATGTAGTTTTGACTATCACTGTGATAGTGATTTAAAGATGTCATATAAATACTGTGACAGCGAAACACTTAACAAAGAATGATCAGGATGAAAAAGAGAAGTAAATAACTAATTGAAAATATTAATCTACAGTAATTATACAGCACATTGGTGGAAGAAACTAACTCTCATTGGGGGGAAAACTGCAGGATACATTTAGTGAAAGTTTGAGGAGGTGACCCAATTCTACTGTTACTGCTTCACAGGAAGCAAAAAAAATAAATGGGACAGGACCAGGGAAGACAGTGACAGAACCAGGGGGAACACACTGAGTGTACAGGAAAAAAACTTGAGGACGTTTCCCAAATACATGTCCGGTCGACAGCATGTGAAACTGAAAGAAATAACAAACTAGAAAGCATCTGAAAATGCAAGGCCCATCCGCATCCATTTGTATTCATTCACACTTCTTCTTCCATTTGCTCAAAATAATGAAAACACTTTGAATCTATAACGGCACTCAGTAGAGAGCATACCTCCACCTGGTTGGCCATATCCCTTAATGGAGCAGAATCACTTAAAAAATTCTACTAGCCGGATCCGGATCTTCACCAAAATTGAATCGATTCTTCCTCGTCACACACGCAACCGTCCAACAAGTTTCGTCCAAATCCGTCCACAACTTTTTGAGATATCTTGCTATGTATCGTTTTTGGCCCTATCTCCCAATGGTGAAGTATCACTTAAAAAATTAAATAATTCTCATATCCGAATCCATCTTCAGATCTTCACCAAAATCGAATCGAATCGTCCTTGTCACACACCCAACCGGTCCACCAAGTTTCGTCCAAATCCATCCACAACTTTTTGAGATATCCTGCTATGTATCGTTTTTGACCCGATCTCCCAATGTTGAAGAATCACTTAAAATTCTAGTAGCCGGATCCGGATCCGGATCTTCACCAAAATCGAATCACGTCGTCCGCGTCACATGCGCTACATCTCTGACAAATTTCCTCCGAATCCGTCCACAACTTTTTGAGATATTTTATTCACAAACACACAAACAAACAGACAGACAGACAGACAGACAGGGGTGAAGACATAACCTCCATCCACCTTTGTTGACGGAGATAAAAATACAAACTGAAAATTGATGATTTTATGCAGCCTTCACCTTTGAGCTTCAGATCTAAAAAAATAATCAGCTTCCAGCTTTTGATTGGTGGACCAATTCTGTGACCCAATATGCAAATTCTTTAAATTTCAAGGTCAATTGGGTGAAAATTGGCGATTTTATGCAACCTTGACCTTTGACCTTTTGAGCAAATTAATAATTTGACATATTCTCATAATAAAGCTTTGTTGAAAATTTGATGACAAAACACAAATGGTAAATTGAAATTTCAGGTCAATTGGATGAAAACTGATGATTTTATGTGATGCTGACCTTTGACCTTTTGACAAAATTTCCAATTTTCCTTCTCTGTATTATAATAACAAAAGCTTTGGTGAACATTTGATGACAATAGCTCAAATCGTAAAAAAAAAAGTCATGGCCCAGACAGACACACACACAGAGACAGACAGACACACCCAGAAGTGATTTTTGCTCACATACGTAACTTGTAAACCACTGAAGGAATTTTTAACAAACGTAGAACGGTGTATTATTACGCAAATATGAGCCGATTCAATTTTGGGTTGAAAAGGGTCAAATATCATGTGACCGTTAGCTGGCAGTAGCATATGTTAGTTACCGCGATAACTTGTGAACCACTGAAGGGATTTTGACCAAACCTGGTACAGGTATGTACTATGATGCAAAGAGGAACTGATTAAATTCTATGTTTAAAAGGTCAAAGGCCGAAGGTCAAGTGCCTTTAATTGAAAATCTGTGTTACTGCAATAACTTATGAACCACTCAAGAGATTTAGTAGCAGGAGATTTAACGTCCTTGACAAATAGCAGAGTTGCTATGACTCTCACTATTAGGTCATGTGCTTTGTCATGTCATTTACATCTTTATACCCGTGAGACACAGGGGAGGTGAATACAATTAATTAATTAATTACACCGGTGAATACAATTAACACAATTCCTCTTTATGTAATGTAACCCTAGTGATGAGCATCACATGACCATCAAAGTATGATAACACCGAAACATCAGTTATTGTTTTGGGTCGTGACCCTTGTTTTGTATCAATACCAATATCTATGTAAATACAGGACAGTCTATAGTCTATAGTATAGTCCTTGTTAAGAAACTGCTTGGGCAGCACCAACGCTCTGCAATTGAGTATATGATACATCAGAATTGGAATCAGAATCTTACTAGAATTCACCAAATGTCCGTCTGTCTGTCCGTCCGTCCGTTCGAAGGTACCGCAAAAACGGCTGAACCGATCGCAACGAAATTTTGTGTGGGTGATCCTGGGACCTCCTGGAGTAAAATAGGCGATATTGTTTTTCCTAATTTTTTTTCGAATTTTCCAACTTCTCCAAACACGATGGAATAATATTTCCCGTGCATAGCAGGGGTATCTCACTAGTTTATTTAATCCTCTAATATTATTTTAATTTGTTTTTTTGACAATGCCAATAATAATTATGTTGAATTCTGTGCATACATTTTCAGGACCCAGAGCTCGTGCCATGCAGCCCAATGCCATCCGGCTTACCCCGCTGCTCTCGCCCCTTCTGCGGACGGGCAGCGAGCCGCTGCTGAGCCCGATGGGTCACCGGCGCCCGTTACCTGAGAGCACGTTCCCATTGAGCACCATGTCCTGTCCACACGGCTCAGACAGCCAGCTCCATAACAGGCCACCACCAAAGCCGAGCCGTGCCCCTTCCATTGCCATTGCCCCTGGTGGTGAAGGCTATTATTGTGAACTTCATCCGGTACTCTTTGTACATTTATTTCTTTACATCATTATCTGTGCACATGATAAAGGGCAGCTTGGAAAATATAAGTATTTCATCATATGCCGAGCATCATATGCCGAGATTTACCTGACAGGTAAATTGTCATTCTTGTGTTACTTTGTTGGCATGATGCTTACAAATTCAATCGATCTTTCTGTTTGTTCTGTGCAGGTTCCAGCATCTGCGAAACCGAACAATTTTGTGGAGAGATTGAGGGCAGGAGAAAATGCTGCCAATGTTCAGAGGTCAGACAACAATGTGTCCATGTGGGGCAACAGGCAGTATCGACAAGAATGCCGTAAGTTTGCAGTTTGACACAGAATACTTTTTGAATTGCTCCACGGAATATTCACTTAATTGGATTTGCAAATCTGTAAATGTGCTTACTTTTCTTCCCGTGATCTGTAACATCTTTCTTGCTGAAGCTCTTTCGAGTTTATCCATTTGGGCGAGAATCTTCCGATCCTCTCCCGCTCTTGGTATCGGGTATTAACACAGAAAGTGGATTTTGTTTTTCTCTGATGTCAACAATATCTCATTGTTTCTGATAATAGTTGATCTTTTCATGGTTTTATGGTTTGTTTTGTATGAATATATCAATTTCAAAAAGTTAACAATAAACAGGTTTTTAAAGTTTGTAAAAAATACTTTGCAAAATACCAACAAGTTTAGGAAATGCATATATTTGTTACACTGGGACTCTGTGTAGGTGTGTTTGTGTGTGTGTGTGTGTGTGTGTGTGTGTGTAGGTGTGTGTGTGTGTGTAGGTGTGTGTGTTGTGTGTCGGTGTGTGTGTGTGTGTTGTGTGTAGGTGTTGTGTGTAGGTGTGTGTGTGTTGTGTGTAGGTGTGTGTGTGTGTTGTGTGTGTGTGTTGTGTGTAAGTGTGTGTGTGTTGTGTGTAGGTGTGTGTGTGTGTTGTGTGTAGATGTGTGTGTAGGTGTGTGTGTGTGTGTGTGTGTAGGTGTGTGTGTTGTGTGTAGGTGTGTGTTGTGTGTGTGTGTGTGTTTGTGTAGGTAGGTGGGTGTGTGCTGTGTGGGTGTGTGTGTGTAGGTGTGTGTGTGTGTGTGTGTTTGTGTGTGTGTAGGCGTGTGTGTGTTTGTGTGTAGGTGTGTGTGTTTTGTGTAGGTGTGTGTGTGTGTTCATGTGTGTGTAGGTGTGTGTGTGTGTAGGTGTGTGTAGGTGTGTGTGTGTGTAGGTGTGTGTAGGTGTGTGTGTGTGTGTGTGTGTGTGTGTGTTGTGTGTAGATGTGTGTGTGTGTGTGTGTGTAGGTGTGTGTGTGTGTAGGTGTCGTTGTAGGTGTAGGTGTCGGTGTAGATGACGATCATTGACTTTGTTAACAGGGGGTGTGGGCGTGGGAGTTTTTTTTAATACAAAGTCGACGCTCACGGAAGATATAGAACATAGAACGGATCAGGACGTAATAGAACAAAAGGGACAGTAGAAAGAGAGGGGGGGGGGGGGGAGCAGAATACTACAAAAGCAGATTTGAGGGATAAAATACAGGGATACTTGGAGATATAAGGGTGTGGGGGAAGACTGCGGTCTCGGCGACGACCCATGGGGTTGACAAGATGCATGGATACAAAGGAAACTTTCAGGAAGGAAAACTGGAAATGTGGAAGAAATTGGCTTGGGGGTCGGAGGGAGGAGGGGCGAGGGGCGAGAGGGTGAAAGGGGGAGGGATAGAAAAGATCATGGTGTTGGAGTGGGAATATTCTGAGATGTTAGTGAACAGCTGTCTTGAGGACCTGGAGGGAAGAATGAAATTGAAGAGAGCGTGGAAGTTTGTTTCACAGGTGGGGAAAAGAGCAACAAATGAGTGGAGGTGAGCAGTGATTAAAGATTTCGGTAGTTTCACCAGAAGGGAGTTGATGGTCGATTGTATGCGCCCTTATAGACCTGGGAGGGGAGCAAAGCAGGGAAAGAGCAAAGGGTGCAAGACCAGAAAGGAGGTGGTCGAAGACAAAGGGACCACCGACTGGTCTGCGATAGAGAAATGATCGGCCCGTAGACTCAGCTTCATCGCGGAAGATTCAAATAATCTTGAAATCCTTGGTTTCCATGCATCAAGTTGAGCAAGATCTGAGGCAGGGGAGTCAGCCCAGAAGGGAGAGCAGTAATCCATAAAGCTGTGGATGAAAGTCTTGTGGGTGAACAGAAGTTCAGGTGTGCCATGGAACGACTATGGACCATGGAGGATTCCCAGTCGGTGACTTTCCCAGTTTGGAAGTTAATTTTGAAATGTGGTTTGTCCACGAAATATCATCGCTGATAGTGAGATCCTGACATTTGAGTGACGGTATTTCTTCAAGATGATTGTTTAAGAAAGTAGATTGGAATGGGTGGGGGTTGTGAGCTGGTCCTTTTGGAGAAAGAGCAAGTGGGAATGTGAAATTTGTCAGAATTGAAAGAAGTGTTCCAAGTGTTTGATCAGCTTGTGCTTCTACCAAGGTCTACATAGAGGGAAGAGGCTGTTGTCTGCCAATCTGAAGAATGATGGATGTCACGGCAGAGGGGTGGAGTCATCAGCAAAGAGATAACAACGATTGACTGTGTTACAGGGGGTGGCGATAACAATCATTGATCATGGCATTCAAACACATTCCACTTTGAGTTGACCAAACAGAGGGGAAGTAATCACAAAGCGCAGTCCAAAGCAAGCTTATGGATGAAACAGATCTTGATTAAGAAACAACAAGCACCATGGAAGCTTGATTAAACGGAGGACCGATGTGATTGAACAGACACATTAACAACAACCAGAAGATCTTCTGGTTTCACCAGAAGTCAAAATAATGAATACAATTGCAAAGAAAGCCAAAATTGTACAGTGAAAAGTAACGGCATGAACCAGTTCTTTCATTCTCTGACATGTCACAGATTTACGAGTGTTGAACAGTCAGACATTACATGCAAGTATAAAAAATAAAACAAGGGTGTGATTTATATAAATGAGTCTTGTATTAGATATGCCAATATCTACTGTATATAATAATACGGCTCTGTCACATATGTATGTCTGTCTGTCACGTAAAATATTGTGAAATGACGGAATCTCACTTGATTGTGGGTTAAACGTTGTTTCGTCGTTATGTAATTTTAATGCATGTTATTTTAATGCATGTTATTTTAATGCATGTTATTTTAATGCATGTTAATTTAATGCATGTTATTTTAATGCATGTTATTTTAATGCATGTTATTTTAATGCATGTTATTTTAATGCATGTTATTTTAATGCATGTAATTTTAATGCATGTAATTTTAATGCATGTTATTTTAATGCATGTTATTTTAATGCATGTTATTTGAATGCATGTTATTTTAATGCATGTTATTTTAATGCATGTTATTTTAATGCATGTTATTTTAATGCATGTTATTTTAATGCATGTTATTTTAATGCATGTTATTTTAATGCATGTTATTTTAATGCATGTTATTTTAATGCATGTTATTTTAATGCATGTTATTTTAATGCATGTAATTTTAATGCATGTTATTTTAATGCATGTTATTTTAATGCATGTTATTTGAATGCATGTTATTTTGATGCATGTTATTTTAATGCATGTTATTTTAATGCATGTTATTTTAATGCATGTTATTTGAATGCATGTTATTTTAATGCATGTTATTTTAATGCATGTTATTTTAATGCATGTTATTTGAATGCATGTTATTTTAATGCATGTTATTTTAAGGCATGTTATTTTAATGCATGTTATTTCAATGCATGTTATTTGAATGCATGTTATTTTGATGCATGTTATTTTAATGCATGTTATTTGAATGCATGTTATTTGAATGCATGTTATTTGAATGCATGTTATTTGAATGCATGTTATTTTAATGCATGTTATTTGAATGCATGTTATTTGAATGCATGTTATTTGAATGCATGTTATTTTAATGCATGGTATTTTAATGCATGTTATTTGAATGCATGTTATTTGAATGCATGTTATTTTAATGCATGGTATTTTAATGCATGTTATTTGAATGCATGTTATTTTAATGCATGTTATTTTAATGTATGTTATTTGAATGCATGTTATTTGAATGCATGTTATTTTAATGCGTGTTATTTGAATGCATGTTATTTGAATGCATGTTATTTGAATGCGTGTTATTTTAATGCATGTTATTTGAATGCATGTTATTTTAATGCATGGTATTTGAATGCATGTTATTTGAATGCATGTTATTTGAATGCATGTTATTTTAATGCATGTTATTTGAATGCATGTTATTTGAATGCATGTTATTTGAATGCATGTTATTTTAATGCATGGTATTTTAATGCATGTTATTTGAATGCATGTTATTTTAATGCATGTTATTTGAATGCATGTTATTTTAATGCATGTTATTTGAATGCATGTTATTTTAATGCATGTTATTTTAATGTATGTTATTTGAATGCATGTTATTTGAATGCATGTTATTTTAATGTATGTTATTTGAATGCATGTTATTTGAATGCATGTTATTTGAATGCGTGTTATTTTAATGCATGTTATTTGAATGCATGTTATTTTAATGCATGGTATTTTAATGCACGTTATTTTAATGCATGTTATTTGAATGCATGGTATTTTAATGCATGTTATTTGAATGCATGTTATTTGAATGCATGTTATTTTAATGCATGTTATTTTAATACATGTGTGTGTGTGTATATATATATATATATATATATATATATATATATATATATATATATATATATATATATATATATATATATATATATATATATATATATATATATACAGACTTGGCATTTAATATGGAATTTTTTTTTTTCTTGACTTGGGTTTACTTTCTGAACTCGGTATATCAATCTGGTGAGTTTCTGTTACCCTTCGGTGATGTCTTTGTTGAAAGAACCATGTCACTGATTGTCTTTCGCAGCAAGAAGTCAATAACAGGATTGTATCACAGGTGGCGTGACAAAATGTAAGGACAGGTACATTTGACGATTGACTTCACAATCGGGTATTTAAGGGTTGTTGCGTTCTGTATTAGTGGAAAACAACTGCTGCACATCTACAAAAGTTATTGCCACTTCCTCTTGAGCCAGTCAACTTGACAATGCTGTTTGTCATGGAGTGGTGGCTTTACGAAATTCTGGCATGAAACAGCGTGCTATTTCTCGGCAGTATGGCATCACTCAAGGTCAGGTGTCAAAGATCCTGAAACGAAATGCTCAGAGGGGTGTCCCTACTCCAATACCAAGGCCAGGACGTCCACGCAGAACCACAAGGAGAGATGATCGCCAGCTGCACCGGTTAGTCTGCAATGGCCGTACCAAGTCAGCTAATCGGCTTAGGGCTGAGTGGCAGAAACTGACAAATGTGCCTGTATCCAGAAGGCTAGTCAACCAACGACTGGTTCAAGCAGGCTATCGTGGCAGGCGTCCCCTGAGAAAGCCACGCCTGACCAGACAACACAGCCAGTGCCGATTGCAGTGGGCCAGAGAGCACCGTCAATAGCAGCCAGGACACTGGAATCACGTGATCTTCAGTGACGAGTCTAGATTTCTGGTCTATCGTCAAGATGGCCACGTCCAAGTGCGCAGACAAGTGCATGAAGCCCACAACGAAAATTGTATAGTGCCAAGAGTCCAAGCTGGAGGTGGTGGGGTGACAGTTTGGGCTGCTTTTCATGCAGGGGGCAAAACTGACCTGGTTGTTCTGAATGGAAACCTGAACCAGTTCAAGGACAGGGTCATTCTGGAAGAAACATTGCTTCCATTTGCTCGTGCAGCCTTTCGAGGAAACTTTGTCTTCCAAAATGACAATGCACGGCCTCATCGTGCTCGCATGATCCAACACTTTCTTGCTGACCATGGTGTCGAGCATATGGAGTGGCCTGCCATGTCCCCGGATATGAATCCGATAGAGAACTTGTGGGCAGAATTAACCCGTCAAATTGACAACTTGGACCAGCAGCCGACCTCTGTGCGTGAATTGCGGCAGGCTATTGTCACTGCATGGCAATCAAATCCTGTCCAAACCTTGGCAAATCTCGTGAACAGCATGCCTCGACGTGTACGTGCTCTCCTGAATGCTCGTGGGGGTTACAGGAAGTACTGAACTGTAATTTTACTGTCCGTAATCCCAGTCATAATTTAGCTTTTGTTTTTGTTGAAATTTTTTTTGGCTAATGTGCAAAATAAAGAGGTACATCTGGAAAACGTACAGAAGTTTAACACAGTACTGTCCGTGAATTGAGTTCGATATCAGTTTACATCACTTTCAAGGATCAATTTATTTGCTTCGAAATGTCAAATGTGGTTTTTGTTTCTTTTAAAGGTCACATTAACAAAATCTAGAATAATTTCAACATAATTCCAATGAACTTTTGGTTCTAAGTCATCTTGAAAAGTAAGGTCACCCCCACAAAAAAAATATTCCATATTAAATGCCAAGTCTGTATATATATATATATATATACACATATACACATATACACATACATACAGACATATATGCATCAGGGGGAAGATAATTAATTTAGTATAATTTATTAACACAATTAGACCACAAATAATCACTTGAGAGTCGCAATTCTGCAGGACATGTCTCGCAATATTGTGAATGGGGACTTGGAGAGAAGGTCAGAAGTCTGAAAGGAGAAGGTGGGAAAGCAGGTTCAGGAGATTGGCATTGGTTAAGTTGGTAATGGCATAATAATAATAATAATAATAATAATAATAATAATAATAATAATAATAATAATAATGTAGAATATTCCACCATTTTAATGAGTTAATGAAGAAATAATGTTGAATAATATAAAATACCCTCTTGTTTGGAAGAAAGGGAAAGAGGAGAACAGAGAGTTAGGATAGAATGGTGGTAGATGAGCAGAGAGGGGACAGAGAGTGGAGGAAGGGGGTTTAAAGGCTTTAAGGGGGAGGGCAGGGGGGAGACTGAGGACTTAAGGAGAGGAAGGGTTGATAACTTGGCGTTGGGGGCGGGAGGGGCTTGGACTTGGGAGGGTTCAGGACTTGGGGTTTGGAGGAGGAGTTGAGGATTTGAGGTTGGTGGGGGGTTAGTTGTGAACTTAGGGTTGGGAGAGGAGGTTAGGGGTTGAGGGGTTGAGGAGTTGGGATTGGGGGGAGGTGGAATGGCCTTTGTGTTGGATCAAATCATTTTTCCAAAAATTTTCAGATTAAGTTTTTTTTATATCAAAAGGTCAAGTCAAGGTTGCTCTGACATGCACTGTCACTTTGTCACATAAAATCATTTTTCATTTTGTATTTTTTTAGCTGTTTTTGTCATGTTTAACATACGGAAGAAGTCGACGACTGAATACTAAACAGATGTGGATGGGCTTTGCATTTTCAAATGCTTTCTTGTTTGCATTTATATTCCCCTCCTTCAAACGTTTTCTTTTCAACTATTTCCTGCCCATCTTTGCTCTTCTTTTCCTCTCTTCTCTTCCACCTCACTATTTCTGAATTTTGGTTTTGTTTTTATATTTCTTTAACAAATCCCCCCTTTCTTCTTCCATGCATTTGGAAATATCCATACACCCTTCAATTCCAATTCGTGGCTCACTACATAATATTCATGTGTGATTTAACATCATCAAACATGTTGAGATAAAGTCAACAAAACAAATGAGGAGTTTGGATTGTGCCAGACACAGGTGCTTCCCTTGAAATTTTCTGGTTACCACCGCCACTAAAGGTGTATGGAGGTTATGTTTTCATACCTGTCTGTCTGTCCCTTTGTCTGTCTGTCCATTTGTGAATAAAATATCTCAAAAAGTTGTGGACGGATTCGGACGCAATTTGGTAGGGAGTTAGCGTATGTGACGTATGTGACAAGCGTATGTGACAAGGACGAAATTATTAGATTTTGGTGAAGATGTGGATTCGGATCCGACTACTAGAATTTTTAAGTTATTCTTCACCATTGGGAGATGGGGCCAAAAACGATACATAGCAGGAAATCTCAAAAAGTTATGGATGGATTTCGACGAAACTTGTTGGCCCGGTTGTGTGTGTGACAAGGAAGAATCGATTCAATTTTGGTGAAGATCCGGCTCTGGATCCGGCTCGTAGAATTTTTAAAGTGATTCTTCACCTTTGAGTGATCTGGCAAAAAATGATATATAGAAGAATATCTCAAAAAGTTGTGGACGGATTTAGATGAAACCTGTTAAATGTGATTTTGTATTGTGATTTTCTTGTCTACTCTGAGATACAAAACGTAAACTGTTCACCAGGTGGAGGTATGCTCTCTACTGAGTGCCGTTCTAGTGTTAGTTGTGTGCTGAAGACTTTCTAATGTGTATCTTCTCCCAGTAGGAATATCAGAAGAATTCTGTTGCCCAGAGATTGAGACTTCGTCCACATTCAGGCCCAATTCTTTCACATCGATACTATTACCATCTGAGAACAAACCATTGGATCGCAATGTGCTCCGGACAGTTAAGGAAGTGTTCATAGCCCACAATCCTCGCACTATTGCAAAGCACATATTCAAGATGGATGTACGGGTGAGTATCTGTTCTGATTGGTGCTTTGCTTTGAACAAAATAATTGTCACCTCTATAAATAAATAAATTGTCACTTCTGTGAAAATACTTGTTTCCATTCACTGTACACCATTTTCCGATTGGCTGATACAATATTTTCTTTAAAATTAGCTTTCCATTTTAAAATCTACTTTACCCAGAAATACCTTTTACACATACTTTTTTTTATGGCGTAACCCATAGGGCAAAGCCGTCTAGAACAGTGTCTGTCCATCCGTATGTATGTATGTCCCTTCAAACGTATACCAATCAGAGCTGAGGATCTGGTCACATGACAGGGTGATGTGATTACTTCTGATGTCATTACGGCAGTACAGCGACTGACTCTCCACACACCGCCATTTTTAATTCCAATTTGTTCATGCCAAACATATCGTCGAACCTGTCATATATCACAATCGCCATGCTCTACCTTTACGTTTTTGATTCAGTGTGAAACATAAACAAACCGATTGGTAAAATGACCATCAAATATCAAAAGCATTGACGTTACGGGTCTTCCAACAAAACGGTACATAAAGGCCTTAGGCTTCATGCCTCACCGTCGGACCGCTACGGACAAATTAAGCCCAGGTTTCTTACTACAGTTGTATATCGTTTCAGTAGTATCGTTTTTGTAATAATAATAATAATAATAATACAGTAAATATAACCATAACACTTTAATCCCAATCTCGTGAATGGAATGTTAATGGATTGAAGTGGTGTATGGTTCATAAATCAATAATAAGCGGTGTAACCGCGGAAGTATGGAATTAGCCTCGGTTTTTTTTATAGTAATATCATTTTTGTAATAATGATAACGTCACGTTAATATTATAAGAAATGTAATCGTAACACTAATCCCTTCGTAGTGACTGCAAAGATACTAGAGGTTAAAATATATCTTCTATATATTAAAGTAGCGGCAGTTTTGCGTCACGCTACGGTCATTATGTCTATTTTCAACGAAAGTATCAAACAAGCCCGGCTACGCCGCTGTTAGACTTTCGGTATTGTTTTACCATGATAAGTAATTGTTTGGTAACCATTGGCCATATTTTAACTCGGTTGAAGAATATAAAAAGCTGAAAATATTGTATTTTTAAATATACGTATATACCAGTGGGGCATTCTTGCACACTGCAAGCAACTATGCTGGTGCCTCCTACGTGCAGACATAATAAATATAAACTTTGCATATTTGATGAGGTACTTTGTGAACGAGTTTTATATTCAAGAACACTAGGTTATAATGATATGCAAGACAAAAGACAAACTAAAAATGTTGCGCATTCAAAATTAACATAAAAAAAAAAAATCAAACAATTACCAAACAAAATTGCAAGTCATGTGTCCCAAAATGCAATATAATTCAATATACAATAGGCAATCATTACGAGTGCAATTAACTCAAGTAGATCAACAATTAGTGATTAGAATGAGCTCTATATTGAAAAGTTTGTATTGAAAAGTATAGAACGTATAGTAATTTTAATATAAACACTTCAAAAGTTATTTAAAGAGAGGCAGAAGCCATGTTTGTTCCATTGCCTAGTAACCAGTTCCAGTGTTAGCTCCATTGTCTACCAGCAATGGGCAGACAGAGCCGACACCAGCCGACTCTTATTACCTCCACCACCAAAGGTGGATGGAGGTTATGTTTTCAGCCTGTCTGTCTGTTTGTTACTTGCCGGAAAAGATTCCGGCAAGTATGTTGATCGGTTGGTTTGTCTGTTTTTATGTTTGCAGTACTACGTCTACACCGTTGCACATAGAATCGCCAAACTTTGCACACGTATTTGTCTTGCCCGGGAATAGACTGTGCCCAATTGATGACGTCATCGGTCACGTGGTTCGGCCGCCATCTTGGAAAAACCGAAAAACTTTGCACCACTATATCTCCGAAAGTGCTGAATATAAAAAATTGAGACATGGCTCATTGTAAAGAACTCTCCATGGGGAATAAAATATGTTAATGATGATGTCATTGGTCACGTAGTTCGGCCGCCATCTTGGAAAAACCGAAAAACTTTGCACCTCTATATCTCCGAAAGTGCTGAATAGAAAAAAATGAAGACATAGCTCATTGTAAAGAACTCTCCATGGGGAATAAAATATGTTAATGATGATGTCATTGGTGCCTCCATTATGACGTCATAATTTGACAAGTACAAAACTTCATCCGATCAAGATGCAATTTCTTGAGCACCATGTCGGCATAAACGGGTGAAGAAAAAAAATAATGATGATGTCATCGGTCACGTGGTTTGGCCGCCATCTTGGAAAAACGGAAAAACTTTGCACCTCTATATCTCTGAAAGTGCCGAATAGAAAAAATTGAGACATGGCTCATTGTAAAGAACTCTCCATGGGGAATAAAATATGTTAATGATGATGTCATTGGTGCCTCCATTATGACGTCATAATTTGACAAGTCCAAAACTTCATCCGATCAAGATGCAATTTCTTGAGCATCATCAAGGAATAAATTAGTTTAGAAAACAAATAATGTTGACCTCATCGGTCACATGGTTCGGCCGCCATATTTGTCCAAAATGGATGATAAGAAAGTACATTCTGGCAAGTCCTCGGTCTCTGACCGATTTTTCATTTGTCTGTCCGTTTGTGAACAAAACATCTCAAAAAGTTGTGGACGGATTCGGACGAAATTCGGCAGAGATGTAGCATATGTGAAAAGGACGAAATGTTTAGATTTTGGTGAAGATCCGGATTCGGCTATTAGAATTTTTAAAGTGATTCATCACCATTGGGAGATCGGGCCAAAAAAAGATACATAGCAGGATATCTCAAAAGGTTATGGATGGATCTGGACGAAACTTGTTGGACAGGTTGTGTGTGTGACGAGGAAGAATCGATTCAGTTTTGGCGAAGATCTGGATCTAGACATTAAATGTTTAAGTGATTCTTTACCATTCATTGAGAGATATGGGCAAAAATATTATATAGGATCATATCTCAAACAGTTTTGGATGTATTTGGATGAAACTTGGTGGATGGATTGGGTGGGTGACAAGAACAAGCTGATTAGATTTTGGTTAAGGCCCTAATGCAGGTCTGGCCTATCAGTGGGATAAATACTGCACATCTCATGGCAATGCAGCAAATGCTTCAAAAAGTTAAAACGAATGTACTCATAAAACTAACAAGCCTTGTTAAAGGTTCTTATGTCTTGGAGTACCTTTATCCTTAAATTGTGATGCAGGTGTAAGCTCTTCCATAAGATATTGGCTACTAAAAAAAGAAAAGTTTGTCACTCAAACAAGCAATTTGTTGAACATGTGTTTACGCTTCTCTGATAACAATGTTTGTGGCAGGTGGCGCGTATTACAGAAGTATCAGACAATGTGAGGAGGAAGATGGGGGTAAACTCTGGCCTGGAACTCATCACTCTACCTCATGGAAAGCAACTCAGACTCGACCTTTTGGAGAGGTTGGCTTGCAGCACTTGTTCACAACATACCTCCATTGTGGATTAAGATCTTTCTGGATATTAACATGAAATAATACAATAGGGACAGCATTAGTTATTGTATCCCATGACCTGATCATTACAGGGCTCTTTGTAACAGCATTGGTATGTGTGTGTATGTGTGTGTGTGTGTGTGTGTGTGTGTGTGTGTGTGTGTGTGTGTTTTTGTTGACATCTTTCACCCATCCATCCCCTCCAAAAAATCCTGATTTAAAAAACAAGCCTCTGTATTTTAAAGCATTTTTACATCCGTTTTATAAAGAGAGAAAGAGATTTGAAACTCATTCTTTTCTTTCTGCTTTTCTAAAAACTTGTATTGGTGGAAAATATTAAATATGGCAAAATTAATCGAAGATATTTTCAAGTATTCTTGATATTATCTTCTTGATATTTTCATGATAGTACGGAGAGCAGCTTGAACTTATCAGAAAACTAATAACGACCAAAACTCATTACAAATCAAGAAATGTATGTATGCATAAGTGTTGTAAGTTTGGATTCTGTGGCTTTGGACACAAGCGACTGAAAAGGCCCCACCCCAGGGCCTTGATTTTATTTCATTTATAAAGACATAACGAGATTATTCCAGCTTTTTGAGCTCTTTCGGCCCCAAAAGTGAAAATTGACACCATTTCTACTTGCTCTGTGAAGCGTGCAGCTCATGCTTGCACTTTTACGTGTTAGACCCGTGGCATCAATGAAATTTGTTTGAGATAAAGCAAGACTTTCACTTGTCTGTGAAAAGGGATTCTGTGTCTGTTAACCTGTGGCTGCGGCTAGACTAGTCCTTGTATCCAGTACATGTATTTGCAGTCAGTTAACATGTGTTAATTAATGTACCCGGCAGTCATGCGATTGATTGTGAGATGACATCAGCTATGCCTCTAATGTTAAGAGAAACCGGATAATATTTCAGGTTATAATGGGAAATTGATCCTTGTGGAGGTTTACCAAAACTGTCTTTTCAAACTTGCTTGAGAACCAAACAAGATGAACCAGTTTTCCATTTTCTTGTTCTATCAGGATCAGTTTGGTTTTTTTTCTGTCCTACATCTATCCACTTTTTATTTTATTTTATTATTATCGTTCTAGTTTATTACCGAACTATCCTTTCTCTCTCTTCTTGTCACTATAAACATTTTTTTTTTAGTCAATAGTGCAGTCCACTTGGGATTTTGCCTTTTGAACTGACACCAAACAGAATCATGGTCTTTAACTTCTGGTCTTTACTCGTTTTCCTTTAATCTTTGATTTAACCCAGTCCGTTTGCCTTTTGGCGCATTCCCGTCACTATATAAGCATCCCTATATAAGCACCCACAATTCCATATTTTGCTCTGATGAAGGGCTCATGCTCAAAATGTCCCATGGAAGTTAACCCTGACTCTTATCGGCTTTCAGTTGATAACAACCATTGTCCCGTATTTCATATTTCCAACTTAATAAATGCTCAGAGATATTCTGTACACATCCCTTAAGGCTTAAGCTGTGAATCATTGAGTGCCCTACCTTATTGATTCCCTAAGATATGGATCATTTCTAAAAAATACCGAAACGTACATGGAACTAGAGTAATCATCGAAGGTCATCAAATAAAACACCAAATACAGCATTGGAGCCATTCGGAGGAACCCAAATACGAAAAGATGGAGTCAGGATGAATCTGGATAGAATTTGCATTTCAGATTCTACTTCTCTACCCTCAAACCATTCTAGGAACAGCCAAGTGGGCCTTACAATTTTTTTTTAGCAAGAGCTCACCTCTCCATAGACACAGAAAAATAAAGAGAGAAAAAGAGAGGGAGAGCCAAAGAAGTAAAACAAAGCAATGTCCTTAAGCAAGGACACATACACCAAAACACACACAGCAATGAGGTTTAGAGGCAGAACAAAAGGGATGCAAGAGAGGGTCTTATGGAACAGTTTACCACCTACTACTGAACAAGGCCATACTTGAAAATTGCAAAATGCGAAGAACAAAATTGTCCACCACCTGGATGGACTATAAGAAAACTTTTAACAGGTTCCCACATTCGTGGATGATAAAATGCATGCAAATAAACAAAATCAATCTCCAAATAATCAAACTGATTGAGAAAGCAACGGAGCTCTGGATTACCACATTGATATTACACTCAGAAGGAAATATTGAAACACCAGATGTGAAGATATGGTGTGGAATCTTCCAGGAAGACAGTCTTTCCCCCTTCTGTTTTGCCTGGCTCGAGGCCCACGAAGTAGCCTCATCAATTAAAAAGGACACGGATACACCCTAACAACCAATAGACGAACATCCAAAGAAATAGGAAAGGCGACACATCTACTATACATGGATGTTTTAAAGCTCTACTCACAAAATGACCAAAATTGACAGAACTAAAACTAGTAAAACGGTTCTCCGAGGACCATCTCCGAGGTCCATCTCCGAGGAAATGGAATTTGGAGGAGACAAGTGCACCAAGTGCACATTTGTACAAGGTAAACCAACAAAAACAGACAACATAAATTGACCTTGAAACAACAACACAGCAGTTAGAAAACGAAACATCATACAAATACCTCGGAGTAGAAGATGGCCATCAAATATGTCATAAACAAATGCGCAAAACAATCGCCAAAGAATACCTCTGTATAACGAAGCTGATACTGAAAACAAAGCTCTTCGCAAGAAAAAAATCAAAACCATAAACCAGCTCACAGTACCAGTGTTCCAATATAACTGTGGAATAATAAATTGGCTCCAATCAGAAATCAACAAGTTAGACATCAAAACAAGAAAACTCCTTACCATCCACAAAATGTTTCACAAAAACCAGAGTGCATCCCGAGAATGTAACTGCCGAGACGAGAGGGAAGGAGCAGCCTGATGAAACTCAACCAGATGCACAGAGCGACGAGTGTAGGACTAGCTGAGAATGTGAAATGCTCAACAGACCATCGGATGCAATTTGTAAACAAACATGAACGCAATAAACCTGAAAAAGTATGCTTAACTAACCTTGCAAAGAATTTCTAAAAACAGGTGCGAATAGAAGATGCCGCACAGGAAAATGAAACAGCAACAAATACAGCTCCAGCAATTGCAAAAATATCAAGTAAATATATAAAAAGAATCGTCAAGAAATATACACCAATAACTGGGAGAATGACAAAAGAACAGGAAAATACAAAACAAGTACAGATACATTCATAGTACACCGCCCCCATGCGAAATAAATAAATATCCTCTAGCGCGGCATTGACGGGCCACCTTAGGCGCCTGGCGATACCGCCGTGCAGCACACAGAGATGGTATTGGGAGGGAGAGGTGTACAATAATTGATTGATTAATTGCGTAATTAAAATCAATAAACGATAATTGTAAAATAATTTCTGAATCAATTGCATAATAGCATACCAAAGCCACCAGTGTTTCATCCGAAGCTGTAACTTTCCGAAAATTAATTGTCATTAATCGAAAAAATAAATAATTTATTAATCAATAAATAATTAATTGATTAATTGATTAAGCAATAAATCAAAAATACCCTTTACAGCCAAACGACTTGGTCATTGTCGTGTCCAAATATCAGCTTCCTAGCTCAAAAGGTGCCTGAGATATTGCCCAGAAGAGAAAGGAAATAAATAAGTGCTTAATTAATTGATAATAATTAAGTAACTAATCAATTAATTGATTAATCAAATAACAAAGAGTACTGTTTTTGTCAAAGCACTTACTCACTATTGTGCCCAAATTTCAGCTTCCTAGCTCAAAGGATGGCTGATATATCGCCTGGACAAACAAACAAGAAAACAAACAAACAAGAAAACAAAGAATAACACAAACAAAAAAAACAACAGGAGTGAAAACTGAGTACTCCCTTTCAGCACGCGTCATTGCCGGGTCCCCTTCGGTACCCGGCGATGACGTCATGCAGCGCCTGGGGATGGAATAGCAAAGGAGCGGTGTATAAAATAATTGGAAAGAGTGGGGATAGACAAAGAAGGCTCATTATAATGGCTAAGAAGAGGTCGGCTCAACTGGGATGGAGAACTAACCAGAATAAATGCCCAAGATCAAAGACACAACACCAATGGACTTTAAAAGATGGTGGCACTGAGCCAGGCGGACAAGTGTAGATTCTGCAAGACAGAAACAGAAATTACGAGTCACCGGCTCTCGGGATGCAAAAAAATATTATCAGAACAACTTTACACACAACGGCACGTCGGCACAACAAAGTATGCAAAGTAATTCATTGGCATATCTGCAAAAAATTTCAACATCCCAGCACCAGAAAACTCATGGAAACACGAACCAAGGGCAATCATTGAAAATTATGATGTCATGCTCACTTACGACATGATGATTACATCGAGTGTGAACATAGAAAACAAAGCATTGCATCCAGACATTGTACTCAGGAACAAAAAGGAAAAGACAGCATTGATGATTGAGATACACTACATGACCAAATGTATGTGGACACCCGAACATTGAACATTTCATTCCAAAATCATGGGCATTAATATGGAGTTGGTCCCCCCCTTTGCTGCTATAACAGCCTCCACTCTTCTGGGAAGGCTTTCCACTAGATGTTGGAACATTGCTGCGGGGATTTGATTCCATTTAGCCACAAGAGCATTAGTGAGGTCGGGCACTGATTTTTGGTGATTCGGCCTGGCTCTCAGTCGGCGTTGCAATTCATCCCAAAGGTGTTCGATGGGGTTGAGGTCAGAGCTCTGTGCAGGCCAGTCAAGTTCTTCCACACCGACCTCGACAAGCCATTTCTGGATGGGCCTCGCTTTATTTGTCACGCTGAAACAGGAAAGGGCCTTCCCCAAACTGTTGCCACAAAGTTGGAAGCACATAATCGTCTAGAATGTCGTATGCTGTAGCGTGAAGATTTCCCTTCACTGGAACTAAGTGGCCGAGCCCGAAACATGAAAAACAGCCCCAGACCATTATTCCTCCTCCACCAAAGTTTACAGTTGGCACTATGCATTCCGGCAGGTAGCGTTCTCCTGGCATCCACCAAGCCCAGATTTGTCCGTCGGACTGCCAGATGGTGAAGCGTGATTCATCACTCCAGAGAATGCGTTTCCACTGCTCCAGAGTCCAATGGCGGCAAGCTTTACACCACTCCAGTCGACGATTGGCATTGCGCATTGTGATCTTAGGCTTGTGTGGCTGCTAGGCCATGGAAACCCATTTCATGAAACTCCTGACGAGCAGTTGTTGTGGTGACGTTGCTACCAGAGGCAGTTTGGAACACGGTCGTGAGTGTTGCAACCGAGGACAGACGATCTTTACACGCTACGCAATTCAGCACTCTGCAGTCCCGTTCTGTGAGATTGTGTGACCGACCACTTCGCGACTGAGCTGTTGTTGCTCCTAGACGTTTCCACTTCACAATAACAGCACTTACAGTTGACCGGGGCAGCTCTAGCAGGGCAGAAATTTGACGAACTGACTTGTCGGAAAGGTGGCATCTTATGACGGTGCCACGTTGAAAGTCACTGAGCTCTTCAGTTTGGCCCATTCTACTGCAATGTTTGTCTATGGAGATTGCATGGCTGTGTGCTTGATGATAGATACCTGTCAGCAATGGGTGTGGCTGAAATAACTGAATCCACTAATTACAAGGGGTGTCCACATACTTTTGGTCATGTAGTGTATCAGTACCCAGCGATTTTGGCCTAAACAACGCAGAAATCAAGAAAATGACCAAATACCAGGACATCAAAAATGAGGGCAAGAGATCTTGGAAGCTGAAGAGGATCGAAATTTTACCTTCGACAATTGGAGCAACAGGAATGATGAAGAAGAACGTCACTGAGATTTTAAAAACCATCTCTGGGAATATCACCACAAATGAACTACAACTGGAGGCAATTCGGGGTTCGGTGATGATCCTGAAAAGAACCCTTGGAACAAAACTCTGAAAAAGTTGAACAGTTTGGTCCATGAACCGTCATCCCATACCGAAGAGGAGCTGGATATTTTGGGTCCTGGGAGGACTCCGTTCCACCTCATGAAACACGCAAATGGAGACACTACCAACGACACTCACCAAACACACACACACACACACACACACACACACACACACACACACACACACCAAAACACACACAGCAAAACACAATCACCAACACAAAGACAAGCACCAATAACACACATACACACACACACACACACACACAAACAAAACACACACACACACAACAAAACACACACACACACACACACACACACACACCAAAACACACATACACAAACACACACACACACGCACACACACACACACACAACAAAACACACACAGCAAAACACAATCACCAACACAAAGACCAACACCAATAACACTAACACACACACACACACACACACACACACACACACACACACACACACACACACACACACACACACACACACACACACACCAAAACACACACACATCAAAACACACACGCACACACACCAAAACACACACACACTAAAACACCCACACACTAAAACACACAAGAATCACTCTGCCTGTGAAGCACCAGGATGATAGCTGTGTCTGGATTCGAACCCAAGCTCGACAGCTTTGAGGCGAGTGTGTGTGTGTGTGTGTGTGTGTGTGTGTGTGTGTGTGTGTGTGTGTGTGTGTGTGTGTGTGTGTGTGTGTGTGTGTTGTGTGTGTGTGTACCTGTACCTCGATGCCATTCTGCCAGCTCAAGTAATCTTCTATAATGATATCAAAGGATAAATGAAACACTTGGAAAGAGATTTCACAATGTCCCTTTGACATATGTCATATGTTAAAAAACATGAAAACTGTAGAAACCCATCATTTACTGTAACTACCAAAAGAAACGCAGGTTACGGTAGTTTTAACCTTGCTGATTCCTGAAGCAAAGTCGTCAAATGTTACAAACCTCCAGGTTAGTTTTGAGCAAATGCTCTACTCAGTCTACTGAGAGTGAATCTGGGGAAATATTAACACCTAATTGTGTTTCTGACATCAGGTACAACACACTGGCCCTCGGAATCGCCGTGGACATCCTGGGTTGCACAGGTAGCGTGTCGGAACGCGCCGAAGTGCTCAGCAAGACCATCCAGCTCGCCAATGAACTGAAAACCACCATCGGGGACCTCTTTGGGTTTGCGGCGATCATGAGAGCCATCGATATGCCACAGGTATCAAATGGGCTACCATTGAAATATTCATTCACAAACACATACATTCATTTGATCATTCATCGTGTTCCACTTTGCTTCCATTCAATGCTAATCTGCAGGTAAAACAAGCGTTACGCCTCGGTCCCCCGTCGGTGAAGTGATGTGAGTTGACAAAGTGGAAGACGCAAGGCGGCCATCTTGGATTTTGACGTGACGACCCAATTTTCAATAGCGTTCTTCCTTATGCCTGGATACACCCACACACCAGATTAGAAGTTGGTATTCGCTTATTTTTCAAGATATTCCGCTCACAAGGTTCAGACATACATGGTGGCGGCCATCTTGGATTTTGACGTGACGACCCAATTTTCAATAGCGTTCTTCCTTATGCCTGGATACACCCACACACCAGATTAGAAGTTGGTATTCGCTTATTTTTCAAGATATTCCGCTCACAAGGTTCAGACATACATGGTGGCGGCCATCTTGGATTTTGACGTGGCGAGGGAGGTGGGGGGTGGGAGGGGGTGGGTGGTGGGTGGTGGGTGGTAAAACAAAACAAAAAAACATGGACACAGCTAAGACTTTCAGGAAAGAAATCGGTATTTCAAAAAAGTGGATCTGGGGTGAATTAACGGGGGTAGAAAAAAAACAAAAAACAAGGTTTGGGATCGGGGAAGACAAGAGATGGTGGTGAACAGCCGTTTTAAAGACCTAGAGGGAGGAGTCGGATTGAAGAGAGTGAGGGAGTTTGTTCCAGAGGCGGGAGAAAACAGGAATGAAGGAGTGAAGGAGAGCAGAGAGTCTAGATTTTGGCAGGTTAACCATCAGAGGGTTGCAGGCAGATCTTGTGTGACCTGCAGGAATATTTGGGGGACAGAGCACAGAGAGAGCTGGGGGAGCAAGGCCAGAGAGGAGTCGGTGGAAGACAGAAAGACCACCAACCTGCCTGCGGTGAGTGAGTGAAAGGCCCTCGGAGTTAGCTTCATCACGGGAGATTCCAATGATTCTGAAAGCTTTGGTTTCAACAGCGTGAAGACGAGCTAGGTGTGAGGCAGGAGCACCAGCCCAGAGGGGAGAGCAGTATTCCATTGAGCTGCGGATGAAAGCCTTGTATGTGGTGAGGAGCTCAGGTGTGCCGAGGAAGGACTTCGCACGTCGGAGAATCTCGGGAATATCGAGATTCAGACAAAATGGCGACTTGTAGGAAATACAGATCGTGCTCGGAAACGCAAAACAAGAGTTGAAAAGCCCCTTCCCATGTCCTCTTTCTCAAGACTGGGCGCACAGGGTAAGGTGTTCTATGAGGTCTCTATTTTGAATCATTTCAACAAACCTCTATGATGACAATATGGAGAACACTAATTAATATCTAACTTTTTGTTTTAGCTCAAAATTGCCATCAAGTTCAGTTTGAGTACAAAGATGATGCGGACACGCTTTGCCTGTTGAGATGCTTTCTCATTGCTTTTGTTTTTTTTCATAAGCAAACATATGAGAAACATGTCGTTTTTCAATGAAAACAGAAAATCATGAACTCAGTAATTTGTTGTGTGCAGATCAAGAGGTTGGAAAAGACATGGATGGTGCTGAGGCAGAGCCACACAAACAGTGCACTCACCTATGAAAAGAAACTGAAGCCATTTCTCAAATCACTCAACGAGGGACAAGGTTTGTATTATCGACGAGACTCAAATTCAACCGAGGGATGTGGAGTGGGGAGATTTCTCTCTTAAACCTCCTCCCATCCCTTCTCTTTGTACTCCTCCCATCCCTTCTCTCTCTCCTCCTCCCATCCCTTATCTCTGCTCCTCCCATCCCTTCTCTTTATCCTCCTCCCATCCCTTCTCTCTCTTCTCCTCCTCCCATCCCTTCTCTCTCTCTCCTCCTCCTCCCATCCCTTCTCTCTCTCCTCCTCCCATCCCTTTTCTCTCTCCTCCTCCCATCCCTTTTCTCTCTCCTCCTCCCATCCCTTCTCTCTCTCTCTCCTCCTCCCATCCCTTATCTCTCCTCCTCCCATCCCTTCTCTTTATCCTCCTCCCATCCCTTGTCTCTCTTCTCCGCCCATCCATTCTCTGTCTCCTCCTCCCATCCCTTCTCTCTCTCCTCGTCCCATCCCTTCTCTCCTCCTCCCATCCCTTCTCTCTCTTCTCTGCCCATCACTTCTCTCTCTTCTCTGCCCATCACTTCTCTCTTCTCTGCCCATCACTTCTCTCTTCTCTGCCCATCCCTTCTCTCTCTTCTCCGCTCATCACTTCTCTCTCTCCTTCTCCCATCCCTTTTCTCTCTCTCTCTCTCTCTCTCTTCCCATGCCTTCTCTCTCCTCCTCCTCCCATCCCTTCTCTTTATCCTCCTCCCATCCCTTCTCTCTCTTCTCTGCCCATCCCTTCTCTCTCTTCTCTGCCCATCCCTTCTCTCTCTCCTCCTCCCATCCCTTCTGTCTCTCTCCTCCTCCCATCCCTTCTCTCTCTCCTCCTCCCATCCCTTCTCTCTCTCTCCTCCTCCCATCTGTTCTCTCTTTCGTCCTCTCATCCCTTATCTGTCCTCCTCCCATCCATTCTCTCTCTTCTCCACCCATCCATTCTCTTTATACTCCTCCCATCCCTTCTCTCTCTCCTCCTCCCATCCCTTCTCTCTCTACTCCTCCCATTTGTTCTCTCTCTCGTCCTCCCATCCCTTATCTCTCGTCCTCCCATCCATTATCTCTCCTCCTCCCATCCATTATCTCTCCTCCTCCCATCCATTCTCTCTCTTCTCCACCCATCCCTTCTCTTTATACTCCTCCCATCCCTTCTCTCTCTTCTCCTCCCATCCCTTCTCTACCTCCCCCTCCCCTTCAACACCAAATATAGACCATTACACAAACACAAGTCACATAAAACCCCCCCAAAAAGGAGTAATACTGGACACAAATTCAGCTACCAACTCGATAACACCATCATGCCTCTCACTCACGCACAAACAATGAAAATCATTACAAAAACATCAAAACTTCACTAGCTACAGGTCCTGACAACATCTGCAATTTATATTTAAAACACCTTGGACCTCACCGCATATCAGTACTTACAAATATAAGCAATTTCTCCTACAAACGCTCAAGAATTTCCCAAATTTGGAAACGAGACAAAATCATTACCCTCCTTAAACCAAATAAGGATCCCACCAAAGCAACCTCCTATAGACCCATCACATTACTTTGCACACCCTCCAAAGTTACAGAATGCCTTATACTTAAACTCACAAATCCACACATCCCACTCTCACACACCCAACACGGCACAATTTCAACCCTTCCTCAGCACCCTACAAACCTGGCTCATCATCAGCAGACTAAAAGTAGCCCCCTCAAAATCAACCGTCACTCTTCTAACAAATTACACCAAGTAACATAGCGCTGCACCACACACAACACTGAACAACATCCCTATTCCACACACACACCAAACAAAAATACTCGGAATCACTTTTAACACATCCATGTCATTCTCAGATCACATTACAAACATTAAAAAAAAACACATGCACCCCCAGTCTGAACACACTTAGGGCACTCACAGGCACCGACTTCGGACACAACAAAGAAACAACATCACTAACACACAAACAGTACATTATATCAGTCATTGACTATGCCAGCTCATCCTTATCAAACACACACATCAACACCCTATAGACTATACAAAACAAAGCCCTTCACACAATTACAGGTTGCGCATTAACAACACCCATCGAGCACCTACATACAGAAGTAAAAATGCTAAAAATCAAATACCACTTAAGAAATGAGAGGTGCACGGCTCATTGCAACAGCGAGTGCCAACCCGAATGACCCGAGCCACCATTCACTACATGTCCGACCAACCCCAAGACACATTAGAACCATGCCACATTGCCACAAAGACGCTACAATGCCATCCTTCAAAACATCCCCCCCCACCCCCCCAAACCGAACGACGACAACTACAAAAAACACAGCCATACCCACATAACCATAAAAACAATCAATAACCTAAGCCCAAACAGTATCTTGGGCACAAAACCTAAACCTAATGATGACACAGAGAGACTACTCCCCAAATCTGATTGTGTTCACCTTTGACGCCTCTGCTGTGGACACCACCCAAAACTTTTACAGCACAAACCCACTCGACGATACCACTGACAACACCTGCAACCTTTGCCAGGCTGCCCCACACACAATAAAACACATCATGGAAGACTGTCTGGTCTTGGCTTCACGAAGACAAGAACACAACGTAGTAGATGTGAGGGATCTCTGGGTCGCTCCTGGGAAATCGATTGGCTACCCCTGTGCTGCGGGCCTGTTCGAGCAGAACTGACGAGGGCTACCCAAGAGCAACCCCCTTTTCCCTCCCTTTTCTCTCTCTCTCTCCCTTCCCTCGTCTCTCTCTCTCCGCCTTCCCTCGTCTCTCTCTCTCTCTCTCCCCCTTCCCTCGTCTCTCTCTCTCTCCCCCTTCCCTCGTCTCTCTCTCTCCCCCCCCCCCTTCCCTCATCTCTCTCTCCCCTTTTCCTCGTCTCTCTCTCCCCCTTTCCTCGTCTCTCTCTCCCCCTTCCCTCATCTCTCTCTCTCCCTTCCCTCGTCTCTCTCTCTCCCTTCCCTCGTCTCTCTCTCTCCCCCTTCCCTCATCTCTCTCTCCCCCTTTCCTCGTCTCTCTCTCCCCCTTCCCTCGTCTCTCTCTCTCCCTTCCCTCGTCTCTCTCTCTCCCCCTTCCCTAGTCTCTCTCTCTCTCTCTTCCCCTTCCCTCGTCTCTCTCTCTCTCCCCCTTCCCTCATCTCTCTCTCTCTCCCCCTTCCCTCGTCTCTCTCTCTCTCCCTCCCCCTTCCCTCATCTCTCTCTCTCTCTCCCCCCCTTCCCTCGTCTCTCTCCCCCTTCCCTCGTCTCTCTCCCCCCCCTCTTCCCTCATCTGTCTCTGCCCCTCCCTCGTCTCTCTCTCTCCCCCTTCCTTCATCTCTCTCTCTCTCTCCCCTTCCCTCGCCCCTCTCTCCCCCTTCCCTCATTTCTCTCTCTCTCTCCCCCCCTTCCCTCGTCTCTCTCTCTCCCCCTTCCCTAGTCTCTCTCTCTTCCCCTTCCCTCGTCTCTCTCTCTCCCCCTTCCCTCACCCCTCTCTCCCCCTTCCCTCATCTCTCTCTCCCCCCCTTCCCTCGTCTCTCTCTCTCCCCCTTCCCTCATCTCTCTCTCTCCCCCGTCCCTCGTCTCTCTCTCTCCCCCTTCCCTCATCTCTCTCTCTCTCCCTTCCCTCGTCTCTCTCTCTTCCCGTTCCCTCGTCTCTCTCTCCCCCTTCCCTCTCTCTCTCCCCCTTCCCTCGTCTCTCTCTCTCCCCCTTCCCTCGTCTCTCTCTCTCTCTCTCCCCCTTCCCCCATCTCTCACTCTCCCCCTTCCCTCGTCTCTCTCTCTCCCCCTTCCCTCGTCTCTCTCTCTCCCTACACACACACACACACACACACCTACACACAAACACGAGATCATGTTAGCCTGCTTAGCATATGTGTTTGAGACCCCCTTCCCTCGTCTCTCTCTCTCTCTCCCCCTTCCCTCGTCTCTCTCTCTCCCCCTTCCCTCATCTCTCTCTCTCCCCCCCTTCCCTCGTCTCTCTCTCTCTCTCCCCCTTCCCTCGTCTCTCTTTCTCTCTACACATACACACACACAAAAACACACACACACACACACGGCTTCCGCTTCCGGTCTTGCCGGCGAGGTTTCGTTTATTCGCAGCTGTCCACGCTCTCCATCGAAATCGAAGTTAATTGTTCCCATTTGTATTTTCGTTATAACTGTATTTATTTTATGGTGTGTGTATGTATAGTGTGTCCCGAGGAAGATTCTCGGTGTAAATCTTTCATACCTGTATAGAAAATCGTGTTAATTCGTGTCGTGTCTTTTGAGGCCTTGTACAGTGTCCAACCTTGAGGCTTTGTTTTTCTCTCAGCGGTCTGTCGTTTGTGCTCCAATAACTTTCGTTCTCTGTTTTTCCCAGTCTTTTCACCCCATAGCCTACTGCCCTGTTCAAAATCTCAACAAAAAAAGCCAAAAAAACCCCCCAAAAAAACATTTCCTTCTCTGTTCTTATTCGTTGTTCTTATTCGTTGTTCTTATTCGTTCTTCGACCACGTGTTTCTCCCCCATTTCCCAGGATAGTTTTCACTGTTAAACTTTAAAATGTTTAAACTTTCCCCTCAAGTTCTGTATTCTGTCGTATATTATAACACCTTTTTCTTCTTCTTCTTCTTCTTTAAAAGGTTGCTTTCAACTTGCTCACCAAATCTATTCATCCCAAAAAAAAATTCCAGCTCTTACAGTGCCTCTTTTCTACATTCCCTCAACTCTCCTGCACTCCATCCTCCCTCCAGCGTCCTTAAACGTATTTTTGACTCGAAGGTCACAAGAAACTCATTTTGCAATAAATGTTCGTTTCCCATTAATCGTACACTTTCTAAAATCCAATCTCACCCCTCCCCTCCAAATCTTCCCCATCACCCCTCCCCTCCAAATCTTCCCCATCACCCCTCCCCTCCAAATCTTCCCCATCACCCATCCTTTTCAAATCTCCCCCCTTGCCCCTTCCCTCCTAAACTCCCCCCACACCCCTCCCCTCCAAGCCTCCCCCTCGCCCCTCCCCTCCTAGACTCCCCACTCACCCCTCCCCTCCAAATCTCCCCCATATCCCATCCCTTTCAAATCCCTCCTTGTCCCTTCCCTCCTAAACTCCCCCCTAACCCCTCCCCTCATAAACTCCCCCCTCCCCTTCAAATCTCCCCACCCTCATTTCTTCTCCATTTCCCCCCTCTCACCCCTCCTCCTCAAAGCGTCCTCCCCGCTTCTTCCCCCTTCCAACATCTCCCCCAACCTTCTGCCTCGCTCTTCCTCCTCCTCAAATAACACCTCATTGTGCCTCACCCAATCACCATCAAACCTTTTGTCCGCCCCATCCTTCCCTTTCTCCGAGCTATTCTGAAATCTCTGACACACCTTCAACAGCTCTCCCTACCTCTTACCCTACCCCTCCTCCCCCCTGTTCTGTATCTGATGCTCCCCCTTCCTTTTCATTAACGGGATGGACCTCAAACATCCGGGGCCTTAGTTCAAACTTAACTGATCTCTCCATACAGGTTGCTTCTGACAAACCAGACGTGATCTGCTTAACATAAACTTTCCTCCTTCATGATGTCTCTGATTCCTTAGTATCTCTCCAGGGTTACTCCCTCCTCCGGTGTGATAGACCTGAGCCTCGTCCTGGAGGTGGGGTTGCTATCTTTATAAAAAACTCTCTTCCTCATTCGCTCTGCACTGCACTCTCTCCACCTCACCCCCAGGAATACCTCTGGCTACGGCTTCCCCTTCACTCCCACCTCTTGTTCATATGTGTGTTGTACCGTCCACCAAACAGTGATGACTCCATCTACATCTCGCTGTCTGGTAATATGGACCAACTTCTATCTACTCATCCCAACTCTCTCTTCCTCATATGTGGTGATTTCAATTGTCACCATGCCAGTTGGCTGGGTGTGGGTACCTCTCTCACCGGCCATGGCTCCTCAGCAAAGGACTTCTGCGACTCAGTGGGACTGACACAATCTGTCAATTTCCCGACCCGGATCTCAGTCAACGGAGCATCTTCTCTTCTGGACTTGGTTATGACTAACTTCCCTGAAAATGTCTGCTGCTCTTCTTCTGCTCCAATCGGCTCATCTGATCATGTGCTTGTTAAAGTGGACATCTCTCTGACCATTCTCAGGGAGCCTGCTCAGCATCGACGAGTCTGGCATTTCACTCAGGCCAACTGGCACGGTCTTCAAGCAGCCATCAATCATCTGGACTGGTCTCCCATCTCTACCACTTCTGACATCAACTCATCCTGGGAATTCTTCCAAAGTAAATTGCTCTCTCTCATGCACAGATTTATCCCATCTCGTCTTCAGTTGTCATACCCTTCCTCCCGTCCATGGTAAACAGAATCTTGTGGTGAGGCTGTTGCCCAGAAACAACTTGCCTTCGTCTCCTGGAAAGCAAATCCAACGGAAGGAAATCTCATTTCCTTTCACAAAGCCCGAAACAAGTGTGTGTCCACCCGCAGGAGAGCCAGGAAACAATATCTCTCCGTCCTCAAGACCGAACTCTCTTATCTGTCTCCCTCTTCCAAATCCTGGTGGCGTCTGGTCAAATCTGTTTCTGGTGTTTGTTCCCCTTCCATCCCCTCCCTTACTCAAACGGCTACACAGCTGACTCCGCACGTGAAAAAGCTGAATGCCTCAACTCTGTGTTTGCCTCTAAATCCTGTCTCCCAAACCCATCCCTCTCTGTACCCACCGTACCCAGTCGTACCCAGCTGCTCCTGGACTCCGTGTCCTTTCCTCCTGACAAGGTGGAAAAGTTTCTGTCAACCCTCGACTCTGATTCTGCAACTGGACCTGACAGCATCAGCCCACGTGTCCGAAAATCCTGTTCTTCCGCTCTTTCACTCCCTCTCTCTCTGTTCTCTTCACCCTCTCTTTTGCTCAAGGTCAACTGCCATCTGCTTGGAAATCAGCCAACATCCCCGCTTTACACAAAAAGGTGCAAAAACAGATCCTAGCAACTACAGACCAATCAGCGTTCTCCCAATTATCAGCAAAGTCATGGGCTCCATCATTGCTTCGGATATGAAATCTTTCCTCTTCTCCAATGGCTTGATCTGTGATCATCAATTTGGTTTCAGACCAGGTCACTCTACTCTGGACATGCTGCTTCTGCTGTCTCAACAATGGATGGAGGTCCTCAATGCCAAACAGGAAATTAGAGCCGTCTCCCTCAACATATCACGTGCCTTCGATACGGTCTGGCACCCCGCTCTGCTCACCAAACTCTCCTCCTTTGGTATCCATGGAAATCTCCACGCATGGCTGGCGGACTTCCTCTCTAGTCGAAGTCAACGTGTGGCCCTGAATGGGTTTCTCTCATCTCCTCTTCCTGTTCAGGCTGGAGTTCCCCAAGGCAGTGTTCTGGGCCCTGTGCTTTTTCTGGTCTTCATCAATGAACTCTCTGACTCTCTTGAAAATCCTCTCTATCTCTTTGCTGATGACTCCACTCTCTGCCGCTCCATTCCTCATCCCTCAGATCGGCAGTCTGCAGCCTCCTCACTCTCTGCAGACCTGGACAAAATCACAGACTGGGCAAACGAGTGGAACATGTCTTTCAATCCTGACAAATCTCACACTCTTAAGATGTCTCTCTGAAAAGACCGACTGGACAACCCTCCCATCTACTTTCTGAATAATCCTCTCCAAGAAGTTCTGTCAGTCAAGCTTTTAAGTCTCACTATCTGCCATGATCTTTCCTGGGAAAACCACATTTCCAAGCTGGCCTCCAAAGCCAGTCGCCGACTGGGCATCCTCCGTCGTGCGAAGTCCTTCCTTGGCACACCTGAGCTCCTCACCACATACAAGGCTTTCATCCGCAGATCAATGGAGTACTGCTCTCCCCTCTGGGCTGGTGCTCCTGCCTCACACCTAGCTCGCCTTCACGCTGTTGAAACCAAAGCTTTCAAAATCATTGGAATCTCCCACGATGAAGCTATCTCTGAGGGCCTTTCACTCACTCACCGCAGGCAGGTTGGTGGTCTTTTCGTCTTCTACCGACTCCTCTCCGGCCTTGCTCCCCCAGCTCTCTCTGGGCTCTGTCCCCCAAATATTCCTACAGGTCGCACAAGATCTGCCTGCAACCCTCTTATGGTTAAACTGCGAAAACCAAGACTCTCTGCTCACCTTCACTCCTTCATTCCTCTTTTCTCCCGCCTCTGGAACAAACTCTCTCACTCTCTTCAATCCCACTCCTCCCTCCAGGTCTTTAAAACAGCTGTTCACCACCATCTCTTATCTTCCCCAATCCAAAACCTTGATCTTTTCTACCCCCGCTAATTTCACCCCAAATCCACCTTTTTGAAATACCAACTTCTTTCCTGGAAGTCCTTGGTGTCCTTGCGTTTTATACCTATCCTGCCTCCCCCAAAGCCCTCTCCCTCCCACACATCTCCCGATGTCCCTGCTCTCAAATGTTGTGTTTGTGTGCTTCCTCCCCTTCTCTCCCCATCTTGTCTACCGCTCCCCTTTTTATATACTTTGTTTGCTTGTTTGTTTGATAACTGTTAGCTCTTTCACGAGCCTCGATTCTGTATACAAAAAAACCCAAAAAAAACACACATACACACACACACACGAGATCATGTTAGCCTGCTTAGCATGTGTTTGAGTCCCCCTCCCTCATTTGCACCTTTATGAAATGTAATATATAAATTCCCTGTTTTTTGTAGTTGTTTTTGTGATCAATCAGCCTGAATATTAAGTAAAACTTAATGGTTTCATTGTTCTCCTCAATGGCCACTAGAGGGACTGACTCTCTCAGCCACGACTTTCCCCCACGTGCTTCCACTGCTACTGATGCTTGAGCAATGTCCCGAACCCGGAAGTAGCCCTGACATCCCTGATAATGGGCAATACGTGGGGCTGGAGAATCTTCTGGCATACCTAGCAAACGGGCGCAACATCGCGGCAAACTCTGGCGTGTACGCTTCCAATGCCCAGAGTTGCCTTCATGGTACGGTCCAAAGCACTTGCCCACTTTCGCTCTACCATGTACCATTTCGTTGCTGTAAACTTCATTCTTCCCATTTCAGGTTTTAACTTATTTCCTTGCATTACCATGTGCTCCCAGAATTTCAGCAGGATGAACGGCTCCTCGAGATATTCAGCACGGATTTTGCGCTGCGACTTCTATGGGGCAGCAAGGGCGCCGAAGTGCCGCCCGCAGAACGTTATACCAAGTTTGAGCACATCCTTACAGTCCTTTCCCAGAAACTGGAGCCACCTGTTCCACAGAGCGAGCTCTAAGCTCCATCTCCAATCAAAGTGTCGTCTTTATTGACTTTGTGGTGGAGCCCAGACTGACTCGAAGACCATTGACAAATGGACTGGGGCCCAGTTTTCAAATCACACCTTGTTACTCAGCAAGCAAACCTCTTGTAAAGAAATTTCAGAAACACTTTTGCATAGATTCCATTATAAAAAAATAAAATAAATCGCATTTGCTCCTATATTTTCAAATGGAATGTGAAGAAGAATATACTTCATGCATTAATTTATTACAAATCTGTTTTATTTCATTTACAGCCCAGTAACAAATGTATATTACACAACTACAGTTTGTGATGAACAATGCGGACAAGTGAAAATTAAACTTTCGAATGCATGTCCAGTTAAAATGAAGCTACCGTTTTGTGGTCAATAAATTGCAAACTGCAGCAGTAATCAAGAACTGGACTATGTTTATATCCACACTTCTAGCATGCCTAGAAGCACTCTCTGTAGAGGTTCAGGAGAATTTGAATGTCACGTGGTGGTAGTCGTAGTGGTTTAAGGATGGGGAAGTATGATGCATGTCGAGAGTAAGAGTGCATTTAAGGGGACGTTTTCAAGCGATGTAAGAGAGTTTTCAAGAGAGTCGAGGGAGCCGTAAACGTTTTCCACACTTCCCTTGAACTCGTGTGATCAACTTAGCGGAAGTCTTCAGAGTGGATTTTAAATTTTCACAGTTGCAACGTCCAAAACTAGAATTCAAGTGGTTAATCATTCAGCATGCTGTGGACAGAGATTTTTTGTGTCCTTCTACATATGGTCTAACACTGTTCAAGTGGCACCTCTGTAATATAACATGTAACCAAAGCACAAAACACCAATGACAGGAAAAGGTACTGCTTCACAATAAGTAAATTTAAAGCGTGCCTCACATTAGGGGATAAGATGCTTTTTAAAACAACAAAGCTGGGGCACGTCAGATTGTTTTCATCAAAACCCTGTTTGCCAGTAACAACAAAACGATATTTTTTTCTTTTTTTTCTTATTTTTCGGTAGCCAAAATGGACTACACCAATAATCCTTTGGGGATTAGCGAGGAAGAAAGCCAGTTACAATCGGCTAGGCCTTGCTTGGCCTGGAAGTGCAGGTGAGCCCCAGTGGCTTAAAATGCAAAGATAAATATATGTCGGCTTATGTAGATCCAAGCGGTTACATCGGCAATGAGAGAACACGAAGGAACGTCACACGGAACCGGCCAAGCAGAGTGTTCTTGTGTGCTGGCCACAGATGAAGTGAATTAGGATTACGAGGCAGACCGAGTAGCACAGGTCTTGTGAGTTATTCCGAGGCAAAAGCACAATACCATTGCTACTGCAGCATTACCAACTGACCATGGGCCAGCAGTCCCTATAATGGCACAAACCTGGGTCTGTAATGAGGGCCCAGTACTAGCCCGCCAATCTGACAGGAAGCAACAAAAAGTACGAGTAACTAAATTAAACACTAATTCAAACTTTCCAAAGTCTGCTTCTATCTCAAAACTGCACACATGCGGATGAAGAGAAATACCATGTAAAAAAAATGCTGAATGTTGTAAAAAGAAATGTTAAAACAAAGCTCACAATGTGCAAATAATATAGTGATTATTTCGAAAAAAAAAGAAAAGAAAGAATTTCAATGCAAAAGAATCTGCCCAACACAAGCAGCCAACACATTTTTCGATATGTGTGCGACTTGATGGTGCAAAATTGGAGCAAAGAGAGAAGGATGGATCACAGGGCACATTGCACAGAAATAACCAGGCAGAAGGTTACCAAGAGATACTTACAAAAATGTTTTTTAAGCCTACATTCCCTGACCTCGCCGCTGCACGTTTGGGCAGTTGTGTCCACTTGGCCACCACTCTTTTCTACTTCACAAACAGATCCGACATCTACCTCTGTCTCTCACCAGCATTCAGAAACACAGAGACGGGAAGAGACAAGGCGATGGCGATAACTTGGGCATGAAGCACCGTCGCGGATACAACATCCGGAGTGCTTTGCTTAATCAAATAAACATACTGCAGGTTGATGTATCGAAGCGAAACGGGGGCAATGTGGATGAAATAAAAATCGTTTCATCCTCCACTCCCATCCTCTTCATGACAGAGCAGAAGCGATGAAACAAAATTATGAAACATGGCTGCACAATGTTGTCGAATCCCAAAAGGATAACTTATCAAAAGACGTGAGCGAGCATCCCCGACAGACTATCGACCTGTTAGACCTGCAGTGAGCAGGTGCATCGAGAGTCGCCACAAGGGACAAGTGAGCGAGACTGCGTGCATGGCAAGACGCCTGGGAAAGAATGGGCACAATGCAAACATAACACAAGAGGGTCCATTTTGGTGGCAGTGCCCTCATTGAGTCAGCTACCAGCATGAAGTCTCTTCTTCACTCTCCGTTCTTTTGGCCATGGCACCATGTCTGCAAGCCATACTGAGCTCAGTGTCCTGGTGAGAAACATGCAAACAAGAAAATTAGAATAATCATGAAACATGTGCAGCAATAACTTACTATTATGAGCCATGGTACTGTATTGTGAAAATCCAAGAGATTGGAAGCTCGGTAAGCAATACACCGCAAAGGAACGTGTTCCACAAAAGTACTTGCACAGGGCACATTGCACAAAAATAAACAGGCAGAAGGTTATTGGCCAATAAACAGGCTACAGTTCGTGATGAACGAATGCATTTGCACGAATGCAACGAATTCACCAATCCAGGCAAGTGAAAATTAAACTTTCAAATGCATTTCCAGTTAACATGAAGCTACCGTTTTGTGGTCAATAAATTGCAAACTGCAGCAGAAATCAAGAACTGGACTATGTTTATATCCACACTTCTAGCATGCCTGGAAGCACTCTCTGTAGAGGTTCAGTTTCATGATTGTGGTACAGGACAATTTGAATGTCAGGAAAAATGTTCTCAATGTTCTCAATTTGGGGCGCATGGGCACGAATGCTCTCAGTTCAGGTATGCATTACACAGTACACGACTTTTAAAATGACATATGAATGCTAAATGAAGCCTTCTGCGCAAGTGATGTGTGTGTGTGTTTACACTGACTCGCTTCGACTGGTCGGGCACTTGTAACCTGCCGTTGCAAGCATGAAATATGTGATTCAAATCATCTTTTAAACACAATTTTCAGCATTTAGACGAAAGAATGGATATTTCAAAATGGTTAACCATAATGGTTAACCAAAATGGTTCTGGTCCTGAATACAAATCGGACTCACAAAAATATAGGAATATGAGAAATATCAGTGGAAGACAGGAGTCGGTCCATTGACCATGCAATCAATTCATTGACGGAGCGATGAGGATTAGCTACGCAGTTCATCCGCGTAGATAACACGGTAAATATATGGAGGAGGTTTAAACTTGGCAACATCCTGTTTTAACAATTCCGACCACGGGCCTGGCAGATTATCTATATTTGTGAAATTTTATCGATTTTCCAGGAGTTTCAAAGACTTGGCCAAATCTTACAGGACTTTCCAGTAGTGGAAAATGATTCATCATTTTTCCAGGAATTTCAAGGAGTTTCAAGGACTGCGTGAACCCTGGGGAAGAATGAGCCATTCTAGTATTCTGCGTCTGAGTGGCAATACATCGAGCGTTGGTGCTGGATGTTTGCCAATCCAGCGTTGGCAAAGGAAAAACTGCCTCGGCACCCCTCTGCAAAAGGAATGCCTCATACATATATACATACATACATACTGCATGTATGTATGTATGTATGTATGTATATATGTGTGTATATATATATGTGGAAGACAGGAGTATTGCATGGTTATTAACAATCAACCGGATCACTCTATAAATGACATTCAAATCTCTGCCATTGAATATCACAAATCGATCACACACCACGATTCTGAAACGTGAGTCCTTTTGGATACACAAACTTCGGACAAAAGTCCCTCATGGCATAAAATTTGATGACTAAAGCATGTTCCTACATCAACCCAATCAAATTGTTAACCGTAACCCATTCATTCATTCATTCATTCATTCATTCATTCTACCTTTATATGTCATTTATATAAATATATAAATATATTATATGAATATAAATGGGATATGAATATATGCTTGTGTGTTTATGTATGTATATCTCTATATTTGTATATGCACGTGCACCCTAACTGTAACGCAAACGGTCACTTCCGTTGAACTTGGGGCCGGTGAGTGAACTTTGGCGTGGCTCTTCCTTCTGTATGCATTTTCTACACACATCACACATCTCACACACATATCACTATACATACTTGACTGATATACATGCCTGCTGTTTTTGTAGACTCAGAAGAAGACCTTTGTTGGTCGAAAGCTTGTCGACAATTAAAGATCGACGTCCTGAAGCTACGTCCGCGTCTTATTTAATCTAACGATTATTTATTCAATACAAATGAGACGCCCTGCTCGTACTTTGGAGTTTCTACTATTTCTTACAGTTGTATATATATATATATATATATATATATATATATATACCTATTCGAAGGAAAGATATTGCTTGCAGGATAAAAATGATATACATATATATATATATATATATATATATATATATATATATATATATATATATATATATATATATATATATATATATATATACATATATATATATATACATATATATGACTGGTAAGATCTCCAACCTTTAATTGAACAAACAATGACTCAACGTTTCGATTAACAACATGTGAAGCCACACGCCTCCGTTAATCTTCCTCAAGAGTGATAAAATCATCTCAACATCCCCTTATATGCAAAGTGGGCGGGGTATATGCAAAGTGGGGTGCGCAAAGCTGGACAGCCAATGAAACCGTATCACACCGCTCTCGTGAACGGAGACGTTATTGACCAAATTCAAAAATCAACCACATATTAACGGCCTAAAATAATCCTGTAAGCAATGCTGGATTATAACTCGTGTTTAGAAAATCAGGAACAATAATTACATTTTATTAAAAGTTAAACTTGTAAACAATTAAATTGTAAATTAAATTAAAACTGTAAATATATTAAAGCAAATATATATATATATTTTAAGATAAAATAAAATTGCCATAATATCAAGATCATCACATGTGGCCCTATGCGGTAAAGGGGAATGCCGGATGGAGGGGGGTTATAGGGGGGGATAGAATGGGGGGGGGGAACCAGAGGGGGGGTGGAAGCGGAGGAGGGGGGGGGGTTTGGGAGAGGGGTGGTTTGGAGGGAGCGGGGGGGAGGGGGAGGGGGCAAATTGTCCGAATAAAAACCTTGTGTGACATATTATGTGGACTCGTTGTTCAAAGTACGGAATGCCTGCTTCGTTTACACAAGAGTGGGTCAAACGCTACCGGTACGTCAACTACCTCTTGTGTGATCGAGGTAACAGTTTCTTCTGTGTGCCAAGCCTCCAAAACACGTTTTCTGTTTCTGTTGGGTGTGGAACCCAAAATATTAACCCAATCCCATAAAGGTGTGTGGCCTTCCTGAAGGCCGTGTTTGGCAATAGCAGATCTGCTGGGAAAATTACATTCAAATGCTTTTTGGTGTTCAGCAATACGTTGAACTAAGGTCCTCCCGGTTTCACCCACATACTCAGCTCCACAACCACAGGACACTACGTATACCACCCCTGACCTATCCTTCCTCGGAGGCTTGTCCTTGACCCTCATAAGGGCTTGGCGAAGGGTGAAAACCGGTGTGAAACTCACCCTCACTCCTGCCGATTTCAAAATTCTGCCGACCCTCTGTGAAACCCCCGGTACAAAAGGGAGAACACACAAACCCTTTGGTTGTTCTCTCGGTCTCAGCCTGTTGTGTGGGGAAGCCCTTATCGTTTTCCTGTTGGGTAGCAAGCTGTCAGGATAACCATTTGCCCTTAACACATTTTGAAGATGGTCCACCTCACTCATCTTGTCTTCAAAGGTGGATGGTAAATCACGTGCTCTTTTTGAGAGGGTGTGCACCACCGATCTTTTGTGTTCCATTGGATGGCAAGAATTGAAATCAAGGTAGCGATCAGTGTGTGTTGGTTTTCTGTACACCGTTACCTTTAAGGCTCCTTTGGGATCCCTTGCTACGAGTGTATCCAGGAAGGGAAGGGCTCCATTTTTCTCCTCTTCAATGGTGAAATTAATGGAGGAAAAAGTTTCATTTATGGTCTCATGTATGATGCCCACCTCATCAGAGTGACAGATGACAAATGTGTTTTTCACATCATCAGATGACATCTGATGACACATTTGTGGCATTTTGGCAATAGAGAGGCATTTTGGAGTGCAATGTTCAACCCAGTGTCAGAAATCTGGGTCTCCGTCGAAGGTCATGGGTCTTTCAGCAGGACAATGACCCCAAACACATGTCAAAAAGCACCCAAGAATGGTTCAAGACAAAACGCTGGACTGTTCTGAAGAGGCCAGCAATGAGTCCAGATCTAAATCCCATTGAACACCTGTGGGGAGATCTGAAAACAGCAGATGGGAGAAGGCACCCTTCAAATCTGGGAGAACTGGAGCAGTTTGCACAAGAAGAGTGGGCCAAACTGCCAGTCGAGAGGTGTAGGAAGCTCATTCATGGCTTTCGGAAGCGCTTGACTGGAGTTATTTTGTCCAAATGCTGTGCTACCAAATATTAAGTCGAGGGTGTCAATATTTTTGTCAATGCCATTTCTTTTTATTTTCTGATTTAAAAGGATATATTAAGTTTTTAATCAAAAACAAAGGTCTGTGATATTAACAGTGAAATAAATAATTGTGGAGGCCAAATACGTGTGTCAATTTCAACTTATTTTTAGAGAACATTGTGAGTTATTTGAAAAAAGTGCAAGGGTGCAATATTTTTGCCCACGACTTTGTATGTATATATATATATATATATATATATATAAATATATATATATATATATATATATATATATATATATATATATATATATATATATATATATATATATATATATATAAAGACAGCATGGCAATACACACCTGCAGCTGCAGTCTCTTTGGAGAGCGACACCTCGAGATAAGACGTGGGCACATAGCCTTCCTCGCCATCAGTGCGACGGACACGTGTCCATCCATCACCTTTGTCTTCCTCCACCAGCTGGAAGGTCTCATCCTCTCCCATTGGCATTGTACCTTCACTCTGGCCTATCCAGAACCATGTGAACAGAGAGAATGCATATCAGGTGAGTGAATATGTGCCTAATAAGTGGCTAAAAACGAACTGAGCAAAAAGATCAACATCATTTTCGGCTGTAGATTGAAATTAGGCAGCAATATCTTGCCTTCGAATAGGTACAACGCCTTGCACTGTCCCAGTACAGGAAGTGGTTCATCCTCATCAAAGTCGTCGTCATCATCGAGCGTAGCTGTAGGGACAGGTTTTGAGGCAGGGATGGAAGTGTTGGTTACAGGATTGGCGGATGGTTTCTGCTTTAAGGATGAGGGTATCGGCTGAGGTCGTTGAGCTGTCGACCCTTCTCCAGCACCCTCCTCAGTGTAGCTGCCATCAGGGCTACTTAGGGAGGAGGAAGGTAGAAACAGCAGATAATTAGACTTTCAGGAAAACATTTTGTGATCTCAGTTAAAATTGATATGCAGTGATAATAACTGTGAAAATGAAATATCTATTTATTACATACTCATGATGGGGAAAAGTGTGGAGGGGTAAATTATCACTCTAAAATACGCATTCGGTGTCTGTCTGTCTGTCTGTCTGATTTTATGACCACGATACATTCGGTTGATGCTCATCCAATCGCAACCAAACTTGACAGGGAGACTAAAGTTCACACGATGAAGGTTGTAGCGATTTAACTTCTCCCACACTCCAAGGGGGTTGCGTGTTGAGGTGTATATCCGTATCACGATAGCTTATCATGCCGTTTTTCGTTGTTACTTTGTTTCACCTTTCATTTTTGGGGTGGCACTGTTGCATAAAAAGCCGTTTTTTTACTGGCACATTTTGCCTTTATTTGCTTGTGTTTCAATTTAAATCCAGCTCAGTATGGTCTTTCTCTCTGTAAAGTAATACTACAGAATTATAACTGAACAAAACAAACAAATAAAGTGCATTCAAATTCTAGTTTTGGAACAAGGTTGGTATACAATCCTTGTATTTGAATCTCAATGAAGATATAAAACGAAGTGAAGCACGTGAAAAAAGGATATTTTGTAACACGTTGTTGTTGTTGTTGTTACCTCCATCATCGAAGATGAACGGAAGTTGTGTTTTCCGACCATCTGTGTGTCTGTGAGCAAGATATCTCAAAAAATTATGGACGGATTCGGACGAAACTTGGTGGACATGTTGGGTGTGTGAAAAGGAAGAATCAATTCAATTTTGGTGAAGATCCAAATCCAGTTCCGGATATGAGAATTAAAAAAGAAAATTTAAAGTGATTCTTCACCATTGAGAGATGAGGCCAAAAACGATATATATATAGCACGATATTTCAAAAAGTTGTAGACAGATTATGACAAAACTTGGTGGACGAGTTGATTAGGAGACAAGAACAAGCCGATTAGATATTGGTTCAGGTCCGAATCCAGATCAAGGCCTATCAGTGGGATAGAAACCATAAACTGTTCAGCCTGGCGGAGTATGCTCTCTACCGAGGGCCGTTGTTGCTTGCAAGCTCCGGAGTATGCCCTCTACAGAAGGCCGTTGTTGTTGTTTTCATGCTCCTGCCATGTACTTTTATATATTTTTCTGTTGCTTCGAGAAATATTACTATATATAATCTTGAGTGCTCCTTCCATGTCCTTCTAAACAAGGTTCCATGCTGTAATCGAATAATAAATGTTCCCGTTGGAACCGCTACATTTACCCAACATTCCCACTTCTTCAAACACAGAAAGACAGGCTTTTAAAACAGGCAACTTGATGATTAAATGGACATGAATTTTTGTTCCAAGTAAATCGATTATTCACTTTCCAACGGTGTTTGAACTCTATGTATGTACAATTGTACATGTATTAGGAAATTGGTGGGTGGACCATCGAAGGACACCCATTGGCTGGACAGCTCGCTTGGCTTCACACCACCCCTGAAAAAATGAATCATATCTATGCCATTTTGCTGCTCTGTTCAGCCCTTGATCGTGGTAACAGTAAGTATCTGGCTTGGCTCACTTTCCACCTATCAACATCATTTATTTAAAGCAACTTCGGTGATGGATGATTTTTTTTCTATCAACATCATTTATCAAGCAACTGATCAAATCCGATAAAACATGGATAGTAAATATAGAAATGTTGTATTTGCCATTTGAAGTTCTGTTATCACTTTTGAAAATAAATGTATTTATAAAATAATCATACTTTTTAAATTAAACGAAAGTGAATACACGAACCTGTGAGTTATATTCTTTAACAACTGAGCTGTGATGGTGGTGATTGGGGAAGGGGTAGGGTTTGGGAGTGGGGGAGTTTGGGCGGAGGAGGGAAGGGCTGCTGCCCGATTTCCGGAGCGATCGTGTTATTGAAGGTGTTGTTGTTGTTGTTGTTGTTGTGAAGGTAATGGGTCATTCTCCAAAAATAGTATATTTCATGTCCAAGCATAATCCCTTGCGAAACATTGGACCAAGGCTCAATATGTAATAATTTGAGTGGTCACTCAGATCTATGAAATGATAATGACAATTACTCATGAGGAATGACACATTTTCTGTCTGGAGTTCTTGAACTGATGAAACGACACTGGTGTTACGTGTCCGTGGCTAAAATCCCATTAGTGCACGTCTATTACCTAGCAAATAATATTTTTTACGGCCTAGCCCATCACGTAAACCATTCAGAAGTGTTTGTCCATCTGTATGTATGTACAGTGCACATTCAGAAAGTATTCAGACCCCTTCACTTTTTTCACATTTTGTTATGTTGCAGCCTTATGCTGAAATCGTTTAAATTCATTTTTTTCCCTCATCAATCTACACTCAATACCCCATAATGACAAAGAGAAAACAGGATTTTAGAAAGTTTTGCAAATTTATTAAAAAGAAAAAACTGAAATATCACATTGACATAAGTATTCATACCCTTTGCTATGACACTTGAAATTTAGCTCAGGTGTCTCCCATTTCTCTTGATCATCTTTGAGATGTTTCTACATCTTGATTGGAGTCCACCTGTGGTAAATTCAATTGATTGGACATGATTTGGAAAGGCACACACCTGTCTATATAAGGTCTCACAGCTGGCAATGCATATCAGAGCAAAAACCAAGCCATGAGGTCGAAGGAACTGCCTGCAAAGCTCAGAGACAGGATTGTGTCGAGGCACAGATCTGGGGAAGCCTACAAAAAAATCTCTGCATTGAAGGTTACCAAGAGCACAGTGGCCTCCATAATTCTTAAATGGAAGAAGTTTGGAACAACCTGGACTCTTCCGCGAGCTGGCTGCCCGGCCAAACTAAGCAATCGGGGAAGAAGGGCCTTGGTAAGAGAGGTGACCAAGAACCCGATGGTCACTCTGGCTGAGCTCCAGAGATCCTGTGTGGAGATGGGAGAAACTTCCAGAAGGACAACCATCATTGCAACACTCCACTGATCTGGGCTATATGGCAGCATGGCCAGACGGAAGCCAAACAGTTCAATCTTAGTTTCATCAGACCACATAATCTTGTTTCTCACAGTCTGAGAGTCCTTTAGGTGCTTTTTTACAAACTCCAAGCAGGCTTTCATGTGTCTTTCACTGAGGAGAGGCTTCCGTCTGGCTACTCTGCCATCAATTCAAAACCGTTAAGGAACGGCTGTCTTGGCAAGCACTAGCTAGCTGCTTGGTAAATGAGCAGACCTCCAACCCTTGTGGGGTACATAGATTACAGTAGATCTTCGCTCACTTCTGTAAGTAAAACTTACCTCACGGATGTCGGGATTCCTCAAAATTTCTTTGTTTAATGTTATAGACAGCATTAACGACTGTTTAAAAAGCTAATCATGTGTGTTTGTGGTTTATAATATTTTACAAGCTCGGCTATGCCGCTGTTCGACATTTGGTCTTATTTTTCTAAAAGTGATATTTAATTGCAAGCCCTGAAACTGCTCTCTTTGTCACGTGCAAAATATCCTGCACAGAATGCGAGTCATTTGATATCTGTTAATTTTCATTGCCGTCCAAGGATTCGGATTCTGTGTGTCTGGTGTAACAAGACCAATCAGAGCTGAGCTTGTGACTTGCTTTGCTGTGATGGGCCAGTATGCTCTAATTTGACTTTGTCTGGATATCTGACAGACCATATGTTCATAGTTCTGAGCTCTGTTTTGAGCATAGGCATCATCCCAACTGACTGGAAGAGGGGCCTTGTTGTCCCCCTCTGGAAAGGGAAGGGTGATCACCAGGACTGCAACAACTACCGAGGGGTGACGCTACTCTCGGTGCTGGGCAAGGTAATTGCTTGGATCACTCTTGAGAGGGTTCGCTGCCATCTGCTCGAACACCAGCGACTAGAGCAGTCGGGCTTTACACCAAAGAGGTCAGGCTGCGGTGCATCTTTGGGAGTGTCAAGATCTCTGACCTTGATTTCGCAGATGATACAGTCATCTTTGCGGAGGTGCTGGATACTCTTATGGGGGGGGGGGGGGGGGCTCCAGGCACTGAATGTGGAGGCAGAGCTGCTGGGATTACGGATTTCCTGGGTCAAAATCAAGATCCAGGCTTTCAATGACATATTGGATGCTGCTGTCTTGTCTGTGCCAGATTGTGGCAAAGATGTTGAGGTCACGAAGAGATTCACTTCCTTTGGCAGTGTTATTTATGTCTCCGCATGTTGTGAGCCAGAGGTTGATAGACGTCTGGGTCGAGCCTGGGGAGTCATGGATTCACTGGATCATGGGGTGTGGCGCTGTCAGTATCTATGCAGGAGGACAAAAGTCAGAGTCTTTAAGTCCTTGGTGCTTCCAGTCTTGCTCCATGCGAGATGCGAGACTTGGACCCTTACCATGGGCCAGAGAATGAGACTTTACTCTTTTGGAACCAAGTCTCTTCGGAGATTCCTTGGCTATCGCTGGTCGGACTTTGTGTCCAATGAGCGGTTGCTGAGAGAGACTCAGATGAGATTTGTCTCCTGTGTGGTCCGTGAGCGTCAGCTGCGGCTAAATAGACATGTGGCTCATTTTCCAGACGCTGATCCAGCTCACCAGATACTCTCAGCAAGGGAGCCTCGTGAGTGGAGGAGGCCAACGGGCCGACCGCGCGCCTCGTGGTTGCAGCAGGTCGATTGACATCTCAAGTAGATAGGGATGGGCCAGGCATCAGCATGGGCGATGGCCAGACGGAGGCCCCTGGAGTACCATCGGAAAGTGGATGCGGCGACGCGCTGCTCCAGCGCATGCTCCCATACCTGACCATATATTCCCTACCGGGTATGGCTCCAACGACGATGACAAATGCCGAGAGACAGAGACAATTTGGGCTAATATGGGATGTTGATCTCGTACGTCGTGAGCAATATCTGGTATCGAAGCAGCAAAAATACAAAAGCGACAACATAAGCGGTAAACAAAAGAGTAATGTCTGATAGAGAGAAAATAAGAGAATGAAAGGCATGGCAAAAGAGGCAGCACCATCCGTGGAAAGCCATGGCCAAGGGCCTGGTTGCATTAAGCATCTATAAGGAAATATTTGAGGATTTACTTAAACATTTCCTTTTCCTTTTCCATCCCTAAGTTGAGGATGGTTGCATATATGGATCTTCCTTAAGTTTTTCCTTGAAACATTCCTTAAAGTGATAAAGATAATAATTAAAATAATATGTGAAGATAATATGTTGAGGCAATGTTTCTTTTTCCAGAGTGATCATGTTATTGGAGGTGTCGTTGTTGTTGTTGTGAAGGTAATATGTTGTGCAGAAATTTGGTTTGTTGTAAAATGGCAATATATTCACTGCTCCAAACAATTGGAGATTTTTCATCAAGGAGATATTTGGTGATGGGAACTGTTTATATTCAAGCCTCGCTTTATTGGTGGAGGGTGATGAGAACACTGACGTAGACCTAAGACAGAAAACTGTTCATGTGTGCATATTTTGGGACTTATTCTCAGGGTTTTTCTTTGGGTTTATTGCGGGAATGGTTGATCCATGTGGCTCAGATTGAATGCCACAGTTACAAGAGACCAATATCGGGCATACATGGGGTGACTTGGAATATTTGCAGGTAACCTGGAGATAAAGGCGATTTGCAAGATGTACAATTTGACAGCAATGTTGACTTCAGGGAGGTGTGTAATATATTGAAATACTCCAAATCCAGTTCTTTCTAGAAGCACTACTGGAAGGCGAAAGTTATAAGTATTTCGAGGACAATCAGCTGAAAGTGAAGAATACACACACACACACACACACACACACACACACACACACACACACACACACACACACACACACACACACACACACACACACACACACACACACACACACACACACACACACACACACACACACACACACACACACACACACACACACACACACACACACACACCTTAACCACCGAGGTATGATTCTATTAATCCCATGAAGCCGTGTATTCTCTTGACAAAGTGCTCCGTCTGTTGCACGGAAGTTCCACGGGCTCAACTAGTTTTTATTATTCTACGGTAGCAGAAACCATTTGGAATGTCTATGACATTGTGGGCGATATTTTAAAAAATGTAAAAATACATTTGATTTATAAAACAGTATCAACTATATGCTTTAAACATAAATGATTATAATACTGTATGTAATACCGCTTATGTGTTTGTTTGTTGACTTGAATGCACTCCTAAACTGTTGGACAGAATGAGTTGAAATTTGTTGGTTTTACTTGGGGGATTCCCAGGAAGGTTATAGGCATTAAAAAAAAAAAATGTAAATGCATACAGTACAGCACCGCCTGGTGGTAGGGGAGTGTATTACAAGTCAGCTGTGGAGATGACTTGTAATTTTGTATTGTACACGTGGCATAGTGCAAGTGCTTTACTAATCTCTGCCAGAGGGAGGGGGTATTACGCTCCCATAGGGGGCGGTTTTTAGAGTACACTACTTATAAACAGCAATACATATAGGGCATATATTGGGATATGTTTTCCACACTTGATGGAACCCACAAGCCATTAATTTGACGTTAAAGCGCGGCGTTACGCGCGCTGCTTGCGAGCAAGGAGGAAGCGGACAAGCGGTAACTTATAAGCGTCTTTATTTCAGGAGCTCACTGTAACACTGGCGCGCTCCGGGCTGCGCGCCCGGTGTATATCATGAGGCCACGCCTACCCCTCGGGCGTGGCCACCGCCCACTTGGTGCGCGGAATGATGTCACCACGCCAGTGGGCTTTTGTGTCCGCCACACGCGCCCCCCCAGAATTCCCGCGCACCTGGAGGGCCAGTTTGCGGGGCAGACGAATGACGCGGCCGAAGCGCGCCCTGGCGATCGGCGGCGTCCGGGGTGCAGGGATGCCAGGTGGGATGCCCCTGGCTGCCCCTGGGATGGGTGCAGGACCGGGGGCGGCGTGGCGGCGGGGCTGGGCGGTGCCGGGGGTCCGCCCGCAGGGGGGCGGCCCCGACGTAGGGGTCGGGCCACTGGCGGTGGATGGTCCACGTCGAGGTGGGCCGGCTTGAGGCGGTCTACCGAAACGCGGTCAGGAGTACCGCCGATGTCCAGGGTGAAGTGCTTCGCCCCGGTCTCCAGCACGCGGAAAGGCCCGTCGTACGGGGGCCGCAGTGGTGTCCGGTGGGCATCGTGGCGGACGAAGACGTACTCCGCCGTGCGAAGCTCCGGGGCGACGTGCGTCGGTGGGTGCCCGTGGCATGCCGTTGGCACCGGGGCGAACCTCTGGGCGGTCTCTTGCAGAGCGGAGCGCTGCTGTGCCGCGGACCATGGTGCCGTGGAGTAGGGGAGGAACTCGCCCGGCACCCGCAGCGGTTGCCCGAAGACCAACTCCGCCGCGGATGCGTGCAGGTCCTCCTTGGGCGCCGTCCGGAGGCCCAGCAGGACCCAGGGGAGCCTGTCGACCCAGCCGCCGTCGCGGAGGGTGGCCCGGAGCGCGGCCTTCAATGAGCGGTGAAATCGCTCACACAGGCCGTTAGCCTGGGGGTGGTAGGCCGTGGTTCGGTGCAGCCGGACCCCGAGCCCCTGCGCGACCGCCCCCCAGAGCTCCGAGGTGAACTGGGGGCCGCGGTCGGACGAGATGTCTGAGGGGGCGCCGAACCGGGCGACCCAGGTGGCGATGAAAGCCTGCGCGACATCGGCCGCCGTTGTCGACGCCAAGGGCATGGCCTCCGGCCACCGGGTGGTGCGGTCCACCATGGTGAGGACGTAGGTGAAACCCCGCGAGGGGGGCAGAGGTCCCACCAGGTCCACGTGGACGTGGTCAAACCGGCGTTCCGGCACCGTGAACGGGGCCAACGGGGCCTGGGTGTGCCGGTGCACCTTGGCGCGCTGGCACGCGAGGCACGTCCTGGCCCAGCCGCGGACGGCCTTCCGGAGGCCATGCCAGACGAACTTGTCGGCGATCAGCCTTTGGGAGGCCCTCGCGCCCGGGTGGGACAGGCCGTGGATGGCGTCAAACACCTGGCGCTGCCAGCCCGCGGGCACGATGGGGCGAGGACGCCCGAGGGAGACGTCACACAAGAGGGCCGCGCCCGCGCCGTCGAACGGCACCTCGGTGACGCGGAGGCCCGTGACGGCGGTCCGCAAGGCCTGGACATCGGGGTCAGCGGCCTGGTCCGCTGCCATCCAGGCATAGTCGATGCTGAGGTGGACTGCGTGGGCGACGGCCCGGGAAAGGCAATCCGCCACCGGGTTGTCCTTCCCCGCGACGTGCTGGATGTCCGTCGTGTACTCGGACACGGCCGAGAGGTGACGCTGCTGCCGGGCCGACCACGGCTCGGTGACCTTGCCCATCGCGACGATCATCGGCTTGTGGTCGACGAACGCAGTGAACGCACGGCCCTCGAGCAGATGGCAGAAGTGCCTGACCGCCAAGTGAAGCCCGAGCAACTCGCGGTCGAAGGTACTGTAACGGCGTTCGGGCGGGCGAAGCTGCCGGCTAAAGAACACCAGCGGTTGCCAAGCTCCACGCACCCATTGCTCGTGCACCGCGCCCACCGCGTAGTCCGAGGCATCGGTGGTGAGGGCGATCGGTGCATCGGGCGCCGGGTGCGCGAGCATGGTGGCGTTAGCCAAGGTGAGCTTCGCGCCCGTGAACGCCGTGTCCATCTGCTCGGTCCAGGTAACGTCGCCTTTGCCCGGCTTACCTCGGAGAGCTTCGTGCAGGGGGCGCAGGAGCTGGGCGATACGGGGCAGGAACCGATGGTAAAAGTTCACCATGCCCAGGAACTCCTGCAGCCCTCTGATCGTGCGGGGGCGCGGAAACCCCTTCACCGCCTCCACCTTGGCCGGCAGGGGGACGGCTCCGTGCCTGGTGACACGGTGCCCCAGAAAATCGATTATGGCAGCGCCGAACCGGCACTTTGCGGGGTTCACAATCAGGCCATGCTGGCCCAGGTGTTCAAAGAGCGTGCGGAGGTGGCGTAGGTGCTCTTCGCGGGACGCGCTGGCGACGAGGATATCGTCCAGGTAGACGTAGACAAAATCCAAGTCGCGCAGGACGCTGTCCATCAGTCGCTGGAACGCCTGAGCCGCATTCTTCAGACCGAAGGGCATGCGCAGGAACTCGAAGAGTCCGAATGGCGTGATGACCGCCGTCTTCGGGACGTCCTCCGGCCTGACGGGGACCTGATGGTAGCCGCGTATGAGGTCCACCTTCGAGAAGAAGGACCTGCCCGCCAAACGGGCGGAAAAGTCCTGAATGTGGGGGACGGGGTAGCGGTCGGGAGTCGTGGCGTCATTGAGACGGCGATAGTCCCCGCACGGTCGCCATCGCCCGCCGGGCTTCGGCACGATGTGCAGCGGCGACGCCCAAGCGCTCTCTGAGCGCCGAACGATGCCGAGTCGCTCCAGGGTAGCGAACGCCGCTTTTGCCACCGCCAGCTTCGTCGGCTCGAGGCGGCGTGCCCGGGCGTAGACCGGTGGCCCGACGGTGGGGATGTGATGGGCCACCCCGTGCTTGACAGCCCCCGCCGAGAAGGTGGGCCGCGTGAGGGCCGGGAAGCCGGCGAGGAGGCGGGTGAATGCGTCCGCTGCCGGAAGCGTACAGACCAACGTGGCCGGAACCGAACCGTTCGGCAAGCCGCTTGGCAAGCCGCTCGTTGAGCTGCTCGACGAGCTGGGCAACGCACAAGCGAGCGAGCTGAACGTCTCGGCCTGGACAAATCGTCTGCGCTTGACGTCGACCAGGAGCCCATTAGCGCACAGGAAGTCCGCGCCAAGCAGTGCCATGGGCACGTCGGCGGTGACGAACGTCCATCGGAAAACCTGCCCTCCGAACCGCAGAGAGAGGCAGCGTTTTCCGTACGTACGGATGGGCGTCCCGTTCGCGGCAAGCAGCGCGGGGCCCCCACCCGCGGCGTGCTTGTCTGACGTGCCGGCGGGAACGACACTCACCTGCGCTCCCGTGTCGCACAGGTAACGGCGCCCGGAGACGGTGTCCGTTATGAACAGCAGGCTGCTCGAACGGCCGGCGCTCATCGCCACTATTGAGCGCCGGCCCGGGCGTTTCCCGACCTGTTGAAGGAGCATGGCGGATGACACTGCCGAGCTTCGTGGCCGAACTTGGCGTGGAACCAGCACCAGGTGGTGGAGCTGGAGGAGCGCGGCTGGCTCCGCCAGGCCGGTGGAGTTGGCGGGTTTCCCCGCGGTGGCGGTTTTCGCCGCGGCGGTGGGCGGGGCGTGGCGGCGGTCACGAGGTGCGTATCAGCATGCTGCGTATGCTGTATAAGCTGATGCCGTGGACCAGCAGCATCAGCAGCATCAGCAGCATCAGCCACGAGGGCCGTGACGGCCACGCCGACTCTCGCCCGTGTGTCCGAAGCGGCGAAGTACTTGTCCGCCTCGGCTGCCAATGCTCGGGGTTCCGTTAGCCCGGTCCCGGCCAACGCGAGGCGAACCTGCGCTGGAAGTTGGCGACGGAAAAGCGCCCGGAATAGAGAACCGGGGGCTTCGTCGCCCAACAGTGACAGCATATGGTCCATTCGGACCGACGGGCGCGTGTCACCGAGCTCGGGGAGATCCAGGAGGCGGTCGGCCCGTGCGTCGTCCGTGAGGCCAAACGTGGCTAGGAGTAGCCGCTTGAGTGTCTCGTACTTGTGGCCGTCCGGTGGGTGGCGAAGGACGGACACAACTCGAGCGGCCGTGCCGGGCCCGAGGGAGGCGACGACGTGGCAATAGCGCGTGTCATCGCCGGTGAGGCGCCGAAGCTGAAATTGGGCTTCGGCCTGGACGAACCAGACTTCGGCCTGAGCCTCCCAAAATTCGGGAAGTTTGATGAAGTTTGATGAAGTGAAGTAGTTGGCCATGGCAATGGCGTCGCGTGTGGAAGGATCGCTCCGGCAGATCCAACGTCGAGGGGGTCACCAGTAAAGCGCGGCGTTACGCGCGCTGCTTGCGAGCAAGGAGGAAGCGGACAAGCGGTAACTTATAAGCGTCTTTATTTCAGGAGCTCACTGTAACACTGGCGCGCTCCGGGCTGCGCGCCCGGTGTATATCATGAGGCCACGCCTACCCCTCGGGCGTGGCCACCGCCCACTTGGTGCGCGGAATGATGTCACCACGCCAGTGGGCTTTTGTGTCCGCCACAACGTGATCCTTTGTGCTAAACAAGAACAGGAGGACAAAGCAATAACTCAAGTAGCGCAAAATGGTACCTCTCTCGTTCTCCTGAGCCGTTATTGACCACAGTGCTGTTTCGATCAAATGAGCTACTTCGGCGCTTTCCAGAATCTGCCTTTACAGGAAGACGACCCTCAGCATCACACAGCCAGCCCTGCGGAGATGCATGCAGACGATTAATTTAAATGGCAGCAAGTGAGAAATCGAACAAAGGTATGTAATTCAATTTTAATAAAATAGTGATATTAAGATCATTAAAAAATATTCCAGAAGTTTAGCGTAATTGAAGCGGTCTTATACACCACCCTATTTAACATTCCCAAGTACTGCTAAACTGGAGGTTCTTGGAAGTGACAAATAAGCCGATTTGTGTTCTGCAGTGTTCAATATTGATGTAATTTGAGTTTCAAATTCGATTTCCTCAGTAAGATAATAAAATCACATTCACCTACACCCTGGGATAATTATTATTAGACAGAAAATGTTTTGGTTATCTTTGACTACTTTGTCACACCTTATCTAAGGCTGGTTGGGGGGCATAGGTCAAGCTCATTGGCCTTGTAGCGTACAGCAAACCACAGGTGGTGTGGGCAAACGCACACTCAGGAACGGGTGTGGATAACTTTAACATAATCCACATTTCAAGTAACAAAGTAAACTTTTGGTTAAATTAAAAGTGATTTCGGTTACATTAGACAACTTTGTCGAATTGTGTTTAAGTGCAATATTAAAGGAGGCTGCCTAGGGGCATTATAATATGAAGTTGTTCTGTGTGCTGACACACACACACACACACACACACACACACACACACACACACACACACACACACACACACACACACACACACACACACACACACACACACACACACACACACACACACACCACAATCGATTACCAAATTATTCACCTGAGTGCAAATTAGTCAGGTTCACTATGTTAACAAATATAATTTCGTTCAAAATTTTGGTAGATTAGCAAACCTGCACATTTTTGGAATATTCAGAGCATGGAGAATCTGAAAATCAATGTTGGCATTTGCACAGACACCTGCATGGCCGCCATTTTGGATTTTCAAAATGGCCGCCATAAAATACATATTTTGCGCGATCTCGGCTTCTAGTCAACCTAGAGACTTAATTAAATATGCTAATCCTATGTTTTCTGGGTCAAGGAATCCAATTAAGGCCTCAAAATAGTGCTCAGGATTATAGAAAAGCAACAAACAAAGGTAATTGAAAACCATTGTCTTTATATTTGTGATGTAGCTGTATTACATAATACATGATATTGCAAGTCCTTTGAAGTTATAGGTTGTTATAGGAAGTTATAGATAGTATCAGATTGAACTATAAGTCCTATACACAGGATCTACGAGGTCTATACCGTTCAGGAATATGCTTTTACAGATCTTCATCACTGTCCTGAGTGTCATTTTCGCAAAGGTGTCTACGCATTAATTTGTAAACATTAATTTGTAAACGCATTAATTTGTAAACATTTGTAAACATTAATTTTTGGATTCCTCATGCTCGGAATATTCCAAAAATGTATAGCTTTGCTAATCTACCAAAATTTTGAACGAAAAAACATAGTGAACCTGACTAAATTCGCTCATAAAAAATTATAGATCCACGAATTAGAATCGCCTTGGATATGTATATAACTAAAATAATCGATACCTTGTTCGAAATGGATGGGAAGATTAGTTCATCGAGCTACAAGCATAGTATACAAGAGGGCAGAAATGTATTTGTTTCGGAAAAAAAGTTCTAATTTGTTGCCAAAGAAGAAGAATGCAACAATATCTGTCAGTGCTGTGTTGCAGTGTTAAATGAACGGAAAAAAAATCACCTCAAACTTTTGCACTTCCTGCTGCAATTTCTCCATCTTTTGAGCTGTCTCTTGCAGTTTTGGCTCCAGACTGCCAGGGTCACCCATCTGTGGGTTTCTCAAATATACATCTTTCATCTTCAGCAGAGCTTCTCTGTAAAATACAAAACGTCGATAGCAAATTGCATTTCGCTGCCCATGATTTCCGTGTTTCTAAAATCGAATCCTTTGAGTAAAGTTTCCTTTTATTGGTTATGTTTAAGTCACTGGTGATGCAGATTGCAAAGGGTTTCATCCCAATCATGTTAACTGGGGCTCACTTTCAACAGTGAAATATCACCTAGAACAACCCCTCTTAATCTATAGGACATATATTAGACTTCTTGTGTTTGAGTTTGTATCCAGCTAGTTCACCCTCTGTCATCACCACCCTCCCTTTGGTCTCATTCGTCCCACTCTTCCTCCAAGTGGTGTCCCTCTACCTTGCTGTTGGTGTGTTCCTCCCTTTCAACTTTGTTCTTGTTTTGCTATGTTCTGGTCGATTCTGTGGTCTAGTTCTTCCACAAGCCTCAACTTTGTATAAAAATAAAAACCTGTAAGGAATTCTATCTAGAATAATTTCACTAGTCAGAAGTTAAAATTGCAAAGAAAATGCATGAATGAATGAATGAATGAATGATCGTTTTAAGGCCATTTTCCCCGCTGGAGCGGGGGTTAGCCTTGCGGGCCCCATGACAATCATGGTTCCCTGTTTGAGGCAATGTTTTTATGGCCGGATGCCCTTCCTGACGCCAACCCTTAGTCACCTCTTACGATGTGCAGGGATACGGTGTACCTATTCTAAATGCACACCGAGAGGACCCAAAAAAAGAAAAAACCCCAAAAAACAAAGGCAAGCTGGAGAAAGAAAATCTGCCAGTAAAATATCATTATCAAATTTTCCATTTGGCACCTGATGTTGATGGTCTTACTTGGTTAAACTAGAAACACCCGCTCCCTTAGGAAGCAGCCTGGGGGTGGGGGAGGGAAGTGCGGTTGAGGGATAGTGGGGAAGGTGGGGCAAATAAATATTTGTGTCATGGGTAATAATCCACCATCTGCAGCAGGGGTCAGTAAACTGCATGCACTGAACTGCACATGTACAGTAGAAATATTGTAAGTCGTTTCCCCCTCCTCCTCCCCACTACATATCACAGGGGAGAGGGGGTTGGGCTAATGACCAGACCCTGGGTACACACAACATGTATTCAAAATTAGGAGATCAGCACGATTGTGTTCTCCTCCTTCCCCCTATGATTTTCAGGTGTGTGTGTCAAATCAATTTTTTTTGAAATTCACTTTGACAGGATTCTCCAGAGATTGTTACCTCCGCCACTGAAGGTGGATGGAGGTTATGTTTTCACCCCTGTCTGTCTGTGAAAAAGATACCTCAAAACGTTGTGGACGGATTTGGACGAAATCAGGCAGAGATGTAGCGTATGTGACAAGGACGAAATGATTAGATTTTGGTGAAGATCCGGAATCGGATCCGGCTACTGGAATTTTTAAGTGATTCTTCACCATTGGGAGATCGGGCCAAAAACGACATATAGCACGATATCTCAGAAGGTTGTGGACGGATTCGGACAAAACTTGGTGGAGAGGATGCGCATGTGACAAGGAGGAATTGATTCAATTTTTGTGAAGATTCGAATCCGGATCCAAATCAGATAATTTTTTAAGTGATTCTTCACCATCGAGTGATGGGGCTAAACCGATATATAGCAGGTTATCTCAAAAAGGTATGGACGGATTTGGACGAAACCTGGTGGCCAGGTTGGGTGTATGACAAGACCAAACAGATTCGATTTTGGTGAAGATCTGAATATGGATTCTGATGAGAGAATTATTTAATTTCGAAGTGATTCTTCAACATTGAGAGATCGGGCGCAAAACGATACATACCATGATATTTAAAATAGTTGTGGACGGATTTGGACGAAACTTGGTAGATGAGTTGGTTAGGTGAAAAGAACAAGCCGATTAGATTTTGGTTCAGGTCCGAATCCAGATCCAGCCTAGCAGTGGGATACAAAAAATAAACTGCTCAGCCTGGCGGAGGTATGCGCTCTACCGAGTGCCTTTCATTACGTTTTTGGGGTGTCCATCTGCATCTGTGTGCCTGTCGGTGCGTGCTTGTGTCCCTCTGTGCATGCTTGCTTCTGTCTGTGCATGCGTCCGTCCGTCCATGCATCCGTGATCAATTTTTGGTACTGCGATAACTTGTGAAGCACGAGCAGATTTTCACTACCACAGTAACATGTGAACCACGAAAGGGATTTTGACCAAACGTGGTACAAAGGTGTATGTATTATGATGCAAAGATGAATGGATTCGATTTTGGGTTCAAAGGATCAAAAGTCATGCGACCTTTACCTGAAAATAATAGGTTTTAGTTGCCATGGTATCTTGTGAACCGCTAAAGGGATTTAACCAAAAGTAGCATAACTATGGAATTTTAAGAAGACTGTGATACAAAGAAGAATGGGTTAAATTTTAGATTCAAAAGATCAAAGTGCTCTCGCGAGATCACAGCGAGGTCACGTCTTTTCGAAGCTGTTCCATGCGCTCACGCTTTCAAAGCTAAGTGATCTTTCACATTTGTGTTTTTGGCGTATCTTTATCTTTCTTTCGGTGTATGTACCTATTGGGGTGACTTTAATAGGTTTCTCGGTGTTGGTTTTTCATACCTGTGTACAGAATCGTCGGTTTTTTTCGTATCGTGTATTCTGAGGCCTAGTGTAGTGCTAGTAGTAGTAGGCTACCGTGTCCTCAGACCTTGGCTTGAGGCTTTTGTTTTTTGTCTCAGCGGTTCTTCGATCGCGCTGCAACTACTGTCGGTCTCTGTTTTTCACGGTCTTTTCACCCATACTCCCTTGTTTTAAAATCTCAAAAAAAAAAAAAAAAATTTTTCCCTTCCCTGTTCTTATCCGCTTGTACGTTCTTATTTGTTCTTTCGTTCTTCGTTCTTTTGCTCTTTCGTTCTTCGTTATTTGTTCTTTCGTTCTTCGACGACGTTGTTCGAGATCACGTGATCAAGTTGTTAATACATGTTTCATCTGTCCCCTGAAGAACTTTATTATTATGTCATATTCTATAACACTTTTTCTACTTCTTCTATAAAAGGATGCTTTCGACTTGCTCACCAATTCCATTCATTCAAAAAAAAAATTCCATCTCTTACAGTGCATCTTTCATTCATTCCCTAAACTCTCCAGAACTCCACCCATCCTTCAGCGTCCTCAAACGTATTTTTGACTCGAATGTCTCAAGAAACTCATTTTGCAATAAATGTTCGTTTCCCATAAATCGTACACTTTTCAAAATCCAATCTCACCCCTCCCCTCCAAATCTTCCCCATCACCCATCTCTGTCAAATCTTCCCCCTTGCCCCTCCCCCCCAAATCTTCCCAAACACCCATCCCTTTCAAATCTCCCCCCCTGCCCCTTCCCTCCTAAACTCCCCCCACACCCCTCCCCTCTGAGACTCTCCCTCACTCCTCCCCTCCTAGACTCCCCTCTCACCCCTCCTCCTCAAAGCGTCCTCCCCGCTTCTTCCCCCTTCCAACTTTCACCTTCATCTTCCTCAACCTTTTGCCTCACTCTTCCCCCTCCTCAAATAACACCTCACTGCGCCTCACCCAAACACCATCAAACCTTTTGTCCGCCCCATTCTTCCCTTTCTCCAAGCTATTCTGTAATCTCTGACACACCTGCAACAGCTCTCCCTACCTCTTCCTCCTCTTCCACATCCTGCCCTACCGCTCCCCCCCCCCTGTTCTGTATCCGATGCTCCCCCTTCCTCTTCCTTAACAGTATGGACCTCAAACATCCGGGGCCTTCGCTCAAACTTAACTGATCTCTCCATACAGGTTGCTTCTGACAAACCAGACGTGATCTGCTTAACAGAAACCTTCCTCCTTCATAATGTCTCTGATTCCTTGGTATCTCTCCCAGGTTACTCCCTCCTCCGGTATGATAGACCTGAGCCTCGTTCTGGAGGTGGGGTTGCTATCTTTATAAAAAACTCTCTTCCTCACTCGCCCTGCACTGCCCTCTCTCCACCTCACCCCCAGGAATACCTTTGGCTACGGCTTCCCCTTCGCTCCCACCTTTTGTTCATATGCGTGTTGTACCGTCCACCAAACAGTGATGACTCCATCTACATCTCGCTGTCTGATAATATGGACCAACTTCTATCTACCCATCCCAACTCTCTCTTCTTCCTCATATGTGGTGATTTCAACTGTCACCATGCCAGTTGGCTGGGGGTGGGTACCTCTCTCACCAGCCATGGCTCTTCAGCAAAGGACTTCTGTGACTCACTGTGACTGACACAATCTGTCAATTTCCCCACACGGATCTCAGTCAACGGAGAATCTTTTCTTCTGGACTTGGTTATGACTAACTTCCCTGAAAATGTCTGCTGCTCTTCTTCTGCTCCAATCGGCTCTTCTGATCATGTGCTTGTTAAAGTGGACATCTCTCTGACCATTTTCAGAGAGCCTCCTCAGCGTCGACGAGTCTGGCATTTCACTCAGGCCAACTGGCACGGTCTTCAAGCAGCCATCAATCATCTGGACTGGTCTCCCATCTCTACTGCCTCTGACATCAACTCATCCTGGGAATTCTTCCAAAGTAAATTGCTCTCTCTCATGCACAGTTTTATCCCTTCTCGTCTTCAGTTGTCATACCCTTCCTCCCGTCCATGGTACACGGAATCTTGTGGTGAGGCTATTGCCCAGAAACAACTTGCTTTCGTCTCCTGGAAAGCAAATCCAACGGAAGGAAATCTCATTTCCTTTCACAAAGCCCGAAACAAGTGTGTGTCCACCCTCAGGAGAGCCAGGAAACAATATCTCTCCGTCCTCAGGACCGAACTCTCTTATCTGTCTCCCTCTTCCAAATCCTGGTGGCGTCTGGTAAAATCTGTTTCTGGTGTTTGTTCCCCCTCCATCCCCTCCCTCACCTTAAATGGCCACACGGCTGACTCCGCACGTGAAAAAGCCGAATGCCTCAACTCTGTGTTTGCCTCTAAATCTTGTGTCCCAAACCCATCCCTCTCTGTACCCACCGTACCCAGTCGTACCCAGCTGCTCCTGGACTCTGTGTCCTTTCCTCCTGACAAGGTGGAAAAGTGTCTGTCAACCCTCGACTCTGATTCTGCAACTGGACCTGACGGCATCAGCCCACGGGTCCTAAAATCATGTTCTTCCGCTCTTTCACTCCCTCTCTCTGTTCTCTTCACCCTCTCTTTTGCTCAAGGTCATCTTCCATCTGCTTGGAAATCTGCCAAGATCACCGCTTTGCACAAAACAGGTGCAAAAACAGATCCCAGCAACTACAGACCAATCAGCCTTCTCTCAATTATCAGCAAAGTCATGGAATCCATCATTGCTTCAGATATGAAATCTTTCCTCTTCTCCAATGGCTTGATCTCTGATCATCAATTTGGTTTCAGACCTGGACACTCCACTCTGGACATGCTGCTTCTGCTTTCTCAACAATGGATGGAGGTCCTCAATGCCAAACAGGAAATTAGAGCAGTCTCCCTTGACATATCACATGCCTTCGATACAGTCTGGCACCCCGCTCTGCTCACCAAACTCTCCTCTTTTGGTATCCATGGAAATCTCCACGCATGGCTGGCGGACTTCCTCTCTAGTCGTAGTCAACGTGTGGCCCTGAATGGGTTTCTCTCATCTCCTCTTCCTGTTCAGGCTGGAGTTCCCCAAGGCAGTGTTCTGGGCCCTGTGCTTTTTCTGGTCTTCATCAATGATCTCTCTGACTCTCTTGAAAATCCTCTCTATCTCTTCGCTGACGACTCTACTCTCTGTCGCTCCATTCTTCATCCCTCAGATCGCAGTCTGCAGCCTCCTCACTCTCTGCAGACCTTGACAAAATCACAGACTGGGCAAACAAGTGGAACATGTCTTTCAATCCTGACAAATCTCACACTCTTACGATGTCTCTCCGAAAAGACCGACTGGCCAACCCTCCCATCCACTTTCTGAATAATCCTCTCCAAGAAGTTCTGTCACTCAAGCTTTTGGGTCTCACTATCTGCCATGATCTTTCCTGGAAAAACCACATTTCAAATCTGGCCTCCAAAGCCAGTCGCCGACTGGGCATCCTCCGTCGTGCGAAGTCCTTCCTTGGCACACCTGAGCTCCTCACCACATACAAGGCTTTCATCCGCAGCTCAATGGAATACTGCTCTCCCCTCTGGGCTGGTGCTCCTGCCTCACACCTAGCTCGCCTTCGCGCTGTTGAAACCAAAGCATTCAGAATCATTGGAATCTCCCGCGATGAAGCTAACTCCAAGGGCCTCTCACTCACTCACCGCAGGCAGGTTGGTGGTCTTTCCGTCTTCTACCGACTCCTCTCTGGCCTTGCCCCCCCAGCTCTCTCTGGGCTCTGTCCCGCAAATATTCCTACAGGTCGCACAAGATCTGCCTGCAACCCTCTTTTGGTTAAACTGCCAAAATCTCGGCTCTCTGCTCACCTTCACTCTTTCATTCCTCTTTTCTCCCGCCTCTGGAACAAACTCCCTCACTCTCTTCAATCCCACTCCACCCTCCAAGTCTTTAAAACAGCTGTTCACCACCATCTCTTATCTTCCCCCATCCAAAACCTTGATCTTTTCTACCCCCGCTAATTTCACCCCAATTCCCCTTTTTGAAATACCAACTTCTGTCCTGGAAGTCCTTGGTGTCCGTGTGCTTTATACTTCTCCCTCCCCCCCACCCCCCTTCCCATGCCTCCTCCCCCCGGGCCCTCTCCCTTCCACACATCTCCCTGCTCTCGGATGTTGTGTTTGTGTGCTTCCCCTTTTCTCCCCATCTTGTCTTCCGCTCCCTCTTTTTGTGTATTTTGTTTGTCTGGTCGATTTGTTTGTGAAGTAAATGTTAGCTCTTTCACCAGCCTCGATTCAGTATACAAAAAAAAGAAGAAAAAAAAAGAAAAAAAAAAGGGCCTGACGTTAAGTACCCTATAATTGAAGATCTGGGTTACAATAATACCTTATGAACCATTCAAGAAACTTAAACCATACTTAACACACTTATGGACTGTAATACAAAGATGACCTGATTCAATTTTAGATTGACCAGGTCAAAGGTTAAGTACAACTTAAAAGTCATTTTGCAGATCACAACTTAAGTTAGAATCATATAATGTTGTCTCTTTTCTACTTATCTGTATTTTCTGTCTTTTCTATCTATCTTTATCTCTCTCTTTTTTTTGTTCTCTCCTCCTCCCATCCCTTCTCTCCTCCTCCCATCACTTCTCTCTCTCCTCCTCCCATCCCTTCTCTCTCACTCTCTCCTCCTCCCATCCCTTCTCTCTCACTCTCTCCTCCTCCCATCCCTTCTCTCTCACTCTCTCCTCCTCCCATCCCTTCTCTCTCTCCTCCTCCCATCCCTTCTCTCTCACTCTCTCCTCCTCCCATCCCTTCTCTCTCACTCTCTCCTCCTCCCATCCCTTCTCTCTCTCCTCCTCCCATCCCTTCTCTCTCACTCTCTCCTCCTCCCATCGCTTCTCTCTCTCCTCCTCCCATCCCTTCTCTCTCACTCTCTCTTCCTCCCATCCCTTCTCTCTCACTCTCTCTTCCTCCCATCCCTTCTCTCTCTCCTCCTCCCATCCCTTCTCTCTCTCCTTCTCCCATCCCTTCTCCCTCACTCTCTCCTCCTCCCATCCCTTCTCTCTCTCTCCTCCTCCCATCCCTTCTCTCTCTCCTCCTCCCATCCCTTCTCTCTCCCTTTCTCTCTCCCTCCCACCCTCGGGACCATTAATTTTTCATGTGACCTTTAATTGAGATCAAACGTAGCAGTGGTTGACAACCAACATGGGCGGAGGCATATCCATTGATGAATTCGTGTCAAATTCTAGTTTTTCACTCCCACAGTAATTTCCCTGTGGGAAAGGGTGTCTCTTGAGAATCACACACAAAATAAGACAACATAGTGAATAATTTATTTGTAATCCAACTTAATCTAGACCTTTTTCTGTATTACTACATTCCGGTGTTTTTCCATGTCACATATTACTTTTCCGTTTGAACTCGCCAATTCCGTGAATTCAGTCTATTTTCCATGTTCACGGAAAATCACTGGCTCTACAAGTTAATATGCGGCATGTATGTTCTTTATACCACTCGGACACTACATTTCAAAGGAGTGTTATCATTCCATTAGGAATTCTTGTGTATTTTTTTTTCCTGTATTTGTCTTTATAGACACAGGTTAGGAAACAGATTTCTTCTGCCCTTACCAAATACTATAAATGTATACGTATATTGTATGAATTCCACCTGAATAAATGTGTTATTTGATGGGGTTCATTGTGTGAACATTACTTTTCACAAAAACGGACATTTCACAAAAAATGGGGGGCGGAAGAGGGGCAAGGGGAGGTGGTAAGACAAACATTTATTAACTAGTGGGACAATTATACTTGTTAGGCTCAATTTAAAAGTTCTGTCTTTCTAAATGACTGGTCAAATTTTTGATATAAAAGAAAGCCCAAATGAGTCGTTGGATTTCACCCTACACATCATTTTATAAAATTAAAAAAAATAGAAAATTAAGTGAAATTTCCTATTTTCCTTTTTTATAGGCTCCAAGGCTCATGGAAGATCTGAGATAAATCACGTACACATGCAGAGAGATACATGAGAACACCAGAGTAGACTTTCACACACACAGCCACTGAGATTGGGGGAGGTGACATCATTCCTGGAGCACTCTCGGTACCAGTGATGTCATCTTTATGACATAGCTTTTCTCTCTGCATTCAGGGGGGCGGGTAGGGGTGTGAATCGAGGAGGAATTTCCTCTCCCCATGGATGCCAACGTTTGGAGTTTTCCATGCTCTATCCTTTAAATGCAGAGTATCAAACAAGGAAGGAGCACATACCATTTTATAAATCATTAGTATGACTCAGCCAGGGTTTGAACTGTGACCTCACAGACTCAGAGTAGACACTCTTAACCGTTATGCCACTGAATGTGCTGCTCATAATTAGCTATAGGTTATATTCAATGTTGCAAGATTTTTTTCTCAAACTGTCTAGATAGTAATGCATTAATAAAAAGGCCATAATGTGGCTCATAAACAGCTATATATTTGATTTTTGTTTTTTACAATTATGGCATGGCAGAGGTGGTATTTCCTGAATAAGGTATATCTGCCGCCAAAATAATACGCCACAATTTTCCTGTTTCCAATATCACAACTTGTAAAAAATGAAAGAAAAAGGGTTATTCTTTGTTCTGCCGTGGAGAGACCCAAGTTTGGGTCATATCACTTTTAGGGCTTTGGCCGCTGACATAAGAGAGGAATTTGTGGCACTAAGCATTTTACATTGGCAGCTCAGCAACTTGCAAGGTCGACAAGGACAAGGAAAGGCAGAAGGAAACGAAATTCCTACCTCTGGTCAGATTCTTTCTTAACATCCAAGTTCAGTTCATCAATTTTCTGGTGTAGTTTCTTCCTGCGCTGCTCAGGAGGAAGGTGACTGAAATCTTCAGCGATGATACCCTGCCAAAACAAGGCCCACAAAACAAAGCATGTGCATCAATAAATCATAGGATTTGTTGCCTCTTTTAACAGACTACTGCATATATTTCCAAAACAAACAAACAAAACAACAAAAGGTTTTGAAGCAGCAAATTGAAGGATTCACAGGCATAAGCCTATCTTTCTTTGCAAAAGACTACCCAATTTCTGGTCTAACTAACTTGGTGTAACAGTGAACAAAATTATATCGCAGTGTTTCCTTCAACTAGATGTGGAGCTCAGGCTGGCTATTCTATCATCTTGTGGACTTGCTCATCAAAAAGATAAAGCCATCACACCACATTCAATAAACTAGACCGGCACTCGGTAGAGCGCATACCTCCGCCAGGCTGAACAGTTTATGTTTTGTATCCCACTGAAAGGCCGGATCTGGATTCGTATCTGAATCAAAATCGAATCCGCTTGTTCTAGTCACCGAACCAACTCATCCACCAAGTTGAGCCATAACTCATCCACAACTTTTTTTAAATATCATGTTATATATCGCTTTTCGCCAGAGTTCTCAATGGTGAAGAATCACTTTAAAAATTAAATATTTCTCGTATCCGAATCCATATTCAGATCTTCACCAAAATTGAATCGATTCAGTTTTGTCATACACCCAATCTGTCCACCAAGGTTCGTCCAAATCCGTCCACAACTTTTTGAGATATCGTGCTATATGTCGGTTTTAGCCCTATCTCCCAAAGAAGAATCACTTTAAAATTCTCTGATCCAGATCCGGATTAGAATCTTCACCAAAATTGAATCAAATTTTCCTTGTCACATACAGTACGCAACCTCTCCACCAAGTTTCGTCCAAATCCGTCCACAACTTTTTGAGATATCTTGCTATGTATCGTTTTTGGCCCGATCTCCCAATGTTGAAGAATCACTTTAAAAATTCTACTAGCCGGATCCGAATCCGGATCTTCACCAAAATCTAATCATTTCGTCCTTGCCACATACATTACCTCTCCGCCAAATTTCGTCCAAATCCGTCCACAACTTTTTGCGATATCTTGTTCACAAACAAACAAACAAACAAACAAACAGACAGGGGTGAAAACAACCTCCATCGACCTTCGGTGGTGGAGGTAATAATGGCATTTTTGTCAAAGATATTTGCCACAAGGCTGATGCAGATGTTGAAAAAACAATTTCCCAATCCGTGTATGTGCAAGTGCCATGCAGAGTCCAGTTACATTGTGCAGCAATTATATTTACACACCCAAAAGACAACCGTGAAGAGGTTAATAGATGCAGAGTCTAACAGCAAGGAGGAATACTTTAGTATGTTAAAGTTAATGATACACAGCAAGGTGATGTTTGTCAGGTTAGACTATTGAGCAAAACCAGCGGCCGAGTGTAATTTTAGCAACAATGATTAAGAGTTGTTGGAAAACGCAAAGCTTAAAATAAGCAGACTATAATCAGCTATATTTTGGAGAAGATTACAGAGATTTGCAGCCAAGTTAAATGCAACTCACCCATCACCAATAAAGTATCCCTGTTATCATGAACCACAAATCTCAGCACACTGGCTTTCCACAACGCTATGTAGTCGTGCAGTGCAAGTTGCGCGAGAGGAGCTCAAACAAAATGCAACATGATGCGGCACATCATGGTAACCAAGCCTTACCAGCCTCAAAGAGAGCTTCATAGTCTATAAAAGAATCCATCAGACAGAATAATAATAATAATAATAAATGACAAAAGAAAACAAGTTAAAATTACATCTATGTGCCTCTTTAAGCAAATACAGTACCACCAAAAAGAGGAAAATAAAACGATATTCTTACAAATGCATAATCCTCTTTACCCATCAAGTAGTAGATCATATGGTAAAAGTCAGTTTTTGTAATCACTTCCTTCTAATCTTTCAGGAGCACATTTAATAAACACCATCCCATACTTTCTCTTGCGTCTGATAATCTCATTTACCCCCACAAACTCTGCCTTCCTCTCTACCTATAGATCTGTTTTTCCTCAATGTCGTCTGTTTGTAACTTGTCCAACTGTACTCTTCAACATTGCTGTCAATCTTTCTTTGTTGTCAAGCTCTCCCATGAACTTTAACACCAGTATTAAAAAAAAAAAAGTCCTACGCAAATTACATTTTTCATTTATCCTGGCTGTCAATATATCCTGGCTTGACTGTACACCAAGGCCTTGTAAGAATAAAACAAGTTAAACTACAAAGCATACCAAAACGCAAAACATGTTGGCATCTGCTTTGTACTCGAGCTAAATATGAAGTAAACAATAGATATATATATATGTATATATATATATATATATATATATATCTGGCACTAAGCATATATATATATATATATATATATATATATATATATATATATATATATATATATATATATATTTATATATATATTTGCACATTTTATTTATTTGTGTTTTCCACATTCTCATAATAAAGGTTTGTTGAAGATTTGATGACAAAAGCTCAGATGGTAAAAAGTTATGGCCAGACAGACACACAGAAGCTCAATGGTAAGTAAATAAATAAACATGGAAGCAATTTAAAAAAAACAGCCATCTCATACTTGACGCGCTATCATTATGTACCATTATTTATCATAATTTGTATGTACCATTAGTATTATCATTACAACTCTGGCTGTTACTGAAGAAGCCCTGAACACTTCTGATCGTTTTTCCTGCCGAGAAATCAACAGTTTACAGGGAGGATCCTCCATGTAATCAGCTTTTCCACAAGCAACCATGTTTCCATAGATGAAAAAACTCAAATAGTGAAAAAAAGTTACGGACAGGATTGGACAGACAGATAGACATACAGAAGTGATTGCAAAACCTTGATTACAAAAAGGCCACAAAAACAAGAAAAGGTTAACGAAGACAAAATATAATAAACAGCAAATATGGTGCAGATGAGATGAGTTTTAGTTTTCAAAATAAAAAACAACATCAAACATCTATGTCTCATGTGCAGGATTATATCTTAGGAAGCATTTCAGACAGTCATTTTAGTGATTATAAGTCCACCAATTTAATATCTACTGCTTAATAATGGAAAAATCCAAGCCAGGTCATAATGGTAATACGGTACATTTAAGGGTATTGCAATGAGCCAATTTTAATTTTTTTGTGAAAGTTAAAAGCTTTTATTCCTGAAATGGTACAAGTAAACACAAGTGAGAGAAGTTGGGATGAAAAAGCCAAAAATACCAATTTGAAAGCATTTTTGCCCTTTGACAATTAGAGTGTTTATACGATTACAATCGAGTCCTGGTACAACAAACACACGGGCAATGATCTGCACAATAAACAGCAAAATAACAATAGACAGGAAACAGGAATAGAAAAAAAGGATCCAATGAGAGAGAACGAATAAATAATTGCAGGGTGAGGGAAGGTGGGGAGGGGGGGCTGCATCTCAGAGCATGTCACCCTTTTTAATTAACAGAGACACAGATGAGTGTTCCCATTCCAATTCGGTAGTGGAAGCTGAAGATCCCATGGTATATTTTGAAAAATGTAGGTGATTGTGTGCTGCCAAATTTGCTGGCCAAATTCTCGGCTTGGATGGGGTTGAGGAAGAAGGAAGAAGAAGTGCATGGAAGAAGTTTCGGGAACTGAGTGGCGTGCTGATGATGAGGGGAGTGTCGTTGAAGCTGAAGGGAAAGGTGTATGCTGCATGTGTGAGAAGTGTTATGATTTATGGGAGCGAGACATGGGTAATGAACGTAGAGCAGCAACGAAGGCTGGAAAGAGTGGAAATGCGAATGGTTCGATGGATGTGCGCTTGTGCGGAGTATCATTGAGAGAGAGGAAGACAAATGATGAATTGCGAAAGATGATGGGAATATTGCCTGTGATTGATGCTGTGAAGAGGAACAGGTTGAGATGGTTTGGTCATGTGTTGAGGAAGGATGAAAGTGACTGGTTGAGAAGAGTGATGGAAATGAATGTAGAAGGAAGTAGAGGACGGGGAAGACCGAGAAAGACTTGGCTAAAGATGGTGGAAGAAGAAATGCGGGCAAGGGGGTTAACAAGGAGAGATGCAGAAAATAGGGCAAAATGGAGAAGATTGTCATGGGGACCGCAAGGCTAACCCCCGCTCTAGTAGGGAAAATGGCCTTTAAAATGCATGTTGTTGTTGTTTGTTGATGGGGTTGGTTGAATACTAAGTTTCACCTGCAGTAGATGAGACTGCTGGAGTGTTGATATGATATACAGGGTGTCAGAAGTCTGGACCCATAAGAGAAAATACACTACTTTTAATTTATTAAATGCACAAATTCAGTCCCATCAACTTGCGTACACAATCATTATTGCACGTATGTCTCTTTGAACGTTTCGTCCGCACAATCCTTCAGAAAGTTTCTTTCAGCTTTTCAACATGACAAACCAAGGATTTCAGGTATGCCCACAGTAAAAGGTCTAGGGGCATTAATTCTGGGCAATGTGGGAGGCATTCCACCAGGTCACGACGTCCTATCCACCTCAATGGTATTGTTTCATCCAGCCAGTTTCGGACAGTCGTGGCCTAACGTGGCAGTGCCCCATCCTGTTGAAACAAAACTTTTCTCAACAGTAGTAAAAGCATAACGTCTAAATAAGGAACCAAAAACTCTTGTAACATTGTGAGGTAGCTCGTACCAGAAACATTATCTTCGTAAAAATAGGGGCCGAACAGACCATCACCATGAATAGCACACCACACCATAATTCTGGGATCATATTGAACATGAGCTTCATCAGTCCAATTAGGATTCTCATCGCTCAAATATCGGCAATCATGAGGGCTGATACTCCCAGTCAAATAGAACGAGGCTTAATCACTGAAGATGATATCAGGTAATAATGTTGGTTCTACATCAAGTCTATGCACTACTCACTCACAAAATTCCATATGTCATTCGGCATCTTCTGCATGAAGAGCTTGAAGAAAGGTAACTCTACATGGGTGGTATTTCTTTGCCTTTAAAATCCCTGAAACGGAAGGACAGCTAACTACCACTTCTAGACATAATTTTCTCAATGATTATTTTGGGCTTCTTGCAACCACAGCAAGAACATTTTAAGAATTATTTCCATCTGTGGAGGAGCGAGGACGACCAGTACGAGTTTTATCAGCGATACTTCCAACTCACTTTCCATCTCATCACAATGCAAACAAGAAAGAGCAATCAGAGATTGCAGACCCTCGCCAGGATGTTTTCAGTGGGTTTTTTTTAAGGCTATTGTGTTAAAACAAATATGGCGGCCGAACCACGTGACCGATGACATCATAATTTTTTTTTCTCCACCAATTTATGCCTACATGACGCTCAAGAAATTTCATCTTGATCGAATGAAGTTTTGTACTTGTCGAATTATGACGTCATAATGGAGGTACATATGACATCATCATTAACATATTTTATTCCACATGGAGAGTTCTTTACAATGAGCCATGTCTCAATTTTTTCTATTAAGCACTTTCGGATATATAGAGGTGCAAAATTTTTCGGCTTTTCCAAGATGGCGGCCGAACCACGTGACATATGATGTCATAATTATCATTTAAAAATTCTACAGGTGGAGTTGCACCAATGGTGAAAATTTCCTGTCAAGCGCACCAATGGTTGCAGAGAAAATCATATTTATTCTGTGCGGACAAACAAACAGACAGACAGACAAACAAAGACAAACAAACAAACAAACGGACTCAAATGCAATACCCTCTCCTCAGGCGAGGGTAATTAACATGTCATTAAACGTATCAAGTTTTATTTTAAAAGGTAACATTTGTCACTTAAAAAGTATAGTTGATTTGATAAATACTGACTACCGACTCATCTCCGGCCTTGCCCCCCCCCCCCCCCAACTCTGTCTGTGCTCTGTCCCCCAAATATTCCTACAGGTTGCACAAGATCTGCCAGCAACCCTCTTATGGTTAAACTGCCAAAATCTAGGCTCTCTGCTCACCTTCACTCCTTAATTCCTCTTTTCTCCCGCCTCTGGAACAAAGTCCGTCACTCTCTTCAATTCCACTCCTCCCTCCAGGTCTTTAAAACAGCTGTTCACCATAATCTCTTATCTTCCCCCATCCAAAACCTTGATCTTTTCTACCCCCGCTAATTCACCCCAGATCCACTTTTTTGAAATACCAACTTCTTTCGTGGAAGTCCTTGCAGTGTCCATGTGTTTTATACTTCTCCCACCTACCCCCCAAGCTCTCGCCCTCCCACAGATCTCCCGATGTCCCTGCTTTCAAATGTTGTTTGTGTCCTTCCCCCTCTCTCTCCATCTTGTCTACCGCTCCCCTTATTATATGTTTGATGTGTCTGTTTGATTTTTTTTGTGTGATTAATGTTAGCTCTTTCACGAGCCTCGAGATCTTGTATACAAAAAAAAAAAAAAAAATTAAAATTTAATCATTATTATTAATATATTTTGCAGCAATGCTCATTTTGTAAAATCTTTAATAAATTATACCAGTGCGTGATTATACACAAATGCAGGTCAACCTTCAAATTCATTTTAACCACCAACGTCATTGACTATCTCTTGCTTCTTTGTGGGTCTATTATTTTATGAGAAAACTGGTTACACACTTTGCTGACTAGCTTCATTTATTCGTGCAGTATTGGCAAACAAAACAAACAAACAAAACGCAACAGGAAACCATACATACTTATGACCAAAGTTAAGGACAGCACCAAGTTATGCTGCACAAACACATGAGCTACATTTGTCCAGTTCATGTGGTGTCAAAGTGTCATCCACATCAAAGCGGTAAATCTGCATTCTAAAGCAACAGCTGGGACTATAAAAATCGGCTTGTATGGGGAAAGGTTATAATTGGGGAGATGGGTGCAACAAGTGTTATCATGGTACAATGTAAAACAGCTGATGACTCTCCTTCAAGCATTGCTCACAGGACACTAGCACAGAAAGGAATCCTGTAAAATGAGGCAATTCTCTGTATGTCTGATAATTATCGAATCGAAAACGGCTGGGCCAGTCTCCACCAAATCTTGCATACATGCTCAGTTACCCAGTGTCAGGTCATGGGTACAAAATAATTCCCCCCCATCACCACCGATGAGAATGGGGAGAGTGACTTGCAATATTTCTGAACAGTGACTGTACAAGGAGAATAGTGCAAGTGGTTTAAAGACTGACCCCTGCCGGAGGGAGCGGTATTACTATTACTATGTGTGTATGTGTCCGTCCATCCTTCACACGAAGAAGCTAGAACTTGAGCTTTAATGTAGCAGTTTCTGCTGTTGTAGAATAATAAAAATGGTACTGTTGGAAAGCTAATAATTGAATTCTTTGGTTGGAAAATGAATAATAGATTTTATAGTCAGGTTCAACATGTTAACAAATATGATTTCGTTCAAAATTTTGGGATTAGCAAACCTGTACATTTTTGGAATCATCAGAGCATGGAGAATCCGAAAATCAATGTTGGCATTTGTACAGACACCTTCATGGCCGCCATTTTGGATTTTGAAAATGGCCGCCATAAAATACATATTTTGCGCGATCTCGGCTTCTAGTCAACCTAGAGACTTAAATATGCTAATCCTATGTTTTCTGGGTCAAGGAATCCAATAAAGGCCTCAAAATAGCGCTCAGGATTATAAAAAAGCAACAAACAAAGGTAATTGAAAACCATTGTCTTTATATTTGTGATATAACTGTATTGCATAATACATGATATTGCAAGTCCTTTGAAGTTATAGGTATGGGTTTATAAAGCAAGAAAGCAGCCTTGTTAGTATCAGGTTGAACTATAATTCCAATACACAGGATCGACTAGGTCTACACCGTTCAGGAATATGCTTTTACAGATCTTCATCACTGTCCTGAGTGTCATTTTCGCAAAGGTGTCTATGCAAATGCCAACATTAATTTTGGATTCCTCATGCTCTGAATATTCCAAAAATGTATAGTTTTGCTAATCTACCAAAATTTTGAACGAAGAAACAGTGAACCTGACTATTATTTGGAACAAAAATTTGTGTCCGTTTAATCAAAAAGATGCCCGTTTTAAAAGCCTGCCTTTCCGGGTTTGAATGGGAGGTAATGCAGCAGTTCCAGCAGTAACATATATTATTGCATTACAACAGGAACCATTAAGGAGCAACACCAACAACCACAGCCACAAGCAACAACCACAGACATGACGGATTGTTCTTGTCACCTAACCAACTCATCCACATAGCGTTGTCATAATCTGTCCACAACTTTTTTAAATATCATGCTTTCTTGGCACCATTTCTCAACCCTAACACACCCAAACTGTCCACCAAGTTTCGTCAGAATCCGTAAATAACTTTTTGAGATATTGTGCAATACTGTGTATCGTTTTTGTCCCTATATCTCAATATTGAAGAATCGCTAGAAAAATTATAGTATACTGATCCGAATCTAGATTCGGATCTTGACCAAAATAAAATAAATTCATCCTTGTCACACACCCAACCTGTCCACCAAATTTCTTCCAAATCCGTCAACAACTTTTTGAGATATTCTGCTCACAGAGGGACAAACAAAAACAGACAGGGGTGAAAACATAACCTCCGTCCACCTTTGGAGGTGCAGGTAATAAAGCTAAAACTAGAATGGCACTCAGTAGAGAGCCACAGCCAGGTGAACAGCTTACGTTTTGTATCCCAGAGTAGACCAGAAAAATCACAATACAGAATCACATTTAATCAAAATTATCCATCCACAACTTTTTGAGATGTCCTGCTATAAATCGTTTTTGGCCCTATCTCCCAATGGTGAAGAATCACTTTAAAATTTCTACGAGCTGGATCCGTATCCAGATATTCACCAAAATTGAATCGATTCTTCCTTGTCACACACACAATCTGTCCAACAAGTTTCGGCCAAATCCATCCATAACTATTTGAGATATCCAAGTATCTCAAACCTATATGTTGGTTATTTAACCTGTATGTTGGTTATACAATCAAAGATAACCTATATGTTGGTTTTAGCCCTATCACTCAATGGTGACGATTCACTTTAAAAAAAAAATTCTCATATCCGTATCAATATTCAGATCTTCACCAAAATCTAATCGAATCGTGCTTGTCACACACCCAACCTGTCCACCAAGATTCGTGCAAATCCCGTTTCAAAACGTTTTGTCCAAATCCCATGTTTCACCCAAACCCACTTACTCCACTTCCTTCATATCTCAATCCTCTCCAGCCGATACCTTTCCAATTCTAGTTTTCACCATACTCCTTCAACCTCTCACACCAGCCATGGCACCTCAGCAAAGGACTCCTGCGACTCATTGGGACTGACACAATCTGTCAATTTCCCGGCCCGGATCTCAGTCAACGGAGCATCTTCTCTTCTAGACTTGGTTATGACAAACTTCCCTGCAAATGTCTGCTGCTCTTCTGCTCCAATCGGCTCATCTGATAATTTCCTTGTTAAAGTGGACATCTCTCTGGCCATTCTCAGAGAGCCTCCTCAACGTCGACGAGTCTGGCATTTCACTCAAGCCGACTGGCACGGTCTTCAAGCAGCCATCAATCATTTTATTTAAAAGAAATCATTATTTTAAAGAAATTTTAGCTCTTACACGAGCCTTGATCTTGTATACAAAATAATAATAATCTGGACTGGGCTCCCATCTATTCTGCCTCTGACATCAACTCATCCTGAGAATTCTTCCAAAGTAAATTGCTCTCTCTCATGCACAGATTTATCCCATCTCGTCTTCAGTTGTCATACCCTTCTTCCCGTCCATGGTACACTGAATCGTGTGGTGAGGCAGTTGCCTTGAAACAACTTTCCTTTGCCTCATGGAAAGCAAATCCAACGGAAGGTAATCTCCATTCCTTTCACAAATCCTGGTGGTGTTGGCCTAGCGGTTAGGGGGCCGGCTTGGGATCCTAGGATCCTGGGTTTGAATCCCGGTCAATTGCTAAATTAACACCAGGGGGGTTGACTCAGCCTGTCATCCTTCCGAGGTCGGCAAATTGAGTACCAGCTTGCTGGGATGAATGATCCCGGTGTGTACCCCGGTTTAGAATAGGTACTCCGTATCCCTGCGCATCGTAAGAGGCGACTAAGGGTTGGCGTCAGGAAGGGCATCCGGCCATAAAAACATTGCCTCAAACAGGGAACCATGTTTGTCATGGGGCCCGCAAGGCTAACCCCTGCTCTACCGGGGAAAATGGCCTTAAAACGATCATTCATTCATTCATTCTTTCACAAAGCTCGGAACCAGTGTGTCCACCCTCAGGAGAGCCAGGAAACTATCTCTCTACTCTCAAGACTGAACTCTCAAACCTGTCTCCTCCCTCCAAATCCTGATGTCATCTGCTCAAATCTGTTTCTGGTGTTTGTTCCCCTTCCATTCCCTCCTTTACCTCAAATGGCTACACAGCTGACTCCGCACGTGAAAAAGATGAATGCTTCAACTCTGTGTTTGCCTCAAAATCTTGTGTCCCAAACCCATCTCTCTCTGTACCCACCTTACCCAGTCGTATCCAGCTGCTCCTGGACTCTGTGTCCTTCTCTCCTGACAAGGTGGAGAAGTTTCTGTCAAACCTCAACTCTGATTCTGCAACTGGACCAGACGGCATCAGCCCATGGGTCCTAAAATCCTGCTCTGCCACTCTAGCTCACCCTCTCTCTGTTCTCTACACCCTCTCTTTTGCTCAAGTGCATCTGCCGTCTGCTTGGAAATCAGCCAACATTACTGCTTTACATAAGAAAGGTGCAAAAACAGATCCTTGCAACCACAGACCAATCAGCCTGCTCCCAATTATCAGCAACGTCATGGAATCCATCATTGTTTCGGATATCAAATCCTTCCTCTTCTCCAATGACTTGATCTCCGATCACCAATTTGGATTTAGACCAGGTCATTCTACTCTGGACATGCTGATTCTGCTGTGTCAACAATGGATGGAGGTCCTCAATGCCAAACACTAAACCAGAGCTGTCTCCCTTGACATATCACGTGCCTTTGACAATTTGACATGGTCTGGCACCCCGCCCTGCTCACCAACCTCTCCTCTTATGGTATCCATGGAAACCTCCACACATGGCTTGAGGACTTCCTCACCGGTCGCAGTGAACATGTGGCCCTGAATGGAATTCTCTCCTCTCCCCTTTCTGTTCAGGCTGGATTTCCTCAAGGCAGTGTTCTGGGCCCTGTGATTTTCTGGTCTTCATCAATAATATCTCTCCGACTCTCTGGAAAATCCTCTCTATCTCTTTGCTGATGACTCCACTCTCTGCCGCTCCATACCTCATCCCTGAGATTGGCAGTCTGCAGCCTTCTCACTCTCTGCAGACCTTGACAAAATCATAGACTGGTCAAACAAGTGGAACATGTCTTTCAATCCTGACAAATCTCACACTCTTACTATGTCTCTCCATAAAGACCATCTGGCCAACCCCACCAATCTACATTCTCAACAATCCTCTCCACAAAGTTCTGTCACTCAAGCGTTTGGGTCTCACTATCTGCCATTATCTTTCTTGGGAAAACCACTTTTCCAAGCTGGCCTCCAAAGCTAGTCGCCGACTGGGCATTCTCCGTCGTGCGGAGTCCTTCCTTGGCACACCTGAGGTCCTCACCACATACAAGGCTTTCTTCCGCAGCTTGAGGGAGTGCTGCTCTCCCCTCTGGGCTCCTGCCTCACACCTAGCTCGGATTCACGCTGTTGAAACGAAAGCTTTATGGTACCTTCCCCCCTTCCCTGCCCCCTCTCCCCAAGCCCTCTCCCTCTCACAGATCTCCTGATGTCCCTGTTCTCTACTGTTGTACTTGTGTGCTTCCCTCTCTCTCCCCGTCTTGTCTCCCACTCCCTTTATTATGTTTTATTTGTCCTTTTATGTTTTTTGTGATTAATGTTAGCTCTTTCACGAGCCTCGATGTTGTAACAAAAAAAAAAAATCCGTCCACAACTTTTGGAGATATCTTGTTCACAGACAGACAAGCAAACAAACAGACAGACAAACAGACAAGCAAACAAACAGACAGACAGGCAGGGGTGAAAACATAACCTCCAACCACCTTCTGTGGCAGAGGTAAAAATATGATCACACTACTTTCTCTCTAATTCCCACTCCTGTCTGATAAAAGCAACTTACCACTTATGTAATATACAGGTACACATCTTCTGGGATGGCACAACAGTAGGAATGGAATGACTGACTGACTGAAGGAATCAGTCAGTTTTCTGAATATATGGGTTCAGCATTATAAGGAACACATCTCTGTACAAATACCAATAAAAATGATTAAATTGACGAAAAAAGTGAAAATAGTTCAAATGCAATTTTTTTTGTGCCCCTCATTGTTTTTATAATTAAATAATTTTCAAGTCAGCAAGTCTAGTTCGGTGACCAGTCATATGGAATTGCCCTTTAAAATGCAATATATAAAAGCTACAATGTGTTTGATGATCTAAATGCTTTCAGTAAAGCTTGAGCACCATGCCTTCAGTTATCACACTTACCCCTCGCTTTAGACTCCTAAAAGAGGGAAGCTTCGACTTAGTGGCGGATGCCACGTCGAATGGCCAAGTGCCTAATTCCCGGTGTTGGTGCCCCGGGGATGCTTGTTCATCCAGTGGTTGGGGAAAGGGAGGGGGCTGCTTGTGTGGAGGCAGCGGTGGAGGGTGGCGAGGAGATCGCCAAAGAGACATGAACTGAAGAACCAAAGCAGGAAGGAAAATATTGACCAGAAAAAGGAAGGGAGAAAAAGGGAAAGGAAGAAAAGAGAAAACTGTGACCGAGACTGGAGGAAGACTGCAAGGAAAATGTAGAGGAAATCAAAGTAAACATTTATTACTTTTTGCATGCTAAAGGTAACTGGTGTGAATAATCTATTGGTCATAGTAGGTAGGAAAGATCGGTCTCAGACCAAACTTCAAATGATACGCAAAAGCTTCGAAATTCACAAGATGCCAGTGAAACAAAACGTGTCTATATTAAAATAATAATAACATGTCAACTTTTAACACCAGAATAGCTTCATCAATAATTATGTTTGTATACGAGGAAGAAGGAAAAATATGATTACAGACATTAAATTTGATGTCACATTCAAATAGTCATATAATATCCCAAGAAGAGGCTAAATATCCGAATGCCTTATACAGCGTGAACATTTGTCAGGGACTATGAGTGGGGATGAGTGTTGGGAGAGGGGGGGAGGGGGTAAAAGGAGGTTTCGACTGTAATCTAAACTCTCCCCATGAACGTAAACAGGTAAGAGAGTGCCACAATATGAGCAATGGCGCTTTTGCCACTACAATTAGAATGTGACACATCCAATTTATTAATGTTACTGAAAGGGACAACCTCGGCATTTAACGTACCAGGTGGCCCAATTATATATCCACAGTTTTGAACCTCCATAATGATATTGCTAAGAAACAAAATAAAACAAAATTTGTGCAAGATATTGATACAAATTTCAAGTTTGTATTGTACAAATTTTATTGAAATCAGATGGACAGAAAATTAGTTATGAATTTAATTTTCAAGCAATATTCTGTTGCATTCCAAAAAGCCTGGTGTTGGCTTAGCAGTTCGGGTGCCGTCTTGGGATCCTAGGATACTGGGTTTGAATCCCGGTCGATTGCTGAATTAACGCCAGGGGGGTTGACTCAGCCTGTCATCCTTCTGAGGTCGGCAAATTGAGTACCAGTTCACTGGTAATTCCCTGTGTGTCACAAGAGGCGACTAACAGGGTTGGTGGCAGGAAGGACATTCGGCTGTAAAACATTGCTTCAAAAAGGGAGACCACGGTGCCCAAAAAAGGCCAACCCCCGCTCTGCGGGGAAAAATGGCCTCTAAAGGCATTTCTATTCTGCTGCATTCCAACTGTCATTTCTCCGAAAGCTGCTTAAATCCACTCTTTCAGGTCTTAAATGTTCGCTGGTTGAGTTGCGTTAACCTAGTTGATTTACCTAAAATTTGTATTATATAAACTATAAAATATGTATCAATATCCTTTAAAAAGTTTTTGATTTTGTTTCTTAGAAACAGAATTATAGGGTTTCAAAATTGTGTATAGATACATGGGCCAACCTGTATATTGGTCTGAGTAAAAAATAATTAAATATAATGACCATTAGATAAATACTTTTTTAGTTGTTTTTAATTTTTTTTTTCCCATTATTTTTGTTGGCCACCATGATCTTACTATACTTAGGAAAGAATATGAAACGTTTCACCATATGACGACAGATACTTATGTCTCGCCATAGAGGTGACCCAGCAAAGCGTTTGACACCTCGTGAAGGCTAATGGAAACGTGAGTACCAAGCATCTGCTTGCGTGTACAGCAGTTGTGCATTACTGATAATTACATCACATTAAAAACATTCTCTGTAGTGTCACCGAGCTTAATTTAGTTGTTAAACATTCAGGAATAAAAACATTTAACCTCAGTCACATTATTCAGGAACAGACAGCCAATCTGAATGACCATTTCTTGGTTGCAAACTTTTATCGTTTTACCCTGACCTGCTGGTTCTTGAATGGATAAATATTTTGCATGGTTGTTTACACAATGTTTCCTGTGCTAGTGGCAAGGTTTACAAACTGTTTAAAATGTGGTTTTTAAGTTATTTCCACTCCAACATGGAAATCCATACATGAAATTGAAAATAAATGCACACTTTATAAATGGCATACAAATAATGTAATCAGATCAAGTTAAAATGTAAGTTCAAAATTACATTTTAACTTGATCTGATTCCATTATTAATTGCTGGAGACCTCAGACTCAAAAAAGGTCTGAGTATACACATACAGTATAATCTTCAAGACATATTTCTCCAAGACAGAATCTTTCTCAAAGGTCTGTGTCGGTATGTGTTGGTGAAGAGGCAGAAAAATGGATGGAAATAACAGAAACAAGTGCAGATGGAAGTCCATACAAAGTTTGCACATCCTGTACATTCAAAGTACACCCCCTTCCCCGACCCCGATGCCAATGCCAAATAAATAAATAACATATCCTCAAGCGCACGGCATTGCCGGAGCGCCGAAGGTGCCTGGCAATGCTGCCGTGCAGCCCATAGAGAAGGTATTGTGAGGGAGAGGTGTACAATAAATTGATTGATTCATTGCATAATTAAAATAAATAGATAAAAATCGTAAAATAATTAATTTCTTAATCAATTGGCTAATAGCATACCTAAACTACCACCCTTTCATCTGCATCTGTAACGTATTGACAAATAATTAATTAATTAATCGAATTATTAAATAATTAATCGATTAGTTGATTAATCAATAAATCAATAAATCAAAACTACCTTTTATTGCCAAATCACTTGGTCAATGTCATGTCCAAATATCAGCTTCCAAGCTCAAAAGGTGCCTGAGATATTGCCCAGATGAGAAAGAAAATAAATAAATACTAAATAAATCGATAATAATTGAGTAATGAATCAATTAAATGATTGATCAAAAAATAAAAAAATAACATTCTTGCCAAAGCACATGCTCACTATTGTGCCCAAATTTCAGCTTCCGAGCTAGCTCAAAGGATGGCCGAGATATTGCCCGGACAAACAAACAAAAAAACAGAGTGAAAACTGAGTACTCCCTTTCGGCACACATCATTGCCGGGCCCCATTCAGTGCTCGGTGATGACGTTATGCAGCACCTGGAGATGGAATAGGAAGGGAGCGGTGTACAACTACCTTTTTTCAACTGCTTCCCAGGGTGGTTTGCATACATCTACCAATATGCCTCTTGTTGATTCCACTAATTACAGCTAAATATAGTTATGCTAAAATAAATAACCTCACAAAACCCTCAAAACAGGTTTTAAAATAAGGTCAAATGAGCTGGAGAGCTCGCCCACCAATTTTATCATTCATGCCCATGATTGAAATAGTGAAAGAACGAACATTTCAGTTCGACTCCTTGGTGTCCTTGGAGTGACTTCTCTCTTGAAAATTTATATTGAAAAATCAGATTGACACCATTTTTTAGGTTTGAGGAGGTCACTTCTTGGAAAACTATCATAAATACAAGCCTTTCGTCTATAATCTGGAATACAAAGACAGCAAATTGTTTGTACATCCTGGAAGCTGTACAAGGCTGCCACAACCTCAAACGATATTTAAAAAGTGGTTTGGAAGTTGGATGTCTGCAGATAGAACACCAGCTAGCCCATCACCGTTGGCCCAATATCCAAAAAAATGTACCAGGATAATTAAACTTTAACATACTCCACATGATGCAGCACAATGTATGCTAATCACACAATTAGCTATTATCGTTTGTCCTTTTGTAATAAAACATAGCCTGGTGTTGGCTTAGTGGTTAGGGTGCCGGCTTGGGATCCTAGGATCCTGGGTTCGAATCCCGATTGATCGCTGAATTAACGCCAGGGGGGTTGACTCAGCCTGTCATCCTTCCGAGGTCGGCAAATTGAGTACCAGTTCACTGGTAATTCCCTGTGTGTCGCAAGGAGCGACTAACAGGGTTGGCGGCAGGAAGGGCATCCGGCCATAAAACATTGCTTCAAAAACGGGACCACAGTGCCCAGAAAAAGGCCAACCCCTGCTCCGCGGGGAAAAATGGCCTCTAAAGGTGGTTCCTTTTGTAATAAAACATTGATTCAAAATATAAATAAATACACACAACAGCAAGACTCATAAGACTCACAGGGCCAAATTTACGAAAGGCATTTAAGAGTTAGACACTTGTGGAATCGCTAATTGTGCGATGATCAACCGTTCAGTTAGTCGCCAATCACATCCGAAGAGTGATTATTTAATGCGGATCAAAACCTAATAACAAGCGTTTAAATAACAAATACACTTTTACACATCGGCGAGGGCATGTTTAAGAGCCTTGAAGCAAGCATTGCATGGCTTACTGGGATGGCGATTTACATGGGACGGTGAATATGGATGTGTTAGGAGTGTTTGAATAAGTTCAAGAGGAGGCAGAAGTGGACAGGAATAGGGCAGTACGCCGACATGTATTGAGAATCTCCGAGGATAGATGAAATCCTCTGGATAAGTATGACAATATCAAATTTGTCCTGAGTTACAGACTCTCGGAGAAATCATTTCATTTTCTGCTGAATTTAGTGGATGAATTTAGAAGATGACCTGGATTAACCTACGATGAGGAGCAATGCGCTGAATCCTCTCCGACAATTGTCTGTGGTGCCACTATTTTAAGAAAGTGCATAATTTTGATTGGATGTTGGAGTTATGTGTGGTGTTTCATTGGCTGATCGGCTGTTCAGACGTGCACAACCAATTGGCTGTTTATCTCCCGTCATAAATTGCTATCTTAGGTGAATTTTTTTCATCTTCCAAACACTACAAATAGTTTGGCAATTTACTGTGGAGCAGTTCATTACCATATATGAGTGCATCTACAATAATCGAATCTTCTCCAGGTGCCTTTTCATGAATTTGAAGGCAAACTGGATCTTATGGCGAGCCATAAATGGGCTGGTTCATGTCTTGGTTACTTTTGGTGTTATTGGAATACTGATAAATTGTCATATTTTAGGGCAAAAATCTCAGTACCTCATATACATGTTTGTAGAATTTTAAGGTTTAAAGCTTGTGCTCCTCTTCATTTCCTTAAATTACAATTTATTCCATTTCAAAGTTTCTTCATTCTTCCAAAATCTTTTTATTTATAATCTCATTAAGTTCAAAGTACTGTATTCATGTTTTACCTCCACCACCGAGATGTACGACTTGGGGAGGTGACAAGAACAAGCCGATTAGATTTTGGTTCAGATCCAGATGCAGACTGGCCTATCAGTGGGATACAAAGCATAAACTGTTAAGCCTTGCGGAAGTATGCGCTCTACCGAGTGTCGTTCTAGTTTCTGACTGTTGTGCCTCGTTTCAATTCTCTGTTCATTCATTACGTTTTTAGTTATATCCGAAAAACTATTTTGGATGGAAGGCTTGAGCTTATGGAAGAGTGACGTGACAGTGAAGGTCAGAAGATCAATGAAGGCAACACAGTGCAACAGTAATCCAATATGTGGAAGCAACAAGAGGATTTAAGGAAAAGGAGAGAGAAGAAGCAAAGGAGATGGGGAGACATAGCTGAGGTTAGTGATGGTGGAAGAGATCACATACAGGGATGGAGATTGACCTGAATTAGTGGTATTCTGCAAACGTGAGGAGGTAACGGAAAGAGTGGGATTTAAATACTAACAAAAAGAGTTCCACAGATGGAGGATAAAGAGAAACAAACACGAGGAACAAATGTGTCATGAAAGAAAACAAAAAGAGGAACAGGGCACTCACCTCAGACCTTATGGTTGAACCTGAGGATGCCATGTTGTCTATTGCATGTGCTTGTGCCCATGGGTTGTGTCAGAAGAATGTGCAGCAAAGTCTCCTGGAACTCATACCACTTGCAGAAAGTCTGTTCCAAACTCTCTGGGTCAAAATTTGAGTTACTTACTCTTTTCAGGTGGGAGACCAGTTTTCCTGTTATTTCATCTTCGATGGGGGTATTTTAACCTCCACCAAAGGTACATACTAAGTATAATCAAGTGCATTACAATGTGTTAAAAGATTGGCTTAAAGCTTAAAGTTTTTTTGAGATCTCTTGAAAATGAGAGTTTGGAATTGCAAACCAAATGAAAAGCAAGTACTGTGAAATCCTGACATTCACGGATTCGACACTTGCGGACCCTGCCTATTTGCTTTTTGTAGAATTTTACCTGCTTCTACATTAGCGGCCCCAGTGCTCTGGCTATTCACAGTTTTTGCGGGCAAACATCATGCCCACCCACCCACGGATCCCCAACATTGTTGCTATTTTCTGTTTCAGGAAAAATACTGGCTCACGGAGACCATTGAAAACCCTCCATAAGGAGGGGAAGATGGAGGGGAGAAGAATATTCTAGATGAGTTATGACATGGGGAGTGGGTTTGCTTGGTTTCTTGCATAATTATTTTATCATTTATTTTTGATCGCGTACCGCAAGTGATTATTTGATTATATATCCGTTTAGTTTTAAGTCTTATGATTTATTTCGTCCACACACGCTTAAAGTATCATATATGGTGTAAATCTTACGCTGATCAGTGAGGCTGGATCATGGTACGGTAAGTAAAAATGAACTTCTATTTTGGATATAAAATATAATGAAATTCTAGCACAAGGACTGTGATGCCAGGATGTTTAAAATTATGCAATTTAAACTCAACATCTAATTTCGTAAGACAAAACAGAATACCATATCTTCGTTCAAGCTTAAACTCTGATCAGTTAAGACGGCAACTATTTCTGGGATAAAGACGTGCTTTGGGGATCCCACAAGATCGAAGCAAAAACAAAGGGGTCATTTTCAATAAAATGAATTACACTCACGGTAAAATAGTGAGCTAATTTTTTTGGAATTGTAGTATTTTTATTTGTAAGCATTTTTAATGAAACTGTAAATATTAACATTTATGTTAATCCACATTTATGTTACTAGCAACAGTACCCGCCCTACGGGCGGGGCTTCAATTGGGAAGCCCAAATGAAAAGGTAAAATATCAGAAATTGAAGGCTTTTTTATTTTAAACGATTCATATAAACATCCATTGAATCATATCACACGCAAATCATCAAAATCTAAACAGTACATGGCTAAACAGTATATGGACGATCACGTACCACGTACGTCTCGCGTCTCGCTCGCTATCATGTTGTCCCGATAATGATCCTTCCACGGGTTCACTTACGGAAACCTTGTTACGACTTTTACTTCCTCTAGACAGTCAAGTTCGCTCATCTTTTCGGTGCACCGGCACGAGCCGAAAACGGCCCGTGCAGGGGCTGATCCGAGGATCTCACCAAACCATCCAATTGGTAGTAGCGACGGGCGGTGTGTACAAAGGGCAGGGACTTAATCAACGCGAGCTGATGACTCGGGCTTACTGGGAATTCCTTGTTCGTGGGACACTGTCTCAAGCCCCAGTCCCCATCACGGATGGGGCTCAGCGGTCTACCCGAGCCTGACGGCGAAGGGCAAGGTACACGCTGGCCCGTCCAGTGTAGCGCGCATGCGGCCCCGGACATCGAAGGGCATTAAACGTTCATTAAACATTAAACGTTCATTAAAGGATTACGAAACGAAAAACATTACGAAATTACGTTCACACCGTCACGTCAAACACTACCGTGAACACATACATCGTCACAACATCGTCACAATGAGAACATCGTCACAATGAACGTTATGCGAACGCGAATGTTATGCGGGTGTCCAAACCTGAGAATGCTGGAGACCAAAGCTGAAATTGGGAAAACTAAATAGCCTATTTTACTCCTGGAGATCCCAGGATTATCCACCCAAAATATCTTTGTGATCGGTTCAGCAGTTTTTACGGTACCTTTGAACAGACAGACGGACATTTGGTGAATTATAGTAAGATTGAACTTCAAAAAATTTCCCTTATGAATCATGAAACTCCGTGAACCTATATCCCTTTTCCCACTGAAGCATTGCCCTGACATTCTGGGATTTGTGGTAGTTTTCAGGAAAGGAGCCCCCACGAATGTCGGGGTTCCACTGTACCCATTTTACAGAAGTGGAAGAAAATTAAAGAATAAAGAAAAGAAAGATGAATCATCCAATGTACAGAATGAAAAGCATTTCCAAGAATGAGATTGGAAAGGACGGAAGGTCATGGGTATCAGTACTTTGTTGGAAACTAGATTAATGAGGGTAAGCTTTTTTAGAAAGGATTATTTACACCAAATGGAAAAGGTAATTCAAAGAAAAAGCCAAAATACAAGGCAAGAGCCAAATCAGATGAAGAAACACTTTAAATAGGGAAGTGTTCCTGAAAATAACAAGAACATCCAGCTTTTGTAGCTTTTATCTAAATTGGTATGTCACGACATGATGCACAGCAAAGGCTGTACTTTGTATTTTCTTATATCTTAAAGATAAACCAATATTGTTGGAATACAATAATGGTGGAGCATCAAGGCAAATAGACTTCATACATTTGTATGATTCTATAGAAAACAAACATCTACACAACAAACAGATCAAATGGAAAAAGGCAATTTTTACAGCAAATGCATGGGTACATGCTAAAACAGGCCAAAGTACCTCAGGTCATCATTATGAAAACTGTTGGACTCAGTGAACAAAAGGAGAATGCAAAATGAGGAAACCAGTCAAGTGGCAAAAAGGCAATTTCAAAGAGAACAAGAACAAGAACAATTTTAAAAACAAGTTGACTTGCATGCATATGTGACCACAAGCCACAGCCACTGCTTTGCAAGCCTCGACAACAAGAATGTCGATGCAAGCATGGAAGAAACAAAAAAAAACGAAATATATTTGACAAGGCAAAACAAAAAATGACAAACTATAGAAATCTGCAATTTCTGCCCTTTGTATTGCCCGTGTATGGTGTTGTAAAATTAACTACTTTGTGTTTCTGTTTGCCTTCCGTTCCCTTTTTCTTCCTCTTCTTCCTCCTCCTACTCCTCCTCTTACACTGCACTTTATGAATTCATAATTCATAATTTTGTGCTTTCCTTTAAATAATCACACGAAGCACAGTTATTTACCTCAGAGGAAAATCGAACCAATGGGCATGCACCCCTGCAACTGCTCTTCTACTCACAAAAAGCAGCATATGATTGATGCATAATAAATTGGTTATTTGCACACATACAGAAAAAGAACATTAAAACGGTCCTTGGAAATTTTTCTACAGAAAATAAGAAAAACTGTATTTTCCTCTTCAACACCAAAACACAAATAATTGTCATTTGCTATGCAGCCAATGGATGCCGTGTGCATGATTATTGAAAGTTCAACTGTGCCACTGATGCAGTATCCCCTGCAGGTAAGAGAAGGAATTTGGAATTTGGCCATTGCGCCAGGAATAGCTCACCTACCTTTCACTAAGGCAGAAGGGGCATTTAGCTCTTACACGAGCCTCGATCTTGCATTAAAAAAAAAGAAAAAGAAAAAAAAAGGGACACCTACTTTAACATCCATCAGAGAAAGAGCACACACATTGACACTACGCACTGCCTGTGAAACACCAAGACGACGATTTATAGCTGGGTCAGGAAATCAAACCCAGGCTAGAAAACCCAGTCTAAACAACTCAGATGAGTGTGCGTACACCTGGGCTGTGCTGCCAGTCCAAACATGTATAGTAATAAAGATAAATCAAAACATTATGTTTCCTAGCAATAGCATATATCATGCACACATCCATAGCACATATCAAATATATATATATATATATATATATATATATATATATATATATATATATATATATATATATATATATATATAATAATTGGTATCTGTAATCTGGTTCTCCAACCTTATGAGCGAACGTCATGACATCATCGCAATGCATGTCCGCATTGCCTGCAAAGCTCCAGGGGAACCATCTAGCAGTGCGTCATTATGGATTATAAATTCAAATACTGTCACAAGTGCATGCAAAACTCACAGTTACCAACCTGGTTTCGCCCTTGTTGGGGCTTCATCAGGGCAACGCAGTGAGCCTTCCATACACTTGTAACTCTGTAAACCTTTCGGTTTTTATATCAGTCACTATGCGACCTTCATATCATCAGTGGGGAACCGCCAGCAAGGTGGCCCATACAGCTGCTGCTGCACCTTACTGGGAGCGATAAGCACCGCCTGCCACACGGTAACATTATCTCTGGTATCTACTCATCATATGGAGTCGACCTGGATGCGGTTGGGAGTTACTAATAATTGGTATCTGTAATCTGGTTCTCCAACCTAATGAGCGAACGTCATGACGTCATCGCCATGCATGTCCGCATTGCCTGCAAAGCTCCAGGGGAACCATCTAGCAGTGCGTCATTATGGATTATAAATTCAGATACTGTCACATGTGCAACTGTGAGTGAGACTGTGAGTTTTGCATGCACTTGTGACAGTATCTGAATTTATAATCCATAATGACGCAATGCTAGATGGTTCCCCTGGAGCTTTGCAGGCAATGCGGACATGCATGGCGATGACGTCATGACGTTCGCTCATTAGGTTGGAGAACCAGATTACAGATACCAATTATTAGTAACTCCCAACCGCATCCAGGTCGACTCCATATGATGAGTGGATACCAGAGATAATGTTACCGTGTGGCAGGCGGTGCTTATCGCTCCCAGCAAGGTGCAGCAGCAGCTGTATGGGACACCTTGCTGGCGGTTCCCCACTGATGATATGAAGGTCGCATAGTGACTGATATATATATATATATATATATATATATACATATATATATATATATATACATATATATATATATATATACATATATATATATATATATACATATACATATATATATATACATATACATATACATATACATATATATATATATATATATATATATATATATATATATATATATATATATATATATATGTATATATATACAGTATATATATATATTCATCTACAGTATATACACATACATAACCTATTTCTCTTGTATCACAGTGAGATTTCATTTTCTTATTTAGAAGTCATTAAACACCTCCATCGCCTCATCCGCACCTCCCCCCCCCCCCCCCCCCCCCTTTTAATGAAAAAGTCATTAAACCCTGCACTCCCCAACAATTCCTCAGTGATACCACTCACACCTTGTGCTTCTTGCCAAAAGGCCACAGCTTGGGTTTGCTCCGACCCAGGCCAGACTTGCTGTCAGTGCGGCTGCCATCGGGCTTGCCCACACTCAGACTGCTATCAGAGTGTGTTCGGCTGATGAACTGACTGAAATCTTCAAACTCGACATCAGATGGGCGCTGAAAACCAGATTTGTGGGCTTCCACAATAGCAGCAGCATCCTATAGAGAAGGATGATACATATTAGCTCACAGCAAGAAAGATTAAGGTGCAGTGATAAGAGTCCATTGTTATGAAAAAGTCATTAAGCCAATATTGCCAATCGGGGTCAAAATTAAGATAATAAGCAAGTATAAAACAAACTTAAATACCACCAAATCTATATCCCAAGTGCACTTTATGTGCTTTACCATTCTTATATTTTTACCATTTCCTAAAATAGAAGAGAGCAGGGAGGAGAGAGTGAAAAATAACTAAGTAAGGAGTGAAGGAACAAAGGAGAAGAGATGAGAGTCGAGTGTGAAAGAGGCGAGCAGATAGCAAAATAACAAAGGAGAAGAGATGAGAGAGCAGATAGTAAATGGGCGAGAGAGCAGATAGCGAAGGGGTGAGAGAGCAGATAGCGAAGAGGGGAGAGAGCAGATAGCGAAGGGGCGAGAGAACAGATAGCGTAGGCGCGAGAGAGCAGATAGCGAAGGGGCGAGAGAGCAGACAGCGAAGGGGCGAGAGGATAGATAGCGAAGTGGCGAGAGAACAGAGAGCGAAGTGGCGAGAGAGCAGACAGCGAAGGGGCGAGAGAGAGCAGATAGGGAAGGGGCGAGAGAGCAGATATCAAAGGAGCGGGAGAGCAGATAGTAAAGGGGTCAGAGAGACGATAGCGAAGGGGTGAGAGAGCAGATAGTGAAGGGGCGAGAGAGCAGATAGTGAAGGGGCGAGAGAGCAGATAGCGAAAGGGTGAGAGAGCAGATAGCGTAGGTGCGAGAGAGCAGATAGTGAAGGGGCGAGAGAGCAGATAGCGAAGGGCGAGAAAGCAGATAGTGAAGGGGTGAGAGAGAGCAGATAGCGAAGGGGCGAGAGAGAGAAGATAGTGAAGGGGTGAGAGCAGATAGCGAAGGGACGAGAGAGCAGATAGCATAGGCACAAGATAGCAGATATGGAAGGGAGGAGAGAGCAGATAGCGTAGGCACAATATAGCAGATAGTGAAGGGGTGAGAGAGCAGATAGCAAAGGGGTGAGAGAGCAGACAGCGAAGGGGTGAGAGAGCAGATAGCGAAGGGGTGAGAGAGCAGATAGCGAAGGGGTGAGAGAACAGAGAGCGAAGGGGTGAGAGAGCAGATAGCGAAGGGGCGAGAGAACATATAGTGCAGGCGCGAGAGAGCAGATGGGAAGGGGCGATAGAGCAGATAGTGAAGGGGTGAGAGCAGATAGCATAGGTGCGAGAGAGCAGATAGTGAAGTGGCGAGAGAGCAGATAGCGAAGGGGCGAGAAAGCAGATAGCGAAGGGGTGAGAGAGAGCAGATAATGAAGGGGCGAGAGAGCAGATAGCGTAGGCAAGAGAGAGGGGATAGCAAATGGGGTGAGAGAGCAGATAGGGAAGGGACGAGAGAGCAGACAGCGTAGGCGCAAGAGAGCAGATAGTGAAGGGGTGAGAGAGCAGATAGCGTAGGCGCAAGAGAGCAGATAGTGAAGGGGCGAGAGAGCAGATAGCGAAGGGGTGAGAGAGAAGATTGTGAAGGGGCAAGAGAGCAGATAGCGAAGGGGCGAGAAAGCAGATAGCGTATACGCGAGAGAGCAGATAGCAAAGGGGCGAGAGAGCAGATAGCGAAGGGGTGAGAGAGCAGATAGCGAAGGGGTGAGAGCAGATAGCGAAGGGGTGAGAGCAGATAGCAAAGGGGTGAGAGAGCAGATAGCGAAGGGCTGAGAGAGCAGACCGTGAAGGGGTGAGTGAGCAGACAGCGAAGGGGTGAGAGAGCAGATAGCAAATGGGCGAGAGAACAGATAGTGTAGGCGCAAGAGAGCAGATAGGGAAGGGGCGACAGAGCAGATAGCGTATGCGCGAGAGAGCAGATAGCGAAGGCATGAGAGGGCAGATAGCGAAGGGGCGAGAGAGCAGATAGCGAAGGGGTGAGAGAACAAATAGTGTCGGCGCAAGCGAGCAGATAGAGAAGGGGTGAGAGAGCAGATCGCGAAGGGGCAAAATATCAGATAGCGAAGGGGTGAGAGATCAGATAACGAAGGGGTGAGAGAGCAGATAGCAAAGGGGCAAGAGAGCAGATAGCATAGGCGCGAGAGAGCAGATCGCGAAGGGGGGAAAGATGAGATAGCGAAAGGGTGAGAGATCAGATAGCGAAGGGGCGAAAGATCAGATAGCGAAGGGCTGAGAGATCAGATAGCGAAGGGGTGAGAGATCAGATAGCAAAGGGGTGAGAGAGCAGATAGCGAAGAGGCAAGAGAGCAGATAGCGTAGGCGCGAGAGAGCAGATCGCGAAGGGGTGAGAGATCAGATAGCGAAGGGGTGAGAGAGCAGATAGCGAAGGGGTGAGAGAGCAGATAACGAAGGTGCGAGACAGCAGATAACAAAGGGGTGGGAGACCAGATAACAAAGGGGCAAAAGAGCAAATAGAGAAGGGGGAGAAGGACGGATGGATATCGGGGAACGATGGAGAGACAACAGGAAACGATGGAGGCACATCGGGGAATGACGCAGGCACTTCAGGCAATGACGGAGGCATTTCGGTCAATGGCGGAGGCAATTCGGGCAATGACGGAGGCAATTCGGGGAACAACGGAAGCAATTTGGGGAACAACGGAAGCAATTCGGGGAACAACGGAGGCAATTTGGGGAACGACGGAGGCAATTTGGGGAACGACGGAGGCACCTATAAGAATGACGGAGGGGGCATTGGGGAATGAGGAGGCAATTCAGCAATTCGGGGAACAACGGAGGCAATTTGGGGAACGACAGAGGCACCTATAAGAATGACGGAGGGTGCATTGAGGAATGACGGTGGGACATCGGGGAACAGCAGATGGACATCGTGGAATAACTGAGGGACATCGGGTAATGACTGAGGGATATCGGGGAATGACTGAGGGACATCGTGGAAAGACTGAGGGACATTGTGGAAAGACTGAGGGACATCGGGGAAAGACTGAGGGACATCGGGGAAAGACTGAGGGACATCGGGGAACGACAGAGCGAGACATCGGGGAACGACGGAGCGACATTGGGGAACGACGGAGCGACATTGGGGACGACGGAGCGACATCGGGGAACGACGGAGCGACATCGGGGAACGACGGAGCGACATCGGGGAAAGACAGAGCGACATCGGGGAACGACGGAGCGACATCGGGGAACGATGGAGAGATAACAGGGAACGATGGAGGCACTTCGGGGAATGACGCAGGCATTTCGGGCAATGACGGAGGCAATTCGGAGGACGACGGAGGCAATTCGGGGAACAACGGAGGCAATTCGGGGAACGACGGAGGCACATATAAGAATGATGGAGGGGCATTTGGGAATGATTGTGGGACATCGGGGAACAACGGATGGACATCGTGGAACAACTGAGGGACATCGGGTAATGACTGAAGGACATTGGGGAACGACGGAGCGACATCGGGGAACGACATCGGTGAGCGAGGAAACGACATCAGATAACAAGGAAGCAACATCAGAGAGTGAGGAAGCAAAATTGGGGAGCAAAATTGGGGAGCGACATCGGGGAGTGACATCGCTGAGCAACATTAGGGAGCGACATCGGAGAGTAACATCGGAGAGTGACATAGGAGAGTGACATCGGAGAGTGACATCGGAGAGTGACATTGGAGAATGACATCAGAGAGTGACATCAGAGAGTGACGTCAGAGAGTGACATGAAGTGAGCGAGGGATGTAGTGAGGTGGAGGATAAACCGAGCCGGTGAACGAACTGAGCTGGGAGACGATCCGAGCTTGGGGATTCAACGAACTGGGGAATGAACCGAGCAGGCGGATGAAGTGAACGAGGTGCTGAAGCTGAAGCGTATGGTGGTGGGGGGCAGGGTGTGGATGAAGTATGTGGGGGTTGGTGGTGTTGAAGCAAGTAGAGTTCAAGGCGATGAAATGTGACGAGGTGGGATGAAGTGTGTCGAGGAGGGACGGATTGGTGATGAAGCATGCTGGGGGAGGATGGAGTATGGAGAGTGTAGGGGTGGGAGGGTGGATGCATGGAGCGTGCGGGGGACGGTGATGTAGAGTGCAGGGGGGTGGACAGAGTGTGCAGGGAATGGTGATGGAGAGTGCAAGGGACAGACAGAGTGTGCGGGGGATGGAAGGATTGTGCGAGGGAAGGATAGAAGGTGCGCGGGAAGGATGGAATGCATGCAGGAAGGATGAAGCGTGCAGGGGGGATGAAGCGTGCAGGGGGGATGAAGCGTGCAGGGGGGATGAGGTGTGCAGGGGGGATGAGGCGTGCAAGGGGGTTGAGGCGTGCAAGGGGGGTGAGGCGTGCAAGGGGCGTGAGGCGTGCAAGGGCGTGAGGCGTGCAAGGGGGATGAAGCGTGCAAGGGGGATGAGGGGTGCAAGGGGGATGAAGCGTGTAGGGGGGATGACGCGTGCAAGGGGGATGACGCGTGCAAGGGGGATGACGCGTGCAAGGGGGATGACGCGTGCAAGGGGGATGACGCGTGCAAGGGGGATGACGCGTGCAAGGGGGATGACGCGTGCAAGGGGGATGACGCGTGCAAGGGGGATGACGCGTGCAAGGGGGATGACGCGTGCAAGGGGGATGACGCGTGCAAGGGGGATGACGCGTGCAAGGGGGGATGACGCGTGCAAGGGGGATGACGGGTGCAAGGGGGATGACGCGTGCAAGGGGGATGACGCGTGCAAGGGGGATGACGCGTGCAAGGGGGATGACGCGTGCAAGGGGGATGACGCGTGCAAGGGGGATGACGCGTGCAAGGGGGATGACGCGTGCAAGGGGGATGACGCGTGCAAGGGGGATGACGCGTGCAAGGGGGATGACGCGTGCAAGGGGGATGACGCGTGCAAGGGGGATGACGCGTGCAAGGGGGATGACGCGTGCAAGGGGGATGACGCGTGCAAGGGGGATGACGCGTGCAAGGGGGATGACGCGTGCAAGGGGGATGACGCGTGCAAGGGGGATGACGCGTGCAAGGGGGATGACGCGTGCAAGGGGGATGACGCGTGCAAGGGGGATGACGCGTGCAAGGGGGATGACGCGTGCAAGGGGGATGACGCGTGCAAGGGGGATGACGCGTGCAAGGGGGATGACGCGTGCAAGGGGGATGACGCGTGCAAGGGGGATGACGCGTGCAAGGGGGATGACGCGTGCAAGGGGGATGACGCGTGCAAGGGGGATGACGCGTGCAAGGGGGATGACGCGTGCAAGGGGGATGACGCGTGCAAGGGGGATGACGCGTGCAAGGGGGATGACGCGTGCAAGGGGGATGACGCGTGCAAGGGGGATGACGCGTGCAAGGGGGATGACGCGTGCAAGGGGGATGACGCGTGCAAGGGGGATGACGCGTGCAAGGGGGATGACGCGTGCAAGGGGGATGACGCGTGCAAGGGGGATGACGCGTGCAAGGGGGATGACGCGTGCAAGGGGGATGACGCGTGCAAGGGGGATGACGCGTGCAAGGGGGATGACGCGTGCAAGGGGGATGACGCGTGCAAGGGGGATGACGCGTGCAAGGGGGATGACGCGTGCAAGGGGGATGACGCGTGCAAGGGGGATGACGCGTGCAAGGGGGATGACGCGTGCAAGGGGGATGACGCCTGCAAGGGGGATGACGCCTGCAAGGGGGATGACGCCTGCAAGGGGGATGACGCGTGCAAGGGGGATGACGCGTGCAAGGGGGATGACGCGTGCAAGGGGGATGACGCGTGCAAGGGGGATGACGCGTGCAAGGGGGATGACGCGTGCAAGGGGGATGACGCGTGCAAGGGGGATGACGCGTGCAAGGGGGATGACGCGTGCAAGGGGGATGACGCGTGCAAGGGGGATGACGCGTGCAAGGGGGATGACGCGTGCAAGGGGGATGACGCGTGCAAGGGGGATGACGCGTGCAAGGGGGATGACGCGTGCAAGGGGGATGACGCGTGCAAGGGGGATGACGCGTGCAAGGGGGATGACGCGTGCAAGGGGGATGACGCGTGCAAGGGGGATGACGCGTGCAAGGGGGATGACGCGTGCAAGGGGGATGACGCGTGCAAGGGGGATGACGCGTGCAAGGGGGATGACGCGTGCAAGGGGGATGACGCGTGCAAGGGGGATGACGCGTGCAAGGGGGATGACGCGTGCAAGGGGGATGACGCGTGCAAGGGGGATGACGCGTGCAAGGGGGATGACGCGTGCAAGGGGGATGACGCGTGCAAGGGGGATGACGCGTGCAAGGGGGATGACGCGTGCAAGGGGGATGACGCGTGCAAGGGGGATGACGCGTGCAAGGGGGATGACGCGTGCAAGGGGGATGACGCGTGCAAGGGGGATGACGCGTGCATGGGGGATGACGCGTGCAAGGGGGATGAAGCATGCAGTGGGGATGAAACATGCAGGCGGGATGAAGCGTGGAGGGAGGATGAAGCGTGCAGGGGGGGGGGGTGAATCGTGCGGGGTGTAGGGGTGAAGATTGTGGGGGGGAGGAGTGACGTGTGCAGGGGGGGGGCAGGGCAATGTGGGAGGGGGTGTGGTTGGGTTGAAGCATACGGGGTGGGGGGTGCTGAGAGGAGGGGTGGAAGAAGGATGAAGCGCGTGTGTGGCAGAGTTTGTGTCTCAACCTGAGTCGCAAAATTTTGTGTCTTGTGATTTGACTCGCACTTAACGAAATTGTCTCGACACTCAGACTTGGAACTTGGTGTCCGAGGACATGCGACTTGCTTGTGAATAACGTGCAATTTGAGTTAATAATGACTTGTTCACAATGTTCTGAAAATAATTGTTGAATAAATGGACTTAAAACGGGATTTTAAATAAATGGCAAATTATTTTCAGTTGTCGGCATGAGCGGTTCGGTCAATAACAACATACAGTGACTGCCCTCCATAATTATTGTAACAGTGAAGTCAAATTTGGTATCATTGCTATATACTCAAGAAACTTGCATTTGAGATCTAAAGAGGAATATGAGGCAAGAGTCCAGAAGGCCATAATTTATTTCTTGGTAATTCTATGTATATATGTTTTACCATTGCAGAACAATAACACTTTTTATGTTCAGTCCCCCTATTTTAGGTAAGCATAAATATTGGAACAGATTAACTTAAGGTAAATTAAAGTGATATAATAGGTAGTATTTGGTTGCACATCCCTTGCATGCAATAACTGCATCGAGACTGTGACCCTTTGACATCACTAAACTCTTGGTATCTTCCTTTGAGATGTTTGACACGCCTTTACTGCAGCCATTTTCAGTTGTTGTTTGTTTTGGGGGTTTCTGACTTTAGTCTCCTCTTCAGCAAGTGAAATACTTGCTCCATTGGATTTAAATCAGGAGATTGACTTGGCCAGTCTAAAACCTTCCACTTTTTCCCCCTGATGAACTCCTTGGTTGTGTTGGCAGTATGTTTTGGGTCATTGTCTTGAAGTGCAGCCCAATGAGTTTGGAGGCATTTTCTTGTACATAGGCAGGCAAAATGTTTCTGTACACTTCCAAATTCATTCTGCTGCTGCCATCATTTGTTACATCATCAATAAAGATGAGTGAGCCATGCTTCACAGATGAGGTAGTATGCTTTGGATCAAATGCAGTTCCTTCCTTTCTCCACACCTTTGCCTTTCCTCCACACCTTAATGTATCTTGGTGTATCTTGGTCTCATCTGTGCAGAAAACTTCGTTCCAGAACTCTACCGGCTCACCTCCGTACTTGTTGGCAAATTCTAATCTGGCCTTTCTATTTTTGGTGCTGATAAGAGGTTTGCACCTTGTGGTGTAGCCCTTCTAATTATGCTGTCGAAGACCTCTGCGACCAGGAAATTGCGATATTTTTCACGCCTGCACTCTGGAGGTTGTTGTTGATGTGACTGACAGTTGCTTTTGGGTTTTTCTTCACAGCTGTGATGATTTTTTTCTCATCAACTTCAGTTGTTTTCCTTAGCAATATGCAATGCCAGGGTCGGCCAAGTACACGAGTGGTTTCTTTCTTTTCCAAGATATTCCAAATTGTTGTATTTGCGATGCCCCATTTTTGTGCTATGGATAAATTAAATTCTTCTGTTCTTTCAGATTCCAAATTGGTCGCTTTTCTTTCATAGACAGTACTCTGGTCTTCATGGTGGTTTATGCCTACTGACTCCAAAGGCTGACTCCCAAGGCAAAAGCAAAGGCTAAAACCAACACTAGACATCCACAGCTCTTTTTTGTGTGAACAATCAATGCACCAAGAAACACCTGTCAGTCAGTTGTTCCAATACTTATGCTTACCCAAAATGGGGGGATTGAACATAAAAAGTGCTATTGTTCTACAATGGTAAAACATATATGTATAGAAAAACCAAGAAATGAAAGCTGACCTTCTGTACTCTTTCCTCATATTCATCTTTTAATCTCAAATCCAAATTTCTTCAGTATATAGCAATAATAACAAAATTTCACTGTTCCAACACGTATGGAGGGCACTGTATACCTTGTAAATGTATACTGTACATGTGCAGCGTGCCAGAGCTCACAGCCGCTGGGTTGCATACCGTTCTCCACTCAGGTTAAAAGGAGTGTCCACTCTTCAGACAGCACAAAGCACACCATGTCCAAGTGGCAAGCCCCAGTCTTACCAACGTAAGAAGCACATGTCATCGTCACTTTATTCAAACCATGTCATCGACATTCGTGTCAAATCAGGGAAACTTAACCGCGTACAAGTCCCGGCCTTATAAAATAATTTTGTGATTAGGTCATTTGACTTGGATTATTTAAACTCCATCAATAATTGTAAATTATATCACGACTTGTCTTTTAAAAAAGAAAACATTAAAAAGTACGGTTTATGTTAAAGTACACCAATTGAAGTTAATAAGTTATGTCTCGTTTTCCAGTGTCCTGCCCCCTTCCCAATTCCCCGCCTTCCTTCCTGATTATACGTTTCATTTTAACGTACATAATAAATATACGACTAAATTATTAAAATCTCCTTTCCTGGTCCACAATAAATGCTTTAGTTATATGTGTAAACCATTTAAGCATAAGCTGAGGTTACTGACTAGTCTCATGTACATATGTTCCAGTAGGTACACTAGATATGAGAAGTATATTTAGCATAAATTTATTTTTCTTGGGAACAAAGCAAAAAATGCCCACTGTATGAAGTTGACAAATAAAACTGAAGTTAAGCAGTTTTTCAGAATATACAAGCCCAGTTTCTTAATTCCTTGATAGCTTGTACTCCAAGGGGGGGTTGACTCCGCCTGTCATCCTTCTGAGGTCGGCAAATTGAGTACCAGTTCACTGGTAATTCCCTGTGTGTCGCAAGAGGCGACTAAAAGGGTTGGCGGCAGGAAGGCCTCTAAAGGCGGTTCTTGGACTCCAAGGTTTACAAGTAAATGTGGGACTTGAAGGGGCACAAGTTGAAGTAATACTATGGTGACTTTTGAGACTTAACTTGAGACTTGGATCAAGTCTTGTTGACATCTCTGGCATGCGGAGACGAATGGAGATGCGTGTGTGCGTGTGGAGACCAGTGGAGATGCTAACGGAATGTACACCAATAAACACACTTTCCAGCCTTTACTATGCATGTTGACTGTTTTATAAGGAACTGCCTTTCCTAAAAAGAAAAGAAAAACCTACAGCAGCTAATTTCACCACAAATTATATTTCCCTCACGAACACACCATCCATCAGGCCATATCTATCAGATATTGCCAAGAGGCAATGAATTGCAGTACAAACCCAACATTACCAAATAGGCTATCCAAACAGTTATTTTGCATTTTGAGGTTCATCGGCTGAGAGCTGGTTCTAGGTTCAATCTTGCCCTTCAGGCAAATAACCGTAAACACACCACAGAATCAGTATAACTCAGGTCCCCGTAGGGTGTATGTGGGAGGCGTATGAAAAATGCTTCATTGTGGTTCATTGTGGTTAGTGATAGCGACAACAAATCTGTCTTTCAATCCTGACAAATTTCACACTCTCACTTAGTCTCTCCGAAAAGACCGTCTGGACAACCCTTCCATCTACTTTCTCAACAATCATCTCCAAGAAGTTCTGTCACTCAAGCTTTTGGGTCTCACTATCTGCCATGATCTTTCCTGGGAAAACCACATTTCGAAGATGGCCTCCAAAGCCAGTCGTCGTCTGGGCATTCTCCGTCGTGCAAAGTCCTTCCTTGGCACACCTGAGCTCCTCACCACATACAAGGCTTTCATCCGCAGCTCAATGGAATACTGCTCTCCCCTCTGGGCTGGTGCTCCTGCCTCACACCTAGTTCAGCTTCACGCGGTTGAAACCAAAGCTTTCAGAATCATTGGTATCTCCCACGATGAAGCTGATTCTGAGGGCCTTTCTCTCTATCACCGCAGGCAGGTTGGTGGTCTTTCTATCTTCTACTGACTCCTCTCTGGCCTTGCTCCTCCTGCTCTGTCTGTGCTCTGTCCCCCAAATATTCCTGCAGTACGCACAAGAGCTGCCAGCAAACCTCTTCTGATGAAACTGCCAAAATCAAGACTCTCTGCTCCCCTTCACTCTTTCATTCCTCTTTTCCCCCACCTCTGGAACAATCTCCTACACTCTCTTCAATCCCTCTCCTCCCTCCAGGTCTTTAAAACAGCTGTTCACCACCATCTCTTATCTTCCCCCATCCAAAACCTTGACCTTTTCTACCCCCTTTAAAGTACCCCAAATCCACCTCTTTCAATCCCCAACTTCTTTCCTGGAATTCCTAGTAGTGTTCATTTGCTTTATACCATGTACCCCTCCCTCATCCCCCAGCCCTCCCCCTTCCACAGATCTACCGACATCCCTGTTCTCAACTGTTGTTGTGCTTGTGTGCTTCCCTATCTCTCCCCTCTTGTCTCCCACTCCCTTCATTGTATGTTTTATGTGTCTGTGCATGTTTTCATGTTCAATGTGGTAGCTCTTACACGAGCCTCGATTCTGTATACAATTTGTGGTAAAACAGATTAAATTGATTTTTCTTTTGAGCAATGACAATCCATGTTAATGGAAGACAATTGTGGGTGTAGTTTAAGCTGGAGAATGCAATCATTATGAAACTATAGTCCTAGGTGTCCTTGCTCTCTTCCTGTATACATGGACTTGAAATAATTGGCTCCAACAACATAAAAAAGACAAGTTTACTTGCATTCTGTTATTTCACATAGTATTATCCCTGCGCAGCGTAAGAGCGTGACCAAGGGTTGGCGTCAGGAAGGGCATCCGGCCATAAAAACATTGCCTCAAACAGGGAACCATGATTGTCATGGGGCCCGCAAGGCTAACCCCCACTCTAGCGGGGAAAATGGCCTTAAAACGATCATTCATTCATTCATTCAATAAACAACAAAAAGTTACACTACAAAAAGACATGGGTATCACAAAAATAATTTAAAGAGCAGATGAAGATATAAACCTGTGATATATTAGGTAATCACATATGTGTATATAATGTACATAACATATGTCAGATTTCATGAGACTATGAAAATCATGTCAAAGAAAATGTCACGTATCACTCAAAATATGCAATGTTTCCCACATCCCTTATTTCCCGCATCCCATATTTCTCCAAGTCTCCCACTATTTTGTTATTTAACCCTGCCCTCCCTCCCCTCCTCCCCCAAATCTCTCTGCTGTTCCTTTAGTTCTGTATGTCCTGATCCATTCTGTGTTCTGGCTCCTTCACAACCCTTGGCATTTTGTATTCAAAAAAGTTGAAAAAAAGTCACAAATAAAACTGAAGTGTCGCAAACAAAGTTTGGCAAGCACAAAAGGAGTGGAGGGAGAGGGGGAAGTCCAATCAAGCTATTTTTATACACTTTATCTTCATTATGCAATGCACACAAAATAGCCTGACCACCTTTTCTTAAGAAGCCTTCCTCTTCACCTGTACCTAAACTTTGTTCCTTCAAAAAAGACTTAGCTTGTTTGTCTCAACATTTAGAATCAGTATTCAGATAATTTATTATTACATTATTTTAGTCTTCCCTTTGGTCAAACATAATTTCAACGTCCTCCTGACAGAGAGTTAATGCATTTTCCCAGTGAATTTATACAGAAAGCCAAATCAGCAGATTAAAGTCTAGCCGCTTGGCCGATCCATCTCAGTTTCTAACCTCTCATTTCTCAATCCTATTCAACTTTTTAACTTATTTTGTTTAACTTAAATAGTTTCAAGCAGATATCACTTGGAATGAAGTGACTAAATGCTATCAATGGGGATGTGGTGGGGAGGGGAGGTGATGTAATTAATATTGTGTAGGAAAATATATATTTTACTTAAATATGTTTCTTTCATTATAAATTATTAAGATAAAGAACAATGGAAAGAGCAGAAAACACACAATTAGCAGTATTTGGCATGCTCAAATGCAATTTCAAAATGAAAAACAAGCCTTAGTAGCCATTTCAAACGATCGTTTTTGCCACCTTGAAGCAAGAGCACTGCAATTAGTGGCCACAGTGGTTCTACATGACTCACGCTCTGCTGGTTGATATCCTCTGCCGCTTTGGTCATGCCATCCAAGCATTTGCTCAGAATGGGCATAACCTGCCTGTCAATGTCGGCAAAATTAAGCAGAGAGCGTGAGAATGTGCACGTACGTTTCTCCTCCATGTCCTGCAGATCCTTTGGTTGAGAAAGCAATCAGAACAAGAAAGAACATAATTAGTATGACAAAGGCAGAGATCATGAAGCATGGTAACCAAAAACAATGTATATAGCGCGCTGATAGTTTTAGAATCCAAACTGGTCAAAATCACACACTGGTCAAACAAGTGGAACATGTCTTTCAATCCTGACAAATCTCACACTCTTACGATGTCTCTCCGAAAAGACCGACTGGACAACCCTCCCATCTACTTTCTGAATAATCCTCTCCAAGAAGTTCTGTCACTCAAGCTTTTGTGTCTCACTATCTGCCATGATCTTTCCTGGGAAAACCACATTTCAAATCTGACCTCCAAAGCCAATCTCCGACTGGGCATCCTCCGTCGTGCGAAGTCCTTCCTTGGCACACCTGAGCTCCTCACCACAAACAAGGCTTTCATGCGCAGCTCAATGGAATACTGTTCTCCCCTCTGGGCCGGAGCTCCTGCCTCACACCTAGCTCGGCTTCATGCTGTTGAAACCAAAGCTTTCAGAATCATTGGAATCTCCTGCGATGAAACGAACTCCGAGGGCCTTTCACTTACTCACCGCAGGCACGTTGGTGGTCTTTCTGTCTTCTACCGACTCCTCTCCTGCCTTGCCCCCCCCCCCCCCCAGCTCTCTCTGGGCTCTGTCCCCCTAATATTCCTGCAGGTCGCACAAGATCTGCCTGCAACACTCTTATGGTTAAACTGCCGAAATCAAGACACTCTGCTCACCTTCACTCCTTCATTCCTCTTTTCTCCCGCCTCTAGAACAAACTCCCTCACTCTCTTCAATCCCACTCCTCTCTCCAGATCTTTAAAACAGCTGTTCACCACCATCTCTTATCTTCCCCCATCCAAAACCTTGATCTTTTCTACCCCCGCTAATTTCACCCCAGATTCACTTTTTTGAAATACCAACTTCTTTCGTGGAAGTCCTTGCAGTGTCCTTGTGTTTTATACTTCTCCCACCCCTCCCCCCTTCCCACGCCTCCTCCCCCCAAGCCCTCCCACAGATCTCCTGATGTCCCTGCTCTCAAATGTTGTGTTTGTGTGCTTCCCATTCTCTCCCCATCTTGTCTACCTCTACCCTTATTATATGTTTTGTGTGTCTGTTTGATTTTCTTTGTGTGATAAATGTTAGCTCTTTCACGAGCCTTGATCCTGTATACAAAAAATAGATATATATCCCACCCTTCGCAATCATACCCAACTGCTCCTGGATTCTGTGCCTTTTGCACCTGAGAAGGTGGAAATTTTTCTGGCAACCCTCGACCCTGACTATGCAACTGGACCGGACAGCATCAGCTCATGCGACCTAAAAACCTCCTCTGTTGCTCTTGCACTTCCTCTCTCTGCCATTTTCACCCTGTCATTTACCACAGGTCATCTTATATCTGCTTGGAAATCAGCCAACATCATATTTCATAAAAAGGTGCAAAAACTGATTCGATCAACTACAGACCAATTAGTTTACATCCAATCATCATCACTGTCATGGAATCCATCATCCAAATTGACATAAAATCATTGCTTTTCCACAACAGCTTCATCTCAGATCATCAATTTGGATTCGGACCTGGTCACTCCACCTTGGACATGCTGCTTCCACTCTCCCAAGAACGAATGGTGGCTCTCAATATCAGACATGAGATCAGGGCAGCATCTTTTGAGATATATTGAGCTTTTGATACAATTTGGCATCCTGCCTTGCTCTCCAAACTGTATGCCTATAGAATCCAAGGCCAACTCCACTCTTGGATTACGGACTTTATCCACTCTCGTAGCCAATGTGTGGCTCTCAATGGAACCCTCTCTTCTCCTCTCCCTGTCAAGGCTGGAGTATCCCAAAGCAGTGTTCCTGGCCCCATATTATTCCTAATCTTCATCAAGGATTTCTCTGACTCTGGAAAATCCTCTTTATCTCTTTACTGATGGCTCCACTCTCTGCCACGTCATCCCTCATCCTTCTGGCAGACATGCAGCAGCCTCTTCCCTCTCTTCAGACATTGACAAAATCACAATCTGGTCAAATACCTGGAACATGTCTTGCAATTCTGGGAAATCACACCACACACCACACACCACACACCACACACACACACACACACACACACACACACACACACACACACACACACACACACACACACACACACACACACACAGAATTGTATGGCAAATCCTCCCATCTACTTCCTCAACAACCTTCTTTAAGAGGTTCAATCAAACTATTGGGTCTCATTCAGCCATGATCTCTCTTGGGAAAGCCACATAACAAAGGTGCCTTCCAAAGGCAAAAGCAGACGCTGATGAGGCACATCCTCCATTGTGCAAAGTCCTTCCTTGGCACACCTGATCTGCAATGCATTTACAAGGCTTTCATCCGCAGCTTCATGGGGGCACTGCTCTCCCATCTATGGTGGCTCCCTGCCTCATACCTTGCTCAGCTTGACGCCGTGAAAACCAAGGCCTTTAAGATAAATGGAATCTCCAGCAATGAAGCTCAGTCTATGGGTCTATCACTTCGCCATAGACAACAGACCATTGGCCTCTCTGTCTTCGTCCGCCTCATTTCTGTTCTTGCACCCTCTGCCCTATCCGTGTCGCAGAGGTTTTTTTGACATAAAAAATATATATATTCCCACCTATATTTTGACAGTTTGTTGCAAATCAACTGTTGAACAAACACAATAAGCAAATCGTAGTTTAGTGATCAGCATCAGTTTTTCAAAAGTGGGAAGCAAGGTTTTAAACTTGGCAACCATCTTTCCTTGTAATGTGTCACAACTGACCACAGCCGGTGTCTGCCTCATTGCCCAAGCAAAAAAATGAACACTCAGATTGAGCACTTCCCAAAATTTATAAATAACTAGCATAGTAGAAGTTATAAATGAGGAATTTAATAAGAGAAAACATGCCATTACTTTTACACATCTAATAACTAGGTGCCTATGGGTCTAGTGAAGGTTTCTCCTTCAATCAGTCAAGCTTTTTGCAATTTATTTCATGAACCTTGATATTCATGAATATTCAATAAGCAATCATTTGAACGTTAAACTGGGAGCAACTGCAACTTGAGAAGTTAAACCAGTCCTTATGTGCTGGCAATGACTTCAAGATATAGCTAATCACTGCATGGCATTTGATACACAAGATGGATCTTTTTTTATTTGCAATGTCAAGGCTCTTGTAAGAGCTAGGACAGAGAACCGATCAGGGCACAACAGAACAAAAGGAAAACAGAAAGAGAAAGTGGAAATGCCAACAACAGGACCCAAGGACAAAATATACGGAGACGGACAAACAAGGGAATGCGAGTAAGAATGAGGGGTTGGGTATATGCAGGGGGTGGACAACATCGATACAGAAGCAATCATGACAGGTTGGTTTTACCCTGCTGATGCGTCGTTGTCCTGTCAGCAACTCATGTAAATAAGTATGAGAGGAACGCATGAGGCAGAAAATTGGCAAAGTACTTGCCTGATAAGCTAAGGTGCAAAGCTACTTCTGAGGATTAATGGCTGACTGCATTTAAGCCGTAAACCATGCTGAAAAAGGATGATGATCTGAGCGGAAGGAGCACCATTGAGACAGTAATACTTTTTTGTAAAGCCGCTAACCAAATATTGTTGAAATGTCGGGCACATTTATGATGCAGTTGCCCATCCAACAAAAGTGCAAACATATTAGCAAACATATTGGCAAAATAACTTGTATATGACCTGGTAAACCTTATTAATTTAACAAACATTGACTCAAAATTACTGCATTAACGATAGTCTACAGCGTTTAAAACTACTTTATTTTTGAAGATTTTGTACTCGAGCAAATTCTTTCCGATATTATGCAGTCGTCACTCCGGCACCATTCCTGGTGCTCGGTCTGCCCAGCGGTTAAGTTCTGCATCACGCCGGCATCCAGCTCGTCCAGTCGGCACTTCAGAATCATCCCTGGTGGCAGACTTATCCATTCGGTAATGTCGGTGGAAATAGTGTTCAAGTTCCGCATCGTCACACGTCCCCACCATCCTGCTTATCCAGTCGTCAGTTTCATGTCATTATTGGTGTGTCTGAGTTGACCAGATGTCACTTAGGCTTCGTCGCCAGAACCAGTTTAACCCTAACAGCTCTAGGCATCATTTTGGTAGCATCCCTGGTGTTCAGCTTTGTCCAGTCGTCGCATTGGTGTCATCCCCAGGATCCAGTCTGCACAGTCATTTGATTGGTGTGCTCTTGGTGTCTGGCTTGTCCAGGTGTTGCCTCAGTGTTGTCCTCGGCACCTGGATTGTCTGGCTGTCACCTTGATGTCTTCTCAGCTGTCCAGTCATTGCACAGATGTTATCCCTGTGTTTAGTCATCACACTGGTATCAACACTGGGTTCAGCATATTTAGTCATGACAATGGTATTATCCTTGCGTTTAGCATGTTCAGGCATCACATCAGGTTCAAATTTTGGTTTTGGTTCAGGTCCAAATCCAGATCTGGGATACAAAAGTGGGATACAAAACGTAAACTGTTCAGCCTGGCAGAAGTATGCTCACTACTGAGTGCCGTTCTAATTAGTTAGTAGAATGCACTGCTGTCTGACTGCTCATATATCGAGTGGATATGTGTTTGCACATAACAAGCTGCATCACTTGGGTTTCCTTTATATTTGATTATTTGTGAAGCAAATTGAGGATATTTTATCAAATGTTATATGTGCTAAATAATATTTAATTCATAACGTTATTATTGTGTTCAATGCTGTTCATAAATAAGGGGTTGCTACGTAACAATAATAACAAGAAAGAGCAATCAGAGATTGCAGACCATCGCCAGGATGTGCTTGTGCGGTGTTTTTGAACTGCTGTGTTTGTGTGGGTTATTGACCACGTCGATTTATGTTGAATCCAATAAGGCTGCTGAACCACATGACTGATGACATCATCAGTTTCATTCTCCGATACAATTTTCGTGTAGACCACGCTCAAGAAATTTCAAACTGATCGGATCAAGTGTTCTACTTGTCTAATTATGACATCATAATGAAGGCACCAATGACATCATCATGAATATATGTTGATCCCCATGGGGAGTACTTAACAATTTCCAAAAATATTTCCATGTAGTGGTTTTGGAGAAATAGAGGTGCAAAGCTTTTTGGTTTTTCCAAGATGGCGCCTGTACAATGTGACCTATGATGTCATGATTATCATTAAAAATAAATTCTACAGGAGGAGGCGCTCCTATGTTGAAAATGTGTCAATCGGAACAACGGTTGCAGAGAAAAGCATACTCACGTTCAGTGCGGACAAACAGACAAATGGACCCAAATGCAATACCCTCTCCTCTGGCGAGGGTAATTATTATTACTATATTGGGAATATTTGGAAACAGTGGGGAAAAATAGTATTATGGGGAAATAGTGCTAATGGGAAAAACCTTCCTTTCATCATTTAGATTTGAACTGTACAAGAGTACTAGTCACATGCTAATAGTCCAAATGTGATTACAGTTGCTCCACAAGCAATCAGCATCTTGTTTCTTGTTACCCATCGTAAGTATAAACTCCGTGCTTTGACAAACTTATTTATGACCTCCATTTTCTTCACTCTGCTCCTTCCTCCTCTTGCTCATTCATTTTCCTTGTTGCATCTGCATGTTGTCTCAATGTCTCAGTCACCTCACTGTCAGTGTGTTACCATCTTCACCATGACGCCTCCAGTCACCTCACTCTTTTATGAGCTTCAATGTGAGTTAAAAAAAAAATTATAAAGACTTCTCCAACCTGAGAGATTAGCTTCTAGTGCTATGTATTTGCTGGTTTGTATATAGACCTCTAATATCCTTTCCATTCATCACAATGTCACAATACTAAGCAAAGCAGCAAACCCAAAGAAGTTTGAGGATTTTTCATTTCATTATAAACCACAATCATTACTTATGCTTCAGCAGGGCCTCAATCAAATATTCTAATAAGACCAACTTCCCGAATAGGGTCCGAACGACTCACTTGAAAGATCTTGGGCATAATAGCAAAGTAATGCTGGTTCTGCTCTTCATTGTATTTTTGTAGCTGAGTGGCATACTCATTCTTGGTGTCCTCCGCCAACTGCGTACGCTGGTTGGATTGTTGCCGGGCCTGCGCAACACAAAACAGTGGACCACACCCGAGATGATCATGAGAAAAGCTTCAACTTCAATACACAATACCGCACTCATTCATAAAGGATCATTGAAGCAAAAGTTCTCAAAAAACTCAGACATCTGTCCAATTCGAAACAGGAACCAACAAGAGAATGGTGACTGCTATGTCTACATTTGCTGTGCCATTTTAAGCAATCCTTGACTCTCGTTGAAGCTATAATCTGTAATTTTATTTTTCTTTGATGTCCACAATTATTCCCACGTGTTTTGGGGTTGGCCGGAGGAAGCTTGGCACAAGTCTTTCACGAACCGGCTGTCCATGCCTGACGGTCAAATAATGTTAGGACAGGAATTTGGAATTTTGCCAGGGTGCCGGCGATAGTTGCCTACTGTTCACCAAGGATACCGTGGCGTCTTTGACGTCCACCAACTAATTCGAGCTGATGGGATGCACAGTTTAATGTCCGTCCGATGGACGGCACGCACATGGATGAATCACCCTGCCTGTGAAACACCAGGATGAGTTTATAGCTGGGCTGAGATTCTAACCCAGGCTAGACAGCTTAGAGGTGAGTGTGCGTACATTTAGGCCATCCTGCCAGACTGAATCTGTATCTGTAATAGTGTACTAGTCGTTAAAAAAAAAATATACGAACAACCATATTATAGAGTAATAGGAACATCCAAAATATTTTATAGAGTAGCACTCATCAGACACTTGTGGCAAGAAAGCAATAGAGTGACAGAAGGAAATATAGAAAAAGAAAAAAAAAATCTCAGGTTAGATACTAAATAAACAAAAAGTTAATAGAACAGTTTTTGCTACGTTTGCAAAATCTCTAGAGAATGTTGTACAGTACTTGCCTTCTCCACATCGGCCTTAGTCACATTTATGTCATTGTCCATTTTGTCAAAGTACTGCAAGGCTTTTTCAGCTTCTTTGCAGTCACGTTCAAACCTCTTTTTGCACTAAGAACAACAATGAATAAAATGAGATGCAAGTTAGTAGTTAACGTTTTAAAACAAAAATACATTCATAAACTGTTCATGTGAATTGACATTAATGGTGTGTGAGTGCAAGTAATTGTGTACAAAATAAAAACTCCAAGACAAAACAAGAAACTCCCAACGTTCAGACTATTTCCATTGGTGTCCAACAACAACTGAAGAATAGGAAATGTTTTTGTGGGTGGTGGTCCAACTGCGGCAAAGATAATCAAAATGTGAATTTTACAGCAATTCAATGCAGAGGAGGAGATATATCGCCGCCGAAAGTCGACTCGGCACAGTGGGTTTTCTTGGCCCGACGAATCACCAGATAAATAGACATTTTTCCATAATGAAGAATATGTATCAAATACCTGGTATTATGCATGAAATTTCCTTACAATCAACCACACCTTTTCGTGGTGGCTTAACTCAGAGCCTCAGAGCAAAAGCCAATGAGGAAGCACTTAAGAACTACACTACACCTAGCACACAATGCTCACCGACTCCAGCTGCTTCCAACATAATTCGAGGTGCTGCTGCGCTTTCCTGCCTTCGTGAAGTTGCTGCAAAGACATTTCATAATTGACTATAAATTATTGCCAAGTATCACATTAACTCATGACTAACGTGCCTCAAAGACCCAATGCAGTGGCCAAGAGAGAGAGAAAAAATACTTCCCACTCAATTGGTGGCAGGTTGTGACAGCAAAATCTGATGGTCAAAAATTATTATTTTAAAAATTCCAAGCTCCTTTCCCAATAGTGATATTGTATGAAGCAGCATGAGGCAACTGAGGGACGAGGTTCTATAAACGAGTCAATTTAATATTTAGCAAATCGAGAAGTATAAAAAAAACATTAATTTGTTGTGTGAAAATTAAATGTGCCATTATACTTGATTGACAACAACACCAGCTATAATACATTGTTTTTGGAAAGATGCCGTTTCGACCAACGAATCATCTTCATTCGGAAAATACAACCAAGAAGACATGCTACAACGCTAGGTAAAGCGATGATGAAAGATTCCGTTCCTCACCACACAAGATCCCAACCCCACCACCCCCCCCCCCCCCCCCACACCCCACTTCCGTCCCCACCACCCACCTCTCTGGAACCCTTCTGCCCATTCTTCTCCCCCAAATCGCCTTGCTCACACAATTCTGCATTCTCTACCCCCTCCCCTTTTAATTCCTACATGAATCTCATGTAGTCCTGGACAACAACCACTCAGTGTTCAGAACATCGCACTTGACCTTCACACTAGGTAATTGTTTCAGCTGGTTGTGATCTTGGATATGAATCCTTCCAACTATAACTTTTTAATGTGTTATCGTGTTTTTAAGACCTGAGGAATCAGAAGCTCTTCCATGAAGTATTGTTTAAGAACATACCAAATCAAATCAAATATAAATCCCTTTTACTCTTTAAGGTAGCAGAAAATAATGCACTATAATGGCTATTGTCATATGGATCCTTACTAAGAGGACGTGCCTGCCACAGACAATCCTGTTTGTGACCCACAAGTGGATCGGGAAAGCTAGTTGGGAGAATTACAATTAAAAGAAGCACATACCCTTTGTCTTTGAACAGGAAAACAGGATCTGCTGAGCGGGGTGATCTACAGGGTGTTCCAAAACCTGGACAACTTTGGTTGTTAATATATTTAGTACCGTAAAGTCGGGTGACTATGAATGCCAGGGTGACTTTGAACACTTGTTACAAGGTTCATTCGGATGATTTTCTTTAACGTAAAAATCATCCGAATGAATCTTGTAACATGTGTTCAAAGTCATTCTGGCAGTGTTCAAAGTCCCCCCGGCATTCAAAGTCACCCCACTTTGCGGTACCACAAATGATAAAACGATACCCTTTCTTTTATATGATACAGAAACAAATAAGGTTTTCTTTATTTTCAGGTCTGGTGGTCTAATGTAAAAAATAATAATATGGCGACTCCACAGGGGAACGCTCAGTGCGTCGAATGGTTCATCCAGAAGAGATCCAACAAACAAGTGGAATCGTGCAAGGTATGGAAGGAATCCACCATCGCGGACTAGTATCAAAGAGTGGAACAAGAGATTTGGCAGAAACAGAAAAGTACCGGTTGCCCAAGCACAAGTGCAGCAGATGCCGAATGAGAACGTGCATCATTTCAACAAAGTCCCAGAAAATCAATCCGACATGCATCCAGAGACCTGGGAATACCAACCACCACTGTACACATGATTTTGCATAAAGACTGAAGCTTTATGCCTATAAGGTGCAGATTCTGCAGAAACTCAAACCAAATGACGGACTCAAACACAAGGTGTTTGCCTTGGAAATGCTCAGTCGTATGGAGGATGACGAAGATTACCTGAAAAAGGCCATGTTCACAGACGAAGATTGCTTTCATGTATCGGGGAAGATCAACTGGCACAATGTGAGGATCTAGGGCTCTGAAAACCCCCACATGGTCATTAACTCTTAGATGCAGGCGTCAAAAATCCTACATAAACGCAGACATTGGAACTCGGAGGCCCACAGATGTATTAGTGTTATGTGTTTTTTGTTTTTTTTTAATAGATTTTTTTCTTTCATATCCTTTTTCAATCCAAGTCGATGCTCATGGATGTGTATTTGCTCAGAAAATGTGAATGATTGATCCTATTAGTTGGAAGAATCCCATACAAGTAATGAATCATTTTGGGTTAAAAAAAAAAATTCTTGGTTTTTAAACTTTTTTTCTCTAAAAAGTTGAGGCTCATGGAGGAGTATTTGCTCAAAAAATATGATTCACTAATCCTTTTATTTAGAATGTATATGTCCACAACTGTCAAAAATCCTACACCTATGCAGCCATTGGGCCTCAGAGGCCCCACAAATGTATTCGTGTAAAGTTTTTAAATTTTCATATTTTTGTCAATGAATTATTTGTAACCAAGTAAGGGAGCATATGAGGCTCATATCAAGAAAATAATGATGTAACATCGCAGTACAACAACATTTATGCGGGGCCTCGAAGGCCCCAGGCCTGCATTTGTGTCGGATTTTTGGGTTATAAGTGAAGAATGCAGATTTTCCCACGAGCCTAAATGAAATTTTTATTTATTTATGTCACTGAATTTTGTGTAACAACATGAAAGTCGGTGAAAATGAGGCTCATTCCAAAAAAAATAAATTGTACAGCATAGTTTTTGCAACAAAAAAAAACCTTGTGGGCCTCCAAGGCCCAATCACTGCATCCAAGTGTTAAACACATACGTGACAGTCCAAAGCCTTCTCCCACATGGTCATTGGCCTTCTCCATGACCGCTTGGTGGGTTTGTTACCCTCGCCTGAGGAGAAGGTATTGCATTTCAGTCGTTTTTTTTTTTTTTTTGTTTTGTTTTGTATTCAAGATTGAGGCTCGTGTATCGAGGCTCATTTGTCTGTTTGTCTGTCTGTCTGTCTGTCTGACTGTTTGTTTGTTACTTGCCGGAATAGATTCCGGCAAGTATGTTGGTTGGTTGGTTGGTTGGTTGGTTTATCTGTCTGTCTGTTTGTCTGTCTGTCTTTGTGCGCAGTACCACATCTACATCGTTGCACATAGCATCGCCATACTTTACACACATACCATTGCACCATGAAATGAAATACATGATGAAATACAACATTTTGTATTTGCCTTGCCCTGGAATAGACTGTGCCCAATTTTTAACTCTCTAGACCCAAGGTCAAGCTAAAGGTCACCCAAAACGTGAAAATCGTGACCGCAGTGTAAAGCCGGGGCGAGGCGGAGTGATACAGCGGAAGGATTCGACGGTTTAAATGAAGCCACGATGAGACGGATTTTCATTGGGACCTTCATCCTGATTTTGTTACTTCCACCACCAAAGGTGGATGGAGGTTATGTTTTCACTCCTGTCTGTTTGTCCGTTTGTTACTTGCCAGAATAGATTCCGGCAAGTATGTTGGTTGGTTGGTTGCTTGCCGGAATAGATACCAGCAAGTATGTTGGTTGGTTGGTTGGTTTGTTACTTGCCGGAATAGATTCGCCAGAATAGATTTTGGGTGGTGAGGAGGCTTGAAGCCAGATTTTAATCTAACAGCCACTATGTAGGTGCTCGCCGTCACTGCAATGCAAAGTGAAAGACGCCTCAGAGCTGTCACATTCACAATCGAAATGTCGTATGTACTCTCGATACGTGTTTCCTTCATTGTAAAAACTACCAAGTCAACAGTTAAAAGGATTTTGAGCCGATAGGTGTTAGGGCCCTGGCAAGATCGATGGAGACAGCGATCTGTTAGCTTATACACCGCCCAAATAGCTATGTGGAATTCTCTCATGTAGAGATTAAACCCACGTCGTTTGAACTTTGGCACAGGTCATTATTTACTTTTAATGATGTTTATATACAATCACGTGAAAAAGTAAGTACACCCCATGTAAAGTTTTGACCTTTTCAACATATTTCAAAATACAGCTATTTGATCTTCATTTCAACAATATTGATAGATAAAGGTGATATAATATAACAAATATCATGAAACATTTACATTTTGTAGTCCATTGTATAATTTAAACAAACATAAATGCAAATTTCGCATGTGGAAAAAGTAAGTACACCCTTGGCTCAAATAGATGGTATTGTCCCCTTTGGCAGAAACAACCTCAAGTAGGCGTTTCTTATTACTGTCTACCAGTCTCTGACATCAACTGGGAGAAATTTTTGCCCACTCCTCCATGCAGAATTCTTTCAGCTGTGCGATGTTTGAGGGGTTTCTTGCATGCACAGCTCGTTTCAAATCCCCCCACAACATCTCGATGGGATTTAGATCCGGGCTTTGACTTGACCATTCCAGAACCCTCCATTTCTTTCTTTTCAGCCATTCCTTGGTGGATTTACTGGTATGTTTAGGGTCATTGTCATGTTGCAAGGTCCACCTTCGGTTGAGCTTCAACTTTCCAACAGATGGCCTCACATTATCCTCAAGCACCCTCTGCTACAATGAAGAATTCATAGTGGATTCTATGATGGTGAGCTGCCCAGGCCCTGATGCAGCAAAGCTGCCCCAAACCATAATATTTCCACCACCATGCTTTACAGTTGGTATCAAGTTCTTGTGGTCAAATGCTGTCTTTTGTTTTCGCCAAACATGTCTTCTGGTACTGTGGCCAAATAGCTCTACCTTTGACTCATTTGTCCAGAGCACATTGTTCCAGAAGTGCTGGTCTTTGCCGAGGTGTTCATTGGCAAACTTTAGTCTTGCCCTGATGTTCTTTCTGGACAGCAAAGGTTTCCTCCTGGCACACCTCCCATTTAGATCAAATTTGTGCACCCTCTTTCTAATGGTATACTCGTGCACTTTGACATCAACAGTGGCAAGAGCTACCTGTAGGTCCTGTGATGACATTCTGGGGTTCTTAGAGACTTCTTTCAGCATCTTGCGGTCTGCTCTCGGGCTGAACTTGCTGGGGCGGCCTGGCCTGAACAAGTTGGCAGTTGTTTGGAATCTTCTCCACTTGTAGATGATCTTCCGGACAGTCGAATGATTGATTTCAAATTGTTTGGAGATATTTTTAAATCCCTTCCCAGACTCGTAGGCATCTATAACCTTCTTTCTGAAGGCCTCAGAGAGCTCTTTTGATCTAGGCAATGTGACGCCGCACACTTCAACAACAAAGAGCAAACCAAACTAAATGTCTTAGGTTTAAATAAGACAGGTTCCTCCAAGATCCTCTCTAACGATGTTCTAATCATTTGCACCTGATTCTAATTTTAGGTATTTGAAGTAGTGATAAATGTAGGGGTGTACTTACTTTTCCACATGCGAAATTTACATTTATGTTTATTTAAATTATACAATGGACTCCAAAATGTAAATGTTTCATGATATTTGTTGTATTATATCACCTTTATCTATCAATATTGTTGAAATGAAGATCAAATAGCTGTATGTTGAAATATGTTGAAAAAGTCAAAACTTTACATGGGGTGTACTTACTTTTTCACGTGACTGTACGAATCAAAAAGATAATTGGTTTTGGGTTGTCCTGTCCACATATCTCGTGGGATTGTGCGTTGGAGAGATGACCGTGATGGCGGGGAGTGGTTGGTAAATCAAAAAAAAAGTACATTCCGGCAAGTCCTCGGTCACTGACTGATTTTTCATTTGTCTGTCTGTTTGTTTGTCTGTTTGTTTGTCTGTTTGTTTGTCTGTTTGTTTGTCCACACAGAATAAATATGATTTTCGCTGCAACCATTGGTCCAATTGACAGGAAATTTTCACCATGCAACTCCACCTGTATAATTTTTTTATGATAATTATGACGTCATAGGTCACGTGGTTCGGCCGCCATTTTGGAAAAACCGAAAAACGTTGCACCTCTATGTCCGAAAGCGCTTAATAGAAAAAAACGATACATGGCTCATTGTAAAGAACTCTCCATGTGGAATGACATCTGTGAATGATGATGTCATAGGTGCCTCCATTATGACGTCATAATTTGACAAGTACAAAGCGTCATACGATTAAGATGAAATTTCTTGAGCATAATCTAGGAACAAATTGGTGGAGAAAAAAAAATAATGATGACGTCATCAGTCACGTGGTTCGGCCGCCATATTTGTTTTCACACAAAAGCCTGAAAAACCACTGAAAATACATCCTGGCGAGGTTTTGAAATCTCTGATTGTTCTTTTTCTTGTTTTTATTTGCAAAGGATACAGTGACCTCAACATTTTACATGAACATGTCGGAAGGATTGCCTTCCCACAGATTGAAGACCTGCAACCAGATATCATTTTTCAACAGGACGGCGCTCCCGTTCATTGAGCCTTAGTTGTTTGAGCCATCCTGAAAGAAAAAATTCCAGGTCGCTGGATTGACCGAGACGGACCAACCTTCTGGCCCCCACATTCACCAGCCATAACCCCCCCTTCATTTCTTTCTGTGGGGGTTTGTCAAAGATGTTGTCTACAATACGAAGGTGGAAAACCTGCAGGATCTTCGTTCTCGGATCACAGCTGCATGTGCACTGATGGACACACACATGCTGAGCCAAACATGGCAAAAACCCGTGTACCGCAGTGATGTCCTGCACACGACAAATCTGATCTCACATTGAAGTGTATTGATGGTGTGCACAAAACTTTATGAGTTTCTGTATCATATAAACCAAAGAGTATCATATAAATATAATTTGTGGTTCCAAATATATTTACAACCAATGTTGTCCGGATCTTTTTGGATCACCCTGTACTTTTGTGTTCAGCCAGCACAAAGCCAGCTCTATGCTTCTTTTATAATCAAATCGTTCTAAATGTGTGGGTTAATGCAGATAATATGTGACTTGGTGATGTAATGATTAGAGTGTCCACTGAATCTCGGAGGTCAGGGGTTCGAACCCGACTCCAGCCGAGTCATACTAAAGACTTTTAAAATGGTAAGTGTTGCTTCCTTGCTTGACACTCAACATTTACAATGACAGAGCATGTTGGCAACCATAGTACAGGCTTTGGTAGGCCTTATGGCCTCCTCCTGCATTGAAGTTCCTTGTCGGGGAACTTGTAATGTATATTTACTGTAAAAGAGATGTTTGTCTGTCTGCCTGTCTCCATTTTTCTCCGCCATGTCACCATGGCCAAACGGATCTTCGTCAAACTTTCAGAGGTTCATCAGTGATTGCAGGGGAGTATTTTAGGCAAAAAAAAAGGTTCGACTGCGAGGGAGGGTTGGGGGGAAGATGACTTGCCAACGCTCCTGAAGGAAGCGGGTGTTTCTGATTTGATAAATAAACTACTTCTTTTTTTTTTTAACTAATCCTTTTTTCCAAAATTGATTATATTGGAGGCTCACCATCTTCCTCTCTTGTTTCAGCTCCTGCACATAGCCCAACATCTCCTGCAGGATGGACATATTCATGTTCTCAGAGATGACCTCATGCTGCCCTGCATAGTCATTGAGCTCTGACAAAACCATCAGGAATGCACGGCATGATGTAAACCTGCACCAGGAAGATGAGCAGGTAGACACAAGGCCACCTCATTTATCATCAAATAATTTAGGAATCAAAATGGATATAAGGAAATAACACAATATTGTTTGGATAGAATATGGATTATAAAATATAAATGGAATAAATTATAATGCAGAATGTATTGCTACAAGCTGAATAATAATACTACCTCATAATAGAACGCTGGACTTGTGTAACAGTAGATGAAATTAGATATTTGCGATCACAAAGCGGTTACCAGATGTAAGCCTCCGATCATAACTTACCCTTGCCCCACGAGCCAATGATGACATTTTTTTCGGAGCACCATATGACCTACACCTCCAACATTTAGTAAATTAATAAAAAGTGTCCCATCCACAATCTATCCAGACAACTGAACATCATGAAAATCAGAGTAAAATTGTTCAAGTTATGATCAAAAAGGTGTTTTTTGTTAATTAGGTTACAATCCCAAAAAGTAGGTCAAGCACCCGAAACAAATATCAGGTGCACAACTATTATGATGCAAGTACATATTGAAAGACCAAGCGGTCTTTGAGATTCCACATTGGCAAACTTGAGCAATGACAAAAAAAACGCATTTGTTTTTTCAGACCGCCATTTGACTTTGACCTTTAACTCGGAAGGGTCTGGTGTAAGTAAGCAAGCGTAGATGTGCCTTATTCTAGGCCTAAGGAGTCTAGGCTATCTAAATAATTTTTTTTGCTTCTGATCAGACTATGATGAAAATATTAAAATGTCTATAATTGGGTCATGACCTTAAAATTAGGTCAAGGTCAAAATTATGTCAACCCCACCTACTTTTTATTTCCATTATTGTTGAAAATTTTCATTCTGAAAGTCCTCGTACATTGGCAGAAAAAAGGGAGCACACTTAAATGATGGTTTCGTACTCCGATGGGTCGAAGAAACTGATACCATTAAAAATTGGGGGCACTAATGGCATAAACAAACCCTAAAACAGCAATAAGCCTTCGCCTATACTATAGGAGTAGGCTTAATAAACTACTTTGCTTCATAAACTTTACTTTATTAAGAAGTCTTTACTTTACTTAAAACTTAATAAACTACTTTACTTACTCTTCCTTAGTCTGTGTGCAGAAAGGCCCCACTCTGCCATTTATCTTTCATAATTCTAAGGCTGGTTTGTATGTAGCAGGAACAATATAAACATTTCTACGAGTACAGGGGAGTCTTCGACTTACGAACGGATTGTGATCTGAACAATCATTCTCAAGTCAGATGTTCGTAAGTTGGAACACAATTTATCATAGGGTCTGCGTTATAAATGGTGGTTTGGTTCTACAAACAAGCCAAGAAAGCCTATTTAACATGTAATTTAACACATAATTAAGCTAAAATATTGTAAATTTGCAAAAAAATGAAAGCAAATAGTACCCATCCAATCCCCTCCAACTGAAATAAATACAATTTAAAAAATAAAGTGCAGTAAATTATTGTCTTATCCGAATTGTTCCCATCATCGAACTATTAAGGTCTAACGAACGACCGATTTTGGGGGAGTTTCACCTCTATCAGAACGTTTTATAACGTCCAGTTTCATCTGTAATGTCAAGGTTATGCGTTTCTTCATTGCAAGAATATCACTGCAAGGTTGATCAGCCATGAATAGGGTTTGTTATCACTAATACTGCAGGCTGAAAAATGCCCTATCACCAATGAGGCAAAAAGGTGTCACATCCAAACTAACAAATACAGCACAACACACCCCACTTAGTCAAACAGGGCATTTTGCAGCCTCTAGCAATTCAGCTTTAGCATCAAACACAATTGGATATTCATTGCTTTGCATCCATACAGCTTTCTTTCAAAAACAGCAGCATTTGACTATTCATTCATCCATATCCATATCCATTTTTGTTGTTTCACATGACACTATTTCGCATATATTGGTTGTAGTTGGGATGATTCGTATTCAAAACTGAAGGCACCACCAACGAGAATAGTTGCTTAAAGGACAAAGCTGAGGTCCGATGTTTTCAACACCAAGTTGTCTTCATCCATCTCAAGCGAAAATGCCATTTGGTGGTAGAAATGGCAAACATGAGCTTTGCCTATTGAGCAGCCATAGTAGCTGGTGGTGTCAGCAGTGTGAGAATTCAGGGTGGTATGGGGAGGGGAGGGGGCAGAGGTCTTTGTATAAAGTCTGCCAAATACATGCAGGTTGCTGTTCAGAACAAAACTTGTAGTAGACAACCCAAGGAGACACGTTTTATACGATGTTGGCCAGTGTATGCTCACCTGAAGATTGAAACTTGAGACGTCACACACAAAATCTTACAACCATACACAAAAAAGTTTAATGAACATGGCATTTAATAAGGGGAATTGGGGGCGGGGGGGGGGGGGGGAGGTGGGGGATAATTAAAAGCACAATGCTCATATAAAAAACGTTCAATCTGAATTACCTTGAGTCATCTTCTTCTCGAGAGTTTTTCTTTGGCTGGTACTTCTTTGCCAAACTCCTATGTAAAAGATGTTAAAAATGTACATTAAGAAATAATGATTACCAAAAAGATTATTGGACTAGTTTGAAAGGCCTCTAAAGGTGTTTTTTTTTTTTTTTGAAAGGATGTAGTTTCGTTATCCAAATCAATAGTTCACACGACTCCCATACCAATACAGAGAACACCAATTATGCTTTAAATCATCATGGCATATCAACTTCTATAGCCCTCGATAAGCCTGGTGTTGGCTTAACGGTTAAGGTGGCTGGCTTAAGATCTTAGAGTACTGAGTTTGAGCCCCTGTCACACTGTTTAAATAACACCAAGTGGGTTGACTCAGTCTGTTATCCTTCCAAACGAATACCAGCTTACTGGAAACAGGGGGCACTGCATCAATGGCACATTGGCACAGCAGCGCTCTCAGCAATGATGCAACCAGCAGCCATAGGCTGCATACGAAAAATAATAATAGCTCTCGGTCTGAACTTACACTCCACCCTTAGGAGAATGCAGAGTAAAACTGTATGCCATCTTTACTGAGAAAATAGGGTGGCACACAAGGGCACAACTTTTATTAAAGGAAAAAGGAACAAGAAATGAAAGAAATCCAAAAAGAGGATAAGATAAAAGGGGGAAATAGACGGAGGAAAATAAAAAGGATTTCTTCGGAATAAGGAAGAGACGTTAGCATGTCCTGATTATCATTTTCATCAAATGACGATGGGGAGAAAATTGCAAACATCGAAATATATATTTATACACAGAGGACAAATATACCAATGAAAATAAAATGTCAAGATCAGCGGTTCTCTCAGATGTTAACAAACAAAAGACCTGCAGAAACAGGTGCCAACTGCTTAATTACCTCATGGATTCTAAAGGAACTTCACCACAGCTGAACAAAGGAAATCCAATGAGACTCACTAAGATTTAAACATAATCTGCCAACATTATGGAAGTGTTGCCATTTTGATCCACAAACATGGAAACTTCCACCCGTCTCGTTTGAAAGTCAAATCAACGATAGCGGGCATGCATGAACAAATCTGAGCATGTCTCGAGGAGGAAAACAAGCATTATGCGTATGGAGGATAAATTTCAGCAACCTGTGATGACGGCACAGTGTTCATTTATAATTGTGAGGTTTGAATCACAAGTATGCTCCCCATTTCCTCCATCCACAAACCCCTGCACTTCCGAAGGTTTCCCAATTCCCTACCCTTCCTTGCCCTAAAGTCCTTCAAGCAGTGTTCGTGTGCTCTTGATGCCAATGAACCATGACCAACAAACAAACAAAAAAAAAAAATAATAATAATAATAATTAACAGCTTTTTCCTCCTACATTGTCTACGTCTCACAGAAGAGCTTGTAAATGCGTCGCAGACTGGTTAGTACACAATAGACAAATAAGCACAGCAGATGAGATTTAAAACTTGGGCTCCTAGCATTATGAAATATATGCTAAGATGGGAATATCAAACAAGGTAACAATCTTTTAGCATTTTCGAAGCACTAAAGTTGCCTTTAAATTACAATAAATGCAGTACACAAAGAAACCTCAGCTTGCAACTACACTCTCATGGGACTGTAGCAGCCCAGGATGATGAGGCTGCATGAGGTCAAGAGGTAGATAGCAGCAGAGCCAGCGTGCCTTTTCAATTTGTGCATCCAGAGTGGGTTGGGGAAAAATGTGGAGTGTAAAATGGTTGGTGGAGGGGGGGGGGGGAGCTGAGATTTGGCGGACCCGTGAAAGGGGGGCCTGAGATTTGGCGGACCTGAGTGTAAGGGTGCGGCCTGAGGAACATGAGGATCAGTGGCGATGACACAGGCATGCATGCGTATATGCACACACATGCATTGGTCTTGATTTTCACATACACATACACAATTATGGTTTAGACACGTTTGGCTTTGGTTTTTGTTTTGCTTTTGCTTTGGCATATTTTGTTTTATGTGGCATCACATGCTGTGTATTGTATGCACACGTTATTTTTATACGTTATATACTGTTACGGATTCGTCACTTCCGTTGTTGTGGTTTTCATCCACTGTAAACATTTTTGATTCCATGTACTATTATTGTTGTCATTTAAGGGAGCTAGACGTTACTATTTTCAAAAGGTAAAAAGTAAATGTTTTAAATGAAACCAGAACCGGACGACGACGAAGAGGAAGAGGAGGAGAAGAAGGCGGAGCCAGTGAGTCGGGGAAGAAGCCTAGCTGCTTTGAGGTCTGGAGCAAACGTTGACGAACGGAGGTCACTAGCGAACTTCGGGTTTCCCGGGAAAGGGATTCTTGGGACAGAGTTGTTATCGCTGTGACAGATCAACCTGCGTGTCAGGTTTTGGCGGTTGATTCCGAGGAGAATCATCGTCGTGCCATTACGCCTCGAGAACGGGCCGTCGGCCATTTTGACTCACACGCTTTGCGCATCGCGCAAGGTTTTTCGCTTCGCTTCAACCATTTTCACCGTATCCAGACGTTTATCTGGTGTGTGTGTGTGTGTGTGTGTGTGTGTGTGTGTGTGTGTGTGTGTGTGTGTGTGTGTGTGTGTGTGTGTGTGTGTGTGTGTGTGTCACGTGGATTTTGAAGGTAAATCTGCGGTTCGCCGGTTTGGAGCCGTGAAACGTCCATACCCGAGGGTGTGATTTCCCAGTCGCCTGGAGGGCGCCTTTGGATTTCCCCGTCGCCTTGAGGGCACCTTTGCGCAGCTTTGGCCGCGTGACTGTGACTGTCATCCGAACAGGATTCTGGTCTCGATTGGACATCGTTCTGACGATCGCTGGAGCGGATCGACTTGGGCTTGATGCCGGAATAGAGACATTGTGGAATGTTCTTCTTTTCGCTCACTTGGAGCACAGTGAGTTATATTGTACGAACCTGATGGTACCATCATAGGAAATATATATTGGTTGTACAATTGATTACTATTGTTGTTGTACTGTTATTCTTGTGTGATCTTAATACAATATTTGTTTGTTGGTAACAATTGGTGTGGCTTCACCATTGATCTTTGACATACAGAATAACACATTTTTCTGCCGTGACTCCTCTCGGGGCTCGGAGGTACACCGTGACCGGGGGTTGGGGAGGAGCACGTAACCGAAATTGGGGGCTCATCCAAAATTGGCCCAAACAGAAATTGGGGGCTCGTCTTTGCTAAGAGAAATTGGGGGCTCGTCTTTGCTGATAAAATTCCCAAAACTCGTCCGGGATAGAATTCCCTAACATCCTCATCCGGGATCGAATTCCCTAACATCCTCGTCCGGGATCGAATTCCCTAACATTCGTCCGGGATCGAATTCCCTAACATTCCCAAAATTCTCAAATTTGGAATTTTTCTAACATTCCCAAATTTGTCAAAAAAATTGGAAATTTTTTGTGTGAAGGTTAACAGGTGCTAACTAATAGTCACCATGGTGTTTGATGCAGAAAGGTTTGCGGCGTCCCCTAATGAGGCACAGTTCAAAGCGTTAAAAAGATCGGAACTCTTGATATTGGCCAAACATTTTAACTTGGAGGTCCGAGCTCATATGAAGAAAGCAGAGATGCAGACATTGGTGGTAGAATCTCTGGTGGGACAAGGAACATGGAAAGAGGTAGCCTTGGATTGGTTACCCGAGGAAAAAGAAAATGTGGAGCTCCGGAAAATGGAGATGCAACTGCAGAGCCAGGAAAGGTTAAAATAGTTGGAATGGAAAGCCGAGGAAAGAAGAGCAGAGGAAAGGGGAGCTGAAAGGGAACTCGAGGAAAGAAGAGCAGAACAGGAACGAGAACTCGAGGAGAGAAGAGCAGAGGAAAGGAGAGCTGAAAGGGAACTCGAGGAAAGAAGAGTAGAACAGGAACTTGAACTCGAGGAGAGAAGAACAGAGGAAAGGAGAGCTGAAGAAGAGAGAAGAGCAGAGGAAAGGAGAGCTGATGAAGAAAGAAGAGCAGGAGAAAGAGCAGAGGAAAGGAGAGCCGAAAGGGAGTTAAAGGAACGTGACATGGAGTATCAGAAGGAACTTAAACTCAAGGAGCTGGAATTAATGGGAGAACGGAGAGAAGTAGTATCCATGCCGGCTAGTTCGACAACTAGTCAGAACACTTGGGAGGTTGGTAGGCATGTGAGGCTGGTTCCACCCTTCAATGAAAAGGAGGTAACCAAGTTTTTTTTACACTTTGAGAAAGTGGCTCAAATGCTAAAATGGCCTGTGGGGTCCTAGACTATTTTAGTGCAAAGTGTTCTGGTGGGTAAAGCTCAAGATATCTATTCGGCTTTACCGATTGACCAATGTGCAGATTATGAGATAGTGAAGAAAACCATTCTCAAAGACTATGAATTGATCCCTGAAGCTTACCGGCAAAAATTCAGGAATGCCAGGAAGAGGGAGAGTGAGACCCATGTGGAGTTTGCCAGAATGAAGGAAACCATGTTTGATCGGTGGTGTGACTCGAAGGGGATTGGGAAAGACTTCAACATGTTGCGACAATTGATCTTGGTGGAGGAATTCAAACAGTGTGTCCACGCGGACATTAAAGTACATCTGGATGAAAAGAAAGTACCAGAGTTGTATGAGGCAGCAACCGTGGCAGATGACTATGCCTTATTGCCTTGACACACAGGATGGGGTTCCACAAACCTAACTTCCCGCCTAGAGTTAGCCAGGGGAGTTATGGTAAATCAGGTTCGGAGAACAAATATTCATGGAAGCGGCCTGGAGATGACTATGAGGACAAATCTGATACCGCGACTTTTATGGATCAGAAGATTACAGTCTACAGAAGGATCAGAAGACTACAGAAGACTACAGAAGACTACAGATCAGAAGACTACAGAAGACTACAGAAGACAGACTTATCTTCCGGGGGGCCAGAGGCAGACCACGAGCTTTTCCTCCGGGCCTACTTGCGCTTTTTGCAAGAAACCTGGGCATTTGATGTCCCAATGTTATGCCCTGAAAAGGAAAAATCAGGAGCGGAGTCAGACAAGTACAACTCTGAATGCATTGGCCAATGCGAGAAATCGTCCTTGGAGGACAGTGCCTTGTGAAGGTTCCCATGCCAAAGTTACGGCATCACAGAACGACCTTGTTCAAGAGGGTTACAAACCTTTTATTTCAGAGGGGTTTGTGTCACTGGATGGAGACTTGACTAACCAGAGAACTGTTAGGGTATTGAGAGACACAAGAGCCCATCAATCTTTGATGCTTGAGGGCATTTTGCCATTGTCAGAGAAGACAGCAACTGGTGTTAGTGTTCTTTTACAGGGGGTTGGGGGCTATGTTAAAGCTCCACTTCATGTCATCCATTTGAAGTCTGATTTGGTGTCAGGACCGGTCACCATAGGTTTACAAGCCACTCTTCCTGTAGAGGGAGTATCTTTTGTTATCAGGAATGATTTGGCCGGTGGTCAAGTTTCTGGTAATCCGATGTTTGTTGAAAAGCCTAGTATGGAAAATAACACCGCACAGTTAGAGCAGGAGATTCCGGGTATCTTTCCATCCTGTGCCACGACTCGTGCTATGGGTAGGAAGCGCTCTGAAGAGAAGGAGAAGGTACTGACGTCACGCTTTGCACAGTCACTTCTTGTCAAGTACCCTGAAACTAAGTGTCAGCCCACATAAGTCATGGATGGAGGCAATGTTGGCAAGCTCTTTGTAGGTGGACTGAACTTTAACACAAGTGAAGATGTTCTGGACTCTATCTTTGGCAAATATGGACCACTCTTGGAAGTGCTGCTGATAAAGGACAAAAAAAAAAAAAACCACCTTTAGAGGCCATTTTTCCCCGCAAAGCGGGGGTTGGCCTTTTTCGGGAACCGTGGTTGTTGTTGTTTTTCGGTCCCCTTTTTGAAGCAATGATTTGCGGCCGGATGCCCTTCCTGACGCCAACCCTTTTTTGTCGCCTTTAACGACAAACAGGGAATTACCAGTGAACTGGTACTCAATTAGCCGACCTCGGAAGAATGACAGGCTGAGTCAACCCCCCTGGCGTTAATTCAGCGATTGACCGGGATTCGAACCCAGGATCCTAGGATCCTAAGCCGGCACCCTAGCCACTAGCCCAACACCAGGGATTGATAAAGGACAGGGAGACGCAAAAGTCGAGAGGGTTTGGCTTTGTCACGTTTGAAAACACAAAGGACGCCAAAGATGCAGAAAAGGATTTGAATGGCAAGGATTTGGATGGTCGGACCATAACAGTAGAGAAGGCAGGCCATGGGCGTCGAGGGGGCTACAGAGGAGGAAAACGTGGAGGTAGTTTCAGGGGTGGCTATGGCTCCCGGGGTGGGAGTAGTAGTTTTGGTGGCGGCCGCAGTCGTGATTACTACGGAGGCTCCCAGCAGCAGCAGCGCAGTTTTGGTAACTCTCGACGGGATGACTATTACCGTGGTAGCCGAGATGGGGACCGCTACTCACGTGACTACAGCACCCCGACGCTACAACCGTGATTATGATCCTTATGATCAAGAGAAGAGTTGGAAGCACTGAGTGCTCAGGAGCAGCCAAGCCAAGATTCCTACACGGATTAACCCGTGAACTCCACGTTCCTAAATGCGTCCATGCAGTGAATACTTCCAGGCTTCACCACCCAACCACCATGAAATCTGGCACTCAGCTCGGTCTCCTTAAAAACTGCTATAGATTTGCTTTGCTTTGGATTCACTGATCACAACGCCTTAACCTTCATTCAAAAAATGAAAAATAAAAACCAGAGGTTGATGAGATGGAGTTTGGCTTTGCAGGAGTTCAACTTGGAAATTGAGCATGTAAAGGGCAGGGACAATGTCGTTGCTGATGCTTTGTCCAGAGTGAACTAACTTTGGAAATGTCTGTAGGTTGTTTGGAAGTTTTGTTGCTTTATTTTGGGAAATATTAATTATCGTTGCTCACGGGAATTGATGATTTGGGTGTGAGTTTTACTTTTGTTTGTTAAAAGAGTTTTTGCCGGCAAAGAGAGTTTTCACTATGTTCAAACTTTCTTTCTTGAGGGGGAGGAAGCGTAACGGATTCGTCACTTCCATTGTTGTGGTTTTCATCCACTGTAAACATTTTTGATTCCATGTACTATTATTGTTGTCGTTCAAGGGAGATCGAGGTTACTATTTTCAAAAGGTAAAAAGTCAATGTTTTAAATGAAACCAGAACCGGACGACGACGAAGAGGAACAGGAGGAGAAGAAGGCGGAGCCAGTGAGTCGGGGAAGAAGCCTAGCTGCTTCGAGGTCTGGAGCAAACGTTGACGAACGGAGGTTACTCGCAAACTTCGGGTTTCCCGGGAAAGGGATTCTTGCGAAAGAGTTGTTATTGCTGTGACAGATCAACCTGCGTGTCAGGTTTTGGCGGTTGATTCCGAGGAGAATCATCGTCGTGCCGTTACGCCTCGAGAACGGGCCGTCGGCCAATTTGACTCGCGCGCTTTGCGCATCGCGCAAGGTTTTTCGCTTCGCTTCAATCATTTTCACCGCACCCAGACGTTTATCTGGTGTGTGTGTGTGTCACATGGATTTTGAAGGTAAATCTGCGGTTCGCCGGTTTGGAGCCGTGAAACATCCATACCCGAAGGTGTGATTTCCCAGTCGCCTGGAGGGCGCCTTTGGATTTCCCCGTCGCCTTGAGGGCACCTTTGCACAGCTTTGGCCGCGTGACTATGACTGTCATCCGAACGGGATTCTGGTCTCGATTGGACATCGTTCTGACGATCGCTGGAGCTGATCGACTTGGGCTTGATGCCGGAATAGAGACATTGGGGAATGTTCTTCTTTTCGCTCACTTGGAGCACAGTGAGTTATATTGTACGAACCTGATGGTACCATCATAGGAAATATATATTGGTTGTACAATTGATTACTATTGTTGTTGTACTGTCGGACACATTCACAGTCGGACTTCCGCTTCCGGTCCGGTATGAAGAGGACGCAGGCGTCACATGCTCGCCGCTTCTTCAACCGGGCCACTGTCAGTTGCTTTCTTTTTTGGTGGTCGTGCGGATTTTTTGGCCATTGAGTCTGCCCTCTGCATAGCCCCGGCTCTGCTCCCTGCTTCGCCTGCCCGGCTCCTTCGCCTGCTCGCTGTTTCCTCGGGCGCGCTCTTGTGGGTTGTGACCATCGCAGCGGTTTGGTGGCGGTTTCCCGCCGTGATCTAGATTTGTAGCGGCGGCGGTCGATTTCCGCTGCATTTGCCGCTTTGCCGTGATCAACCTTGGCCTCGTGATCGTCTCTTTGCTCCTGCCTGCCCTCTGCTTGGTCCCGGCTCTGCTCCTGGCTTCACCTACCTGGCTCCTTCGTTTCCTCAGGCCCGCTCTCGTGGGTTGGGACCATTGTTTCACCTCCTCAACCTTGGCCTCGTCTCGTCTCTCCGCTCCTGCCTGTCATGGCTCTGCGGTACTCCGCCGCAAGGCTCCTTCTGCTCAATACCCGCTCCACCCCATCATGCATCTCTGCCATCAAATCAAATGGCCTCCTCCGACGACCCAGGTACATTCACCGTGGCTCCGGTCGTAAGTTTGTTTATTTGCAATCAGGTCACTCCATCCCCGTCCTCTGGTCGGCTCAGCGCACTCTCACTCTTCGTCCCAGCGCACCTGGTCACAGCAACGCACACGATCGCACCTCCTGCCTACAAACCCTGGCTAAATCACCTGAATTCATCCCTGCTGTTCAAAACAACATCAAGCTCACCCTGTTCAACACCCGGTCCCTCAACAACAAATGCCTCATCCTGAACGAATACATCCTGGATAACAAACTGGACTTTCTCTGTCTCACCGAAACCTGGCAACAACCTCTGGACTACTACACACTCAACCTCACCACACCCAATGGATATTCCTACGTCAATAAACCACGCTCGGAGGGCCGAGGTGGTGAAATTGCTGTTATCCACCGTCAAGACATCAAGACCAACCTCATCTCCATCTCATCTGCTCCATCATTTGAACACCTGGCTTTTAAACTCTTTGGTCGCACGCAGTCAGTCATGGCTGTCGTCTACCGCCCTCCCAAACCACACCCATCATTCTTGTCTGACTTCTCCTACTTTCTGACCCAGCTATGTTCCCTCTCCCCCTCAATCCTCCTCCTTGGTGATTTCAATATCCACATGGACTCCACTGACTCCACAATAACCACTGACTTCACTGATTTACTCACCTGCTTTAACCTCACTCAACATGTCGACTTTCCTACCCATATCCGTGGTCACATTTTGGACCTTGTCTGCTCCACTGGATTAAATTTGCACCATCTCTCTGGCTCCGACCTCACCCTCTCTGACCACTTAGCCATCACTCTGACCATCAACATCCCCGCCCCAACACCAAGGCATTATTGCACTATCAACTTCCGTAAGCTAAACGCTCTTTCACCTACCTCATTCTCATCCACCCTCTCTGAAAAAATGTCCACTTCTCCCTTCATTGACCTCCACACCCCTTCCGACCTCACTGACTACTACAACCACACTCTCTCCTCCTGCCTTGACCAGCTTGCGCCTGTAAAAACCAAAACAGTTTCTTTCACCCATTCTGCTCCCTGGTTTACACCTGAACTCCGCCTGATGAAAACTCATGCTCGCCAACTTGAAAGACTCCGCAATAGAACGGGTCTCACAGTTCACTCCCAAGCCTACAAGGACCACCTACAACACTACAAAGATGCCCTCTCCCGCGCCCGCTCCGCCTACTACTCTCAATTTATCCACTCTGGCTCCAGAAACCCAAAAGCACTCTTCTCGACAATAAACAAACTCCTCCGCCCCCTGAACACCACCACCCAGTCATTCACAGTAGACAACTGCATCTCCTTCCTCTCTTTCTTCCAACGCAAAATTGACAACATCTACAACAGCTTGACCACCGCCGCACCCGCTCCTCCTCCAACCACCTGCCCCCCCTTGTCCTGCCATCCCCTGTCTCAGTTCTCCCCAATCTCCCCTACTGACCTCTCTGAACTCCTCATAGGAATGAAAACTGCCACCTGCACTCTTGACCCCATCCCCTCCAGCTTTGTCAAGGCCTCCCTCCCTGCTCTCTCTCCACTTATCATTGCAACAATAAACTCCTCCCTGTCTACAGGCATCGTCCCACCTTCCCTCAAAATTGCTGCTGTTACCCCCATTCTAAAAAAACCTGGTCTAAACCCTGACACCCTAAACAACTTCAGACCCATCTCCAACCTACCCTTTCTGTCAAAAGTTTTGGAACGCACTGTAGCCACTCAACTCAAACATCATCTCTCTGCCAATAACCTGTATGAAACATTCCAATCCGGATTCCGCTCCAACCACAGTACTGAAACTGCTCTCCTCAAAATCACCAACGACCTTCTCCTCTCCTCTGACGCTGGCAACCTCAACATTCTCGTCCTCGACCTCAGCGCTGCCTTTGACACCATCGATCACACCATCCTCCTCACCCGACTTGAATCCACCTTTAACGTTACCGGCACTGCCCTCTCTTGGATTAAATCATACCTCTCTGACAGACGCCAGTTCATCTCCATCAATAACTGCAAATCCCCCATTGCTCCCCTCCCCCAAGGTGTCCCCCAAGGTTCAGTTCTTGGCCCCCTCCTCTTCATCCTCTACCTGTCCCCCCTCGGTCACTTAATCCGCCGTCATGGTCTCCAATTCCACTGCTTCGCCGATGACATCCAGCTTTTCATCTCCACCAAGTCCGTCTCCACCGACACCCACTCTATCCTGACAAACTGCATCACTGAAATAAAATCCTGGCTTCAAATCAACTTCCTCAAGCTTAACTGTGATAAATCTGAAATAATCATCATTGGCCCAAAAACGCTCACAAAATCCACCCATAACTTTGCCCTCAACATCGACGGTATCCCAGTATCCACCTCCCCTCACATCCGGAATCTTGGCGTCATCTTTGACCAAACCCTTTCCTTCGACAAATACACTAAACAGATCACAAAGTCAGCCTTCTTTCACCTGAAAAACATTGCCCGTCTCCGCTCATCCCTCTCCTCCACGACTGCAGAAACCCTCATCCACGCCTTCATCACCTCCCGTCTGGACTACTGCAATAGCCTCCTCTATGGTTCACCCTCAAAAATCACCAATAAACTCCAATACATTCAGAACTCCGCTGCCCGTCTACTCACCCATTCCCGGACCCGTGACCACATCACCCCTGTCCTTTACAAGCTTCACTGGCTCCCCATCCCCCAGAGAATCCAGTACAAAATCCTCCTCTTGACATACAAAGCCCTCCATAACCTGGCCCCATCCTACCTGGCTGACCTCCTCTCCAGACACACTCCCACCCGCAACCTCCGCTCTGCTGGTACCAACCTCCTGACCCCCTCCATCCGGACCAAATTCAGATCCTGGGGGGACAGGGCCTTCTCCATCGCTGCTCCCACCCTCTGGAACTCACTACCTCACACCATCAGAGACTCCTCCTCACTCACCATATTCAAAACATCACTAAAGACCCACCTGTTCAACACTGCATTCAACATTCAACCCACAGCATTTAACCCCTGACTATCTCTTCTCCTTCTCCCTCCTTTTGCTTTAAATATTTCCCTATTGATTCTTGTCTTTTTGCAATTGTTGTTTTCATGTATTGTTATGCATTATGTTTTCCACTCTGTCAAAGCGCCTTTGGGCTTCTGGAAAAGCGCTATACAAAATAAATGAATTATTATTATTATTATTACTGTTATTCTTGTGTGATATTAATACAATATTTGTTTGTTGGTAACAATTGGTGTGGCTTCACCATTGATCTTTGACATACAGAATAACACATTTTTCTGCCGTGACTCCTCTCGGGGCTCGGAGGTACACCGTGACCGGGGGTTGGGGAGGAGCACGTAACAATACGTATATACAAAGTGTGATCAAAAGGTTTGGTAAATGGTGCCGCTACAAATTAATGCATGAACATTGCTAAGATCAGTGGGTGGGGCTTATTTTGTAAACCCTCTCACTTGCCAAGATGCAGGAAACACCATTAAACACCAAACAAGAAACAAACATTAGGCAAACTAGTGCGCAGTGGCATTTCTTTGTGTGGGAACGTGTTTGTGGTTTCTGGCACTTTTTTAGAAAATGGCGAAATTTGAGCAACGTGCAAACATGAAATTTGGTTTTAAACCTGGCAAGACGGAAACACACCAAATGCTCGTAACAGTCTACACAGATGAAGCTGTGACAAAAATGACTGTTTTTCAAGTGGTCACAAAGGTTTGTGGAAGGAAATGAGTTACTGGAAGACGATGAAAGAAGAGGGCATCCATCCACAGCCTGAACCATTGAAAACATCGCTCAATTCAGCACTGTTGTCCAAGCAAACTGAAATGTAACCATGGAAGTAATGAGTCATGCAGAATTTCTTCCCAAAAGTGCTACTGTTAATGTGGCTTTATACGTGGAAGTTATGAAATGTTGTGCAAGGCAGTCATATGGAAAAGACCAGAAAAGTGGAAGAATGGGTGGCTGCTCCATTACGACAATACACTATATGCCACATGGCGCTCTCTATCCAACAATTGTTGGTGGCAAAAAACATTCCTGTCATGCCACCTCTGCCTTATTCACCTGGCTTGGCACCGTGCAACTTCTGGCCATTCCACGAATTGAAACAAACGATGAAAGGGAAGCGATTTGACATGATCGAAGACATCAAATCCAACATGACAGACCTTCTGAAGGTGGTTAACAAAGAGGACGTACAGAAATGTTTCCGACTGTGGCAGGAACGGTGTAAAAAGTGTCTATGTGCAGGAATATTTCAAAGGGGATTAAAGATGCAAGTATAAAATGATTTTATTCTAACATTGACCTAACTTTTTGATTACACCTCATACCTATTGTGCACATGTTGCATTGTATATACACACATGTTATATGTGGAATGGTATACAGTGGTATGTTGTGTACACATGCAAATCCACGCACATGCGCATGCATGCGCGCGCGCAAACGCACACACACACACACACACACACACACACACACACACACACACACACACACACACACACACACACACACACACACACACGAAGGTAGATACACTGAGACCTGTGAGGGCTTTGTTCCACCTTCTGAAACCTGCATTTGGAGATAACATCCAACGACACAAACAAACACACACACACACACACACACACACACACACACACACACACACACACACACACACACACACACACACACCTAACACAACAAGGATGCATAGAGGCAGAACAGCAGGGATGCAAGAGAAGATATTACATAATAATAGACCATCTACTACTAAAGGAGGCCATACTCAAAAATTGCAATATGAGAAGAACCAAATTGTCCACAGCATGGATAGACTATAAAAAAGCTTTTGACGGTGTCCCACATTCATGTATGATAAAGTGCATGCAAATGTACAAGATAAATCCCCAAATAATCAAGTTGAGAAAGCCATGTATCTATGGAATACCACACTAATGCTGCAGCACTCAGAAGGAAATATTGAAATACCAGGAGTAAAGATACGATGCGGGATTTTCCAAGGACACAGCCTTTCTCCTCTCCTGTTTTGCCTGGCCCTGGACCCATGAAGTAACCTCAGTAACCTCATGTGTGACGTCTCAAGCACATGGATACACCCTAACATCCAATAAAATAATGTCCAAAGAAACAAGAAAGGTGACACATTTACTGTATATGGATGATTTAAACCTCTTTGCACCGAATGACGAAAAATTGGCAAAACAACAACAACAACAACATGCATTTTAAAGGCCATTTTCCCTGCTAGAGCGGGGGTTAGCCTTGCGGTCACCATGACAATCTTCTCCATTTTGCCCTATTTTCTGCATCTCTCCTTGTTAACCCCCTTGCCCGCATTTCTTCTTCCACCATTTTTAGCCAAGTCTTTCTCGGTCTTCCCCGTCTTCTACTTCCTTCTAAATTCATTTCCATCACTCTTCTCAACCAGTCACTTTCATCCTTCCTCAACACATGACCAAACCATCTCAACCTGTTCCTCTTCACAGCATCAATCACAGGCTCTATTCCCATCATCTTTCACAATTCATCATTTGTCTTCCTCTCTCTCAACGATACCCCGCACATCCGTCGAACCATTCGCATTTCCACCCTTTCCAACCTTCGTTGCTGCTCTACGTTCATTACCCATGTCTCGCTCCCATAAATCATAACACTTCTCACACATGCAGCATACACCTTTCCCTTCAGCTTCAACGACACTCCCCTCATCATCAGCACGCCACTCAATTCCCGAAACTTCTTCCATGCACATCTCACTCGAGCAACCGTTGCCGAGTCTGATCCACCTTCTCCATTCAGCATGTCTCCGAGGAAGCAAAATGTTTTCACACCTTCCAGCTTCACGCCGTCTCCAAGATCCAACTCAACATTTCCTCCATCTGCAGCTCCCTCTGTGCACACCTTACATTTGAATGTAGCTGCCACACTGGTTAATGACCCTCTCAGACCACTACATTTTTGATGAACCCACTCAGCGCACATTGTACACTGAATGGAGTTCACGCCGACACCCTTCCTACACACAGCACAGGGCCACTTCCCAGTTCTTTCCACCTCACCACATGCTTTACCACTTGCCATCACCTTCATCTTTCCAATATTCACCTTCAGACCTTTTGTCTCCATACATTCCTTCCACGTGTTCATCTTTTCCTTCAGTCCATCCATACTTTCCGCAATCAACACCAGATCATCTGCATACAACAACTCCCACGGTAAACCCTCCTTTACGTTCTGAGCCAGCACCTCCATCACAGCTACAAATAGTAGTGGCTTAGTACCGACCCCGATGCACTCCCACCTTCACCTCAAACTCACCACTGTTCCCGTCCTTCGTCCTTACAGCTGTGCGCGCTCTTTTGTACATTGCCATCACTACTCTGATCAACCATTCCTCCACTCCTAACTTCCTCAATGCCCATGTCAATACTTTGCGTGGAACCCGATCGAATGCTTTCTCCAGATCAACAAACCCAAGAAACAACTTCTTCCTCTTCTCCATGTACTTCTCCTGCAACTGCCTCACAATGAAAAGCGCGTCTGTCGTTCCTCTTCCTGGCATGAATGACGAAAAATTGGCAGAACAACTGAAATGAGTGAAACGGTTCTCTGATAACATCCAAATGGAATTTGGCCTCGATAAGTGTGCCAAGTGCACATTAGTGCAAGGTAGACCAACAAAAACGGACAACATAAAAATCGACCTAGATACAACAATACAGAAGCTCGACAACAAAGCATCTTCCAAATACCTTGGGGTAGAAGATGGCCACCAAATTTGTCATAAAAAATGCGCAAAACAATTATCAAAAAATACCTGTCGAACAAGGCTGATCCTGAAAACACGTCTCACCACAAGAAACAAAATTAAAGCCATAAACCAACTCGCAGTACCAGTGTTACAGTAAATCTACAAAATGGGAAACTGGCCACAAGCCAATATTGAAAAACTATATATCAAAACAAGGAAACTCCTCACTATCCGCAAAATGTTCCACAAAAATCAATGCATCTCAATAATATCATGTACCTGCAGAGGAAAGAAGGAGGTGGTGGCCTGATGGAACTCAATCAAGTACACAGAACGATGACTGTATGATTAGCAGAGTACGTGGAGAGTTCAACAGACTACCAAATACAATTTGTGTACAAGCATGAACACAACAAACCAGAAAATGTATCTCTCAATCACCTTGCACAATCTTCCAAAAACAGGTGTGAATAGAAGATGTCATGCACCAAAACAAAACAACAACGAATACAGCCCCAACGATTGCAAAAAAGACAAAAGAAAAATACAAGATGAAATACCAGCAGATATACAGTGACAGAGATAAAGCCAAAAGAGCAGGGAAAATTTTATTAAAAAGAGTTGGACAAATTAGGGATAGACATAGAAGAATCACTGAAATGGCAAAGAAGAGGTCAGCTCAACTGGGATGGAGAACAAATCATTATTAATTCCCAAGACCATGGACACGACACCAATGGCTTTAAAAAGATGGCAGGACTGAGTCATTCAGACAAGTATAGGTTCTGCAAGGTAGAAACAGAAAGCACGAGTCGTCTCCTATCAGGATGTAAAACAACGAATGACAGAGTAGCTGTCCACCCAAAGGCACAACAAGGTATGTCAAGTAATCCACTGGCACATCTGCAGAAATTTCAATACCCCAGTTCCACAAAACTCAGGGAAGCCTGAGCCAAAAGCGATCACGGAAAACAAGGACATAATGCTCACATATGACCTGATGATTCCATCCAGCGTGAACATAGAAAACAAGGCATTACGACTGGAAATAGTACTCCGGAATAAAAAGAGAAAGACAGCATTGCTGATCGAGATATCAGTACCCAGCGAATTTGGCCTAAATAATACAGAAATCAAGAAAATGACCAAATATCAAGACCTCAAGAATTAGGTGAAAATATCCTGGAAGCTGAAGAGCACCACAGTTGTACCAGTGATAATATTGGAGCAATGGGATTGATAAAGAAGAACCTTACAGAGATCTAAAAAAACATTCCTGGGAACATTACCACAAAGGAACTGCAGTTGGAGGCTGCACGGGCTCAGTGACGATCCTGTAAAGATCCATTGGAGTAAACCTCTAAGAACAACACAACTTCATAACTTAGCCCATGAATCACAATCCCTCACCGAAGCAGGGGTGGATACTTCCAATCCTGGGAGGACTCCAGTACACCTTCTGAAACCCAAATCATGGAGATAACAACTAACGACACACACCTACACACAACACACACACCACACACACCACACACCACACACACACACACACAGAGAGAAAGAACACTGACAAAGTACATAACTACAAGCTGGGCCTTGCCAAAAAAGTGCAATACCCACCGGATCTGTTTTGCATAGTTGACTTCGACTTCAGCACGGTCTCTCACAAACTTGCAGTACTTCTCCATATAGTCAATTCCCCATTGTGTGTGCTTCTCCACATTGTCAAACTGGTCCTGAAATAAGCACAAACACACAAACGCAAAAGGGATAAATTATCCATAGCTTCAAATGTTTCCACACGTTACAAGATGTGATGGAAACAAGAGTTTTCTTTGCCCAATGGTCATATGGTGAGTTACGTAAAGACAGTCATGGGAGGGCTGCTAAGCATGCTTGCTTGGGTGGCTTGCGTCTCTGGCAATTATTCAAGCACAGGGAGTACAGAGCACATGTTTGCATAACAATGTGCTTATTTCATTAAAATGGGATTTGTAGCCGCTAAACGCCAGCTGGAACCTAAGCAGGATCTGCCAAACAAGCAAGGGGAAAAATTACAACTTAAAAAAAAGGCAATTCAAAGCATTTGTAAATTTGTGTCATGTGAAAGCCATGAGCAAGCTGAGAATGTGAGTGATGAATGAATGAATGAATGAATAATTGAGTAAAGATAAATTATATCTCTTCGAGGTCAAATTTCTTTCTTCTTATTTTTATAAACAAAGCACAGAAAAACTTTCCAAACTTGGATTTATTGACATGAGTAGCCATTTGCAAAGGACGTTTTCAGCTCATTTAAATGCGTGTGACAATGACAAATTAATGGCATTACAAGTGCATGGATTATACAAGAAGGGCACTCAGTAGAGCGCACCAGGCTGACCAGTTTAGGTTTTGGATCACACTAAAAGGCCGGATCTGGATTCGGTCTGAACCAAAATCTAATCCGCTTGTTCTTGTAACCTACTCAAACTCATTCATCCACCAGGTTTTGTCATAACCTATCCACGACTTTTTGAAATATCATGCTGTATATCGTTTTTGGCCCCATATATCACAATGGTGAAGAAAAACATAAAAAATGTAAAGGTTCTTGTATCCATATCTGGATCCACATTATTCACCAAAAATGAATCCAATCGTCCTTGTCACACAACCAACTTGCCTACCACGTTTCGTCCAAATCTATCCATAACCTTTTGAGATATCGTGCTCACTGTGACACAGACAGACAGACACGTGGAAACATACCCTCCATCTACCTGCGGTGGCGGAGGTGACAAGTACGTTACAGAACTGTGGACAAATAAATTCACCATGACCATTTAAAACTGGGGTAATCATGGCATGATGAGGATATTCTCAGAAGGAAACACCAACAGGCTTAATTGTTTGTTGGGACACTAAAAATTATTTTTTGCCGCGTCGCAGACGCTGGTCATAGAGTGCCCTCTGCTGTTGTTGTTGTTCTTCTTCTTCTTGTTCTTCTTCTTCTTGTTGTTCTTGCAGAGAAGACAAAACCTCAAAGCTCCACCCATTCTGGGAACCATAGCTCCACCCATTTTGGGAGAGGCTTCATATAAACAAATATCCACCATTTTATTAACTCGCATAGCTTTGAGGCCTGTTTTGTAGGCCCGTGGTGTCTTCCTCTCTCACACAGTTTTATTTCAAATCAAATTCGATATATCATTTCATTTTTCACAGTCGCTAACATAGTTTTAGACTCGGTTGAAAAAAAACGGGAAGAAAATCCAATGAAAGTTGCCCTTTATAGAACGAAATGAATTCTCAAAGGCCTGTAACTTCAAGTCCATTGAGATATATATTTTTTAAATCGCGGCATGGTCAGTCATACACCGCCCGAAATAACAGACGGGAAAATGCCGAGATATATTAAAAATTCGTCCATTTGATGACAATCGTCACGATGAAATATTTAATTTATACGTCGTCACAACAATGTGGAGAGAGGAGCATAGCTTCGTTCACGTGTCGCCACATACGGGAAATTGCCGAGATATATTTTTTTTAAATCGCGGCATGGTCAGTCATACACCGCCTGAAATAACAGACGGGAAAATGCCGAGATATATTAAAAATTCGTCCATTTGATGACAATCGTCACGATGAAATATTTAATTTATACGTCGTCACAATAGTGTGGAGAGAGGAGCATAGCTTCGTTCACGTGCCTGTCGCCACACACGGGAAATTGCCGAGATATATATTTTTTAAATCGCGGCATGGTCAGTCATACACCGCCTGAAATAACAGACGGGAAAATGCTGAGATATATTAAAAATTCGTCGCCACACACGGGAAATTGCCGAGATATATTTTCACTTTGCACAAAAATAACATCAAGTAATCGAATCAATAGGAATGTCCTGTGCCTATAACATCGACGTTATAGGCACAGCTGCATCTAGGCATTGTGTAACATCGACGCGGCTTTTGTTTTAATTAAAACTTTTTGTACTTGTTTTTAATCAAACAGTAATTTGTATTAAAAAAGGGGGAAAACATTTCCAAATGCCCAAATTTAACAAAGAAAAGCATAACTTGATACTGTAGGTGTGCAAGTTGCATGCCAGTGGTTGACCCAATGCTTATCTGCTACACCTCTTGCTTCACGTACGAATAAAAAGGTTAGACGAGATAGTCCAGATGTACAATTGAAAACAGCCAAGTAATGAGACACACCACACACACACAAACACACAAATTGTGATTATACAAACCCACACACACACACCATTTTTTTCATGTCTGTTCTTCACAATTCTATTTGTTTATTATACAGTATCGGCTATTCCTAAAACGTATTAATTTCACAATCTCCTGTATTCAACCTTGTTTTAATTGTAAACCTCAAAATATTGTAATTGTTTCTTTACCTAAAGTAAACCCTTAACCTGTATAACAATCGACTGATTCCCCGACCACCTGGATCATCAGCTGGGCACCGTTCTTCCTCGAGGTTTTAGCCCAGAACCATTCCAAACGGTGGGTCCACAACATCGGCTGTGGATCCACATCAGTAAATTCCCTACATCAATAGATCCACAACCTCTTTTGCGTCAAGGCAGCAGTCAGCCCATCAGCACAATGTTACATGAGCGCACGCACACACAGACACACAGACACACCATTACAAAAGGACAGAAAAATTAAGAAATAAAGAATAGGAATTAAATCACTAAAAAATAAATCATATGCACAGCTTTGTTTTTCCTCCACAATAGATATATCACTAGTTCTAATGTCCTGCTACAGACATTAGAACTAGTGATAAATCAAAGTGTTGCCGATTAAAGGAATTTCTTTCAAGGATAACCTATCGCTGATTGGTCATAAAACTGCGGAACAGCTTACCTAGGACAAAGCACTGCTGGGTGAACGAGAAGCTGCATACAACTTGTCAGTAAAGGGGGAAGAAGCCCTGAACATAGGCCCATGAATGTGCACCAAGCAGATATTCCCAATTGTGGTTGCAAAGTTGGAAGCAGGACAAAGGCTGAATACAATTGATAACAACAGTTAAAATCATCAATACCCTCTCTAGATCTCAGAACCTTTTTTTCACATGGAAATCACAAGTGACGAGACAGTCTCTGATCAACACCAAAACTTCTTAAGAAACAAATCGAAGCTTCTATGAAATATAGCATCGTCCAAGTACAAGAAAGAGATGACACACAGCAGAAGAACTCAAACCGTATGCACTGGCAGAGAGACGCTGCATGTGAGGCCCATGGTGGACCTGAAAACACATCAATGTGACCAACGAGACGCAGTTAACGTTCCACTATGGAAACGCACAAGCGATGCGCTAACACAGCTAAAACTAGAACGGCACTCAGTAGAGAGCATACTGGTGAACAGTTTACATTTTGTATCCCAGTGATAGTCCGGATCTGGATTCGGACCTGAACCAAAATCGAATCGGCTTGTTCTCGTCACCTAACCAAATGTATTCATAAAAACAATTCTGCAAAAGAACACCCCAAAGAAACATGCTTAACAGCAGAACAGGTTAGCACATTCAAAGTGGTTTTGGAATTTTCCACAGGATGGAAAAGGTTGCGATGAAGCAAAGCGATAACCTTACCATTTACAACTGGAGAAACGACGTGCACCAAAACAATGTGAACTAAGCAACGTGGTCAGCACGAGAGGCACGGCAATTCAATGTCACCCTTTCAAAACCCCAAAAGTCTCTGTCGTCAACGCATCAGAGGTCGACCGGCTCGTATCGCAATCCCATTCATTCGGAACAGAAGTTGTAAAATAGTAGTAGCGCCAGCATTATGGCATGACCTTATCAGGGCCCACATAACTGCGTTAACCACTATCTTGATATTCGCAGAAAGTAAAAGAAAACGAACAGAAAGAAGACATTCTTAAGCTCGTAACTGTTGTGCCAAAAAGTTATCCTGAAGCACAAATTTCAAATGCCAGATGCACAGGGGCATTTTGAACCTCCATGGGAATACCAAATGGATCTGCCACTAGGCTGTGGGTGTGTGCGAGAGGATAAAAGTCTCATTGTGTAGTTTTATTTCTCCGGTTGGTGCCTCTGACCCATAAAAGAGTTTCTACGGAACTGTAAACTAGAAAAAAAAAGTCAGTTGTGACCGGTGACAAAGTATTACACGACGAGAGAGTCGAACCCGTGACATTTACCTGCGTCGAAAGTGTTCACCTGGCTATTTATTATAGGATATGTGAGGTACAAACAAAAACATTTATATGTATCCTTGGGTTTGGCTGGAGGGCCAACTACATACCAAAGCATCCACCAGTAGAGAAAAGATTTAATAAAAGTGTCAGGAAAGTGAAGCCTTCCATTACTTTAAGGTCTCTGCCTTACAAAAGTGTTCTTTACAACTGAGTTAATTATGGAGGCCTCCTATATGACTGTAAATAGGAACAGGAAAAGCAATGGGAAACAGAGGATGTGGAGGGGGGCGGTACCGGAGGGAACCTTGTAAAACGACTTGGACATTCTACAGGTGCACAATAGGAAAATATATTATGAGGTCATGTAAATGTAATGAACTACAGATCTGGAAAAATGAAGTTTACCGAGCCTGGGTTCGAATCTTGACCGAACTATAAAAGGTCATGCTGGTGTTTCACATGCAGGATGAGGCATCGGATGTGCGCATGGTCCACGGAAAGGATTTTATGTCGGAGGAGCCGTCTGTCAACATTGGTCATTGGTCGACATTAAAGATCTCGTGGCGTGTTTCACGAAGAGTAGAGTTATTGCCGGAATTCTGAACAGATTCCAAGTTCCTGCCACCTTCAGTAGAAGGTCAGGCATGGCAGGCCGTTTCACGAAATTCGGGCCAAAAACTTTCTCGGACAGGCCCCACAAGGACGGAATAATTGGGGCCGATGAACAATTGGAGGAGCGGGAGAGTCTGCCCGGTGTGCTAGGTTTGCTTCAAAGAAAGAGTGTGTAACCGTATGAGACATGTTTTCGCTTTGTAATGGATCAGCTTAAACTTCTTCCGAAAAAAAATCTTCATTTTCGTTCGACACATGTGTTACGTTGCAGAATTAAATGCACCCCAATCCTTACTCTTACCTTGTTGTTGTAGTTACATTTTGTGCGAGTGGTGCTAGGCCAGTGCTGTACTGGAATATTCCATACTGGTTTTTACACATTGCCCTCGGTTATGGCCACACGAAAACCGAGTAATTTAGTACTACCTTACTCACATTTTTGAAATATGTGCACATGAATGATGACCAAGTACGAGGACAAAGCAACACACCAACATGCATATATTTGGGCCATGAAAATCATCCCAAATGGCTACCCTTATTCAACTAATTAAATACTCTGTTAATGGTATCTGAGATCGTTAGCATTACCAATCACGTCTCTACGTAAGGAATACTTCTACATGCACTGAGGCCTATAATTGTTTAAATGTAATGAGTGCGAAAGAATGATCCCCTAATGAATAATGATCATCACAAAACAGAAAAGATTCGCTCATCTTCTGGGCCTTCTTCCAGTATCCTGGCACTGATTTGGGACCAGGTAGCCAGGATCGAGCCAAGAGCAATTTTCAGAGACAAGCTGTAAATGCTTTGCTGTTGGAAGCCAGACTCTGTAGCGAAATGGTTGGAGCATCTGCTCCGAGTCTGGGAGGTCGGTGGTTCCAACCCTGGCGAAGTCACACCAAAGACTTTTTAAATGGTATGTGCTGCTTCCTTGCCCGAGTGGATATTTTTTTTAAAGATAGAGCGTGGATAAACAGCCATAGCTTGGCAACCGTTGCTCAGCCTTGCTGGGCCTAATTAGCTTCCTCCTGCATTGAAATTCCTTTAAAGGAAACTCATATTAAAGCCAAGCAATTCCACCACAGTTGTGTAATCAATGCATGTCCTCCCAGACAACACATGAAGAGCCACCTGATTCCAATCCAAAAAACAGCCAGAAATAAGTGGGTTGCTCCATTGCTTCTCCAAAGAACATTGAGAAAATGCGAAAGAAACCATGGTACAGTACTACACATTCTTTGTCAGATATCTGCTATTTCCTGCAAGGCCAATTCCTATAATAGTGTTACGGACGCGGCTAGGATGTTAATTGGCCGAGCGGATGGCCGCCGCACCCGAACAGTTACCCCGACTAACCCGATTCCTGAACGTTGGCCAAAATCGCGCCACAGATATTCAATGGGGAAAAGACAAAGGCGACGCGGATGTGAAGAAGAGGAAGGAGACAAAAAGGTTTGAAATACGATTATTATTTATTACTATTTACAGGATTGAAAGAAACCAAGGAAGAAGGAAAGATAATAAAATAAAGACAGACAGAGGGACGGACCAGAAGGACACAGTGAAAATTCTAGCTTATCTATGCAGTCTTAATTAACCCAGGGACAAGACAAACAAAACAAACTCACGTACACAAGAAGGATGGAAAGGCAGGGATGGTTTGGGACGGCAGAGGAGGGTCCAGGCAGATGGTAGGCGTCGAGATCCGGCTCCAAGCGCGCGCTCCGATCCACGCTTTGGGGTCGAGGCGAAAACCCGGCAAACACAGCCTCGCGTCTCACCGACCGGCAATAGGGCCTAGAGGGTATCGGCCTATTGCCGCAATACAGGCACCCCCTCACGTTTCTCTCTCTCAGTCTTGCTCAATGGTTCGCTCTCCGTGCTGCCGTGGGGACGTCGTGTGCTTTTTCAGGACTCATCTGCCGTTGCGCGATCTTCGCACGCATATCTCATCCTCAAGCGCCGGTGTGACACGCCCTCCTCAGTTTCGGTACCGCCCTCCCCCCGTGCTCTGTGACCTTATATGGCAATGCCACGGGCTTGCCTCCTTATTTGGACATGGCGCCGAACGGCGCGCCCCTCGTGGCGAGCTACGGGCTTGTTCCCTTATTTGGGCATGGGGCTGAACAGCCCCGCCCCTCGTGGCGCGCCCCTGGGCTTGCCTCTTCCCGGCGACCCCGCCCCTCCTGTTCAAACAGAGCACGGAGCACATGGCAATGGCGGCGAATGCAGTTGGCAATCGAGGCTTTGGGAATGGGAATGAAAGGGGATCTATTTATTTGAATTCGGTGCAATGGAGTGTCAATTAATGGAAGACAAGGCCTTACCCTACTACACAGAATAAGGAAATAACTGTCAACAAGGGGGAAATCTATGATTGGCTAACGTGAGTGCTTATGAACTAATTACGGAACGCACTTTGACCTTTATACATAACTGGAGCAAGGAGGGCGATATTTTTACAACAATTTACACAACAAAAAAAAAACACCATTGAAGGAGCTGCGCTCCAACGCGAGTCGAAAGAATTGACGCGACCAAAGACGGAATTCGTCCGAGTTGCTTTATTGAAACAAAACAGCTCAGGTATTCTGACAAAGCCCGTTTATCGGGCAGCAATATATATACACATTTATGCCCGGGCGTTTGCCCGGGAAAACCGAGACCGGGCATGCCCGGGTGTCAAGGGCGAGTCCTGGAAAGGCGAGTCTGGACATGCCCGGGCGTCCTGGCAAGTCGAGGCTGGGCGTGCCCGAGCGCTCTGGGCGAGCCCTGGAAAGGCGAGTCTGGACATGCCCGGGCGTCCTGGACGCGGCCTGGCAAGTCGAGGCTGGGCGTGCCCGGGCGCTCTGGGCGAGCCCTGGAAAGGCGAGAGCGGGCATGCCCGGGAAAGACGAGACCGGGCGTGCCCGGGAAAGACGAGACCGGGCGTGCCCGGGAGGTTCGGGCGTGCCCGGGAACAGCGAGTCCGGGCATGCCCAGGAGAGGCGCGTCTGGGCCCGTCCGGACGAGCCCGGCATGGCGATCGTGCCCTGGCCGCGTCCTGGCAGGTGCAAGGCGATGGTGTACATTCAGCGGGAACCACTACACCATTCTCATATCCACAACAATAGTAAAATGAAGATTTTCCCTCTATCCTCGCAAGGATGAGGCACCAAGGATGACCTATGAAATAATTCAAGGGCTATAAACTACATTGAAGCCATAAATTAACACAAATCTTCATTTTACATCATGAAGTGTATGCAAAAAAAAGTGTTTGTGAAATATCTTTGTGGCAAATACAATGTTGAAAATGGGAAACGAGAAAGAAATAAACTGAGGACAACAAAACGATAAGCATCGGAGTTCTTGACAATGTGGGGAAATGCATCGAACGAGAATGGCAAAGAAAAATAAACAAGATGCCAATTAACAATGCAGAACCTTGCTGGGGCATATAGATTACAGTAGATCTGACACCATTTCAGAATGACTCACCGACTCACTCACTGACTGAGATAGCTGACTAGCTTGGACATAATGCACTTTAAAGGGGAAAAAATACGAGGTAGAATTTGATGCAAATGCATCAATGGATAGTCTCCAGAGATAGATATTTTGATGCAAATAGAGAGAGATAAAGAGAGAGAGAGAGAAAGAAAACACAGACAAGTAGAAGAGAGAATCAGATCATCTTTGTATTATAGTCCATAGTGATGCCAAGTTTGGTCAAAATCCCTTTATCAGTTCACAACTCGTCACTGTAATTAAATCTTGCTACTTTCAGCTACAGATCACATGCCTTTGACCCTTTGAACCCAAAATGGAATCAGTTCATCTTTGCTTCATAGTACATATCTGTACCAAGTTTGGTCAAAATACTTTCAGCGGTTCACGAGTTATTGCGGTAACAAAAATTGATCACTGGCAGACGCAACCACGGACCAACGGACGCACAGGCGGACAGCCGAATTGAATGAACCCATTGTTAAACTAGAACGGGCACTCGGTAGAGCGCATACCTTCGCCGCAGCTACTGTTCTGTACTTGGCATGGGAGTGTAGGGAACAGAACAAAAATACGATTTTGACCTTTTCGTGACCTTGACCTTGACCTTTGACCCGATTGCTCCCAAAATCTAATCAAATGTGTCCCGTATAATAACCAATCATCCCACCAAATTTCATGCAATTCGGTTGAATACTTTTTGAGTTATGCGAATAACATACACACACACATACAGACATACAAATAAATACACAGCGATCAAAACATAACCTTCCGCTTTTGCGAAGGTAACCAAAGAAGAAGAAGAAAAAGAAAGAACGAGAACAACACTCAGGAGAGAGCATACCTCCGCCAGGTGAACAGTTTACGTTTTGTATCCTAGAGTAGACCAGAAAATCACAATACACAATCACATTCAATCAAAATCATCCGTCCACCATCTTTTGAGATATCCTGCTATGTATCGTTTTTGGCCCAATCTCCCAATGGTGAAGAATCACTTTAAAAAAATTCTACTAGCCAGATCCGGGTCCGGGTCTTCACCAAAATTGAATCGATTCTTCCTTGTCACACACAACCTGTCCACCAAGTTTCGGCCAAATCCGTCCACAACCTTTTGAGATATCCTGCTATATGTTGGTTTTAGCCCGATCACTCAATGGTGAAGATTCACTTAAAAAATTAAATAATTCTCATATCCGAAGCCATATTCAGATCTTCACCAAAATCGAATTGAGTCTTCCTTGTCACACACAACCTGTCCACCAAGTTTCGTCCAAATCCGTCCACAACTTTTTGAGATATCCTGCTATATGTTGGTTTTAGCCCGATCACTCAATGGTGAAGAATCACCTACAAAATTAAATAATTCTCATATCCGAATCCATATTCAGATCTTCACCAAAATCTAATTGATTCTTCCTCGTCTCACACACAACCTGTCCACCAAGTTTCGTCCAAATCCGTCCACAACTTTTTGAGATATCCTGCTATATGTTGGTTTTAGCCCGATCACTCAATGGTGAAGAATCACCTAAAACATTAAATAATTCTCATATCCGAATCCATATTCAGATCTTCACCAAAATCTAATTGATTCTTCCTTGTCTCACACACAACCTCTCCGCCAAGTTTCGTCCAAATCCGTCCACAACTTTTTGAGATATCTTGTTCACAAACAAACGGACAGACAGGGGTGAAAACATAACCTCCATTCACCTTTGGTGGTGGAGGTAATGACTTATGTATATGTGAGTCAACAACCCTCCCACAAAAACCCTGTACACAGTGAATATTTCCAACCATGGGATATGCCTCCCACTCCCTCTCCATGTTGTGTGGAAGCAATATTTAGTTGGTCCCACTAAATCGGCAGGGCTGCCAGGATGGCCTAGAGGTACGTTCACTCACCCCGAAGCCGTCTAGACTGGGTTCCAATCCAGACATAGCTATAAACTGTCATCCCTGTGTTTCACAACCGGGGTGATTCATCAATGTGTTTGCCATCCCTCGGATGGACATTAGAAGAGCATCCCGTCTGCCAGCAATCAATGGTAGACGTTAAAGATGGCATGGTGTACTTTGTGAAGATTAGGCGAGCTATCGCAGGCACCATGACTAAATTCAAAATTCTGCTTCGGCATTTCAGCAGGATCAGTCGAGCGCGGAGAACGTTGGCGTCAATGACTGGCAGAGCCAAGAGAGTAAGAGAGTCCGAGCTTAGCCAAACGGCAATCCTCCCCGAATGCTGGACGTGACCCTCCGTTAAAGATGGCCTGCATTATGTCTCGGTCACAGGGTTCGAGATTCCAGATGTACGTGTATATATATCCTCATCATTATAGTTACAGTGCATTATACTTTCAGTTACTGTTAATGGGCCATCAGTCTTTCTTGCCATTTGCTGGATTTAAAATAGATTGCTGTGCACAATAATCTAGCATCATTAGTGGATAATCTAATTAGCTTTGTGTTAGTTTCTAAATAGATGAATGTCCACGTTGTGTCAATACACTTATGCAGATGCTCTGTGTTAAATAACCCTGTATCCACCAAGAAAGTGTTTTGATAATGGTCACACCTCTCACTCTACTCCACACCCCAAATGCAAGTGGTCATTTCTCCAAACACACTAGGCCGAGACGATGCTTACATTGGAAGAGAAACATCTTCCAAGCTGCGTGACACTTCCTTGATCTACCAGAATACAGCTGCTTCCAAAAGCCAACAAAGCAAGCTGCACCAAAGACAATCTCATTGTGCAAAAAGGTCGTCTGCCAAGCATGTGATTGCACTTTGTCTGGAATAAATCGAGCAAGCAAATGCGTTACCAATCAACGTCATTTGGACTGAAAACCGCCAAGTCGTGTTCATAAGCGACTCAATTTTTATTATCTGGACAGTGGAAGCAGTGCAAAAATTGTAAGTCGTCCCTTGTGCCCATGACCTAACCCTAGGTACGACAACCAACACGTGTGCACTGTATTTTATTATGCTCGAACAGGAACACCAATAACATAGATATACACTATTTAATTCTTCATAAAAGGTGCCATTAGTGGCTGGACATAGATACTATATATATATATATACATATATATATATACATACAGTCAAGTGAAAAAGTAAGTACACCCCATGTAAAGTTTTGACTTTTTCAACATATTTCAACATACAGCTATTTGATCTTCATCTTAACAATATTGATCGATAAAGGTGATATAATATAACAAATATCATGAAACATTTAGATTTTGTAGTCCATTGTATAATTTAAATAAACATAAATACAAATTTCGCATGTGGAAAAAGTAAGCACACCCTTGGCTCTAATAGGTGGTATTGCCCCCTATGGCAGAAACAACCTCAAGTAGGCGTTTCTTATAACTATCTACCAGTCTCTGACATCGACTGGGAGAAATTTTTGCCCACTCCTCCATGCAGAATTCTTTCAGCTGTGCGATGTTTGAGGGGTTTCTTGCATGCATGGCTCGTTTCAAATCCCCCCCACAACATCTCGATGGGATTTAGATCCGGGCTTTGACTTGGCCATTCCAGAACCCTCCATTTCTTTCTTTTCAGCCATTCCTTGGTAGATTTACTGGTATGTTTAGGGTCATTGTCATGTTGCAAGGTCCACCTTCGGTTGAGCTTCAACTTTCCAACAGATGGCCTCACATTATCCTCAAGCACCCTCTGGTACAATGAAGAATTCATAGTGGATTCTATGATGGTGAGCTGCCCAAGCCCTGATGCAGCAAAGCTGCCACAAACCATAGTATTTCCACCACCATGCTTTACAGTTGGTATCAGGTTCTTGTGGTCAAATGCTGTCTTTGGTTTTCGCCAAACATGTCTTCTGGTACTGTGGCCAAATAGCTCTACCTTTGACTCATCTGTCCAGAGCACATTGTTCCAGAAGTGCTGGTCTTTGCCGAGGTGTTCATTGGCAAACTTTAGTCTTGACCTGGTGTTCTTTCTGGACAGCAAAGGCTTCCTCCTGGCACACCTCCCATGTAGATCAAATTTGTGCAGCCTCTTTCTAATTGTAGACTCGTGCACTTTGACATCAACAGTGGCAAGAGCTACCTGTAGGTCCCGTGATGACATTTTGGGGTTCCTAGAGACTTATTTCAGCATCTTGCGGTCTGCTCTCGGGCTGAACTTGCTGGGGCGGCCTGACCTGAACAAGTTGGCAGTTGTTTGGAATCTTCACCACTTGTCGATGATTTTCCGGACAGTCGAATGATTGATATCAAATTGTTTGGAGATCTTTTTAAATCCCTTCCCAGACTCGTAGGCATCTCTAACCTACTTTCGGAAGGCCTCAGAGAGCTCTTTTGATCGAGGCATGGTGACGCCGCACACTTCAACAACAAAGAGCAAACCAAACTAAATGTCTGAGGTTTAAAAAAGACAGGTTCCTCCAAGATCCTCTCCAACATGTGTTACGGATTTATGGGGATTTATGTGAATTACTATTCAGGTCTTTGCTTATCAATGTGTAGTCGAGTAACGGTTGTTGTGATTAAAGGGTCAGGAGCCCTTCTGGGAAAAAGGAGACCGGAAACGGAAGAAGAAAAGACACGAGGTGCGGGAGAAGCGACGATCTTCTTCCTCTTCCTCGCCGAGCTCCGAGGCGAGGGTATCGATATTGAGCAGCGTCTGACGCTGCGTTGGAAAACCCGTCTGGCGAAAGGAATTACCCCTTGACCCATCAAGTTGCCGTGGGTTCGTGCACGGAACCAAGCGTCCTACACAGTTCGCCTCACCGTCTACAAGGACGCGTACGGGTCGCACCTTGGGCCTCGCGCGCTGGACAAGCCGCGCGTTGCTTTGCCCGCTTCGCTTGGCAAGGAGGTGTGCGCTGCAACCGTTGTTCCCGGTACGTGACGTGCACGTTTGGGAGCACGTCAGCCAGGGGTTCATTCAACCGCCCGTGTGCGGAGAAGCCGACCTTCATCTTGGTCAGGAGGGGCCCAGAGACATTGTGAGGGACAGAGACCAAAGGGGTCGTGAGTACCCAAGGGGTCGGGAGTGGGGAAAGGGGACACACATATATAAGATGGCCATCTTAATAATATTGGAGATTGATTGTTGATTGTTGATGGTTGTTGATGGTTGTTGATGGTTGATTGCTCGGGGAAAATATTATTGGTTATTCCGGATCCTTGGTGTGGGGTTTCTTATTGACTGGAATTCATGTTGATTGCGTTACGAAACCGTATAAATCATTGATCTTTCTGGCGGAGTTCCTCTCACGGTCCGGGGGTCACCGAGACCAGGTAGTTACCGGGAGGACCACGTAACACATGTTCTAATCATTTGCACCTGAGCTGGTGCACCTGATTCTAATTTTAGGTATTTGAAGTAGTGATAAATATAGGGGTGTACTTACTTTTTCCACATGCAAAATTTGCATTTATGTTTATTTAAATTATACAATGGACTACAAAATGTAAATGTTTCATGATATTTGTTACATTATATCACCTTTATCTATCAATATTGTTGAAATGAAGATCAAATAGCTGTATGTTGAAATATGTTGAAAAAGTCAAAACTTTACATGGGGTGTACTTACTTTTTCACGTGACTGTGTGTGTGTATATATATATATATATATATTTGCATCAAATTCTACCTCGTATATATATATATATATATTGTTACGGACGCGGTTTAGATGTTATTTACTGAGCGGTGGTATTGCCGCGACCGAACAGTTATTCCCCGACTAGACCCCGATTCCACCCAGACGTTGACCAAATCGCGCTATGCTAAATCAATGATGGAAAGGACACAACGACTGGGATAGATGAAACGACGCAAGGGGTACAGTTCTCAAGACCTCCGGAGGAGGGTATAATTACAGTGGTGGAGAAAAGGGGGTAGATTACACGGCAGAGTGAGGTAAAAGACACAGAAGAGATGGGCACTTAAATACAATCTTATCTATTCCCGGACAGACCACAGACAAACGGAACAAGGCTGACTTACACAGGGATTGATGGCAGGGAGGGACAGGTAGTTCGATGGCACAAGGTGCACCTTGGCTCGGGGACAGGATAAAGCACGGTCCAGTCCAGAAGATGCGGGGAGGCCTCACAGCGCTCGGAGGGTACGTCTTGCTTGCTCCAAGCTCAGCGCGCATCTGACGTCACCTCCCTCTCCCTGCGCATGCTCAGCGGGGAGTGACACGCCCTCGGCTGGTTGGCTCTGCCCCACTGGGGCCGGTCCGCCGCTTCCATTGGGTGCGGGGGTTACCGGGCTCCACCCTTGACGAGGAGCTGACAGGGAGCCCCTATTTGGTAACCCCGTCGAGCACATGTTCGATGGCGGCTCGTTGGGGAGGCCTGGTGCCCTCCCAACACCCCCTACCAACCAAGCCGGAGTGAGGACGCGCACTCCCCGTGCCCGCCGCTGCCGTTGCTGTTGTTGTTGTTGTTGTTGTTGCTGAACCGTGAGGAAGAGCTGCGGGGAGGTATTGGGAGGTCCTAAACTTCCTAACGGTGCCATACAATCACATTCTGGTGCAACGAAGGGTCAGAATTAATGGAAACAAGTCCTTAACTGACATAGACTAAGAATAACTAGCAAGATGTCCTATAGTTGTCTTACATGAGATGCGGTGAACCTGGGCACGACATTTAATGGGGGAAATAGGGGGAGGTCGGGTCTACAGAGTGTTGTTTACAGAAAATGGGACTAGGGAATGGGGGATTGGGGATAGTTGGGAAGTATTGAGGAAATAGGGGAATATTTACAAGCGGATATGGATGGATGCAAATCCCATATCCGCAACAATATATATATATATATATATATATATATATATATATATATATATATATATATATATATATATATATATATATATATATATATATATATATATATACATATATATATATATATACATATATATATATATATAAGCCGCTTCCACATTTCGCTGATTTGCTGATTGAAATCGATCTGTTTTTTTAATTTCTCGGCCATTTCAACCAGAAGGGGCTCTACAAATGAAGTGTGAAATGCCTGTACTTAACGAGTCACAAGGCGGGGGAAGTTTACGTGTGTTACAACACCTTTTTTGAATATGCTTTACGAGGTAAACCACCACTTAGTGAACACCATTCAGGCTGCTTTTACAAGCCATGGCATTACAGTAGACAGAGTTGCCTTTTTGCTTTGACATACCCATTTTTTCACTGACTTACATTTTTGTGCGATATAGTCACACTCTCCACCTCCCCTACCCCCCCCCCCCCCCCCACTTATTTGCTCCACCCTCCTTCTCTCTCTCCTCCCAGCTCCTCACCCTCCTCGCTACCCCACCCCTCCTCACCCTCCTCCATCCGCTCTCCCCCTTTCCTCCTCTATCCTCCCTTCTTCTCTCCTCCCTCATTTCTCTCTCTCCCCTCCACCCTCCCTCCCACTCCAGTCCTTTTCCTTCCCCCTTCCTTGCCTTCTCACCGCTTCCCTCCCTGCCTTCCTTTCCCCTCACCTGTCCTTTCCCTCCTCTCCTCCCCCCCTTCTCCTCACCCCTTACCCTTTCCTCCCTCCCCCTCTTCCACTTTCCTCCTTCCCCTCCCTCCTCTCCCTCTTCTCCTCCCCTCCTCTCCCTCTTCTCCTCCCCTCCTCTCCTTCGCCCCTCATTCATATTCCCATCAGTAAGCGACTCATCGTTACCCAGCAATGCCGGGTATTTTTGCTAGTATACATATACAAGCGGAATTTCAATACTTTTCTTCAGCACTTTAACAACCAGCACTGCAACATTAAATTCACCATGGAAGCCGAGCAACAAGTCAATTTATTTTCTTGACATCCTCATTACCAAGTCTCCTAATGGTAAGCCCTCTCACAAGGTATAAAGGAAGCCAACTCACATGGACTGCTACCTCAACTACCACTCTTTTCATCATCTTTCAACTATCCAGCCTTAAATTGGCCTTTATCTGCCCTTAAATTTAATGGTTATCCTGCCAACAAGATCATCACTAAACCACCAAAAGCTCGTGAGCCAACACCGGAAACTAGAGCATGTGTTATTCTTCCCTTTAATGGATGTACATCACACCACATTTCGGGCATTCTCAAGACTGCCAACACAGCAGTACGTCATCGCTTGAAACACAAGCTCAAATTTATTCTTCACACACACAAGGACAGAAGACCTCCTAACCACCATCCAAGTGTTTACCACTTCCCTTGTGAATGTGGTAAGGTTTGCATTTGCGAAACTGGCAGGACTTTCACGACTCGACTGAGAGAACATCAAGCACATAATAGACTAGGCAAACGGGAAAAATGAGCAATAGCCAATCATGCACAGGCTAATAATCATGGCATACTATGGACAGACAGCACACACTGGCACACAAGAAGAATCAGAGAAGCTATTGAGATATATTTACATCACATGTTCCCACCAGGAAAACGGATAACCCATTATCGATATCTGGCTCTCACTCATTAACAAGCAGACACCAATTTACATTAGCAGGCCTTTGAAATATTTTATACCCAACCCCTGATGTGGGCCTTTCCACAACTTTATCCTGTAGGTAAAGCTCCTTGGTGCTCATGTTTGAGTCTTTGATGTGAAATGCACAACCCAGCAAAGGAAACCGACAGGAACAGCTGATTTTATTCTGAAATAATCACAATCACGACAATTTAATACACGTGGAGGACAATTAACTTGGTGTGTGATTTTGAAGGGGATTGGTTACACCTGAGCTAATTTTTGCTACTTATTGATAAAGCTTCCTTGAACCACACAGTCATACACCTGCATTACAAATACACAACAATGACAAAGCAACTTGACCAACAAAGCAATGAGAACATGCACAGTGAAGCTGTTGACTGTGACCGCAAAATATGCCCTGCAGATAATCTATCTATAATTCCAGTAATCTCTGTGTGTATGTATGTATGTATGTATGTATGTATGTATGTCTGTATGTCTGTGACCGCTGTTTCTCGACAACCACGGGTCCGATATACTTTAAACTTGCCAGGTATATTGCTGGGGCCCCGAGGATGTGCCTTTTCAAGGTTTCATATTAATCGGACAAGTAGTTAGCGAGCTATGTCCAAAAAACGATTCAACCAATCAGAGAGCAGCGAGCTATCACGTGTGCCGAACGTGGCGAACAGACTCTGCCTCGGACGGCACATTTGAGAGCGTATTCATTTATTTCACGTTGGCAAACTATGTTGGCGTTAAACTATGTTTTAAAACTAATTAAAACTACTTTGCGATTCTTTCGCTTTCCTGCGCGTTTGTGCACGCTATGGCGATTTCTTTACCAAACTCCGCAAGCCGTTCGCTTTGGACCAAACCATTTCATGTAAATAGAGGGGGGGGATTGTCACCGTACTCGCAAGCCGTTCGCTTTGGACCAAACCATTTCATGTAAATAGAGGGGGGGGGATATAATTTTAGATATATATATAGTACGGGCATGCCCTAGTAAAGATAATGCCTTTAGTTGTACAACTTCAGCAGAGACTTCACCCGAAAGCAAGGGGAACAAAGAAAGATGATCATTATCGAGCGGCACAACACACAAAGGAGCTTACTGTGGATCAGAGCCAAAACTCATTACAACCCACAATCCCATGGATGGTACCCAAAAGCACTGAACAATAACCGATCTGAGTACATCGTCTACTGTAAATCCAATAAAGCATTTAAAATGTATTCATTGGGGTAAATATCAACAAGCTAACTGCACAAACCTAGGTCTTGCAGCACAAAAAAATCCTGACCTCCATTTTTACTTTCCACCATCAGTCATACAGTCATACAGATACATCAGAAGTCCATAGATTAACTTCTTCAATCCTTCATGCATCAATAAAGATCATTGCAAAGCTGATTGGCCAGTTATTGAAGCAATGCATTTGTATCTATCTTCATTTTGTGACAGTGGGAAAAACAATTGTTCTGCATCGACCAACTAAGTGTTTTGAGATTTCAAATAAAATCCATGCTTAAGGTCACATGCCTGCATTGAGGGGGGAAAAAACCACAATGTCAGATTTTTCGACACAATAAAATTTTCAGTAACCTTGAGAAAATGGCAACTTTTGCGCTCATACAAAGTGGATGACTAACATTCCGAGAGAAACATTTAACCATTGCTAAAGCTGAAGAAGAGATGTCACATGTTTCTTCTGTCAAAGGTAGGTCACATGACTCGCAACAAAAGAAAAGTGTCGGTCTTCAAACATTTTTCGGCCTCCGTTGTAAAATGGTGGGCAACGTTAGCAGAAATCTCCCATTTATGGATTATACAGCTTCACTCAGGCATGGCAATCTGATATTGATGTATTTAGATCAAGTGTGGTTCAGTGATGCTGTGGTTAAAGTCTGAGAGGTTGGAAGCTCCATTCTAACCCTTGTCAAATCACACCAAAGATTTCTTTTTAATGGTACGTTCTGTTTCCTTGTTTGAGCTCCAAGATCTAGAGGACAAAGTACAGCCAAATCCCGTGGATTCGCATTCCAGGGATGGAGGGGTGGAGCGGGGAGTGAGGGGGCGGGTGACATTAATTTTTTCATGAAAATGCCATGCGAGGCAAAAGTCGAGCAAAAGATACAAACGACGTCACAATATGGCACACAATATGGCAATATGGCACTGTAAACATATATATATATTACATACCATATAAAACACAATATCAATTTGAGACCGTGGAAGTTACTCCCACAGAGGTGAACAACTGCGTTTGTCTGAAGTCAAGTAGGTCCTGGTGTTGTCTGGTGACTGCATGTCAGTATGTGATTTGTGTTTGACAGCTCTTCCATGGGCCTTAGAAACTGTACAGATAAAGCTTTGGACATTTTAGGTAAAAGACAAGGATGGATAGCAATGCAAAACGGAAACATTTGCGTACCGGTACAGTATATGACTTACCTTGAACCTTGTGGATTTATAGAACATGTGGAAATGACTCAGCCCACACCCTCATACCTTTTTCTCTTACAAAATCCAAAATAAATCCAAAATCCAAAAAACGCTAATTTCACCCCAAATCCTACACTTTTTTGAAATACCAACTTCTGTCCTGGAAGTCCTTGGTCTCCTTGTGTTTTACACCTCTCCCCCCCCGCCCCCCTTCCCACGCCTCCTCCCCCCAGGCCCTCTCCCTCCCGCGCTTCTCCCTGCTCTCAGGTGTTGTGTTTGTGTGCTTCCCCTCCTCTCCCCATCTTGTCTTCCGCTCCCTCTTTTTGAATGTTTTGTTTGTCTGGTTGATTTGTTTGTGAAATAAATGTTAGCTCTTTCACGAGCCTCGATTCAGTATACCAAAAAAAAATAAAAAAAAATAAAAAAAAATACCACGTTTTCACATATATTCCAGATCGTAATATCATTGGGGCAGCACAGGATGTTCCGTACACTAAATATACCTGTAAAACTGTAATAAAAACTCAACAGCTAGTCTGCGTTAATCAACACAATGTCAAACAGCTTTAAGCAAGACATATTTGACCCCAAATACCCACCCTCTAGGACATGAACCAGGCGTCAAATCCACCCAGTGTTGATTGCACATACAAACTTTCATCAAAAATGTTTTAAAATGTGCCAATAATTGCATTTTTTGGTATTTGACCTTTTGACCCTGCCCCAGGGGATGGGGCCAACAATTAAACTGCTCTTGCACCTTCGTGCCATGTGGTGATAATAACTACCAAGTTTGATGAGTTTCTGCCCAAACGTTTAGGAGGAGATAGCGTGACGGACAGAGGGACGGACGAACAGACAGATAGACAGATGGAGCCGATTACAATAGCCCTCCCCCCAGTTCATGTTTTTCCAAAAAGAGTGCCAATAATAAGGGGGAATTTTCTGCTGCATGAGGCAACACATTTTTATAATTCACCACATGTGTGTGCACAATATTATGGGAATGCTGATCAGGGTGTGATACAGCCCCATGGATCAAAACGACTTTTTTTGTTGAAGATTACTTTGTATTTTTGTGTGCACACAGCAACAATAAAGAAAAGCACAAAAGATAAGGTGTGATTGAACAAGAAGAGTATCGAACCAGACTTGTATGGTCAATTTTATGTTAGACACAGCCATAAAGACAGAGAGGGAGACACAAGCACGCACACAAAAGCCTGAGATTTAAAAAAACTATTTTAAAGCCCCATTGAGGAAGGTAATGAGACATTACTGTATTAATGTTCAAAACTGACTCAAGGTGTGTCACAGGAAAAAAAAAGAAAACCCAGACATACGACACAAGCACTGCCATGCATGCCAGTGTCTCGTCATGATGGCTCAGAATAAGCATCACCGGCCTTCGAGGACGTAGCACTTTATTGCCAAAAGAGACATTACTGTCACAAGATCCCAACTATGCCTGCCAAACATATTATCTTTCTCGTCAGATGTTTTTACATTATCCCAAATGCTCATTGTAAATCACGTCAATGATTCAAAACTTAGTATTCAATTTCACGTGAACACACATTCACAGGAAAATCCGGAGAGCAGGATTCCAAATGGTGACATTTTGAATTCCAACCTGCAATGCATTCTTTGTAAGCTCCATTTTTGGGTTTCAAAAGATGGAATGAAGTCCAACTTCGCTTTCCGTATGGGATCACGTTTCAAGGATCACGTTTTTTCAATGAAACGTTTCCTCTTCTTGTGCATCCCCCATGCCTCGTACGTAGAATACACTTTGCAGTGGAGTATGGTATCATTCTCCTCTATGCTACAGGTCACGAATTTATATTCGTCTGAAGCTCAGTTCTTGTTGGTTTTTGGGCAGGTGGAACCTCTTCAGCGTTTCGACTCAGTGCAGAGCTCTTTGTCATGTGTGTTACATTTCAAATAGTTGTATTTGCTCCTTTATAGGCAAAAGGCCCATAGTATGATGTTTACTTTTGTTGGTGGAAACAGACACAATTTATGTTGAATTCAGTGATTATGAGAGATAACAAATCTATAATATTCACACTTTCTTCCTGCTAGGGAATCTGCGATCGCACAAGTCACTCCAGCTTTAAGAGGCTACTTGCGTAAAAGTGCACCTCTGGGTCCTGCTATTCTTGCTCTCTTCGTTTTTCACTGTTACTTTATTCATGAAGTATTGTTCTCTAATGTTCAGTCTAAGTAATGCAAGTGCATGGTTCGTCAATCAAAACGAAAATCCAAAGTGCCCATTTGATCAAATAGGAAGAGTGAGGCTCCTGGCATTGAAAATAGAGGGGGAGCATGATGGAGGTGGGGTGTGGTCGTGTTTTTTTTGAAATTACAACTTCTCAACAAGCTTGTACGTGAAGGATAGATTCATATACACACGTGTGTGTGTATGTATGTATGTATATATATATATATATATATATATATATATATATATATTATATATATATATTATATATATATATATATATTGTTGCGGATATGAGGATTGTATTTTTTTATTGTGTGTATTGTATAGTAAATTGTTGTAAATATCACCCTCTGTAAAATGTAACGATTCCTTGTAAATACCTCCGTAGTGTAAAGGTCAAAGGGCGTCCCATAATTAGTCCATAAAGCATACACGTTAGCCAATCATAGATTTCCCCCTGGTTGATAGTTATATCTTTATTATGTGTATTAGGGTAAGGCCTTGTCTTCCATTAAGATGACACTCCATTGCACTGCATTAAATAGAGTAGATTCCTTTCACTTTCCCCTTTCATCATTGCCAAGCCTCGATTGCCAATTACCTCCCCTCCAAAACCACCATTGAACATGTGCTCGGGTCGGGGAAGAAAGGGCGTGGCCGCCCGTCGTCATCAAGGGCGGAGCCAGAGGGTCGTGCGACCAACCAGGGCCGAGGTGAGCACACCGATGGGCGTGTCCTGAAGGCCGGCGGCTTGATCGCCGGAGGCGCTATAAAAGCGCGCGCGCAAGAATCAAAGTGGTTGCGTTGAGTGGTCGGTGGTGAGGAGTGAGAGGATCCAGAGAAGGGAGCTCATCCAGCAGCGATTCTTGTCCAAGGGAGATCATCCAGCAGCGATTCTTGTCCAAAAGAGATCATAAAGAGAGATCGTCCAGGGAAGCACAAAGCCTGCTATTCGTCGCCTTGCTCGCCAAGGTTGGACTGAGCAGTAGTTAACAGCAAGAAGCCTGTTGTAGTCCTGGCAAAGCGCGCGACGTCCACCGCAGCAGCAGCAGACAACAGCAGCAGCAGCGGCGGCCACAGCAGCAACAACAGCCATTTGGGGCCTGGACGGCGGTTTTGAGCAGGGCCACGAAGGAACGGCGGCTGTTAAACGCGCCGATCGTGCTGCAGTACCTTTGGACCTTCCTCTCCTTCCAGCCATCCACCTCCTGCCTTTCCATCCTCTTGTGTACGTGAGTTTGTTTTGTTTGTTCTGTCCTGGGTATTTAATTTAAGCTTGTATAAGGAATTTGCACTGTGTCTCTAAAATCTTCTGTATATTATTTTATTATCTTTCCTTCTCCTTGGTTTTTTTGAGCCTGTAAATAGTAAATAAATTAGATTCGTATTTCCAACCTTTTTGTCTGCTTCTTCTTCACATCCGTGTTGCCTTAGTCTTTTCCCTATTGAATATCTGTGGCGCGATCCAGCCAACGTTCGGGAATTGGGTTAGTCGGGGTAACTGTACGACCGCGGGGCCATCCGCTCGGCAAACACAACATCTTATCCGCGGGCCGTAACAATATATATATATATATATATACATATACATATACAGTGTATATACAGTGTATATATATATATATATATACATATACAGTGTATATATATAATATATATATATATATATATATATATATATATATATATATATATATATATATATATATATATATATATTACATACCATATAAAACACAAGTCAGGAGACGACGATGGTCCACGAGCGAGCGGTATTCAATGACAAAGGACGGACTATAACCGAAACAGGCCCGGACAGGCCAGGCCTGGAAATGTCAAAACGAAGGTTACTGACCTTGAAATGAGATAGAAAATAATGTAGAATCAGTTATGAGGTTAGTTAGCTACACAACACCGAAAATTCGGTGAAAAATGAAATGGAAAAAAAACAAAATGAAAAAATGAAAGAAAAAAACAAAAATGAAAAATGAAAAATCGAGCTCCGTGAGGCTAGACACATGACATTGGCCTAACCAAATATCGAAACCCCCGTCAGATTCCACCAAACCCCTCGGAGAAGATGTAGCTTCAACTCGATTACCCCCTAAAAAGACATCTTTTTCGGGCGTGGCTCCGCCCACAATAGGCGCAATACGCCCACTCTCGGCAGGACACAACTAGATCATGATATCAACGTCCCACCCAAGTTTCATCAAGATCGGATGATATCATCGGGTAGTTATGCTGTGGACAGACAGACACACAGACACACACACAGACAGACGCACACACATGACGAATATAGTGGTCACCTGATAACTCATGAACCAATGTCAGTTTGTGTGTTTGTACTGATGTCTGTCCCCCTTCATAAGGGTAGGTTTTAAAGGCCAATCTTTTAACACGAATGTGTGCTCACTGCGGTCTATTTTTGAGCATAAAACAAACTTGAGTAACATTTTCCAGAAAAGAGTTATTATGTCTCTTCTATTGGAATTGTAGACGGTAGCTCTCAAACCGAACCTCAAGTGCGGTGTACAGAAGCGGTTTTTTTTTAAAACAACAATAAATACAAGGGGCAGGGAGGTGAAATTCGCTGTGCATGATGTGCAACACGCAGAGTAAAACGAGTATTCATTTACAGTAAAATGGAGTAAAACGAGCGACAAGAACAAGCCCATTTGATTCTGGTGCAGGTCCGGATCCGGATCCATATCTGGCACATCAGTGGGATACAAAATGTAAACTGTTCAACCTGGCAGAGGTATGCTCTCTACTGAGTGCCATTCTCGTTATTTTTTATTCATATATACACATACATCTAGTTTTATGTGCGTGCACTTTCTGCATTGTAAGTCCTTTTGCATAGTAATTATCCACAGACCCCTCGTCCCCCCTCCCTGAAACCTTCTCTCAGCCCCCTTCAGGGGCATGCCCCCCCAGTTTTAAAAAAAACACTGTTGTAAGGTATCGTCTGCAGACGGCATAAATACTGGCATGCCAATATTCACAGAATTTATCCTATGTTTTAGTCTGCTTTTGTCCAGTCCTATCCCCATCAGATATTTTAGTATTCCTCGCCATAAACCTCCCCCACACCCCTCAATCCCACCCTTTCCCTTCCTTAAATCCTGTGTTTTAGTGATGACACCGTAAAACCAAAATATATGCAGTTGGTTTGATTTCTGCCATTCCCAAGGCCCACTATGCAAAGTGAAAATGGAATAGATGGGATTTGAGTGGGTGGCCACATGTCCCCAAACCGATCAAGCAATGCTACACTTATTGGAGCACTCATAATTCATGAACACAGGCATTTAACTTTAGTGTCTTGGAAAATGACCCAAGGGGTTCTCGGTGTCCGAGAAATATAATTTTATTCCTTGACTGAAGGCACGTTGTCAATTACTTTTTTAAAAGGTTGTGCAGAAAAAGCTACTCTTAATTGTGTGGCATACATTGCATGCACATAGATGTGAAAAGGTAGTGTGGGTGGTTTGAATGCATGTGTGAAATGAAAAAAAAAAAAAAAAAAAAAAAAAAAAAAAACTTTCAATTACCTCATCACAGCCCTCTCAAACCATGATATTACCATGGCCTGCAAGTGCAACAAGGAAGATATTTAATCTAGGCAAAATATTATCATCACTCCAATGAAGGTACTACCACTGTAGCATGACGATAGCTATGTTTGAGCAAAGCAATCTGAAACATAAACAATGTTTTGCCTTTCTGTTCAGCAACAAGGTCATCTTCACCAAATATGGATAGTTCACTCTCACGTTCAGAGTAATGCATAATTGAGCTGTATACTGAGCAGTATGCCATTTGAGGAGAACCTACTTCAGTGCGTTTCCCCCCAAAAAAAATTTTGGAAAAAAAAACAAAACAAAACGAAGTGTCGATCGAGGCTTATTGAAGAGCTAAACACCAAAGCGCAGAAGGTTTGCAGAATGCCATTGCGTATGGGGCATACAAAAAACCACCTTTAGAGGCCATTTTTCCCCGCAAGCGGGGGTTGGCCTTTTTCGGGGACCGTGGTTGTTGTTGTTTTTCGGTCCCCTTTTTGAAGCAATGTTTTACGGCCGGATGCCCTTCCTGACGCCAACCCTTTTTGCCGCCTTTGACGACAAACAGGGAATTACCAGTGAACTGGTACTCAATTAGCCGACCTCGGAAGGATGACGGGCTGAGTCAACCCCCCTGGCGTTAATTCAGCGATCGACCGAGATTCGAACCCAGGATCCGAGGATCCTAAACCGGCACCCGAGCCGCTAGCCCAACACCAGGGTTTCACCAGGGCAACACCAGGGTTTCAACAACACCAACACCAACACCAGGCCCAACACCAGTGTATGGGGCATACACAAGGAAGAAAATAGTTAAAACACAAAAAGATGAGAAATGAAGGCCCAAGAGAGGCACATATTGTGAGAATCAGCACGTGTAAAAGAGATCCTGGATGTATAAGGGTGAGCACATGTGATAATGATGGGCAGCAGTTGGAAGAATGAAGTGAGGGAGAAGAGACAATGGGCACAAGGAGACGATTCCACAATTGTGAAAACACTGTGATGAATGAAAGTAGGTGGGAAATCAGCCTGGACTTTGGGAGAGTGAGCAGGTGAGGGTTTGAGGAATGCATGTGACCTGAGTTGCTTGAAGAGAGCGAAAAATCAAAGTGCCCATTTGATCAAATCGGAAGAGTGAGGCTCCTGGCATTGAAAATAAATCCAGCATGATGGAGGTGGGGTGTGGTCGTGTTTTTTTAAATTACAACTTCTCAACTAGAAGCTTGTACGTGAAGGATAGATCCATATACACACGGCAAGAGGAGCAAGACCAGAGTATGCAAGCTTGCATAAAGGAGAGAGCTCAACTTCAATCACATGACAGGACATGGATTCTGAATTGGCAATCCATCTCCTGTCGTGTGATTCCAATGGTGTGGAAGGCCTTGCTTTTGACCAGCTCAAAAGGAGCAAGGTAAAAAGTAAGAGAACCAACTCACAGTGGGAAGCCAGACTCTAGAGAGCTCCATGTAAAATCTAAGTACACCCGTGAGCTCAGTGCAGGTCAAGAATGCTTTAGCTCTGCAGAGAATGCACAGTGGCTGTCAGAGAAGTGGATTGGAATGGATAGTTTGATTGTCGATTCTTGTGGAGCAACAATGGTAAACGTGGGATTTGCTGGCATTGAGCGTCACGTCCTATATAGCTCCCTCGAGAGGCTTATCTTGTCCAGATCAGTTGAAAGGGATTCAGCAGTGGGCGGCCTTTCACAAGAGTGATCTATCGCAGACACAAGGTGGAGTCGTAAGGAAAATAGTAATGTTGGTTATCAAGATTTTAAAAAAATGGTAAACAAAGTCAAGGCTCATGGAAGAGCTATTCCAGTGAATGGATGAAGACGTAACATACAAAAACAGGATGCAAAACACGCATGCATGGGGTGGACAAAATGGATACAGGAAAGGAAACTACAAAGAAGGAAAACTGCAAAACTGGTAGGAGGAGGGATTTGGGTGGGGTTAACGTGGATAGAAAAGATCATGTTTTGGATTGGGGATGATCTGAGATGGTTGTGAAAAGCTGTCTGGAAGACCTGGGGGAAAGAATGAGATTGAAGAGAATGGACGTTTGTTCCACAGATGGCAAAAAAGGAACAAATGAGTGTAGGTGAGCAGTGAACCTGGATTGAGGTAGTTTCACCAAAGACATGCAGACACCTGGGGAGAGAGGGAAGGGAGAAGAAAGCACAGAAACAGCACAGGGTGCAAGAACAGAAAGGAGTCCATAAAAGATCGACCACCGACCTCTCTGTGATGGCAAAGTGATAGACCCATAGACTCAGCTTCAGCGTGGGAGAAGCCAATGATCGTGAAGACCTTGGTTTCCACGGTGTCAAGCTGAGCAATATGTGAGGCAGGGGAGCCGGCCCAGAGAGGAGATCAGTACTGCATCACCCTGCGGATGAAAGCCTTGAAGGTGGATAGGAGTTCAGGTGTGCCAAGGAAGGACTTTATACGATGGAGGAGGTCCAGTCAGCAGCTGGCTTTGACGGCCAACTTTGAAATGTGGTTTGCCCAAGAAAGATCATGGCTGATAGTGAGACCCAGGTGTTTGAATGACTGAACTTCCTCAAGAGGATTGTTAAGAAAGTAGATGGGGTGGATTGCCAAATGGTCCTTCGAGAGAGAGATAGTGAGATTGTGAGATTTGTCACATGATTGAAAGACATATTCCAAGTGTTTGACCATCTTGTGATTTTGTCAAGATCTGAAGAGAGGGGAGAAGCTGCAGCCTGCCTGTCTGAAGGATGACGGATGTCACGGTAGCGGGTGGAGTCATCAGCAAATAGATAAAGGGGATTTTCCAGAGTCAAAAAGATCATTGATAAAGATCAGGAAAAGGACTGGGCCCAGAACACTGCCTCAGTGCACTCTAGCCTTGATTGGGAGAGGATATGAGAGGATTTCGTTGAGAGCCACATGTTGGCTCTGAGAGTAGAGTAAGTCAGGAAGCCATGTGTGGAATTGGCCTTGGATGCCATAGGCAGATAGTCTGGAGAGCAAAGCAGGACACCAGACTGTATCAAAAGCATGAGATATGACCAGAGAGACGGCCTTGATCTTATGTCTGACATTGAGGGCGTCCATCCATTGTTGGGTGAGTAGAAACAGTAAATCCAAGGTGCAGTGATCTGGTCTCCATCTGAATTGATGATCTGAGATGAGGCCCTTGGAGAAAAGGAAGGATTTCATATCAACTGTGATGATGGATTCCATGACCTTGCTGATGACTAGAAGTAAGCTGATAGGTCGGTAGTTAAGGGGATCCATTTTTGCACCTTTTTATGTCATGTGGTGATGTCGGCTGATTTCCAAGCAGATGGAAGATGATGTCAGGCAAATGATTGAGTGAAAAGAACAAAGGGGATGTTCAAGAGCAACAGAGCAGGTTTTTTGGACACATGAGCTGATGCTGCCCAGTCCAGTTACAGGATCAGAGTCAAGTGTTGCCAGAAACTACTCCACCTCAAATGCAAAAGAGACAGTCCAGGAGCAATTGGGTATGACAGAAAGAAAGCGTACACAGAGTGAGGGGTTGGGGACACAAGATTTGTAAGCAAACACAGAATTGAGGAATTCGGCCTTCTTACGAGTGGATTCGGCTGTGATGCCATTTGAAGAGAGGAAAGGGATGGTAGAGATAAACACCAAGATATACACCACCATAATGCACCAGAGATAAACGTACCAAGGTGCTACCAGGTTTTAGAGGAGGGAGACCAGTTTGAAAATTCATTCGAGGTTGGATAATGTTTTTTTGGTCTCCTGCGAGGGGACACACACATGTACATTAACAGAAATCATAAGCCTTTCCAGAAATTATAAGCCTTGCCAGAAATTGTAATTCTGGAAAGCTTTCCCCGAAGGCTTACAAGAAAAACACCAGAAATAGAGATGCATACATTTCCAAGACCTTTTTTCTTTTCTCATTATCAAGAGCAAATAAACATTGTGGTCTTTATTAAAAAATAATTCCAGGCCCTTTCTCGTACACCTCATGAAAAAAAAAAAATCATAATTGCGTTTTCAACTTGAGGGGGGGGGGGGGGGGGCAGAATCTGGATTTATACAGTTTTTTAATAGGTAACCTTTACCCTCTTCATTAACGTGACATGATCCTCGTTGTGACACTGAAAGTGTTACAACATTCAGAGAAAATAACCATTGCTCCAGAAAAGGTTTAATAGCACAACTTTAAAATGTTTCATTATTTATGCAACTGGGTCATCAGGATAGCCGAGAGTTATGTGTGCTCGACTTTGAGCCACCGAGCTTGGGTTTGAATCTCAGCCAAACTAAAAACTACCACCCTGGTGTTTTCCATGCTAGGGACATGTTTTCCATGTTTTCCAACATTATGGGTTGTTCTTGCTGCTCAGTTGATGCCACCTCTCCAAACCGTGTGCTTACACCCAATCTCGCAAATATATATACAGTACTGTAGCGGCTACCGCTGGGTTTTCACAATCGCCTTGCACCTATCAAGGACGCGGAGCGATCACCATGCCGGGCTCGTCCAGGACGCCCGGGCAGGCCCGCGCTCAACTTGCCAGGCCTCGGTCGGGACGCCCGGGCATGCCCGGGCATGCCCGGGCAGGCTCGCCCTCAACTTGCCAGGCCGCAGCCAGGACGCTGGGCCACGCCCCCTCTCGCCTTTCCTGGGCAAACGCTCCGGGATAATATGTATATATATTGCTGCCCGATAAACGGGCTTTTCAGAGTGCCTGAGTGTTTGGTTTGATTAAAGCAACTCGGATGAATTCCAGCTTTTTGTCGCGTCCATTCTTCCGATCGACGTGGGAGCCCCAGATCCTTCATTGGTGACCTACCGACATGGACACGGCAGTCGCCCTTAAACTGCCTACCTTCTGGGAGGCTCACGCGGCGGTTTGGTTCGCACAGGCGGATTCCCTGTTCGCCCTGCGAGGCACAACGGCCGACGACACCCGCTTCCACCATGTGGTAGCAGCGCTCGGTTCGGCCACCGCGGCCCGCGCCCTGAGCCTCCTCGAGAGCCCGCCAGCCACTGACAAATACGGCGCGATTAAGAAGCTTCTCCTCGACACTTTCGCCCTCCCATCGGCGGAACGCGCACGGCGCCTGCTCGACCTGCCCGAGCTCGGCGACACGCGCCCTTCCGAGCGAATGGACTACATGCTTTCACTGCTCGGCGAGCACTCTCCGGCATTCCTGTTCCGGGAGCTGTTCCTCCGTCAGCTGCCTAACCCGGTACGCCTCGCCCTGGCAAGCACGACGATCACAGATCCCCGGGTCCTTGCCAGAGAAGCCGACAAGATCTCCGCCGCAGGACAGCGCATCGCAGCAGCGACATGGGACCCACCGCCGTCCGACGCAACACCCATGGCGCCCGAGCACCCGGCACGGTCGACGACCGAACTGCCGACGCAATTGGCGGCCACTACACCGAGCCGACCACCTCCAGCACGACGACCGGGGCCTCCACCTGACCAAGCGTGGTGTTACTATCATGCCAGGTTCGGACAGAAGGCCCGGACATGCCGACCCCCATGCACCTTCGGCAGGCCGGGAAACGGCCGGGCCGGCGTTCATTACCAGCCATGAGCGCCGGCCACACGGGCAACTTACTGTTCATCACGGATAAAGCGTCCGGACGGCGCTTCCTGTGCGACACCGGCGCCCAACTGAGCATCATACCCGCCTCTGACCAGGACAGGCAATCCGCGGTTTGCGGCCCCTCTTTGGTTGCGGCCAACGGATCGACCATCCGCACCTTCGGCCTGCGCAACGTCACCCTCTGCTTCGGCGGCCAACGCTTTGCTTGGACGTTTGTAACCGCAAACGTGCCCATGGCTCTGCTAGGCGCCGACTTCCTCTGCGCACACGGACTGCTGGTGGACGTCCAACGGCGTCGTTTAATCAACGCCGAAACCTTCAGCTCCCTGGTATGCACATTGAGCAGCTCCGCGCCGACCGAGCTGGCATGCGCCGTCCCGGCAGCGAACGAGTTTGCTCGCCTGCTCACGGAGTTCCCGGCCCTCACGCGGCCGACGTTTTCGGCCGTCGCAGTACGGCATGGGATCGAGCACCACATACCAACCACGGGCCCGCCGGTCTACGCCAGGGCCCGCCGCCTCGACCCAGCCAAGCTCGCCGTGGCGAAGGCCGAATTCGACGCGTTGGAGCACCTCGGCATCGTGCGGCGCTCCGATAGCGCGTGGGCCTCGCCACTGCACATCGTGCCAAAGCCGGGGGGTGGATGGCGCCCGTGTGGCGACTACCGCCGTCTCAATGACGCTACCACCCCCGACAGGTACCCGATCCCGCATATCCAAGACTTCTCCGCCCGTCTGGCGGGACGGGTCATTTTTTCGAAAATTGATCTCATACGGGGATATCACTAGGTACCTGTCAGGGCGGCCGACGTCCCTAAAACGGCAGTCATCATGCCGTTCGGCTTATTCGAATTCTTGCGGATGCCGTTTGGTCTCAAGAACGCGGCTCAGGCGTTCCAGCGCTTGATGGACGGCGTGCTGCGTGACCTGCCGTTCCTTTTCATTTACCTGGACGACATCCTCGTCGCCAGCACGTCCCGGGCCGAGCACCTCCTCCACCTCCGAACACTGTTCGGGCGCCTCAGCGAGCACGGCCTCATCGTCAACCCGGCCAAATGCCACTTCGGCACGACGGCCGTTGATTTTTTGGGCCACCACATCACCAAGAACGGGGCCGTGCCGCTGCCAACCAAGGTCGAGGCCATCAACACGTTCCCGCGTCCCCGCACCATAAAGGTCCTGCAGGAATTCCTGGGAATGGTGAATTTTTATCACAGCTTCGTGCCCCGCGCTGCTCAACTCATGCGGCCCCTCTACGATGCCCTCCGGGGCAAGCCGGCCAAGCACGACATCGCCTGGTCCGCAGCAATGGATGCGGCCTTCCAAAGCTCAAAGCGGGCCCTCGCCGACGCAACACTGCTCGCTCACCCGGTGCTCAACGCTCCCATCGCCCTCACCACGGATGCCTCCGACTACGCGGTGGGCGCCGTACATGAGCAATGGGTGAACGGGGTTTGGCAGCCACTCGCTTTTTTCAGCCGGCAGCTCCGGCCGAACGAGCTCAAATACAGCACGTTTGACCGGGAGCTCCTCGGTCTACACCTGGCCGTCCGCCATTTCCGCCACCTCCTGGAGGGCCGACCTTTCACGGCGTTCGTCGACCACAAGCCGTTGGTTTACGCCATGGCCAAGGTCACGGAGCCGTGGTCGGCCCGCCAACAGCGCCACCTCTCCGCCGTGTCGGAGTTTACCACGGACATCCGGCACGTCGCCGGCAAAAACAACGCCGTGGCCGACTGTCTTTCCCGGGCCAGCGCGAACGCGGTCCACCTGGGCATGGACTTTGCGCTTATGGCGGCGGACCAAACCACCGACACCACGGTGCAAGCCCTCCGGGCGGCGGACACGGGCCTCCGCCTGGCCGACATCCCCTTCGCGGACACTGTCCTGCTCTGCGACGTCTCCCAAGGCCAGCCTCGCCCCATCCTGTCCGTCACCTGGCAACGCCGCATCTTCGCCTCCCTCCACGGCCTTTCCCACCCGGGCCGGAAAGCTTCCCAGAAGCTGGTGTCGGCGCGATTCGTCTGGCACGGCCTTCGTCGGGACGTCCGCGATTGGACCAGCACCTGCACGGCCTGCCAACGGGCCAAGGTCCACCGACACACCCAGGCCCCGCTGGCACCTTTCACCGTGCCCGAACGACGTTTCGACCACGTCAACGTGGATCTGGTGGGCCCCCTCCCCCCGTCACGGGGGTTCACACACCTGCTCACCATGGTGGACAGGACCACCAGGTGGCCGGAGGCCGTTCCCCTCGTCTCCACCACCACCGCCGACGTGGCGCAGGCTTTCATCGCCACCTGGGTCGCCCGCTTCGGCGCACCGGCGGACATCTCGTCAGACCGCGGACCACAGTTCACCTCCGAGCTGTGGGGCGTGGTCGCCCGCAACCTGGGGGTCAAGCTCCACCGTACTACGGCCTACCACCCCCAAGCAAACGGGTTGTGCGAGCGATTCCACCACTCCATGAAGGCCGCGCTCATGGCCGGCCTTCAAGACGGCGGTTGGGCCGACCGGCTGCCGTGGGTCCTTTTGGGCCTCCGCACGGCCCCCAAGGAGGACCTCCAGGCATCCACCGCCGAGCTTGTCTATGGCCAGGCGCTACGCGTCCCGGGCGAATTCGTGCCCGACGCTACCAGTCCCTGGTCCGCAGCTCACCAGCGCTCGGACCTCCAGGAGGCCGCCCGACGGTTTGCCCCGTGCCAACATCCCACCACGGTGACCCCCAGTCCTACGTCCCCCCAGCACTTCGCACAGCGGAGTATGTTTTTGTGCGTCACGACGCACATCGGGGGCCACTCCGGCCGCCGTACGACGGGCCCTTCCGGGTGCTGCGACGGGACGACAAGTCGTTCGTCATCGACATCGGTGGCAGGTCGGACCGGATTGCGGTGGACCGCCTCAAGCCGGCGCACGTGGACGTCGACCACCCACCACGGGTGGCCCTTCCGCCGCGGCGAGGCCGCCCCCCGTCCACGGTGCCCCCCACTCGACCGCCCACCACCACACCGGACCCCCTCCCACGACCCGCCAGGGGTCGCTTCGGCCGGGTCATCAGGACCCCCCTCAAATTGACCCTGCCGGTGCAAGTCGATTCTGGGGGGATGTGTGTAGCGGCTACCGCTGGGTTTTCACAATCGCCTTGCACCTATCAAGGACGCGGAGCGATCACCATGCCGGGCTCGTCCAGGACGCCCGGGCAGGCCCGCGCTCAACTTGCCAGGCCTCGGTCGGGACGCCCGGGCATGCGCCCTCAACTTGCCAGGCCGCAGCCAGGACGCTGGGCCACGCCCCCTCTCGCCTTTCCTGGGCAAACGCTCCGGGATAATATGTATATATATTGCTGCCCGATAAACGGGCTTTTCAGAGTGCCTGAGTGTTTGGTTTGATTAAAGCAACTCGGATGAATTCCAGCTTTTTGTCGCGTCCATTCTTCCGATCGACGTGGGAGCCCCAGCTCCTTCAGTACTAATGAAAATGCCTCAATGGGTTCATTAATTAGGTAGGCCTAGCTGTGTGTTTCGATCAGTTGTCTTGGAATTATCCCAATTAGCACTGTCAGGATCACTCCTTTAGCTTAGCCCTCATCTTCTCTCCATCCCTTTGTATCTCAAATTTATATTAATATTGCAAACCGTGGTGTCTGTGTGTGCGTTTGTCTGTCTCCCGTTTACAGTGGCCACTTCCCACGCTGCATTTGAAAAGCTTCTCATTGGTTATTTATTATGCATTTTCATTTCACTTTTCTTTATGCGATCAGCATGAACATCTGTATTAAAGTAGATTTAATACAGATCTTCATGGAGCAGCACACAATTTAAAATTGATAAAAGCCCTCTTTTTTTTATCAATCTACCCTCCTTCACCCGATGTTGCACCACCATTTTGTGGTGGACGGAATGGGTAGCTCAGAGCGTTGGCTCTAAGTAAATCGAAGAGTGCAACACAATTAACCTTTTTAACAATGTTAATGAAATCATACTAAAATACACAATTTGGTGTCTGTCTTTCTGAATTTTTTGGACTGCGACACATTCAGTTGTTACTTGTCCGATCTCAACCAAACTTGACAGCAGAACTAGAGGTCACATGATGGAGAGTGTAGCGACATCATTTCCCCTCTCCCCAAGGGCGATTTCATGGCTTCTGTGAAATCCACGTTAAAGTGTATATCCGTGTTAAGATAGCTAATAGTGGCATTTTTCCAAGGCCGCATCGAATAAGAAAGGTAATAACATTCATGATAATAGTGTAATATTAATGTTATTGCAAAACAATATTAACACTAATAATATCCCCTCTCTCCCAAGGGGTTTTTCCTCCTTTGACAAATGCCAAGTTAACATATTGTGCCATTTTATGCCAAGTTTTTCTGTAATATATTGTTGTGGATATGAGAATGTTTTTTTAATTTTATTGTTGTGGTAAAATGTTGTAAAAGGTTGTTGTAAAATATCACCCCTCCTCCCTCCGTTTGTGGTTGTATAAAGGTCAAAAGGGCGTTCCCGTAGTTAGTCCATAAAACATACATGCAGGACACGATATATCTTTTTTTGACAGTTATATCCTTATTATGTGTATTAGTGTAAGGCTGTGTCTTCCATTAATTGAAATACTCCATTGCACCAGTGAAAGAGAATAGATCCCCCTTCCTTCCCATCCCCAAAATCTCCCTTTCCTTCCCATCCCCGAAGCCTCCATTTCCATATTACATCCCCTCTCGTCACTGCTGAGCCTCGATTGCCCATATTACCTCCCCTCCAATAACCGCCATTGACCACGAGGCTCGAGTCGGGGAAGAAAGGCGTGTCTCCACCTCGTCATAGAGGGGAGGAGTGAGCCAGCCCCACTCGACCAACCATGAGCCAGGGGTTTGGCTAGAGAGGGCGGAGGAAGAGCGATCAGGGAGGTTCGAAAAGGTTGAGGGGCGGGGGCCTATATAACCCAAGGCAGGGCGTGTCCAAAAAGAGATGCGTTTTTACAGAGGAGAGATGCACTTTGAGTTGGTCTGAGTTGGTTGGGAGTCGGTCGTCAAGTGCAGAGTGGTGAAGAGTCAGTCAGTAGAGGTGGTGGTCAAGTGGTTGCGTTGGTTGCGGTGAGGAGTCGGTGGTAAAGAGTGAGGGACCAAGAAAGAGAGAGAAAGAGTCCTGAAGCAAGAGAGGAAGTTGTTGAACTGGGTGGGACTAAGCAAGAGAGGAAGTTGTTGGACTGGGTGGGACTAAGGAAGGAGAGAGAACCCATCACACCAATCCCCCAAGGCTCCACCAAGCTCCGCGTTGGCTCCACCAAGCGTTCACCTCCACCAAAGCTCCACCAAGCTCCGCGTTGGCTCCACCAAGCGTTCACCTCCAGCCATCCACCTCCTGCCATTCCTGCCATTCCTGTCATTCCCCACGTGAGTCTGCCTTTTGTTTGTTCTGTCCTGGGTTAATTAAGACTGTAGGTAAGCTAGTATTTTCCCTGTGTCACCTGCGTCTTATGTGCTTGTAAATAAACGTGACTGCTTTCTTTTTGCTTGTGTGTAAATAGTCAATAAATTTTGTAGTATTTCCAAACCTTTTTGTCTTCTTTTTCTTCTTCACATCCGTGTCGCCTTTGTCTTTTCCCTATTGACTAGCTGTGGTGCGATCCGGCCAAAGTCCTGGGTGAATCGGGTGAGTCAGGGATCCTGTTAGGTCGCGGCAATACCACCGCTCGGTAAATAACATCTTAATCCGCGATCTGTAACAATATATATATATATATATATATATATATATATACACACACACACACACACACACACACACACACACACACACACACACACACACACACACACACACACACACACACACACACACACACACACACACACAGCCAAAAATATTGGCACCCTTGCACATTTTTCAAATAACTCACAATCTTCTCGGAAAAAAAATTCAAATTGACAAAAGTATTTGGTCTCCACAATTCTTTCTTTCACTGTTAATATTACAGAACTTTCGATTTTGATTCAGAACATAACATATCCTTTTAAATCAGAAAATAAAAAGAAATGGCATTGACAAAATTAATGACACCCGAGACTTAATATTTGGTAGCACACAGCCTTTGGACAAAATAACTGCAGTCAAGCACTTCCTATAGTCATGAATGAGCTTCCTACACCTCTCTACTGGCAGTTTGGCCCACTCTTATTGAGCAAACTGCTCCAGTTCTCCCAGATTTGAAGGGTGACTTCTCCCAACTGCTATTTTCAGATCTCACCACAGGAGTTCAATGGGATTTAAATCTGGACTCATTGCTGGCCACTTCAGAACAGTCCATGCGGGACAGAGACTTTGGGAATGTTCTTTTCGCTCACTTGGAGCACAGTGAGTTATATTGTAAGAAACTGATGGTACCATCATAGGAATGATATAATAGTTGTTGTACAATTGATTAATATTGTTCTTGTGCTGTTATTCTTGTGTGACCTTAATACAATACTTGTTTTTTGGTAACAATTGGTGTGGTTTCACCATTGGTCATTGACACACAGAATAACACATCTTTCTGCCGTGACTCCTTTCGGGGCTCGGAGGTACACCGTGACCGGGGTTTAGGGAGGAGCACGGAACACCGCGCAGTGACTCGGGACACATTCGATGAACACCAGGGTTCGAGGGCCGTTTGAGGATGCCAGGCTGAGTATCGGTGCACCACACCACATTATATTTTATTTCTTTCCCCCTGTGTCTGTGTTTTTGTATGAGTGAACGAACCTCATTTCTGAATTATAGATTTTACCTCACCTTTCATTTTTATTGCCTGCATTATTTTCATTACATCCTTATTTGTTGCATTTTCAATTTCTTGTCTTGACCTTTATTTGTTCGGTTTGACATTTCTTGTCTTGTACCTTTATTTGTTCTACGGTGTGTACCCTGGTTAGAATAGGTACACCGTATCCCTGCGTGTCGTAAGAGGCGACTAAGAGGGTTGGCATCAGGAAGGGCATCCGACCATGAAAAACATTGCCTCAAAAAGAGAACCATGACAATTACAACTACATATGGGCAGGGTACAGCCCGAAGTGGAGATCGGTTTCTGAGGTTTGGGACATGGAATGTAGGGACAATGACAGGGAGATCAGGAGAAGTGGTGGAAGTATTGATCAGAAGAAGAGTGGACATATGTTGTGTGCAAGAGACGAGATGGAAGGGAAGTGGTGTGAGAATGGTGATGGGTAGGCAGGGACAGAAATAAAGGTTTGTGTGGCAAGGGTGCCCGGAGAGCGTGAATGGTGATGGTGTCCTGTTTTCTGAGGAGTTTGTAGACAGTGTGGTGAGTGTGACTAGAGTGAGTGATAGGTTGATGATGGTGAAAATGATGATTGGAAAGCTCTTGGTGAACGTCATCTCGGGATATGCTCCGCAGGTTGGTCGGAGCGATGAAGAGGAGGACAAGTTCTGGTGTGCGATAGAGAAGCTGATGGAAAACGTGAAAGATGAGGAAGTTGTTGTGGTAGGAGGAGACCTAAATGGACATGTGGGAAGGAGTATGGCCGGTTTTGAGGGAGTTCATGGGGGTTACGGATATGGTGTGAGAAATGGAGAAGGTGAAGGGATTTTGGAGTTTTCTGATGGAGCTGATTTGTTGATTTGTAATACTCAGTTCCAGAAAGGGGATAATAAGCTTGTTACATACACGTCAGGTGGGTCGACGACAACCGTCGACTACCTGATGGTGCGTAGGCGAGATAGGGGGCACCTCCGGGACACAAACGTGATCCCGGGTAAGGAGGCTGTTTCACAGCACTACTTGGTTGTCTGCGACATAAGGGTGAAAGGTGCGAGGAGAGCTCGGCGGGTGAAGTACCAACCGAGAAGGAAGGTGTGGAGGTTGAAAGAGGTGACAGTAAGGGAGGCATTAAAAGAGAGGCTGAGTAGGGTAGAGGATGATGTGGTTGAGCTTGAACGTGGTTGGATGTCAATGAAAGATAATCTGTTGGGAGCCGTTGGTGAGGTATGTGGATGGACAAAAGGACCACCGAGGCAATCGGAAACATGGTGGTGGGATGATGAAGTTGGAAAGAGGATTGTCGAGAAGAGGAAGAAATTCAAGGAGTGGCAGAAGGCGAAGGGTACGGGAGCAGAAAAAGCAGAGCAGGAAAGTTATAAGGCAGCCAAGAAGGCTGCAAAGAAAGAGGCAGCAAAGGCGCAGGAGACATGTAGGAAAATGTTCGGAGAACGCTTGGATTTGGAAGAGGGTCAGAGAGCGGTATTCAGGATTGCAAAGCAGATAGCGAAAGAGAGGTGTGATGTGATGGGGGTGGGTTGCTTGAAGGATGAAGTGGGACAAATCGTTGTGGACCCAGATGGAATTAAAGGAAGATGGAAAAGATATATGGAAATGCTGTTGAATACAAAGAATGAATGGGATGGCAACATAGAGAGTAACCCAGTTTTAGGACCGGCAGAGAAGATAACTGAGAAGGAAGTTGAGGAAGCGATAAAAGTAATGAAGAGTAGAAAAGAGGGAGGGCCGGCGGGAGTTGTGGGAGATATGTTGAAGGCAGCAGGAAGTTGGGGTGTGAAGAGAATGGCAGAGATCTGTAATCAGGTGGTGAAAGATGGTCGCATTCCAGTGGATTTGGAACTGAGTAGCCTCGTCCCTCTATACAAGGGGAAAGGTGACCCTCTGGAGTGTGGATCGTACCGAGCGATAAAGTTATTGGAGCATGGAATGAAGGTATTGGAAAGGGTGTTGGAGAGGAGGATAAGGAAGAAGGTGAAGATCGACGAAATGCAGTTTGGATTTATGCCAGGAAGAGGAACGACAGACGCGCTCTTTATTGTGAGGCAGTTGCAGGAGAAGTACATGGAGAAGAGGAAGAAGTTGTTTCTTGGGTTTGTTGATCTGGAGAAAGCATTCGGTAGGGTTCCACGCGAAGTATTGACATGGGCATTGAGGAAGTTAGAAGTGGAGGAATGGTTGATCAGAGTTGTGATGGCAATGTACAAAAGAGCGCGCACAGCTGTAAGGACGAAGGACGGGAACAGTGGTGAGTTTGAGGTGAAGGTGGGAGTGCATCAGGGGTCGGTACTAAGTCCACTACTATTTGTAGCTGTGATGGAGGTGCTGGCTCAGACCGTAAAGGAGGGTTTACCGTGGGAGTTGTTGTATGCAGATGATCTGGTGTTGATTGCGGAAAGCATGGATGGACTGAAGGAAAAGATGAACAAGTGGAAGGAACGTATGGAGACAAAAGGTCTGAAGGTGAATATAGGAAAGACGAAGGTGATGGCAAGTGGTAAAGCATGTGGTGAGGTGGAAAGAACTGGGAAGTGGCCATGTGCTGTGTGCAGAAAGGGTGTCGGAGTGAACTCCATTCAATGTACAATGTGCGCTGAGTGGGTTCATCAAAAATGTAGTGGTCTGAGAGGGTCATTAACCAGTGTGGCAGCTACATTCAAATGTAAGGTGTGCACAGAGGGAGCTGCACATGGAGGAAATGTTGAGTTGGATCTTGGAGACGGCGTGAAGCTGGAAGGTGTGAAAACATTTTGCTACCTCGGAGACATGCTGAATGGAGAAGGCGGATCAGACTCGGCAACGGTTGCTAGAGTGAGATGTGCATGGAAGAAGTTTCGGGAACTGAGTGGTGTGCTGATGAGGAGGGGAGTGTCATTGAAGCTGAAGGGAAAGATGTATGCTGCATGTGTGAGAAGTGTTATGATTTATGGGAGCGAGACATGGGTCATGAATGTAGAGCAGCAACGAAGGCTGGAAAGGGTGGAAATGCGAATGGTTCGGTGGATGTGCGGAGTGTCGTTGAGAGAGAGGAAGACAAATGATGAATGGCGAAAGATGTTGGGAATAGAGCCTGTGATTGATGCTGTGAAGAGGAACAGATTGAGATGGTTTGGTCATGTGTTGAGGAAGGATGAAAGTGACTGGTTGAGAAGAGTGATGGAAATGAATGTAGAAGGAAGTAGAGGATGGGGAAGACCGAGAAAGACTTGGCTAAAGATGGTGGAAGAAGAAATGCGGGCAAGGGGGTTAACAAGGAGAGATGCAGACAATAGGGCGAAATGGAGAAAATTGTCATGGGGACTGCAAGGCTAACCCCTGCTCTAGCAGGGAAAATGGCCTTAAAATGCATGTTGTTGTTGTTGTTGTACCTTTATTTGTTCGTGGTTTCGGTTAAACTCTCGTCGCGTCCGTCTGTTCAACTAAGACCACAGGACCATTTAACTTTACCCATCACAGGGGGCAGGTATTTTGCCTGCTTTTTCCCATCACTGGGGATGGGTACTTTTGCTGGTGATTACATATTACGAATATTTTTCACTAATCATCCCACTAATTATTTGAATAGTCACAATGGTCATATACGTTTTTGGTCCATGTGACATCACAAAATAAAAATAAAAATCGGGCCTTAAGGGGGTCTCTACTGGGGGTTGCCCCTCAAAATAGGTATTTGCTTTTTCCGAAACTACAAACACAATTCCGATGAAACTTGACCACAACCTTCATCACCCATTATGTACCAGTTTCTTCATGGCATTAAAAAAATTGAGGTATATGGGGTGGTGCGGGGGGGGGGGGGGGTATTTTGGAGGGTGGTGGGAGGGGGGGTTGCCCCCCCAAAATATGTGTTTGCTCTCTTCTCCAAAAGTAAACACACAATTTCGATAAAACTTGATTGACCACAACCTTCATCATCCGTGTGTACCAAAATTTGGTCATGCCATTGAAGAACAAAAATAAATAAAAATAAATCGATGTCTAGGGGTCTAACTCGGAACGCTTATAGTAACTTCATTATTTATCCTTTCATTGGGCAGTTGAACGAAGATGAAATTAGTAGTGCATATTTCCAACAGTACATTGCCACTGCACACACTGCTCGTGGTTCCATGATGCTGCTCTGAGACGTGTTTGCTTGAGATTAATTTCAAAGGAAATTCCGCCACCGAGATCCCCCGGAGCTTTCTCTTTGGAGAGCAATGAAAGGCACTGTCTATAAAGATAACCCCACAGTCTTCAAGAACTGCTGGAAGCCATGACCAATTACATAAATGATATTCCTCAGGCTGAGTAGATGTGTGTCTTTGCGAATATGCAACGACATTTCAACACTTATTTTCTTAATTGCCTTATTAGTAAACCCTAATAATTTTGTTTGTATGTTCTAGTGCACAGTGACCTTTTGGACACGCTGTATTAATACACCTTTCCATGGCTGACTTTGAAACATCTGATTTTTTTTTTTTTTTCTTTTTCAGACGAGATCGGTCTATATCTTGAGAGCTTCCTTGACTAATCCGAAAAAGTTTTTTTAATTAATCAGACGTTTCAAGGTCAGGAATGGAATGCTGTATTTATGTGCGACAATCTGCCAAGTTTAACTACACCAAGTGATGAGGTCGGCCAACACAGTTTGGTTAGATTTTGTATAAATCCAGTGGTTAAAAGAGCTTTGTCCGAGGACTGATGTAATGTATGTTATATATACCTGTATATATAGAAGAATTAGCATGCATGGTAACAAAAGTTAAATAATTAATTGGTCATGCATATACAGACTTGGCATTTAATATGGAATATTTTTTTTGTGGGGGTGAACTTACTTTTCAAGATGTCTTAGAACCAAAAGTTCATTGGAATTATGTTGAAATGATTCTAGATTTTGTTAATGTGACCTTTAAAAGAAACAAAAACCACATTTGACATTTCGAAACAAATAAATTGATCCTTGAAAGTGATGTAAACTGATATCGAACTCAATTCATGGACAGTACTGTGTTAAACTTCTGTACGTTTTCCAGAAGTATCTCTTTATTTTGCACATTAGCCAAAATTTTTTTTAACAAAAACAAAAGTTAAATTACGACTGGGATTACGGACAGTAAAATTACAGTTCAGTACTTCGTGTAACCCCCACGAGCATTCAGGAGAGCACGTACACGTTGAGGCATGCTGTTCACGAGATTTGCCAAGGTTTGGACAGGAATCGCTTGCCATGCAGTGACAATAGCCTGCTGCAATTCACGCACAGATGTCGGCTGCTGGTCCAAGTGGTCGATTTGACGCGTTAATTCTGCCCACAAGTTCTCTGTCGGATTCATATCCGGGGACATGGCAGGCCAATCCATATCCTATACACCATGGTCAGCAAGAAAGTGTTGGATCATGCGAGCATGATGAGGCCGTGCATTGTCATCTTGGAAGACAAAGTTTCCTCGAAAGGCTGCACGAGCAAATGGAAGCAATGTTTCTTCCAGAATGGCCCTGTACTTGAACTAGTTCAGGTTTCCATTCAGAACAACCAGGTCAGCTTTGCCCCCTGCATGAAAAGCAGCCCAAACGGTCACCCCACCACCTCCAGCTTGGACTATTGGCACTATACAATCTTTGTTGTAGGCTTCATGCACTTGTCTGCACACTCGGACGCGGCCATCTTGACGATAGACCAGAAATCTAGACTCGTCACTTAAGATCACGTGATTCCAGTGTCCTGGCTGCCATTGACGGTGCTCTCTGGCCCACTGCAATCAGCACTGGCGGTGTTGTCTGGTCAGGCGTGGCTTTCTCAGGGGACGCCTGGCACGATAGCCTGCTTGAACCAGTCGTTGGTTGACTAGCCTTCTGGATACAGGCACATTTGTCAGTTGCTGCCCCTCAGCCTAAGCCAATTAGCTGACTTGGTACAGCCATTGCGGACTAACCGGTGCAGCTGGCGATCATCCCTCCTTGTGGTTCTGCGGGGACGTCCTGGCCTCGGTATTGGAGTAGGGACACCCCTCTGAGCATTTCGTTTCAGGATCTTTGACACCTGACCTTGAGTGATGCCATACTGCCGAGCAATAGCACGCTGTTTCATGCCGTAATTTCGTAAAGCCACCACTCCATGACAAACAGCATTGTCGAGTTGACGGACCATCTCCAGAGGAAACGGCAATAACTTTTGGAGATGTGCAGCAGTTGTTTTCCACTAATGCAACCTTCACATACACGGATTATTCTTACGAGTCCTTACGGATCGCTAACTCGTAGTCAATCGCAAGCATCCGTAAATAACTCGCTGGTATCCGTAGATAACTCGTCACAACTCGCAACAACTTTTGACATGTCAAAAATCATCTTCCGTTATTTACGGATGCTTGCGATTGACTACGAGTTGGCGATCCGTAAGGACTCGTAAGAATAATCCGTGTATGTGAAGGCACCCTAATACAGAACGCAACAACCCTTGTATACCCGACTGTGAAGCGAATCATCAAATGCACCTGTCCGTACATTTTGCCACGCCACCTGTGATATAATCCTCTTGTTGACTTCTTGCTGCGACAGACAATCAGTGACATGGTTCTTTTAACAAATAAATCACCAAATTGTGAAAGAAACTCACCAGATTGATATACTGAGTTAAGAAAGTAAACCCAAGTCAAGAAAAAAAATATATTCCATATTAAATGCCAAGTCTGTACAAGAGTACAATTAAAGCCTTCCCTCTCTGAATAGTCGTTTGAGTTTAAACAGCTGAGTCCAATTGCTCTTGGAAGTTTTTTGCAAAATAGTCTTGACCGATTCTGTTGATCATGATAATAACATACAGTACTGTATATAACCTTAATTAAGTTTTTCAAATGACTCTGCACTGAAATGTAAACTTACTTGAGGCTTGCCATTTCAATTAAACAACTTCATTTAATCTATTTGAATTTAACTTATGCGGCATAGTCACATCAGAGCAGCTTAATTAGGCTTGCACATGAGCTCAGTCCCAAGACTGGTACCCTTCACGAACTTCCTTGTGAGTACCCACAATATTGGATTTATTTTAAGGTAATTGCAATTTTAAGTGTCCAAAATGTGACGACCAATGCTTCTTAAACTTGCTCAGCCCAGGCGTTGCATGCAATTAACTGATCACATATGACAATTTTGCGCCATCCGAGCACAATGTCAACATGCCTGAAGGTGGATGTCATACGATTTCAAATTTCAAACGTTGATCACATTTGAGAGTTGTTCTGGCTGTAGTTGGGCAGACACTGTTGGCACAACATAATGCCTTTATATATATATACTGGAATACACGACCGGTCAAAAGTTTTAGAACACCTACATTTTTCCAGTTTTTATTGAAATTTACGCAGTTTAATGTCTCAATGGACTCTGAAATTAAGCATAGAACAAATAAACAATTGGAGATAAAAAAGAAATCATAGAATCATTTTGTTTAACAAAATTAAATTAAAATTTTTGACTCAGCAAAGTTGCCACCTTTTGCAGATAAAACTGCCGAACACACTCGTGGCATTCTTTCTACAATGGAAATCAAGTATTGCTCGGGAAGTTCTTCCCAACACTGTTGCAGAAGTTCCCACAAATGTGTTGCACTTGTAGGTTGCTTTGCTTTCACCCTTCTGTCCAGTTCATCCCAAACCACCTCGATAGGGGTTAAGTCTGGAGACTGTGCTGGCCATTCCATGATTTGAAGCCTACCGTCTTGTTCTTTTCCTCGAAGGTAGTTGTGATATAGCCTGGAGGTGTGTTTAGGGTCATTATCTTGCTGGAGGATGAACCCCTGACCAACTAGGATTATATCAGAGGGTATTGCATGGCGCTGCAAAATGCTGTGGTAGCCCTTTTGGTTCAGGGTGCCAGTCACTCTGTGCAAGTCGCCGACTCTGGATCCAGCAAAAGAGCCCCAGACCATCACGCTTCCTCCTCCATGTTTGACAGTCGGTGTCACACACTGAGGAACCATCCTTTCGCCTACTCGACGGCGTACAAAAACCCTGCGTGATGAACCAAAGATTTCAAATTTTGATTCATCGGTCCATAAGACCTTCTTCCAGTCTTCAGTAGTCCACTGGCGGTGCTTCATGGCCCAGGCAAGCCTCTTTTTCTTATTTTCCTATCTTAACAATGGCTTTCTTACTGCCACTCGACCTGTCAAACCTGCAGCTCGAAGTCTTCTCTTCACAGTTGAAACTGAGACTTGCTTACTTCGACCAGTGTTAAGCTATGCTTAAAGCTATTGTCCTGTGAGCCGCCTATCACGCAAGCTGTTGACTCTCAGAAACTTGTCTTCTGATTCTGTTGTGGCTTTGGGTCTGCCAGACCTCTTCCTGTCAGAGTTTCCTCCAGTTTCCAAGTGCCTTTTGATGGTGTAGGAAACTGTACTCACTGAAACCTTGGCTTTATTTGCAAGTTCTCTAAAGTCTAAAGGAAAGACCTCCACTTTTAAGGGTTATAATGGTCTGTCTGTCTTCCTTTGTTAATTGCCATTTTCTCGCCATTATGATAGCAATATACTACTTCCTGCAGTGCAATATTGTCCAAATAATGCTTCAGAGGGTGTAATAACAGTCTGTTCCAATACTGCTTTCATACAGACAGGGGGTTTGCAATCAAGTAATCAGCAGAGGTTGGGACACCTGTAGGAATTGTTTGCTGAACTTTCAAGGCTTAATTTACTTACATTGCTGCAGAACAGCTGTAAGTTGTTAACCCATTACTTGTTCCCTGAAGAAGACCTTTTTTTTTTTACAATATAACTGTACAATTTACATTATTTTCCCATTTTTGCTAACCTAAACTTTTTTTTAACCTCAAACAGTTTACTGCTTACCTTTGTACCATTTCAGGTTATTCACTGGACATGAATTGCTTAAATTTCAATAAAAACTGGAAAAATTGAGGTGTTCTCAAACTTTTGACCGGTAGTGTATATCACTGGTTTGAGCTGGTTCGAGAGGATGTGTCTTTTTGCCTGGTATGCATCAACTTCAGTTTCTTTACAATCCTAATAGTCTGGTAGCTAAGCTAAATATAGCATAACAATTGTGCATTTTGTGAGGAAAGCACCAACTTTGGCACACAAGTAGACTATCATATTATGAAAAGATCTGGATATTGGGCCATCTCAGATTCAGAGATTTGATTTTTGCAAGATTTGCAGATTTTGCAGATTTGCAAGCTGAGATTGCAATGCCAGGGACGGCCGACTCCTTCCTGCGAGCTGCCCACATCACCCGCACAAGAAGAGCTCATCAAATCACTGCAGGGGCACTGCACATCCTGCAACACCATGCGTATGAACGCCACTGTATGACATATGCTGATGATGCAGAAGACCTGCCTGAGTTCAAAGACTGGTGTCACCAGAGAGGAGAAGACATTCCCAACTTTCAGTACTGGGCAACTATGCTGGAACTAGAGATGTTGGTACTGGTCTACGTGCGTTCTCTGCGGCAGGCTTCATTCACGATGTACCTTGATGCCCTGACGGAACTGGTCCCATGGTTCCATGCCTTAGACCACACACTATGCCAGGTGGGTCCCTGTTCACCTGAGGGACATGGTTGCACTCCCAATGAAGCACCCAGATGTAGCCAGATAATTCAGGGCTGGCAACTTCACTGTACAGAAGACGAAGAAGGTGTTCTCTTCGATCCCAATCGACCAGGCGCATGAACAGAATAACGCCTGCATCAAAGGAGATGGTGGAGCAGTCGGCCTCACTGACAACCCAAGTGCCCTGCGGCGTTGGATGATTGCCGGGCCAGAAGTTGCCAGGGCCATAGAAGAGTTCCAAGATGGCCATCAACACTGGGGGAGGCGAGAGGACACACGTCATCACGACCAGACACCAAGTGTGCAGACCTCTTTCGCCAAGGATGTCCGCGCCCTTGTCAGCGTCATAGAAGAGCTTGGCAACCCCTTTGAGGAAGAGAGCATGGATCTGGTTGTCCTTGACACAAAGGAAATTGCAGGTCCTGCTGCAGTTGAGACTGTCAGGAATGTGAAGAAGATTGGCCAAGAGCAGTTCCAGGCTTTCACCAGAGAATGCCTGGTGGAAAGGACCAAGCCAATTGATGATGCAATTCGTCAGAACAAGCTGAAGGTGTCATTTTGGAAAATGGCTGCCACAGCCATCAGGGTCTGCATTTGAGATGGCCCAATATCCAAATCTGTTCATAATAGGATAGTCTACTAGTGTGCCAAATTTGGTGCTTTCCTCACAAAATGCACAATTGTTATGCTAAGTTGCCCCACTATAACTAGAATGGCACTCGGTAGATCTCATAACTCCGTCAGGCTGAAGAGTTTACGTTTTTTTTATCAATTAATAGGCTAGATCTGCATCCTGACATCGATCTGTTCATGTCACCTATCCAATTCGTCCATCAAGTTTTGTCATAACCCGTCAAAAACTTTCTGAAAAGCCATGCTAAATATAACTTTGGCCCTATCTCTCAATTGTAATGAATCCTTCAAATTTATAGTGTCCAGGTCAGCATCTTCACCAGAATCGAATCAATTAGTTCTTGTCACACACCCAACCTGCCCAACAATGTTTTGTCCAAATCCGTCATTTGAGGTATGCTGTTCACAGACAGACAAACAAACAAGGAGACGTCATACAGAGCACGATACTTGCAAAATACCCCCTCCCCCCCCACCCCCAACCCCCACACACAAAAATAAAGGTCGTCATTGATCCAACAAATTGTGCATTTCATCAAGTTTAAAATTGATGATCTTAATCAAAGCACAGGTCAATAGGATGAAAATTGATGATTTTGGAAGTTTGACCTTGAGTTGACTTTGACATTTTGACCTCAAAATTAGTTGGTTTCCCTATTTATTGACTCAATGTGGAAATGCTGCTCAATTATAAAGTCAATGGGATGAAAATTGATGGGTTTTTAGATGAAAATTGACGATTTTGGAAGTTTGACCTCGAGTTGACCTTTGACCTTTTTACATCAAAAATAGTTTGCTTCCCAATTCAGTGAGGCACTATGCAAATGTTGTTAAATTTTCAAGTCAATCGGATAAAAATTGATTTTGGAAGTTTGACCTTTTGACCTCAAAATAGATGGTTTCCCAATTCACAGAGGTACTATGCTAATGCTGTTCTATTTTCAAGTCAATCAGATTAAACCTGAGGAGTCTTCCAGATGAAAATTGATGATTTTGGAAGTTTGACCTTGAGTTGACCTTTGACCTTTTAACCTCAAAAATAGTTGGTTTCTCAACAGCTTCGTGAAGTTTCATGACGATCTGTTTAGAATTGTGACCTGCAGGCAGGTGACAAACAAACAGACAGACAGAGACAGAAAAGCAAACGCAACCGACCGGCGACCAATATACTTGAAAAATCGAGTTTTTCGATTACCCTAACAAATCTAACCCTAACAAATCGAAGAAATATGTTGTGCATAGCACGATACTGTGAAATCCCTAAAATAAGTTGTTGGCCTATGATGACCTCCAAAATAATTGGTGGTTGAATTGAGTGACCTGGTATGAAAATCCTATTCAAATTTCAAGTCGATCGGATGAAAATTGAGGATTTTAGAATTTGAAATTGTTGTTGACCTTTGTTGACCGTGTGACCTATATTGACCTCAAGAATAGTTGTGGCTTGAATTCAGTTAACAGATATGTAAATCCCATTCATTTTCAAGTCAATCGGATGAAAATTGAGGATTTTTTAAATTTGGAAAAAAGTGGTTGACCTTTGGCCTATGTTGACCTTTTGACCTCAAAAATACATAGGATTTTGTCGGATCACAAACTTTACCATTTGGTGAAGTTTTGTGAAGATCGGTTTAAATTTGTGACCTGTAGGCAAGTATAAGTGAGCGGACAGACACACACAAACACTTTTCTTTTTTTTCTTCTTTTTTTTTTTTTGTATACTGAATCGAGGCTCGTGAAAGAGCTAACATTTACTTCACAAACAAATCGACCAGACAAACAAAATACACAAAAAGAGGGAGCGGAAGACAAGATGGGGAGAAAAGGGGAAGCACACAAACACAACATCCGAGAGCAGGGAGATGTGTGGAAGGGAGAGGACCCGGGGGGAGGAGGCATGGGAAGGGGGGGGGGGGGGAGGGAGAAGTATAAAGCACAAGGACACCAAGGACTTCCAGGACAGAAGTTGGTATTTCAAAAAGGGGAATTGGGGTGAAATTAGCAGGGGTAGAAAAGATCAAGGTTTTGGATGGGGGAAGATAAGAGATGGTGGTGAACAGCTGTTTTAAAGACTTGGAGGGTGGAGTGGGATTGAAGAGAGTGAGGGAGTTTGTTCCAGAGGCGGGAGAAAAGAGGAATTAAGGAGTGAAGGTGAGCAGAGAGTCTTGATTTTGGCAGTTTAACCAAAAGAGGGTTGCAGGCAGATGTTGTGCGACCTGTAGGAATATTTGCGGGACAGAGCCCAGAGAGAGCTGGGGGGGCAAGGCCAGAGAGGAGTCGGTAGAAGACAGAAAGACCACCAACCTGCCTGCGGTGAGTGTGTGAGAGGCCCTTGGAGTTAGCTTCATCGCGGGAGATTCCAATGATTCTGAATGCTTTGGTTTCAACAGCGCGAAGGCGAGCTAGGTGTGAGGCAGGAGCACCAGCCCAGAGGGGAGAGCAGTATTCCATTGAGCTGCGGATGAAAGCCTTGTATGTGGTGAGGAGCTCAGGTGTGCCAAGGAAGGACTTCGCACGACGGAGGATGCCCAGTCGGCGACTGGCTTTGGAGGCCAGATTTTAAATGTGGTTTTTCCAGGAAAGATCATGGCAGATAGTGAGACCCAAAAGCTTGAGTGACAGAACTTCTTGGAGAGGATTATTCAGAAAGTGGATGGGAGGGTTGTCCAGTCGGTCTTTTCGGAGAGACATCGTAAGAGTGTGAGATTTGTCAGGATTGAAAGACATGTTCCACTTGTTTGCCCAGTCTGTGATTTTGTCAAGGTCTGCAGAGAGTGAGGAGGCTGCAGACTGCCGATCTGAGGGATGAAGAATGGAGCGACAGAGAGTAGAGTCGTCAGCAAAGAGATAGAGAGGATTTTCAAGAGAGTCAGAGAGATCATTGATGAAGACCAGAAAAAGCACAGGGCCCAGAACACTGCCTTGGGGAACTCCAGCCTGAACAGGAAGAGGAGATGAGAGAAACCCATTCAGGGCCACACGTTGACTACGACCAGAGAGGAAGTCCGCCAGCCATGCATGGAGATTTCCATGGATACCAAAAGAGGAGAGTTTGGTGAGCAGAGCGGGGTGCCAGACTGTATCGAAGGCACGTGATATGTCAAGGGAGACTGCTCTAATTTCCTGTTTGGCATTGAGGACCTCCATCCATTGTTGAGAAAGCAGAAGCAGCATGTCCAGAGTGGAGTGTCCACATACACAAACCGGAGCGATCAACATACTTGCAAAAAATTTTTTACATTTATTTTGCCAAGTAACAGACAGAATAATGCACAAGACCAACCAATATACTTGAAAAATCTTCGATTTTGCAAGTAAACAGACAAACATGGGTGAAAACATCACCTCCTTCCACCTTCAGTGGTGGAAGTAATAAGAGAGACGAGCACAATGTTGGTACAAACCTGTTTTGAACTTTTGCGCTGCTGGAATGGCATACAAAGGTAATCGGATGAAAGTGCGCTCTGCAGTCTAAAAGTGAAATATCCAGTTTTTATGCTTGTTATGATATGGATAGGAAAGCCTTTTCCTTCAGCATAATATCAAGTTGAGGTAGTATAGGAATATGATCAGGCCATTGTCTTCTAGCATGCTATCTATGCCCCAGCAAGCAGAAATTTCAATGAAGCCCAGGTGAATGTGAACTGTGCCATGACCAATTAATAGAGAGCTTAGTAAGCGAACCTCTATGCCAATTGCATGTATATGTAAATCCATTCAAAATTTCACTTTCATTTCAAATTTCACAAAATAAAAAAAATTCAAATTTTTCCCCATTCCCTTGGGAACAAAATTTCATGTTGTCATTTCAAATGTCCCTTCCATGATCCGCCATCTTGTCCCTTCCATGATCCGCCATCTTGCTCACATGATCTTGCTTTGGTCTCGCGCGACCGATAAATTATTTTCACCTGGTGATTAAAATCAATATATATATAATAAATGAATTCATTTATTGTTCATTGTTCGCTTTTTCATAAAAGCATCTTGCTCACGTGATCTTGCTTTTGGCTGGCGCGACCGATAAATTATTTTCACCTGGTTATTAAAATCAATAAATTACAATACAGTACTGTACAGAACTGTTTTTGAATTCGAAACCGCTCATCATTTATGCCAGCTACACCGACTTCTTTTTTCCACCAGCTACACCGGCTGCAGTTTACCGCCAGCTACACCGATTTCAGTACGTACCTGCCAGTCGGGCCTACGTACCTGGTCCAGTCGACTAGAAGTCTAGACTATATAGCCTACAGTAGGCAAGTCCTGCATTCTATCCCAATCTATCCATTCAATAAAAATTAATTTGAATTTTAATTCTAAGCCCAAGATCAAACAACCTAGCCAAGCTAGGCCTAGGCCTACAGATGTTTGCGAGGGCTGCATACTCGATCGACTGACCATTGTCGACGAAGCTCTCACTCTACACAATGCGTATTAATATTACCATCTAAAAGAACTGACATCATCCATATGTCCCTCATCCATAAAGTGAGCTTCTGATATTACGCAGTCTGCACACAATGCATAGATGACAAGTTATTGCAAACTTAGTTATATTTTGATTATTCACCATAAGTTTCTGCATAAATTTCACTTTACTCATTGGCTCACCCACATATTATTAGAATTCTATAAATGGAATCTGGAGCTACACGACATGACCAAAAGTATATGGACACCAGAACATCGCACATCTCATTCCAAAATCATGGGCATTAATATGGAGTTTGTCCCCCCTTTGCTGCTATAACAGCCTCCACTCTTCTGGGAAGGCTTTCTACTAGATGTTGGAACATTGCTGTGGGGATTTGCTTCCATTCAGCCACAAGAGCATTAGTGAGGTCTGGCATTGATGTTTGGCAATTAGGCCTGGCTCGCAGTCGGTGTTCCAATTCATCCCAAAGGTGTTTGATGGGGTTGAGGTCAGGGCTCTGTGCAGGCCAGTCAAGTTCTTCGACACCGATCTCGACAAACCATTTCTGTATGGACCTCGCTTTGAGCACGGGGGCATTGTCATGCTGAAACAGGAAAGGGCCTTCCCCAAACTGTTGCCACAAAGTTGAAAGCACATAATCGTCTAGAATGTCATTGTATGCTGTTGGGTTAAGATTTCCCTTCACTGGAATTAAGGGGCCTAGCCCGAACCATGAAAAACAGCCCCAGACCATAATTCCTCCTCCACCAAACTTTACAGTTGGCACTATGCATTCAGGCAGGTGGCGTTCTCCTGGCATCCACCAAGCCCAGATTCATCTGTCGGACTGCCAGATGGTGAAGCATGATTCATCACTCCAGAGAACGCGTTTCCACTGCTCCACAGTCCAATGGCGGCGAGCTTTACACCACTCCAGCCAACGCTTGGCATTGAGCATGGTGATCTTAGGCTTGTGTGGGGCTGCTCGGCCATGGAAACCCATTTCATGTAGCTCCTGACGAACAGTTGTTGTGCTGACGTTGCTTCCAGAAACAGTTTGGAACTCGGTAGTGAGTGTTGCAACCGAGGACAGACGATTTTCACGCGCTGCACGCTTCAGCACTCAGCGGTCCCGTTCTGTGAGCTTGTGTGGCCGACCACTTCACGGCTGAGCTGTTGTTGATCCTAGACGTTTCCACTTCACAATAACAGCAATTATAGTTGACCGGGGCAGCTCTAGCAAGGCAGACATTTGATGAACTGACTTGTTGGAAAGGTGGCATCCTATGACGATGCCACATTGAAAGTCACTGAGCTCTTCAGTATGGCCCCATTCTACTGCCAATGTTTGTCTATGGAGATTGCATGGCTGTGTGCTTGATTATATATACCTGTCAGCAATTGGTGTGGCTGAAATAGCCAAATCCACTAATTACAAGGGGTGTCCGCATACTTTTGGTCATGTAGTGTATGTGTAGATTCCATGCAGACAAACAGATTCACATGCATCAACCTGCATGACAACTAATGAGCTGCCAGAGTAAACCTGGAGAAATTTATCAATTGAATCCACTTCCTTCTTCGTCTGCCCCTTACTTTGTTGGCCACATTCAGCTTCTATACAACTCACTCTGCTCCAAAAGCATGAACCCACTGATAAATCACATCCCTTAACACCACCCCTCACTCCCTCTATGGACTCCCCCAAGCAACAATATGAGTAAACCCCGGGGAGGACTTTGAATACATCGACATAATGCAAAGATGAAACGTACTGCATATTATATTGTCGCGTCCCTGGGGTTAAGACCCCAAGAGGACAAATGGCCGAAACGAGCTTTATTCCGAGGCGTATACCCAACTTGGCGGTAGTGACATGTGCGGGAAGGTTTGAGGTCTTACCTAATCTGGAACACACACAGGGGTTAATCTGAACCCACAAACACAAAGACGGGACAGCAAAATCCACAATACAAGAAAAGTAAGATTCGACAAATAAAATAATGATTTAATGAAAAAAAATGCACACGAACCAAAGATCACACGCCCACGACTAAGCCAGAACAAGGAGGAAATGCGACTGCCCACTGGCAAAGCCAGGACCAGAAGAGAGCGTAATATGGTGCAACTGCGTCTTTTACCCTTCACTCTCGAATGTTCCACGATGACATCACACTCTATCCAATCACCGAGCTACACTCAAGCATCCCATCGTGCCTCCACCAATCACGAAGGCTGGGCGTGGCCTCCTCGTTACGAGTCGTCGGGGCAGAGTCTAATCTCCATTCGGGAATGTTCGGATGATGTCGAAGGCCGTGAGGCGGGGATTGCGTGCCGATCAGCAAATGTGCTGGGTCCAGGCGAAGCACTGGTGGTGTTGTGAGTGAACGAGTCCATTTGTTATAATTGCTGTTGTTTGACTGAGCCCTCGATTTCCTGGCTGGCCGAATGTAATAAGAGCATTAGGGAAAAATCACAGGAAGGCAATCACGTACAGGGGAATTTAACCTTACAGACCCTATAATTAATTAGCACAAAACCATCCTCCTTATGGCGACGTGCAAACGCTCTTACCCGGACAGACGGCCTACTTATGTACATCGAGGTGGCTTCGTGGCATACGGAGCATTCTAAACCTACACGATTCTACAGACTTGGCAATTAATATGGAATATTTTTTTTTTCTTGACTTGGGTTTACTTTCTTAACTCGGTATATCAATCTGGTGAGTTTCTTTTACACTTTGGTGATTTATTTGTTAAAAGAACCATGCCACCGATTGTCTGTCGCAGCAAGAAGTCAACAACAGGATTATATCACAGGTGGCGTGGCAAAATGTACGGACAGGTGCATTTGATGATTGGCTTCACAGTCGGGTATACAAGGGTTGTTGCATTCTGTATTAGTGGAAAACAACTGCTACACGTCTCCAAAAGTTATTGCCGCTTCCTCTGGAGATGGTCCGTCAACTCGACAATGCTGTTTGTCATGGAGTGGTGGCTTTACGAAATTACAGCATGAAACAGCGTGCTATTGCTCGGCAGTATGGCATCACTCAAGGTCAGGTGTCAAAGATGCTGAAACGAAATGCTCAGAGGCGTGTCCCTACTCCAATACCGTGGCCAGGGCGTCCCCGCAGAACCACAAGGAGGGATGATCGCCAGCTGCACCGGTTAGTCCGCAATGGCCGTACCAAGTCAGCTAATCAGCTTCGGGCTGAGTGGCAGCAACTGACAAATGTGCCTGTATCCAGAAGGCTAGTCAACCAACGACTGGTTCAAGCAGGCTATCGTGCTAGGCGTCCCCTGAGAAAGCCACGCCTGACCAGACAACACCACCAGCGCCGATTGCAGTGGGCCAGAGAGCACCGTCAATGGCAGCCAGGACACTGGAATCATGTGATCTTCAGTGACGAGTCTCGATTTCTGGTCTATCGTCAAGATGGCCGCGTACGAGTGCGCAGACAAGTGCATGAAGCCTACAACAAAGATTGTATAGTGCCAAGAGTCCAAGCTGGAGGTGGTGGGGTGACCATTTGGGCTGCTTTTCATGCAGGGGGCAAAACTGACCTGGTTGTTCTGAATGGAAACCTGAACCAGTTCAAGTACAGGGCCATTTTGATGTCTCTGATTCCTTAGTATCTCTCCCGGGTTACTCCCTCCTCCGGTATGATAGACCTGAGCCTCGTCCTGGAGGTGGGGTTGCTATCTTTATCAAAAACTCTCTTCCTCACTCGCCCTGCACTGCACTCTCTCCACCTCACCCCCAGGAATACCTCTGGCTACGGCTTCCCCTTCGCTCCCACCTCTTGTTCATATGTGTGTTGTACCGTCCACCAAACAGTGATGACTCCATCTACATCTCGCTGTCTGATAATATGGACCAACTTCTATCTACTCATCCCAACTCTCTCTTCCTCATATGTGGTGATTTCAATTGTCACCATGCCAGTTGGCTGGGTGTGGGTACCTCTCTCACCAGCCATGGCTCCTCAGCAAAGGACTTCTGCGACTCACTGGGACTGACACAATCTGTCAATTTCCCGACCCTGATCTCAGTCAACGGAGCATCTTCTCTTCTGGACTTGGTTTTGACTAACTTCCCTGAAAATGTCTGCTGCTCTTCTTCTGCTCCAATCGGCTCATCTGATCATGTGCTTGTCAAAGTGGACATCTCTCTGACCATTCTCAGAGAGCCTCCTCAGCGTCGACGAGTCTGGCATTTCACTCAGGCCAACTGGCACTGTCTTCAAGTAGCCATCAATCATCTGGACTGGTCTCCCATCTCTACCGCCTCTGACATCAACTCATCCTGGGAATTCTTTCAAAGTAAATTGCTCTCTCTCATGCACAGATTTATCCCATCTCGTCTTCAGTTGTCATACCCTTCCTCCCGTCCATGGTACACGGAATCTTGTGGTGAGGCTGTTGCCCTGAAACAACTTGCTTTCGTCTCCTGGAAAGCAAATCCAACGGAAGGAAATCTCATTTCCTTTCACAAAGCCCAAAACAAGTGTGTGTCCACCCTCAGGAGAGCCAGGAAACAATATCTCACCGTTCTCAAGACCGAACTCTCTTATCTGTCTCCCTCTTCCAAATCCTGGTGGTGTCTGGTCAAATCTGTTTCTGGCGTTTCTTCCCCCTCCATCCCCTCCCTCACCTCAAACGGCTTAACGGCTGACTCCGCACGTGAAAAAGCTGAATGCCTCAACTCTGTGTTTGCCTGTAAATCTTGTGTCCCAAACCCATCCCTCTCTGTACCCACCGTACCCAGTCGTACCCAGCTGCTCCTGGACTCTGTGTCCTTTCCTCCTGACAAGGTGGAAAAGTTTCTGTCAACCCTCGACTCTGATTCTGCAACTGGTCCTGACGGCATCAGCCCACGGGTCCTAAAATCATGTTCTTCCGCTCATTCACTCCCTCTTTCTGTTCTCTTCACCCTCTCTTTTGCCAAAGGTCATCTGCCATCTGCTTGGAAATCAGCCAACATCACCGCTTTGCACAAAAAAGGTGCAAAAACAGATCCTAGCAACTACAGACCAATCAGCCTTCTCCTAATTATCAGCAAAGTCATGGAATCAATCATTGCTTCAGATATGAAATCTTTCCTCTTCTCCAATGGCTTGATCTCTGATCATCAATTTGGTTTCAGACCTGGTCACCCTACTCTGGACATGCTGCTTCTGCTTTCTCAACAATGGATGGAGGTCCTCAACACCAAACAGGAAATTAGAGCCGTCTCCCTTGACATTTCACGTGCCTTTGATACAGTCTGGCACCCTGCTCTGCTCACCAAACTCTCCTCCTTTGGTATCCATGGAAATCTCCACGCATGGCTGGCGGACTTCCTTTCTGGTCGTAGTCAACGTGTGGCCCTGAATGGGTTTCTCTCATCTACTCTTCCTGTTCAGGCTGGAGTTCCACAAAGTAGTGTTCTGGGCCCTGTGCTTTTTCTGGTCTTCATCAATGATCTCTCTGACTCTCTTGAAAATCCTCTCCATCTCTTTGCTGACGACTCTACTCTCTGTCGCTCCATTCCTCATCCCTCAGATCGGCAGTCTGCAGCCTCCTCACTCTCTGCAGACCTGGACAAACAAATGGAACATGTCTTTCAATCCTGATAAATCTCACACTCTTACGATGTCTCTCCGAAAAGACCGACTGGACAACCCTCCCATCCACTTTCTGAATAATCCTCTCCAAGAAGTTCTGTCACTCAAGCTTTTGGCTCTTATCTCACTATCTCACTATTTGCTTATTTATCTCACTTTATTTTATCTCACTATATTTATCTCACTATATTTATCTCACTTATTATCTCACTATTTGCCATGATCTTTCCTGGGAAAACCACATTTCAAATCTGGCCTCCAAAGCCAGTCGCCGACTGGGCATCCTCCGTCGTGCGAAGTCCTTCCTTGGCACACCTGAGCTCCTCACCACATACAAGGCTTTCATCCGCAGCTCTATGGAATACTGCTCTTAGATTTAGTATGGTCTGGTGCTCCTGCTCTGGTCTGGTGCTCCTGCCTCACACCTAGCTCGTCTTCACGCTGTTGAAACCAAAGCATTCAGAATCATTGGAATCTCCCGCGATGAAGCTAACTCCAAGGGCCTTTCACTCACTCACCGCAGGCAGGTTGGTGGTCTTTCCGTCTTCTACCGACTCCTCTCTGGCCTTGCCCCCCCAGCTCTCTCTGGGCTCTGTCCCCCAAATATTCCTACAGATCACACAAGATCTGCCTGCAACCCTCTTATGGTTAAACTGCCAAAATCAAGACTTTCTGCTCACCTTCACTCCTTCATTCCTCTTTTCTCCCGCCTCTGGAACAAACTCCCTCACTCTCTTCAATCCCACTCCACCCTCCAGGTCTTTAAAACAGCTGTTCACCACCATCTCTTATCCTCCCCCATCCAAAACCTTGATCTTTTCTACCCCCGCTAATTTCGGTCCCCTTGTGTTTTATACCTCTCCCCCCCCCACCCCTTCCCACGCCTCCTCCCCCCAAGCCCTCTCCCTCCCACACTTCTCCCTGCTCTCAAATGTTGTGGTTGTGTGCTTCCCCTTCTCTCCCCATCTTGTCTTCCGCTCCCTCTTTTTGTATATTGTTTGTCTGCTTGATTTGTTTGTGAAATAAATGTTAGCTCTTCCACGAGCCTCGATTCAGTATACAAAAAATTTTTTAAAAAATCTGGAAGAAACATTGCTTCCATTTGCTCGTGCAACCTTTCGAGGAAACTTTGTCTTCCAAGATGACAATGCACGGCCTCATCGTGCTCGCATGATCCAACACTTTCTTGCTGACCGTGGTGTAGAGCATATGGAGTGGCCTGCCATGTCCCCGGATATGAATCCGATAGAGAACTTGTGGGCAGAATTAACGCGTCAAATCGACCACTTGGACCAGCAGCCGACCTCTGTGCGTGAATTGCAGCAGGCTATTGTCACTGCATGGCAAGCGATTCCTGTCCAAACCTTGGCAAACTCGTGAACAGCATGCCTCAACGTGTACGTGCTCACCTGAATGCTTGTGGGGGTTACACGAAGTACTGAACTGTAATTTTACTGTCCGTAATCCCAGTCGTAATTTAACTTTTGTTTTTGTTAAAAAAAATTTTGGCTAATGTGCAAAATAAAGAGATACTTCTGGAAAACGTACAGTTTAACTGATTACAGTTTAACGTACAGTTTAACAGAAGTTTAACACAGTACTGTCCATAAATTTAGTTCGATATCAGTTTACATCACTTTCAAGGATCAATTTATTTGTTTCGAAATGTCAAATGTGGTTTTTGTTTCTTTTAAAGGTCACATTAACAAAATCTAGAATAATTTCAACATAATTCCAATGAACTTTTGGTTCTAAGACATCTTGAAAAGTAAGTTCACCCCCACAAAAAAAATATTCCATATTAAATGCCAAGTCTGTATCTAGACCAAGGTATTTCATTCCCCTAACCCCCACAAACGTAACAATATATAAACACAGAAAATGTACATTTTGAACAACCCCAGGCTCTCATCTCTTACATGCCAAATTCAATCAGTTACTTGAAACAGTACATATACAAGTTTTATCACCCAATCAAGATCGGGTTATTTAGACTTCAGTAATACATCAAGAGGATTATTGCTTAAACCTGTAGCAAAAATTAATTTGGGAGTGCATCACAGCAATGATGGCCCAAAATTGTATTGTTTGCTTTTTTAAGGTAATACAGCAGCATGTGACTCTTCCTTACACACAGCGTAGTCCCGTAGAGACTATGGACCCTTTATATATTAACTAGCAGGAGTACCCGGCATTGCCGGGCGGGGGAGGGGAGGGAAGGGGGAAGGGGAGGGGAACGGGGGGGAGGGGAGGAGAGGAGAAGAGGGGGGGGAGGGTAGAAGAGGGCGGAGGGGGAGGGGGGAGGGGAGGAGGGAGGGGAGGAGAGGGGGGAGGGGAGGAGAGGGGGAGGGGGAGGGATGGGAGGGGGAGAGGGGCGGGGGGGGGAGGGGGAGGGTGGGGGGGGGAAGGGAGGGGGAGGGGAGGACGGAGGGGGGAGGGGGAAGGCGAGGGCCAGTCAACAATGACGTTGCAGTTCTCATGGTCGGAGAGCAGCACAACAATCGCGACATCGTCCTGCATCTTCGCAACAGCACGAAGCGGGTTTTGGAGACTCACCGATCCTGTGACGCCTTACAGTACCGGCGTTGCTGGGCGGGGGAAGGGAGACCCGTACATTCCCAACCCGTACATTCGCCCTCTCGACTCAAGCTCACTCGGACAAAAGCCTCGCACAAATTACACCGTGAAGGCCCAATGGCCATGTCTATGCCACAAATCAAGTACGTGAGCGAGTCAGGCGCACTGAATTGAAAATATATAGAACGTTCATACTCCGTGAAAAGTGAAGCCGCCGTGTCACCATTTTGGTTAGCACGACTCGACCAACTCGCTTCGCGGATCTCGTTTGTTTTGAACGTGTGAATTACGTGCGAACGCGTAACTATGAGTTTATGGCGGCAAGGAACATCACGTGATCGCTCTGAGCGAATCGGCGCGCTGCTCTGCCACCTGCTCAGATTCCGTGTATAATATTCCTCGCTGAAATGCGCTGAGGTAAATATGAATAAAAAATATGGATCTCGTAAAGATGAAAGAAAAAAAAACCAATGTGGTGTGAATGGCAATGTTCCTCGCTGAAATGTGAAAAAACGCAATCGCTTTTCGCTCTGAAATACGTGCGAACGCGTAACTGAGTTTATGGCGGCAAGGAACATCACGTGATCGCTCTGAGCGAATCAGCGCGCTGCTCTGCCACCGCCTCAGATTCCGTGCATAATATTCCTCGCTGAAATGCGCTGAGGTAAAAATATGGTAAAAAAAAATTATGAAATAATTTTTTTTAGGTCGGCCATGTTCTTCCCAGGCTCAATGGCCATGTCTATGCCAAATATCAAGCACGTGAGCCTCTCCGTTTAGGAGTCTATCGGTAACATTACACACACACACAAACTGTGTTTTATATATATAGATTTCCATTCTGCATACAGAATATAAATATATCAATGCAAGTGGTTCGATTCTGGAAAGAGAATCAATCACATGTGAACATTCTAAGTGCTCGATCATTCCAAGTGCAGTTATTTCATATTTTTACATAAATTAGATTGAGAAGTGAAAGTTTTTATTGTGACTGCCCTTTCACGTGTGAAAATAAAGTGGTACAGCAAATTCAAGGGAAATTGGCATGAGGGTTTGGAAACATATCAGGAACCAGGGACGGACCCTGGGAGTTGGGGGAGGTATCCGTCGTGCACCCTCCCTAAACACCTCCCCTCGCTTCCCTTCAAATGCAATGGTTTTTTCATATTATTACGGATAAAAATTTAATATTTTCCTTCAATCCAATATGGCTGCCACACCATGTGACCGATGATGTTTTTGTGATCAACTTTTAATCGCCATGCCTCGTCGATGACGTACGTAAAGTTTTGGGTCGATCGCTTTGGTGGTTTGGGAGAAGGAGGTTTTATAAGGATTTTTTTTTTGTATACAGGGTCAAGGCTAGTGTAAGAAAGTTTCTAGTAAGAAAGAGTGTAGAAGAAGAAGAGAGAAGAGACTCTGCATCAAATGTGTACAAAATGATAATGTGAAAAGTGAAGTCATAAGCCTTTAAAAGCACTACCGTTTATTCTCGAGCACTCAACTACCAAGACTGATAAAGACGTCAGAATACATCGCTAAAGTACCAAATCGGGAGAACGCAAAAATCACAGAATTGTGCTTCTTCTTCTTCTTTCTTTCTTTCTTCAGCCAGGCTAGCACAATAATGGATGAAGCAATTTTAAATGCTTCTAAGGTAGTCTCTGGGGGTATTGCACTCATACCAAAGCGTTTTCAAAGAAATCAAACTTGTTCAGCAATCGGGAGTCATTCGCATTGAATACCATTTACGCATGCGCAGACTGGGACCCCATATTTTATTACACATGATGCACACGCACTCACTCAGGCTCGCTCCTCCCTGTTTAGTGCAATGTGATGGTGATGCAATCCACATATTAGATGCATGCTGATATGGCATTCCAAAGGAAGAACCAAACAAGGTAGCAATGACACCACAATACTTTTACAGATTGCCGTTATGACATATTTTGACATTTTTGGCCCAGGTGACTGGCAATTGCATGAAGATGTCTATGTGAGAGGGAATTGTACATTTGTAGTGTGGGTTGGTGTCATTGTGTGTTTTATTTGTTGTGGGAATGAGAGGGAAAAAATGTCAAAATACTGTATGTCGTTTTGCCAATCCCGACAAGTATTGTGGTGTCATTCCTACCTTGGTTGGTTGTTTTTTGGGGATTCCATCCTGACATGTTTTTTCATTTCTTAACATCCGGGGTGTTAAATGTCGCCTTGTGGGTTGTGTGGATGGATGTTAAACATGTGGGGTCTTGTGGTGTTATTGTGGTGTGGTGGGTTGCTCTCCCACCCCCACCCCCCTTCCCACAAGCCCTCTCCCTCCCACAAATCTCCCGATGTCCCTGCTCTCAAATGTTGTACGTGTGTGCTTCCCCCTCTCTCCCAATCTTGTCTCTCGCTCCCTTTATTCTATGTTCTGTGTGTCCGTTTGTCTTTTTGTGATCAATGTTAGCTCTTACACGAGCCTCGATCTTGTATACAAAAAAAATAAAAATTGTGGGGTTGGTCGGGGGAAATTTCTGGCCCAAGTCTTTCACGAACTGGCTGACCAGGCTTGAAATTCTGACATATATGTGGATATAATACCATTAACATGAAATCCCATACAAGGTACTTCAATGAGGGAGAAGACCATTAGGTCCATCAAGCCTGCACGGGTTGCCAACCTATGGTTGTTTGTTCATGCGATATCCTTTTTAAAATGCTGTATCAAGCAAGGAAGCAGCACGTGCCATTTTAAAAGTCTTTGGTGAGACTCAGGTGGGGTTCAAACCGCTGACCTCCCAGACTCGGAGCGGAGCGGACGCTCCAACAATTATGCCACCGAGTCTGGTCAAACGTAGAAGAAGATTCATTGTGCACCTACATGATGGTTACAATTGGTAATATGGTCATCCATCAGGTACTTGACAGATCGGACTGAACACACAAAAGAAAGCAGGAGTCTTCCCCATGAGCAGCTGGTTGTGCTCTTACCTCGAGCAATAACCAAACGCCATCCCAGAAAACTCGATTAGGGCTGAAATATTCCAGAGCTGGGAAAGCATTTCCTCAAGCTACGGGCAAGAGTCATGCATGTGGTAACCCTGAACACATGCAACTATCATGCACCTCACACAAAGCATAATGAAACAAAATAGAAACAACACCACTGATCACATCCGATAGCCCTGACGGGTAAAATTGAAACTTTGCTTCACGATTCTTCCTTTGAAACGCTGGTTTACTTGAGATTGTGCAGAGGCCTTCCTACACTGCAAGTCTTCCTTCTTTATTTGTTCAAAATGATCCTACAACTTCATTTATGTGTTTTTTAACCAATAAAGGTATAATGTGTGTAGGAAGCGCAGGCAGGACGGCCTCCAAGTGCATACACTCTCCTTTAAGTTGTCTAGCCTGGGTTTGAATTGCAACCGAGCTATAAACTACCATCCTGGTGTTTCATCAATGTGTGTGCTGACCCTCGGATGGACGTTAAACTGGGCATCCCGTCTGCCAGCCTTAGTTCGTGGATGTTAAAGATACCACGATGACCTTGGCGAAAAGTAAGAAGAGAGAGAGCTATTGCCGGCACCCTGAACAAATTCACATTTTCTTCCCTAATTACTGCAATTACCAATTACTCCAGGCGAGTGTGCGTACCTCCAGGCGAGTGTGCGTACCTCCAGGCGAGTGTGTGTACCTCCAGTCACAGAGGCTAACAAAAACTGATACATGTGAAAGTGTGTAAAAAAAGCCTTTTGCTAAAGCCGAAAACCACAGAGATGATAAAGTAAACAACTGACATCCTGACAGACAACCAACATCTTCATCCTCAGACATTTTGGAGCTGAGCCAGTCTTTAAAGCAAATGCTGACGTTCAGACATCTTTATAATTCGCCATAGCGTGAATAGCTGCCTCGTCTGGGTTCGATTCCCTACCGACTACAATCTATCTGACTGGTGGTTCACAGGTAGAGCACTGTATCGATGAACACACTGTCCTTCAGAGGGATGTTAAGCCGGGTGTCCTGTCTGCTCGCATTAGCTGATGGACATTTGTAAAGATCCAATAGTGTGTTGCAGATGAGTCATTGCCATTACCATGAAATTCTTCTTCTACTTCTTCTTCTTCTTCTTCTTCTTTAGCGGCCATAATTATTCCCACGTTCTTGTGAGATTGGAAAGAGCAACGTCGCCCTAGCCTTTCACGAACCAGTTGGCCAGGACTGATGTTCGACTAAGGTTGGAGCAGAAATTTGGACTTTGTTCAGGGTGCCTACTCTACATGAAGGACACCGTGGGATCTTTAACGTCCACCAACGAATGCCGGCAGACGGGATGCCCAGTTTAACGCCCATCCGAGGTACGACACCCTCGATGAATCACCTTGCTTGTAAAACAACGGGATGACCTTGCGTACCCTAACCCAGGCTAGACAGCTTAGAGATGAGTGTGTACTTCCAGGGGAGTGTGTGTACTTCCAGGCGAGTGTGTGTACTTCCAGGCGAGTGTGTGTACTTCCAGGCGAGTGTGTGTACTTCCAGGCGAGTGTGTGTACTTCCAGGCGAGTGTGTGTACTTCCAGGCGAGTGTGTGTGTACCTCCAGGGGAGTGTGTGTACCTGCAGGCGAGTGTGTGTACCTCCAGGCGAGTGTTTGTACCTCCAGGCGAGTGTTTGTACCTCCAGGCGAGTGTATGTACCTCCAGGCGAGTGTATGTACCTCCAGGCGAGTGTATGTACCTCCAGGCGAGTGTATGTACCTCCAGGCGAGTGTTTGTTCCTCCAGGGGAGTGTGTACCTCCAGGCGAGTGTTTGTACCTCCAGGCGAGTGTACGTACCTCCAGGCGAGTGTACGTACCTCCAGGCGAGTGTACGTACCTCCAGGCGAGTGTATGTACCTCCAGGCGAGTGTATGTACCTCCAGGCGAGTGTATGTACCTCCAGGCGAGTGTTTGTACCTCCAGGCGAGTGTATGTACCTCCAGGCGAGTGTATGTACCTCCAGGCGAGTGTTTGTACCTCCAGGCGAGTGTATGTACCTCCAGACGAGTGTATGTACCTCCAGACGAGCGTATGTACCTCCAGGCGAGTGGATGTACCTCCAGGCGAGTGTATGTACCTCCAGGCGAGTGTATGTACCTCCAGGCGAGTGTATGTACCTCCAGACGAGTGTTTGTACCTCCAGGCGAGTGTATGTACCTCCAGACGAGTGTATGTACCTCCAGACGAGTGTATGTACCTCCAGGTGAGTGTATGTACCTCCAGGCGAGTGTATGTACCTCCAGACGAGTGTTTGTACCTCCAGGTGAGTGTATGCACCTCCAGGCTATGGTGCCAGGTCTCGCCATAATACATGAACAAAATCCAAATTTCTACCCAAACCGCTTTGAGTCTAATGTCAGGCCTGTCCAGCTGGTTCGTGAAAGGCTTGGACTAAATAAATAAATAAAACCCTTTCTCCGTCCGTCCCCACAACATGGGAGTAACTGGGACCGTTAAAGTAGTAGTAGTATCAGACGTGCTTTATAAAATCATACAAAGCACCACTACCAGGATAATAAATCACTTCCTGGATGTTTAGACATCATCGACTATTAGTATTAACAAGTATATTTTAAATGCACAGACAGGAAGGAAAGAAAGAAAGAATGAAAGAGGTGAAACCGACAAGGTCTCGAGATGAACAACTGAGCGAGCATGAAGATGGACGAGGAGGACGAGGATCGCGAGATTAAGATTTAACCCAAGACCAAGAGGTGCTCGTGTGTAACCCCGCGGAGGTCTCCGTGACCCCCGACCCCAAAACAGAGGATCCACACTCACCCACAACTCGTCTCCCCAGCTCATGGCTGCCACTCGCTCGTTTGCCGTTGCCGTTGCTGTGGCGTCCTCGTGTTCCTCTCCCTCTCAGTACAGTATTACGGGGATACAGTAATCGTGCTTCTTCCTCCGTTATGATCGTCAGCCCTCTGTCCACTCCGTCCCCGTCGTTTCCTCCTGTCCCGCGCCGCAGACAAAGGCGACGAATGAAGAGATCGCTCTGCTGGCTGCGCCGGACTGACAGGCAGCGGAAGACAGAGGGAGGAACAGCTTAGGCCATGGACGAACCGCCTTGGCGGGCAAATCGGCGCTGAGAGAAGCAGAGAGCCCACGGCGACCGACGGAAGGGAGAGGTAGCGGGACAGGGAGGCACCGGCACCGGGTGAGGTCAGCGCGCAGCGACCGAATCCTCACGCCTCACGCCACTGCGCAACCGATTTGTTCGTTCTCAACTCATTCCTCGTTCTTTCTCCCGTCCAGAGGCATTTCTCACTGAGATTTCGTTTTTCGGTTTCACTTTCCCTCAAAATCCATCGCTCTTCTTTCCCTTTCGTTTCTTTGTCGTCACATTCATTGTAAGTACAGACGTATTACGGAACTCATGAACTGAATTTTCTCGAAATGTTGAATTTAATCGAAATTCGAACTTTGCTTTATATTACGTAAGCACATATGAAGCGACTTTTGATCCTCCCTCCGACGCGCCGGTCGGAACCCCTATTTTGCCTTATATGAAGAAGATGAAATACGTAGAGGAAGAAGAACCATTACCACACGTCTTTAGACCGTAGGGGATGCTGAGGCAGTATATATTTATAGATATATTTATATATATATATTTATATATATATATATATATATATATATATATATTTATATATATATATTTATATATATTTATATATATTTATATATATATATTTATATATATATATTTATATATATATATTTATATATATTTATTTATATATATTTATATATATATATATATTTATATATATATATTTATATATATATATATATATATTTATATATATATATTTATATATATATTTATATATATATATATTTATATATATATATTTATATATATATATTTATATATATATATTTATATATATATATTTATATATATATATTTATATATATATATATATATATTATATATATATATACACACACACACACACACACTCCCTCTGGTTAACCTGACGTTTTGACCATCGAATGGTCTTCATTAAAACATAAAGACAGCAGGCTGATGGAGCCGCATTGCTCGCTGCTACCACCTATCGGGCGATCTCCAGTTATCCATACCTGAACGTCTTCACATATTCGGGGCCACCTTTTCTGAGTGGGGGTCGAGGGCATGATCGGCGTGTGCAGGTTTCTGCCTACTTGACCCCGTCATCATGGACCAGATGATCCGACCACCCATCCCAGCGACTTGTTGAATGTGTGCCTGTAGCGGACTAAAGGAGCTCCATGTCATTGTGGATATTACATACAGTGCCTTCAGAAAGTATTGTCGTGTCCCTGGGGTTAAGACCCCAAGAGGACGAATGACCGAAACGAGCTTTAACTCTGGACAGGGCGTACTCCGAACCTTGACGGGGATTATCTTTGGCGCGCATGGGAAGACCCGAGCCTTACCTGATCGGGAACACTCAGGGTTAATCCAAACCCACAAACGAAGAAACGAAACAAGACAAGAAAGGTAAGATTCAACAAATAATGATTTAATGAAAATAAATGCAAAGACAATAAAATGTATGTGAGGTAAAAACCTATTTCCTAATTTGAGACGTCTTCACTCGAACTCATATACAAACAAGTGGAAAACGGAAGTAAAAATAAATGATATTTTGTTTCAGGCCGGCCGGCACCTAGCTTTGCGTCCCCAAATGGCTGGTAGGGCTTGCTGGTTGTCGAACCAGAGTCACCGCATGGGAAGCGCACAAGATGGCATGGAACCACACCCGTAGCCAGCTGCTGGCATGAGGCAAGCAGGCAGGATCCCTCTTTGTTTCGCTCACGATCCCCTCCTCCACAGAGCACCACCGTCAACCAACACCTCTTCCTTCCATGTTGCAAAAGTCCCAAAGCTCCAACACTTCTCCTCACCAACGCACCCGAGACAACAGCGTCCATTCGAGACGAGAGCCAGAACGAGAGAGAGACAGAGAGAGAGAGAGCAAGATGGCGTCGAACCAGTCTTTTTTTTTCACTTCTTTTTTTCCCTTCAGATCTCGAATGTTCCATGATGATGTCACACTCTGTCCAATCACTGGGCACACCGCCACCAATCACGAAATCCGGGGCGCAGCCTCCCCCCGGGGGAGGGGGGGGGCAGAGTCCAATCTCTCTCCAAATGTTCGCATGACGTCAAAGGCCTTGAGGCGGGGCTTGATTGGCACAATCGGCAATTGTGCTGGGTGTTGGTTAGCCTGGTGGCGTTGTGAGCGAATGGAGTCATTTGTTATAGTTGTTGTTTGGCAGGCTTTTTAACTGTAATAAAGATGGAGGGAGATCACAGGGGAAAATTACACACTGGGGAATTAATCTTTAAGCCTAAGAATTACTTAACCCAAAGCCACGCCCCTTATGGTGACATGCAAACACTCTTACCTGGACAGACGGCCTACTTAGCTACATGGAGATTCCTCTACGTGACTCGTGGTGCATTCTAATCTACACGATTCTATCTCGACTAAGGTATTTCATTGTTTACCCCACAAACGTAAAAGTATTCACACCCCTTGACTTTTTTCACATTTTATGTTACAACCTGCATTTGAAATGTACATTATACAGACTTGGCATTTAATATGGAATTTTTTTTTTTTCTTGACTTGGGTTTACTTTCTTAACTCAGTATATCAATCTGGTGAGTTTCTTTTACACTTTGGTGATTTATTTGTTAAAAGAACCATGTCACTGATTGTCTGTCGCAGCAAGAAGTCAACAACAGGATTATATCACAGGTGGCGTGGCAAAATGTACGGACAGGTGCATTTGATGATTGGCTTCACAGTCGGGTATACAAGGGTTGTTGCGTTCTGTATTAGTGGAAAACAACTGCTGCACGTCTCCAAAAGTTATTGCCGCTTCCTCTGGAGATGGTCTGTCAACTCGACAATGCTGTTTGTCATGGAGTGGTGGCTTTATGAAATTACGGCATGATAACAGCGTGCTATTGCTCGGCAGTATGGTATCACTCAAGGTCAGGTGTCAAAGATCCTGAAACGAAATGCTCAGAGGGGTGTCCCTACTCCAATATAGAGGCCAGGACGTCCCCACAGAACAACAACGAGGGATGATCGCCAGCTGCACCGGTTAGTCCGCAATGGCCGTACCAAGTCAGCTAATCGGCTTAGGGATGAGTGGCAGCAACTGACAAATGTGCCTGTATCCAGAAGGCTAGTCAACCAACGACTGGTTCAAGCAGGCTATTGTGCCAGGCGTCCCCTGAGAAAGCCACGTCTGACCAGACAACACCGCCAGCGCCGATTGCAGTGGGCCAGAGAGCACTGTCAATGGCAGCCAGGACACTGGAATCACGTGATCTTCAGTGACGAGTCTAGATTTCTGGTCTATCGTCAAGATGGCCGCGCCCGAGTGCGCAGACAAGTGCATGAACCCTACAACAAAGATTGTATAGTGCCAAGAGTCCAAGCTGGAGGTGGTGGGGTGACCGTTTGAGCTGCTTTCATGCAGGGGGCAAAACTGATCTGGTTGTTCTGAATGGAAACCTGAACCAGTTCAAGTACAGGGTCATTCTGGAAGAAACATTGCTTCCATTTGCTCGTGCAGCCTTTCGAGGAAACTTTGTCTTCCAAGGTGACAATGCACGGCCTCATCGTGCTCGCATGATCCAACACTTTCTTGCTGACCGTGGTGTAGAGCATTTGGAGTGGCCTGCCATGTCCTCGGATATGAATCCGATAGAGAACTTGTGGGCAGAATTAACGCGTCAAATCGACCACTTGGACCAGCAGCCGACCTCTGTGCGTGAATTGCAGCAGGCTATTGTCACTGCATGGCAAGCGATTCCTGTCCAAACCTTGGCAAATCTCGTGAACAGCATGCCTCAACGTGTACGTGCTCTCCTGAATGCTCGTGGGGGTTACACGAAGTACTGAACTGTAATTTTACTGTCCGTAATCCCAGTCGTAATTTAACTTTTGTTTTTGTTAAAAAGAAATTTGGCTAACGTGCAAAATAAAGAGATACTTCTGGAAAACGTACAGAAGTTTAACACAGTACTGTCCATTAATTGAGTTCGATATCAGTTTACATCACTTTCAAGGATCAATTTATTTGCTTTGAAATGTCAAATGTGGTTTTTGTTTCTTTTAAAGGTCACATTAACAAAATCTAGAATAATTTCAACATAATTCCAATGAACTTTTGGTTCTAAGACATCTTGAAAAGTAAGTTCACCCCCACAAAAAAAAATTCCATATTAAATGCCAAGTCTGTATTAAATGTAGGTCATGAAATTTTAGTTATCATACAGTATGTGTAATATATTGGGGGATGGGGTGCGAGTTATCGGAACTAAAAACAGCGTTTGTCTGTCCGAATGTCCCCACAAACATCCACCAATCAGAGCTGAGAACTCGTCACATGACAGGGGGACAGTGTTTAGTAACCATTACAGTTGCATAATTTACTAAAAGGAAATATAATAACCTTCTGTGGAATGTTGTGGGGTCCCAGCAAGTGTCGTAAGGTAGGTACGAGGTTTCAGAAATTCCTCAATACAATTATGATTTTGAAATGTTGTTTGAAACCTGGAACTTGCTCCAAAATCCGGAAGTGAACAGATGATGACAGTTTGCTGGTCTGATAATATATCAATACAATTGTTATTAAACATTATATTTTGATATATTAATATTACAGTATTAATTTGTGATTGGAATGAAAATATATGCCTAACGCCTCAAGGTCCTGCCATATTGTGACGTGATATATGTTTATGTCTCCAAGGTTTTTCCTCCACCAAAGCCCGCTTTCTCAGAAAACGGTTTATTCCATTTGGGCTGTGGCATTCGTACCCACAACCTTTCACCCCTGGTAAACTGAATCCTGTGGTGAGGAAGTTGGCATCAAACAAGTTGCCTTCTCTTCAAGGAAGGAAATATCGACCGATCAAGGCAACAACCTCAGGTCAACTCCACGTTTAAAATGGATTCAATTGGGATTTTTGTAGTCACTTATCTACACATAATACCCCATAATGTCAAAGTGGAATTTTATTTTAGGGAAATTTTTCGAAAATAATAATGAAAAACAGAAATATTGAATTTACATAAGTATTCAACTCCGTCAATACATCGCAGAAGCACCTTTGGCAGCGATTGCAGCTTGGAGTCTTCTTGGGTATATCTTTAGCAGCTTTGCACATCTGCATTTGGGGAGTTTCTCCCATTCTTCCTTGCAGATTTGCTCAAGCTCTGTCAAGTTGGATTCCCCCATGCTTTGCATTCATGGCTTTGCATTCATGGCATGGCTTTGCATTCAGGCCAAAGAGTTCAATTTTCATCTCATTAAACCACAGAACCTTTTGTCTCATGCTCTCAGAGTCTTTCACGTGCCTTTTTGCAAACTCCAAGTGTTCTGTCATGTGCCTTTTTGTCTGAAGTGGGTTCTGTCTGACCACTCTCCCATAAGGCCTAGATTTGTGAAGTGCTGCAGAGACTGTTGTCCATCCGGTAGGTTCTCCCATCTCAGTCAAGGAACGCTGTAGTTCTGTCAGAGTGGTCATTTGGTTCTTGGTCACCTCCCTGACCAAGGTCCTTCTTGCTCGGTGGCTCAGTTTGGTCAGATGTCCAGCTCTAGGAAGAGCCTGGGTAGTTCCATGTTCTTTCCATTTCCTAATGATGGAGCTCACTTTGCTTTTGGGAATGTTCAACCCTCTAGAAATTGTTTTATACCATTCCCCAGATCTATGCTTCCTCACGATTATATCTCAGAGTTATATGGACAGTTCCTTGGATTTCATGGTTGAGTTTCTGCTCTAATATGCACTGTCAATTGTGGGATCTTGTACAGAAAGGTGCTTCTTTCTCAATCATATCCAATCAATCGAGAATTGGGGGCCCAGCTGGCGGCCGTGGCTAGTTGATGGCCCACATTATTCGGTCATTCCCGGACCGGTCCCGTGGCTATTACAATATACTTGCATAGAGTGGTGTCAAACTCCAAAATTATCATATTTCTTAACAGCAAATATATTGCAGCACATCCTCAATCTAAATTGGTACCTTGGTTCATTACCTGAGACATGCCACAGGTTTATAAGAATTCGCGTTGCTGTTATTGTTGTTGGGGTTCGATTTTTGAAATGTGCACCCATTGGTCAGACAGCTGCCAGACCACACCCACATCTGTCGCTTGACTCCACCCACAATAGCACTGAGTTGAAATGAAAAGGGCCACCATCTTGGTTTTCTGATGGGCCGAACACTTTAGGCCTGTAGGCCATTGCAGATTATGCACTGCCCTGATTTGTTGCATCACATTTCCATTGGCTTTGTTTGGTTATAGTGTTATTCACGATGAGCGACCCCAAAAAAATCTAATCATGTGTCGAATAATAGCCGGCGAAGCCGGTGTTGTCAATAAACACGCACGTATTATGTCGAAAACCAGATTATGCCTTGACTTGAGAATTCCGAAGCGCAATGGAGGCCGCCATCTTGCGGATGCGGAAGTATGCATAACAAATTGAAAACGTTCATTAGGAGTTTCTTTCACCCGTCTTTGTTTGATTCACAATCTTATGCACCTCTAATTTATTATTAAAATACTTTAAGACCAACCTCGGCCCGCACGGGCCTGGTTATCTTCAACGAAAAGTGTCACCAAACACCGGAACCAATGAGATTCGAGCATTTGAAAAAATATTTCTAAAACCAAATCACGCAATGGAGGCCGCCAACCCCGCCATCGACCGGATGTGGAAGTTTGCATAAAACAATTGCGAAAAAGTTCAATAGGAGTTTGTTTCACCAGTCGTTCTTTGATTCACAATCTAATGAACCTCTAATTTGTAATTAAAATACGTTAAGACCAACCTCGTTATCTTCAACGAAAATCGTCACCAAACACCGGAACCAATGAGATTCGAGCATTTGAAAAAATGTTTTTAAAAAGCTTATTACGCGTTTCGGAGGGTGAAAACGGCGTCAAATATTCTAAAATTGACGAAGAATTATTTTTTAGAAATCTCGTGGCCGTCGGGGATAGTTTTTCATGGCCAGAAATATGGTATAAGTGCTTTACATAAAGAAAGAAAGCTCGGTTTGATTAACGACGTCGACAGTCACACATTGCCGTTGAAACGGCGCTATCGTCTGATCTGTCGGCACTGATCTTACTGCAAGCTAACTTCTTCTGGTGGAGGAAGCCGCAGTGCCCGGAGAGAACCATCCCTGACAGCGACTGAAGTTAGAAGACGACACACATACTGTGAAAACGTATGTTAAGCCCAGTTAAAATTTCTTAAAATAGGCCTTAAGCTAGCACATCGTATAGTTCCTTCCTTAAGCTTCTTGTGACATTTATTGTATGTAGGTATTGGGGAGGACTGTCTGCTCTTCTCTTTTACCAAGTCTTACCAGGTACGGTACCTACACCGACCTACTATCAACTACCTAACCTACCGATGTCATCGTGATGGGTAAAATAGTGGCAAGAGGCTTTTGCTTCGCCGGCTCATTGCGGCTTTGCAGTCGGGTACTAGTAGTAAGGCTTAACCAAGCCCATCAGAACGCATTGTACGTGTTGTGACTACAGTGGACTACAGTGGACGACAGCAAAGTCATTCTTGTTTTACACAATGAAAGTACCGATCGTTGGTTCATATTTGTGCCTGTACCTTCATTCCTTTACACAAAAGAAAGTACCTCTGAGTTGGACTACAAGATGGTGCAAACTGCATGATTTTGTATATATATATATTTTTTAAATCTACATTCAAATAGGAAAGTAGTATATATTCTGTATATATTCACTTGTGAATATAATTTATTTATCACCACCCTCTATATATTCACTTGTGAATGTCTGAAATTGTATTTTATTTTTAGCTCACCTGGAACGAAGTTCATGGGAGCTTATGCTATGGCGTCCGTCCATCCGTCCATCCATCTGTAAACACTTGAAACTTCTTCTCCGAAACCGCTCAGGGGATTGTGACCAAATTTGGCACAAATGATATATGTTATGTTGTGACTAAAGTTTGTTCACGGCATTAAAAAAATCGGGGTCTAACGGGAGTCAAAGTGAATCCAGGTTTGACCCCCAAAATAGGAAGTTGCTTTTCCCTCTGAAACTACAAACACTATTTTGATGAAACTTGACCACAACCTTCATCACCCCGTGATGTACCAAACTTTGTTCACGGCACTAAGAAAATCGAAGTTAAGTGGGTCTAGGGAGGGGGGGGGGGCGGTCAAAGTGGTTCCAGGTTTAAATCCCCAAAATAAGTATTTCCTTTCTTCTCTGAAACGTCACATAGAATTTCAATTAAACTTTACCACAACCTTCACCACCCGTGATGTAGCAAAGTTTGTTGACGGCATTTTAAAAATCTGCCCCATTGGACGTCTAGGGTGTGGGGGGGGGGGGGGAATTCCCCCCAAAATAGGTATATGCTTTCTTCTCAAAAACTACACACGTAATTTCGATGAAACTTCACCACAACCTTCATCACCTGTGATGTACCAATGTTTATTAAAGACAGAAGAGAAATTGTGGTCTGAGGAGGTATATGGGGTTGGGGGAGGAGGTGGGGGTGGCCCCCAAAATAGGTATTTTTTTGTTTGTTTGTTTAAAGTCTTATGATGATGTTACTATGATTTTACATGCTGCCCTGTCTTCTAGCAACCATTGAAATTGGTTTAAAATACCTTTTTGTCAGTGCAGTATAGAGTACATATACTGTTTATTCCACCAGGTGAGCGCCAGGGGTATTGCCCCGATGTTTTACTTTTACCTTTATGTATCCCTGGGATTCCTAATAAATAGTGCGGTGCATGCTGGGTTTAATTTGTCAGGTCTAAATTCAAGGCACTGCTCCTTGTAAATTTAGCCTCAGAATTTATTTTGAACCAAGGAATGATCAACTTCAAGAGCACTTCTTCATCAGATCTCCTTTTGCAATTGCTTAGTTTTGGTAATTAATTTGCCTACTTATGAATCTTTAATGAAACAATTGTTATTTGCATTGTCTGCATCAAAACAAAAGGTACATCATAATAAATATATACATATATATATACTGAAACGCAAAATAAACTTGGCTAATCCCTGTTTGGCTACCCCTTGGCTAATCACTGACAGTCAAAACGGCTGTTCAACAGCTGTGCTATGAAGTGACCATTGAAGGTTCAAGTGACCATCCATGACCGTTTTGTCTGACAGTGAGGACACTATTGTCCACAAATACGTTCACACATTTACTACACGCAGTGTTATTGTTGATATTTAAAGGTTTCAAAGGTGGTAAGTTTCTTTTGCGTTTCAGTGTATATATATATATATATATATATATATATATATATATATATATATATATATATATAATATAATATATATATATAATATATATATATAATATAATATATATATATATATATATTATATATATATATATATATTATATATATATATATGACCGAAAAACACGGTCGGTGCGAGTATTCACCCGTGAAACCATGTGATTTTGTCTATTAATTCCATACGTCTATCAATTACGTAGTGTATGAACGTCGGTTGCATCCTGTTTATTAATTACGTACGTCTATTAATTATGTACTGTTTGAACATTGGTGGCATCCTATCTATTAATTACGTATTATCGGAATATACCTTTCAATGCTCGAGACTGCCGAGACCTCTTAGACCTTTGTGGACCCTTTAAGTCCCCCAAAAATTTTCGGTGCTAATTTTTCGTACATGTATACACAATCGTCGGTTAATGGTATCGAGTATTCTGCGGCCTAGTACTCGTAGCTTAGACTACCGTACCGTCTCCGACCTTGTGGTTTTGTTTTTTCTCTCAGCGATTCGTCGAATGCGCTGAAATTATTTTCGTTCTCTGTTTCGTACCAGTCGTTCACCCCGTACCTCCTTGTTTAATATCTGTACTCACCAAAAAAAAAAAAAACACCCCAAAAAAATATTTCCTTCCCAGGTCTTATTCGTTTATTTATTGTTCTTTTTGTTCGTTCGTTCTTCGTTCGCGATCACGCGGTTAGAAATGTATAATCTCTCCCCTGAACAACTATTTTCTCTCATATATTATAACACCCTTTTCTTCTTTTCCTACAAAAGGATGCTTTCGTCTTGCTCACCAAATCTATTCATTCCAAAAAATATATATAATACCATCTCTTACAGTTCCTCCTTTCTACATTCCCTGAACTATCCAGAACTCCACCCCTCCTCCAGTGTCCTCAAACGTAATTTTTGACTCGAAGGTCTCAAACTCATTTTGCAAAAAATGTTCGTTTCCCATGAATCGTACACTTTTCAAATCCAATCTCACCCCTCCCCTCCAAATCACTCCCCATCACCCATCAAATCTCCCCCCTTGCCCCTTCCCTCCCCTCCCTCCTAAACTCCCCCCCACACAACCCCTCCCCTCCGAGACTCTCCCTCGCTCCTCCCCTCCTAGACTCCCCTCTCACCCCTCCTCCTCAAAGCATCCTCCCTGCTTCTTCCCCTTCCAACTTTCACCTTCATCTCCCCAAACCTTCTGCCTCGCTCTTCCCCCTCCTCAAATAACACCTCACTGTGCCTCACCCAATCTCCATCAAACCTTTTGGTCCGCCCCATTCTTCCCTTTCTCCAAGCTATTCCCAAGCTATTCTGAAATCTCTGACACACATTCAACAGCTCTCCCTACCTCTTCCTCCTCTTCCACATCTTACCCTACCCCTCCCCCCCCCCCCCCCCTGTTCTGCACCCGATGCTCCCCCTTCCTCTTCATTAACGGTATGGACCTCAAACATCCGGGGCCTTCGCTCAAACTTGACTGACCTCTCCATACAGGTTACTTCTGACAAACCAGATGTGATCTGCTTAACAGAAACTTTCCTCCTTCATGATGTCTCTGATGCCTTGGTATCTCTCCCAGGTTACTCCCTCCTCCGGTATGATAGACCTGAGCCTCGTCCTGGAGGTGGGGTTGCTATCTTTATAAAAAAACTCTCTTCCTCACTCGCCCTCCACTGCCCTCTCTCCACCTCACCCCCAGGAATACCTTTGGCTACGGCTTCCCCTTCGCTCCCACCTTTTGTTCATATGTGTGTTGTACCGTCCACCAAACAGCGATGACTCCATCTACATCTCACTGTCTGATAATATGGACCAACTTCTATCTACCCATCCCAACTCTCTCTTCCTCATATGTGGTGATTTCAATTGTCACCATGCCAGTTGGCTGGGTGTGGGTACCTCTCTCACCAGCCATGGCTATTCAGCAAAGGATTTCTGCGACTCACTGGGACCGACACAATCTGTCAATTTCCCGACCCGGATCTCAGTCAACGGAGCATCTTCTCTTCTGGATTTGGTTATGACAAACTTCCCTGAAAATGTCTGCTGCTCTTCTTCTGCTCCAATCGGCTCATCTGATCATGTGCTTGTCAAAGTGGACATCTCTCTGACCCATTCTCAGAGAGCCTCCTCAGCGTCGACGAGTCTGGCATTTCACTCAGGCCAACTGGCACGGTCTTCAAGCAGCCATCAATCATCTGGACTGGTCTCCCATCTCTACCGCCTCTGACATCAACTCATCCTGGGAATTCTTTCAAAGTAAATTGCTCTCTCTCATGCACAGATTTATACCATCTTGTCTTCAGTTGTCATACCCTTCCTCCCATCCATGGTACACGGAATCTTGTGGTGAGGCTGTTGCCCTGAAACAACTTGCTTTCGTCTCCTGGAAAGCAAATCCAACGGAAGGAAATCTCATTTCCTTTCACAAAGCCCGAAACAAGTGTGTGTCCACCCTCAGGAGAGCCAGGAAACAATATCTCACCATTCTCAAGGCCGAACTCTCTTATCTGTCTCCCTCTTCCAATCCTGGTGGCGTCTGGTCAAATCTGTTTCTGGTGTTTGTTCCCCCTCCATCCCCTCCCTCACCTCAAACGGCTTAACGGCTGACTCCGCACGTGAAAAAGCTGAATGCCTCAACTCTGTGTTTGCCTCTAACTTGTGTCCCAAACCCATCCCTCTCTGTACCCACCATACCCAGTCGTACCCAGCTGCTCCTGGACTCTGTGTCCTTTCCTCCTGACAAGGTGGAAAAGTTTCTGTCAACCCTCGACTCTGATTCTGCAACTGGTCCTGACGGCATCAGCCCACGGGTCCTAAAATCATGTTCTGCTCTTTCACTCCCTCTTTCTGTTCTCTTCACCCTCTCTTTTGCTCAAGGTCATCTGCCATCTGCTTGGAAATCAGCCAACATCACCGGTTTGCACAAAAAAGGTGCAAAAACAGATCCCAGCAACTACAGACCAATCAGCCTTCTCCCAATTATCAGCAAAGTCATGGAATCCATCATTGCTTCAGATATTAAATCTTTCCTCTTCTCCAATGGCTTGATCTCTGATCATCAATTTGGTTTCAGACCTGGTCACTCTACTCTGGACATGCTGCTTCTGCTTTCTCAACAATGGATGGAGGTCCTCAACGCCAAACAGGAATTTAGAGCTGTCTCCCTTGACATTTCACGTGCCTTCGATACGGTCTGGCACCCTGCTCTGCTCACCAAACTCTCCTCCTTTGGTATCCATGGAAATCTCCACGCATGGCTGGCGGACTTCCTCTCTGGTCGTAGTCAACGTGTGGCCCTGAATGGGTTTCTCTCATCTCCTCTTCCTGTTCAGGCTGGAGTTCCCCAAGGTAGTGTTCTGGGCCCTGTGCTTTTTCTGGTCTTCATCAATGATCTCTCTGACTCTCTTGAAAATCCTCTCTATCTCTTTGCTGACGACTCTACTCTCTGTCGCTCCATTCCTCATCCCACAGATCGGCAGTCTGCAGCCTCCTCACTCTCTGCAGACCTGGACAAAATCACAGACTGGTCAAACAAGTGGAACATGTCTTTCAATCCTGACAAATCTCACACTCTTACAATGTCTCTCCGAAAGGACCGACTGGACAACCCTCCCATCTACTTTCTCAACAATCCTCTCCAAGAAGTTCTGTCGCTCAAGCTTTTGGGTCTCACTATCTGCCATGATCTTTCTTGGGAAAACCACATTTCCAAGCTGGCCTCCAAAGCCAGTCGCCGACTGGGCATCCTCCGTCGTGCGAAGTCCTTCCTTGGCACACCTGAGCTCCTCACCACATACAAGGCTTTCATCCACAGCTCAATGGAATACTGTTCCCCCCTCTGGGCTGGTGCTCCTGCCTCACACCTTGCTCGGCTTCACGCTGTTGAGGCCAAAGCTTTCAGAATCATTGGAATCTCCTGCGATGTAGTCAACACCGAGGGCCTTTCACTCACTCACCGCAGGCAGGTTGGTGGTCTTTCTGTCTTCCACCGACTCCTCTCCGGCCTTGCTCCCCCAGCTCTCTCTGTGCTCTGTCCCCCCAATATTCCTTCAGGTCGCACAAGATCTGCCTGCAACCCTCTTATGGTTAAACTGCCAAAGTCTAGGCTCTCTGCTCACCTTCACTCTTTCATTCCCCTTTTCTCCCGCCTCTGGAACAAACTCCCCCTCTCCCTTCAATCCCACTCCTCCCTCCAGGTCTTTAAAACAGCTGTTCACCACAATCTCTTATCTTCCCCCATCGAAAACCTTGATCTTTTCTACCCCCGGTAATTCACCCCAGAGTCCTTGCAGTGTTCATATATTTTATTCCTCTCCCACCTCCCCCCAAGTCCTCCCGATGTCCCTGCTCTCAAATGTTGTGTTTGTGTCCTTCCCCCTCTTCCCCCTCTCTTTTGTGTCCTTCCCCCTCTCTCCCCATCTTGTCTGCCGCTCCCCTTGTTTTTTGTGTTTTGTGTGTCAGTTTGTCTTTTTGTGTGATTAATGTTAGCTCTTTCACGAGCCTCGATCTTGTATACAAAAAACAAACAAAAAAAAAAACCATCAAGACCACAAAGAAGCCGAAGACACTGAAAGAATCAATAGACCCAGAGGACCCAAAATAACCCGAAGATCCAAAAGACCCCCAAATACCAAAAATATCCCGAAAGACCCTGAACCCCCAAAATACCCCGAAGACCCAAAGATCGAAAAGACCATGAAGATCGAAAAGACCTTGAAGACCCTTAAATACTCCAAATAACCAAAATATCCCAAAGACCCAAAATACCCCAAAGACCCTTAAAGACCCTGAATATACAAAACACCCCTAAAGAACCAAAACACCACCAAAGACCCAAAACACCCCTGAAGACCCAAAACACCCCCGAAGACCCACCCTTCCATGCCCTCACTTCAGGGAATTTCCCAGATGGTTCTCATGTTTTGTTTTAAAATGTTTAAACTTTCCCCTGCAGTGTATTCTTGTATTGCATTCTGTTGTATATTATAATACACTTTTCTCATTTCTCTTTGTCTTCGATTTGCTCATCAAATCACTCCATTTCAAATAAAAATTCTATCTCTTACAGTTCTTCCATTCTACATTCCCTAAACTCACCTGCATTCCACCCCTCCTCTAACGTTTTCAAATGGATCTGCGACTTGAAAATCAAAAAAAACCTCATTTTGCAATAAATGTTCGTTTTCCATTAATCGTTCAACACTTTCTAAAATCAAACTCACCCCTCCCCTCCTAAACTCCCCCCTCACCCTTCCAATTCAAATCTACCCACTCGCACCTCCCCTCCTAAACTCCCTCCTAACCCCTCCCCTGCAAATCTCCCCCCTCACCTCCCAAACTCCCCCTCCCCCATAAATTCCCCCCTTGCCCTCCCTTTCAAAACTCCCCGCTCCCCCTTCAAATCTCCCCACCCTCCATTTTTCTCCAGTTCTCCCCTCTCACCGCTCCTCTTCAAAGCGGCCGCCTCCCCGCTTCCTCTCCCTTCCAACTCATACCTCCATCTCCTCTAACCTTCTTCCTCGCTCTGACCCCCTCAATCAACACCTCACTGTGCCTCATCCAATCACCATCAAACCTTTTGTACTCCTCATCCTTCCCTTTCTCCTAGCTCTTCTGAAATCTCCGACACACTATCAACGGCTCTCCCTACATCCTCATCTTACCCTATCCCTCCCCTCCACTGTCCTGTATCCAATGATCCCCCTTCCTCTTCCTTAACGGTTTGGACCTCAAACATAAGGGGCCTTCGCTGAAACCTGACTGATCTGTCCATACATGTTGCTTCTGACAAAACAGACTTGATCTGCTTAACAGAAACTTTCTTCCTTCAAGATGTCCCTGATTCCTTCATTTCTCTCCCTGGTTACTCCCTCCTCCGGTATGATAAACCTGAGCCTCATCCTGGTGGTGGGGTTGCTATCTTTATCAAAAATTCTCTTCCTCAGTCTCCCTGCACTGACCTCTCTCCACCACATCCCCAGGAGTACCTGTAGTTACGGCTTCCCCTCCGTTCCCACCTTTTGTTCATGTATGTGTTGCACTGTCCGCCAAACAGTGATGACTCCATTTACATCTCACTGTCTGACAACATGGACCAACTTCTATCCACTCATCCCAACTCTCTCTTCCTCATATGTGGTGACTTCAACAGTCATCATGCCAGCTGGCTGTGTGTGGGTACCTCTCACACCAGCCGTGGCATCTCAGCAAAGGACTTCTGTGACTCATTGGGACTGTCACAATCTGTCAATTTCCCGACCCGGATCTCAGTCAACGAAGCATCTTCTCATCTTGACTTGGTTATGACGAACTTTCCTGCAAATGTCTGCTGTTATTCTGCTCCAATCGTTTCATCTGATAATTTCCTTGTTAAAGTGGCCATCTCTCTGGCCATTCTCAGAGAGCCTCCTCAGCATCGACAAGTCTGGAATTTCACTCAGGCCGACTGGCACGGTCTTCAAGCAGCCATCAATCATCTGGACTGGTCTCCCATCTCTACTGCCTCTGACATCAACTAATCCTGGGAATTCTTCCAAAGTAAATTGCTCTCTCTCAAGCACATTTATCCCATCTCGTCTTTAGTTGACATACCCTTCCTCCCGTCCATGGTACACTGAATCTTGTGGTGAGGCAGTTGCTATGAAACAACTTGTCTTTGCCTCATGGAAGGCAAATCAAATGGAAGGCAATCTCCGTTGCTTTCAGAAAGCTCGGAACCAGTGTGTGTCTACTCTCAGGGGAGCCAGGAAAAAATATCTCTCTACTCTCAAGACTAAACTCTCAAACCTGTCTCCCTCCTCCAAATCCTGGTTGAGTCTGGTCAAATGTTTCTGGTGTTAGTTCCCCCTCCATCCCCTCCCTTACCTCAAACGGCTACACAGTTGACACCAACGTGACAAAGCTGAATGCCTCAACTCTGTGTTTGCCTCACAATCTTGTGTCCCAAACCCATCTCTCTCTGTTCCCACCTTACCCAGTCAAACCCAACTGCTCCTGGACTCTGTGTCCTTCTCTCCTGACAAGGTGGAAAAGTTTCTGTCAAACCTCGACTCTGATTCTACAACTGGACCAGACGGCATCAGCCCACGGGTCCTAAAATCCTGCTCTGCCGCTCTTTCACACCCTCTCTCTGCAAGGTCATCTGCCATCAGCTTGGAAATCAGCCAACATTACCGCTTTACATAAGAAAGGTGAAAAAACAGATCCTTGCAACTACAGACCAATCAGCGTGCTGCCAATTATCAGCAAAGTCATGGACTCCATCATTGCTTCAGATATCAAATCATTCCTCTTCTCCAATGGCTTGATCTCTGATCATCAATTTGGATTCAGACCAGGTCATTCTCTCTGGACATGCTGCCTCTGCCGTCTCAACAATGGATTGACGTCCTCAATGCCAAACATGAAATCAGAACTGTCTCCCTTGACATATCTCGTGCCTTCGATACGGTCTGGCACCCCGCTCTGCTCACCAAACTCTCCTCCGATGGTATCCATGGAAACATCCACACATGGCTTTTTCTGGTCTTCAACAATGATCTCTCCAACTCTCTGGAAAATCCTTTGCTAATGACTCCACTCTGTAGTTCCATTCCTCATCCCTCAGATCGGCAGTCTGCAGCCTCCTCACTCTCTGCAGACCTGGACAAAATCACAGGCTGGTCAAACAAATGGAACATGTGTTTCAATCCTGATAAATCTCACACTCTCACGATGTCTCTCTGTAAAGACCATCTGGACAACCCTCCCATTTACTTTCTCATCAAGAAGTTCTGTAACTCAAGCTTTTGGGTCTCACTATCTGCCATGATCTTCCCTGGGAAAACCACATTTCCAAGCTGGCCTGCAAAGCCAGACGTCGACTGGGCATCCTCCATCATGTGAAGTCCTTCCTTGGCACACCTGAGCTCCTCACCACATACAAGGCTTTCATCCACAGCTCAATGGAATACTGCTCTTCCCTCTGGGCTGGTGCTCCTGCCTCACACCTATCTCGGCTTCACGTGCTAGAAACCAAAGCATTCAGAATCATTGTCATCTCCCGCGATGAAGTTAATTGTGAGGGCCTTTCACTCGCTCACTGCAGGCAGGTTGGTGGTCTTTCTGTCTTCTACAGACTTCTCTCCGGCCTTGCTCCCCCAGCTCTGTCCCCCAAATATCCCTTCAGGTCGCACAACATCTGCCAGCAGCCCTCTTCTGGTGAAACTGCCAAAATCAAGATTCTCTGCTCACCTTCACTCTTTCATTCCTCTTTTCTCTTTTCTCCCGCTCCTGGAACAAACTCCCTCACTCTCTTTAGTTCCATTCCTCCATCCAGCTCTTTAAAACAGCTGCTCATCATAATTTTATCTTCCCCAATCCAAAACCTTGATCTTTTCTACCTCCGTTAATTCACCCCAGATCCACTTTTTTGAAATACCGACCTCTTTCCTGGAAGTCCTAGCAGTGTCCATTTGTTTTATACCTCTCCCACCCCTCCCCAATTCCCCTGCCCCCTCCCCCAAGCCCTTTCCCTCCCACAGATCTCCCGATGTCGCTGTTCTCTACTGTTGTACTTGTGTGCTTCCCTCCCTCTCCCAATCTTGTCTCCCACTCCCTTTATTATATGTTTTATGTGTCCGTTTATGTTGTTTTTTTTGTCACTAATGTTAGCTGTAACACGAGCCTCGATCTTGTATACAAAAAAATAAAATAGACCCAAAAGACCCTGAAGACCCAAAATACCCCAAAGACCCTTAAAGATCCCGAAGACCCCAAAAACCTTTAAAGACCCCGAAGACCTAAAATACCCCGAACACCCAAAATACACTTGAAAACCCAAAAGACCATTAATAACCAAGAAGACCCATAGATCCAAATAACCCCTATGATCCTGAAGACCCCTAAGACCTGCAAGACCCTTTTAAGACCCTTTATACCAGCTTGGACCCTTGACCATTTTGAGTTTTACACCACTTGAAGCTTTTTAGATTACAAATAAATTACAAATAAATAATATCACCAATATTACAAATAAATTTGTACAAAATAAATGTTTGTATGATGATTAGTATAAATCAAGACAGCACAGCAACTCAAGTTCAGTCAGGTCATTATCCTCATCCTCAGTTAAAACAAGCGTTACGCCTAGGTCCCCCGTCGGGGAAGTGATGTGAGTTGACAAAGTGGAAGATGCAGAAAAACATGCTATGATATGATATTTCGCTCACAAGGTTCAGACATACATGGAGACGGCCATCTTGGATTTTGACGTGGCGACCCAATTTTCAACAGCGTTCTTCCTTATGCCTAGATACACCCACACACCAGATTAGAAGTTAGTAGTTAGTTTATTTTTCAAGAAAAGGTTCAGACATACATGGCGGCAGCCATCTTGGATTTTGACGTGGCGACCCAATTTTCAATAGGATTCTTCCTCATGCCTAGATACACCCACACACCAGAATAGAAGTTGGTACTTCGCTTATTTTTCAAGATATTTTGCTCACAAGGTTCAGACATATATATGGTGGCGGCCATCTTGGATTTTGACGTGGTGACCCAATTTTCAATAGCGGTCTTCCTTATGCCTCGATACACCCACACACCAGATTAGAAGTTGGTACTTCACTTATTTTTCAAGATATTTCACTCAAGGTTCAGACATATATATATGGTGGCGGCCATCTTGGATTTTGACGTGGCGACCCAATTTTCTATAGTGTTCTTCCTTATGCCGAGTTGCACCCACACACCAAATTAGAAGTTGGTACTTCGCTTATTTTTCAAGATATTCTGCTCACAAGGTTCAGACATACATGGCGGTGGCCCTCTTGGATTTTGACGTGGGTTGCACCCACACACCAAATTCGAATGGGGTCCTTCGCTTACGCACGCACGGACACACGGATGGAGGGGAAAACCATAGTCCCCCTTTCGCTCCGCGGTGCGACAGGGGACAACAATCCTGTGCCTCTGTAGCGACGTGTGGTGAGCATAGTGAGCGGATCCACGCTCGTTTATATGTATTCGCTTATTTTTTTTGAATGGTTTATATTACCATTTTGAATGGTTTATATATATATATATATATAAACGAAAAACACGGTCCATCCATTTGTCCAAGCCATCCATCCCAGAAGCCATGCGACTAGATTTCTATTAATTATGTACTTTTTGAATGCCAGTTGCATCCTGACTATGCGTATGTCTATTAATTACGTACTAGTGGAATGTTCCTTTCGACCTTTTAGACTGCTGAGACCCCTTAGACCTTTGAAAAACTTTTCAGACCCCCAAGACCGTTAAGACCCCCCCCCCCCTCCCCAAGACCTCTAAAGAACCTTTTAGACACTCAAGACCTCCAAAAGACTCTTAAAATCCCCAAGACACTTAAGACCCCAAAGAGCCTCAAGACCACAAAGAGCCTTTGAGACCCCAAATACCCTTTAGACCCCAAAATTCCATAAGACCCCACATACCTTTACGACCCCTAAAACCTTTCAAGACCCTTAAAACCCCAAGACCCTTAAAACCCCAAAAGCCCTTAAGACCCCAAAGACCCACGAGACACCAAAAACCTTTTAGACTCTGAAGACCATTAAGACCTTTAAAACCCCGAAAACCCTTCAGACCCCCTAAGACCATCAATACCCCTTAATACCCCACGATATTAAGACTCCAAGATCGTTAAGACCCCTTTTGACACTTTAAATCCCTTCACCTTTTAAACCCTTTGAACTTTAACACCATGTAAACCCATTACACCCTTCAAACAGATTAGATAGTTTGGACCCTTGATCATTTCAAGCTTTAGACCACTTGGACCTCTTTATAGCATTTTTACATGCTTGTGAGATGAGACCCTTTCGACCTCTTAGACACTAACCACTATTGGAACATACATACCCTTTACACAATCTAGGACCTTTTTTGTATGCACCATGCAAACATCTAGAACCTTTTTGTACGCACCATGCTGTACGCATCTATGGTCTTCTTACAAAACCAGACGATACTTTTTCATCAAGTGCAAACTCAACCCATTCAGTGTGTGGGTACTCTGCTCGTCTATATAATAATGTGCAAAAAGTGCATGGTTAACCAACATAAACTCCCTCCCCGCTGCCTTTCACCCGATGCAACCTGGCCCGATGGACGGGGGCCCCACTCGCTACGGAGCACGATAGTTCGATTTTCGTGTCGCCGTTATCGCAGTTGGTGATCGATTGAATTCTGTTGCGGTGATCCACTGTGATCTACATCGACATCGACTGAAATCTACATCGAACACTAAAATCTACTAGAAACACCCACTCCCTAAGGGAGCGGCAAGGGAGTGGTGTTTAACTGCTTCCGGGAGTTTGATTTATTATCTTGTGATAACATCCAGTTTTCAACATATTCTGTCCAGCGGTTTATTCTATTAAGGTTTTCATACAGACATTCTTCCATCCTCTCTTCTTCTTCTATAAATTTCAAATGACCTTATTGAAAGCATCTCGGCCCGTTGATTTTTCAATGGGTGACTGCTATTCAAGATATAAAATTAAAACATCTCAATTTCTTTCTACTCCTCCTCTTCACAGTCACATGCCCCACATCCCCCTATGTTCCCCAATACCCTCCTCTAATGTCCACAATTGTACATGAACATAATATTGGGGTGGCCTCGAAGATGATGCCCTCTTCCTTTTGAAAAACACGACTGATAGAACACTCTCTCGCGCCTTACATCAAGTCTGATGTTCATGGAAAATGAAACAATTAATTAATTGGCAAATCATGATTCTGCATGGCAGTCGAGATGCGGCCGAATGCTCACAATAACAAACACAGACCATTTTGATTGAATAATTACATGTTCCAGATCATACAAGTGTTTTCCTTCGTGCTTGCAAATACTTGCTATAAGCACGACCTGGAGAATCATCACTCAGTTGAAAGTTCACAGCGAGTATTCTATCAAGACATGGTTATATGAACACATGGAAATGTGATCTTCGAGGCAGTTAAAAAATAAAGGACAACCATCTTGCTTATGTCACTGGAAAATAATATAAAGATTTCTCTAAGCCTTATCACGACAAAATACTGCCTTTGGAAGTCAAATTTGAGCATTAGCCATGAGCACATGGTTTGTATACATTCTACACATAGGTATATAATACACGTACAAGAGTAAAGACTCCTGCTTAAGTCTAATGTAATACAGCTTCCACTCAGGAATTTAGTATTGTCCCCAGGTGGAATAACACAAAACCGCAATAACCAGACCACCAACCAGGGGTGGCTCGGCAGTCTCAGGGCATTACTCAAACACAATTCACCATCGGCTTTGGAGACCATCTTAACTGCGTTCTTGCTTAAAGCATCAAATAAGATGCAATGATCTTGACCGCCGCCTGCGGTCCGGCATGTGTTGACCATTACACATGATCTTGCAGGCTTTTTTCTCACATTCAGCTTGGGAGATCATTGTGCGTGATGAAAACAGTTCGTGAGCCATTGTTTAGTGCCATCAGATTACAGTGAGTTCTCTGCCTCGTCTCAGGAGATTGGATCTGCTCGTTAATGGACATTGTCCTTTGCAGTGCATATAGGGAAAGGGTGCGGGAGATAGAGATGTATAAAAAAAATACAGGCAGACAAGGAAAAGGTGAAAGAAAAGCAAGGAACATTATGGATAGCTCTAAAAGTTGCATTAGCTTCAACCTTCAGATGTACGATATCTCTACAACCAAGCTCCAAGTGATAAGTACATGTACATGGGTGAACATCCCCTCTAAGTCATGAACAATTTCATCCCCCAATACTTTCGTCACATGACTCTTTGTGTAAACTATGTACGAGAGATTATTCTTCGTCTTAAAAGGTCCTGTTCCTGTCTATCCTCCTTCAAAAAGGGCAGTGCTCATACGAGGGTGAGTCGATAAGTAAAATTAATTTTCTGTTCAAAAGTCTATTAACCTTATGTGAGTAAAACCAAGTTCAAAATTATCTGCCCTATCTGAAGTACGCATAGCGGTTCTCTTTTCCGAACCCCTTTTCTACCATAACTAAAAATCTCCTTTTCTTGTTCATTCAAACCTTGCTTATCGTGTCCAACTGTAGTCCGACTGACAGTTCACACCTTCCATCGCCTCGCTCTTCCATGAGGCTCGATCTTGTGAAGAAAAACATTGTATAAATTATGCAGGGACCATTAGCTGTGGCACACCCCTACTATTGTCTATTATTATCTGGACTTTTGTAAACTTGCTTACTTTTGTACCAAATATGAAGACGTTCTTACCCGACTCATTATAACCGACAAAGCCAGGGTACATCACTTTGAACCTAAGAGCAAACACCAGCGCAAACAATCTGAAAACATACATCAATATGTAAAGGCTATAAAGTTGAAAAGTCACGCCAGTACTGGCAAGGTGCAGGTGATCATGTTTTAGGATTGTCTTGTACTTGGCAAAACGTGCTACGTACTGTATCCTCCTAAATAACCATCTCGAGCCAGCAATATGGGAGAAAGAATGGCGTTTTCTGAGTATTTTTTGTTGCAATAGCAATGCCTGTCCACCTTCAGCCAGAGAAGCCATCAAATGTGTCAGGAGGTCGAATTTTGAACTCATGCCACCTGAACCTTACAGTCACGACCATGACCTTCCAATATTCCAGTTTTCAGACCAGTGAAAGAGGCTCTCAGAAGACGGAAATTCTGAAATGACGCAGCTATGATGGAGGTGGTACAAGCCGTGGCTATGTCAACAACCAACTACCTTGTTTTTATGGTGAAATACATATACCCTCCTCAGCTGATGGCAAAGTGCACTGAGCTTTCAGGGTGTGATATTGAGATATTATCGGATTGGTTTTCACTGATAATCATCATACATTTTGGAAAAAAGGAAGTTCACTTTACATATCGAATGACCCTTATTGTTTAAATTTGAGCACACAGTCTGGGATCCCTTATCCCCAGTCAATATCAGTGCTCTTCCATTGATTCGTCATAAAGTGCATTGTGACATTCATAGAATGTCAATGGTAACAATTTGCTTACTAATATATGCAGATCTCAAGCTTTTTTTTTCCTTTATGAAAGGCTCATATTTCTACAGAAGCTATTCTGTAAATAGGAAAGCTGCAAATGTTCTATCAACAAAAAAGTAAAGTGCAAAGGTTAGTCATATACTACCAATGATCACATGGAATATGCTTAAGGCTTTATACACACAAGCAATCCAAAGGGCCTATTATAGTGATGATGCAAGTGCCATGTCTGGGGTTTCTTAACACTTGGTATTAGGACAAGTCCACCATGGCATGTTACAAATTTATATCGATGACTTTTGCTTTTCTGAAAGATGAATTTGCATTCACCTTAAAATCATTACTCATTGAGCAAATAATTAACACTGCAAAACAAATAAAGTCAAACAAACCAGCATGGCAAAGCTACATACAGATGTAGAAGACCAAAAAAATGTGAGGGTCATCAAAAACAAGAAAATATCAGGACAAAGAATGAAACAAACCTTTCAGGAGCAGAACTTTCGGAATCGAAAAAGGGAAGAATTTTGTCCATAATTATTTGTGTCGAAGAGTTGAACATTACTTATAAGAGACCAAGGGAAATTATTACTTTGATTCTTTGTCAACAATCATATCACCAACTACCATTACCACAGTGGCAGTTGGTTCAATAAATTAGAGGAAATGAAACAATTGTTGGAATTTTTTTTTCTTCAAAACGGTCTTAAAGAATCAACTTTATTGTAGCGTGGAAAATCCAGTAGCAGGCCTCAGTTATCTTGCAGGGATTATCAAGGAAACCTGCAGCAGCATCAAAGGTCTGTTCCTGATGGGAAGTTGTACCAACAAAGTTTGCCGAGGTGGAGTGAAATTGACAGTTTTCAAACAATGAAAGATGAGACGCTGCAGTGATTTTGGCAGGAACACACTGTTGGAGGCTCAGGAAGTGTTCAATCTGCTTAACGTACACTGTGGATTGCCTGATAATTGTGTTGATTACTATGCCAAAAAATGGCATGTAATTATGAAAAGGTAAGAGAGCAGAAAGCGAAAGGTGTGCATGGAAGCTGCAGCTGGGTGTAGAACAGCATGGCTGCATTCCCCATCCTGGCAGTTCAACTCCTGGCAAAGTACACCACTGTATGGTGTTGGGCACACACAGGCACGCTGCCCACGACAACGTCCGCCATTTTGACAACGGAGTAGGTTGTCATCGCATACATTTGCTGCAAAGGAAACAAACATTAAAAAGAAGGCAATATTATTAATGAGCAATTTTTTCAAACATCGAATCCCTTCCCAAATCCTCAAGGTCACACATGTTCATCTAGGCTCTAGCTATCCGCTCGTAAACTCCTAAATGCAAGCTCAAAGCTCGATTCCACTCCTTTGTTAGTTTTCTTCTCCCACTAGTGGATCCTCCTTCCTTAGTCTGTTCAATCCAACTATTCCTACCAAAGATTCAAGTTAGTAGTACACCATCAACTTAGGTCCTCCTCCATCTCTATCTAGGATATTTCCTCGACTAATTAACCCTCCACTACCTCCCTCCATTAACTAGCAGGTTGCAATGTTTCCTTCGCTCTCCCCGTTTGAGTGTTCATTCAACCCTGTGTTGGATCTACATGCTGTCCCAATGCATCACTGTCATTGCATTGCCTTTTACCTTCTATCTCCTTGCTCTTTTATGGGCCAAGGTTTTCAATATCAAAGAAAAGAACATTTGAATCTTAAAATATCATATTTGCCTTAATCGTATGTTAGAACTGGCATTGATGGGTGACATTGAAGGACAAAAAGTGGAAAATCAATAATTATATCAATTGATTTTCCTTCATGCTCTTCCATCTATAATAATAAAAAGCAGTGTCCGTCCGTCCATCCGTCTGTCTGTCTGTCTCCTCCATAACTCCAAAACCATGAAACCTAGCGGCCCCAAACTTTGCATGCATACACCTGGACCTCCAACAGATTGCAATGATGAAAACTGGGTGTTTGCGTGTGTTATAACAATCTTTTTGAAGATGATTAACGAGGTGCTCATAATAAAAAAGCCTTACCAATATGGCGGCCCACCATCTTAAGGGTTCTTAAGCCGCCATTTTGTTTCGGCCTATTCAAACGTGCTTTGCCTTAGAAACACGATCGATTATAATCGATCGATTCGGCAGGAAACACGATCGATTATAATGATAATGATAATTATCATTCCATAATTGAAGCATATCATCAAAATCTGGATTCGGATATGAGGATTGGATGCTGTAGACTAAATAAATGTCCAAATCTGGAGTTAAATATGACAAAATGTACCATATCTAGCGATTTTTATAACTAAGTATATATATATATATTCATTTATTTAAGCGAGGCTGTCATTCTCCTTCTGGGGTTAGTTTTTTTATTTAACTTTGCAAGCCATGGCGTTAATAATAATTTTTAACTTACTTCATACTTCCATGGGATAGGGTGTCACTCCACTATACCTGCGATCTGTTTTTAAAATTCCTCGGCCATTTCAACCAGAAGCAATCAGCTTGCTATCGCTTGCCAAGCCAGCCATTCCTTATCACCCATTTCGTTGGAGTACTTGCTGGAGTGCTTAAGCCACTTTGCGAGGGCTCTTAATTAATTAGTCACAAGGCTGGGGAAGTTTGGGTGTGTTACAACACCCTTTTTGAATATGATTAACCACCACTTGATGAACGCTATTCAGGCTGATTTTGCAAGCCATGGCGTTACAGTACACAGAGCTCCCTTTTTGTTTTTACGTACCCTTTTTTATTGACTAACATTTTTTTGTGATATACTAACCCTCCCCTCCATCCCCCTTCCCTCTCTCTTCTCTCCCCTCCCTTCCCTTCCCCTCCATCCTCTCCGTCCCTCCTCTCCTCCCACATCTCTTCATATTCCCGTCAGGAAGCGACTCATTGTTACCCGGCAACGCCGGGCACTTTTGCTGGTGAAACAATACGTTGCATACAAAAAAGTCAAGCAATTCTGAGGGGAAAAGTGGAGTTAAACTAACTGGTAAAAGTGTGGCTTGTTTTCTATAAAGGGTAGCACACTATGGTGGCATGAACAGCCACACATGTCAATGGTATGACATGCTAATATCAATACACGTTCTGCTAAACTAAGCTATGAGTAATAAAATGCATGCAGTATCATGTTTAAGGAATGGAATTGAAGTTTGGCATCATAGTGTCACTTACGCTGGCACCCACGATTCCAGAAGTATCCTGGGTCACACCAGTCACAGCGCAGACCCACAGATCCTGCCTTGCACTCACACTGTCCCATTTGATTGCAACGGTTGCTGCTCGAGCCAAACGGGTTGCAGTTGCAGGCTAGTAAAGGTACACAGAGGAAGTGTGAGACACGTACTTGGTTTGAATAATGAATAAATGAAAGCTGTGATAAAATAATTGAATCAATGACACATTTAGATGAGAAGAAACAAAGTATTAAAGAGGAAGCCAAATTATTGGGGTAGGCAGAGAATAATTTTAGGTGTTTAGATCAAGATCAAATTTATTGTGTAGCCCAGACCACAGTCTCCCTTGACTTCCATATAACTAATAAAAGATGGCTGGCCAGTATGAGATAAAGTTTCAAATAACATCTAGAAATATTCCAGTCTTTCTAAAATACCAGTAAAATGTCCCACTCTAGCAACTCCGCAGCCATCCTTAGATCTTTCCCAACAGCACACGAGTGTACGCACACATGGCACATGGTTTAATTGATCGTCCGATTGATTTTTGGACACTAAGGCCCTTGATACATGTAGCTTTCAAAAATGTTACAATAACGAAATACTCATAATAGTTGAATACAAGTCAATATTTATATTTTCAACCATGTCCCTTGACTTCAATGCACTATAGGTCCATGTGTGGTTCAAAATTTCGATGCCTGCAAGATAGAAGTTTCGGGATTGCTCCCTCCTAAAGCCACGTGTCAGTTCCTTCAGTCATTCCAAGTCTCCATTGACTCGGCTGGAATGCAGATAGAACTTGGAATGCAGCATGCAGCTGGAACTTCAAATAACAGCCATTGGGTACCAGATCCAGACAGTATGGGCCAGCTGATGCAACTGCTCAAAGTCACTGTCATGAACAGTGAAAAAACACAATATGGCCTTTTGAACAGCCAGATTAACATATTAAATGCACACACGAACACACACAGGAACGCACACTACTGCCTATGTATATCAGGTATAAGAACGTATTACCGATAAAAATAAATAAATAATGACAGAACAAAACTATCAAAAATAGCTGCATCCAGCAACATGGACATATGAGAATTGCGTATGATATGGAGAAATTTAAATCTTCACAATATAATAAAATATAAAGAAAGTAAAGAAGCTGCATGTGTATGAAGCCTTCAAACCCATTGGCTAGAGAGCTGGCTTGACTTCACCCACAACAGTAAGGAAGAAAAAGCATGCATCCACCATGTTGGTTTTCTGGTAAGCCGAAGACGTCTTTGGAAGACTCATATTCACAATTTGAATTATTTGAGCTGCATAACCACGATGTATTATATATTCACATTAGCAGTAGGCATGTGTTTGCTTCATGTACGTAGGCCAGGTTATTTTTATTCAGGATCAATCAAGGTAGCGATCTGGCCAATACACCGTCCAAATGAAGAGACAAGTAGAGTAATCTATATACAGACTTGGCATTTAATATGGAATTTTTTTTTTGTGGGGGTGAACTTACTTTTCAAGATGTCTTAGAACCAAAAGTTCATTGGAATTATGTTGAAATTATTCCAGATTTTGTTAATGTGACCTTTAAAAGAAGCAAAAACTACATTTGACATTTCGAAACAAATAAATTGATCCTTGAAAGTGATGTAAACTGATATCGAACTCAATTCATGGACAGTACTGTGTTAAACTTCTGTTCGTTTTCCAGAAGTATCTCTTTATTTTGCACATTAGCCAAAAAATTTTTTAACAAAAACAAAAGTTAAATTACGACTGGGATTACGGACAGTAAAATTACAGTTCAGTACTTTGCGTAACCCCCACGAGCATTCAGGAGAGCACGTACACGTTGAGGCATGCTGTTCACGAGATTTGCTAAGGTTTGGACAGGAATCGCTTGCCATGCAGTGACAATAGCCTGCTGCAATTCACGCACAGAGGTCGGCTGCTGGTCCAAGTGGTCGATTTGACGCGTTAATTCTGCCCACAAGTTCTCTATCAGATTCATATCCGGGGACATGGCAGGTCACTCCATATGCTCTACACCACGGTCAGCAAGAAAGTGTTGGATCATGCGAGTACGCTGAGGCCGTGCATTGTCATCTTGGAAGACAAAGTTTCCTCGAAAGGCTGCACGAGCAAATGGAAGCAATGTTTCTTCCAGAATGGCCCTGTACTTGAACTGGTTCAGGTTTCCATTCAGAACAACCAGGTCAGTTTTGCCCCCTGCATGAAAAGCAGTCCAAACGGTCACCCCACCACCTCCAGCTTGGACTCTTGGCACTATACAATCTTTGTTGTAGACTTCATGCACTTGTCTGCGCACTCGGACGCGGCCATCTTGACGATAGACCAGAAATATAGACTTGTCACTGAAGATCACGTGATTCCAGTGTCCTGGCTGCCATTGACGGTGCTCTCTGGCCCACTGCAATCGGCGCTGGCGGTGTTGTCTGGTCAGGCGTGGCTTTCTCAGTGGACGCCTGGCACGATAGCCTGCTTGAACCAGTCGTTGGTTGACTAGCCTTCTACATACAGGCACATTTGTCAGTTGCTGCCACTCAGCCCTAAGCCGCTTAGCTGACTTGGTACGGCCATTGCGGACTAACCGGTGCAGCTGGTGATCATCCCTCCTTGTGGTTCTGCGGGGACGTCCTGGCCTCGGTATTGGAGTAGGGACACCCCTTTGAGCATTTCGTTTCAGGATCTTTGACACCTGACCTTGAGTGATGCCATACTGCCGAGCAACAGCACGCTGTTTCATGCCGTAATTTCGTAAAGCCACCACTCCATGACAAACAGCATTGTCGAGTTGACGGACCATCTCCAGAGGAAGCGGCAATAACTTTTGGAGACGTGCAGCAGTTGTTTTCCACTAATACAGAACGCAACAACCCTTGTATACCCGACTGTGAAGCCAATCATCAAATGCACCTGTCCGTACATTTTGCCACGCCACCTGTGATATAATCCTGTTGTTGACTTCTTGCTGCGACAGACAATCAGTGACATGGTTCTTTTAACAAATAAATCACCAAAGTGTAAAAGAAACTCACCAGATAGATATACTGAGTTAAGAAAGTAAACCCAAGTCAAGAAAAAGAAAAAAAATTCCATATTAAATGCCAAGTCTGTATAATGGAGCAAGTTTATGTGTGTATGCATGCATGTATAGATGTATGTATGATCTACTCATTTCACAGGATTTCACATAAGAATCTGACACTTTCAGGGATTAATGAGGGCATCCTGAAGTTGTGCATGTGCAAGTTTTATTTGATTCCATCAATTAAAAAGAAACAAAAAACATTTCCACATCTTGGCCAAGTGGAGACCAATAAATTCCAAATTCCAACCAAGTGGAAATATGGCCACAGTGTGTACCACAAGCAGAAGCTGGCATGAGAGGGAAGTGGCATGGCTTGTGGTGGGGGCATGTTGGGTGACTTCAGCCAGATAGATGTGACATGTCTTGGAAAAAACACCCACTAGGCTTCCAAGCAAGGTCTCCTTGCATCTCCATCCCTCTCGGTTTGCACCACACCCTTTTATAGTCGCTACCCTACCCGCAAGTGCGCATGCGCACCACTTCGTTTCTGGCCCAGATGTATTGAGCAGGGCATACTCAAGTCTGTTTATTGACCGAATATTTCAAATATTTAAATCTTCGGCCAGCAGGGCTGGAGGTGAAGCGGTGCCCATGCATGCACACACACCGTTTAATGCCGTGTTGCATTTGACGGGTTGGGAGGGCTTTCTTTTGGATTATTATTACATCCAACTGGAACCCCATCTGGTTAATGGGCAGTGAGGCAAAGACAATGTCCTTGTGGGGCAGACAGCCTTTGTCGCTCACAGATCGCACAGCTCCGGAAATTATGAGACGCGATCTGTGCTGTGATGGGACACAATTTTTTGGGTCAGAAGGGCTATGTTTTGGAACATATATAAATATATATGTATTAATCAAATTAGAGAGAGAAGAGGGGAGGAGGAGCGAGGAAGGAGGGCAGGAGGAGCCAGAGGAGAGGGGAGCAGGATGAGGTGGTTAAATGGCTCCCCTAGGTCGCTCACCTAGCCTCCACCTGACATTCATTGACCTAGGTTTGTTTTCAGATTATATTTGCTCCATTTTCTCAATGGCATGTAACAAGATAGCCCTTGAGGAGATGGTGGACTTGCACAACCATACTCTTCGTGATAACCGAGAAAACTTTGCTCCTAAAAAGTCCCGCCAGGCAACATTCCACCGCTCATTCCCGTGGTTTATTGATCATCTTCGTGAAATGAAGTCCCTGGGGCATAAGCTTGAGCACAGGTGGAGAAAGTCAGGCATCACCGTACACCTGCAGTCTTTTAAAGAACATCAGTTAACTTACTCTTCTGCCTTAAAGGTAGCCAGATTCAACTTTTACGCCACCCTGATAGATAGTGGCTATAATAATCCTAGGCATATTTCTCTACCATAAACCGTCTTCTGATACCCTCTGATTTCCTCCCTGTTTGTACCCACTACTGGGGATTGTAAGCGTTTATTTTAATTTTATTATAGAACAAAAATTGCCAGAATGAGACAGCAAACTAGGTCCACTAATAGTAGTTTAACCCCCTAACTGTCCCAGCCATTTACACTGGCCCATCCCTAAACATTTTTGTTGGGGTTACTCCCACTGCATTATCTGCCATGGTCATAAAGATAAAATCTTGTAGTAGTTCACCCTATTCCAACATCTCTTCTGAAGTCATGTTTATCTACCATTTCCCCTATTGTCACCAATATAGTCAATAAATCACAGAGGCCTGGTGTAGTGCCATCCTCCCTTAAAATTGCAGCAATTGCTCCCCTTCTTAAAAAATATAATCTTGACCATGAGGTCCTCTCCAATTACAGACCCATCTCTACAACAACAACAACAGGCATTTTAAGGCCATTTTCCCTGCTAGAGCGGGGGTTAGCCTTGCGGTCCCCATGACAATCTTCTCCATTTTGCCCTATTTTCTGCATCTCTCCTTGTTAACCCCCTTGCCCGCATTTCTTCTTCGACCATCTTTAGCCAAGTCTTTCTCGGTCTTCCCCGTCCTCTACTTCCTTCTACATTCATTTCCGTAACTCTTCTCAACCAGTCACTTTCATCCTTCCTCAACACATGACCAAACCATCTCAACCTGTTCCTCTTCACAGCATCAATCACAGGCTTCATTCCCATCATCTTTCGCAATTCATCATTTGTCTTCCTCTCTCTCAACGATTATTTAAGTATCAGACCCATCTCTAATCTACCCTTTTTGTCAAATTTTTTAGAAAAGGTGGTGGGCTCTCAGTTGCAGTCTCATCTGGATTTCAACCAGCTCTATGAGGCATTTTAGTCTGGTTTTAGCCGTGCACACAGTAGAGAAACTGCCCTCATTAAGGTGATCAATGTCCTTCTCATGGTTCCTTCTCTGTGTCCCATAGCCTAATCATTTTGCTCGATCTGAGTGTGGCTTTTGACACCGTGGATCATAAAATCCTACGGTGGCGCCTTGAGGACCTTGTAGGTCTTTCTGGTAAAGCTTTACATTGGTTTTCTTCCTACCTTTCCCTCAGAAATGAATGCCATACTGGGTAAATCTAGATCTGTCCTGTTACATTTGGTGTTCCACAAGGGTCAGTTTTGGGACCCATTTTTATTTTTAATTTACTTGCTCCCCCTTGGTCCCATATTCAGGAAGCATGTTTCCATTATTATGCTGATGATACTCAGGTCTTATTGCAAACCTTACCCCATGCCCATCTTGTAATTTCTCGGGTAAACAATTGTTCAGACGAGGTAAGGGCATGGATGGATGCTAACTTTCTGCAACTCAATGGCAGCAAGACTGAGGCTATACTTATTGGCACTCTTCATCAGACTAAAATTTTTGCCAAAAACCAGAGTATAATTAACGGGCTAGTTATACCACTTTCCTCCTTGGTCACTAATCTATGTGTTACATTCAATCCATTTCTGTCTTTTGAAGCCCAAATCAAGAAAGTGAATTTCACCGCAGTTGTCCAATGCTGTTTCGGAGTTAGGTTTTCAGCCGATGGAGAGAACTGGATGAGCACTCTGCATGGCAGGAAGTAACAGGGCAAACAAGCAGTAGCCGGTAAAGTTTATCCACCTGATAGAAAAGACGCCTCATATCAGGTGACATGGCAGTAAGTGCTCCCCGAGCGCCGAAAACAGTTTGGGGGCAGAAATTCTGATGGAGCATTTTTACATTTAAACAGGTGCTGCTCTTTAATAATTCAGCTGCCATGTAAGATACATGACAAAAAAAAAAAAACTTGTGAATTGAACAGAAAAACTTACGGTACTCGCTTCAGACACTGATTTGGTGAAAAGTCTCCGATATCCATGTTGATAATGTTGTCATACAAGTATGTAAACAGCTGGTCGAGAACTTTGATCTAATCGATCAATTCTAGCACAATGCGACTGACCCGTCTTCTGTGATTCAAACGATGCCACTTGAATAGACGCAGGCCTGAATAGCAACTCAATTTCCAACTGAAAACACTAAACAAGTCAAGTTTCACACTGTGTATATCACCTATTTATTTCCTTTGTGGTAATTTGGGAAACATTTTTTTTTGTGGTTTTCTCCTTTTAATTGGGAAAATCGATGTTGGGAAAAAAAAATTGTTGGGTCGTCCATGTCCACTTTGCACTCAGATTCTTCTTCCTCTTCGTCTTCTTCTTCTTCTTCTTCTTCTTCTTACTTATGCGAAGCTTAGCTTAGCATTTCTACTCGGTACTTGGTACATATTGGGGGAGTGGGGGATTGTTGCTATTAGCGTCCCCCACCCCCCAACCATAAATATTGGAGGGGGATATAAACCCCTCCCACTCCTCACCCCCTTCCTCCCCAGGATCACTCCCCTGCCCTCAAATAATATTTGTCCTTCAACCACAAAATCCTTTTCAGCTTGGAATTCCCGTCTTCATTCTCTGTGGTGCAGCTTCAATGGCTGACTCGGGTTCTTCTCCATGCTTTCGTGATCCTGAGATTCACCTTCTGAGGACTTATAAAATGTGACTGCCTGTGTCGACTTCACCATTTGTGTGCACTCTCTTGACTTTGATCTTTTCATCAGGGCTCACCATCGACCTCAACATTTTTAACCCGCTGGGGTTTAATGTGCGAATGGTGTGATTAAGCTGAGCTGCTACGTCGAGAGTCGTGTATATCTGCATCGCTGTATGTAGCGTTCATCTATCTATAATTCCACTAATCTCTGTGTGTATGTTTGTTTGTATGTTTGTATGTTTGTATGTCTGTGACCGCTGTTTCTCGACAACTACCGGTCCGATATACTTGAAACTTGCCAGGTATATTGCTGGGGACCCGAGGATGTGCCTTTTCAAGGTTTTAAATAAATCGCAGAAGTAGTTACCGAGCTATGTCCAAAAAACGATTCAACCAATCAGAGAGCAGCGAGCTATCACGTGTGCCAAACGTGGCGAACAGACTCTGCCTCGGATGGCACATTTGAGAGCGTATTCATTTATTTCCCGTCGGCAAACTATGTTGCCGTTAAACTATGTTTTAAAACTAATTAAAACTACTTTGCGATTCATCGTAACTGCGATTCGTAACTGCCGTTCGCTTTGGCTTTGCGAATGGACCAAACCATTTCATGTAAATAGAGGGGGGGGGGGGGATTGTCACCGTACTCGCAAGCCGTTCGCTTTGGACCAAACCATTTCATGTAAATAGAGGGGGGGGATATAATTTTAGATATAGATATAGTACGGGCATGCCCTAGTACTTATTTAATTTGGGTATTCTTAGGAAAGTCATTTATTCTTTTTAGGAAGGGAAAGAATTTCCCAATAACAATATTAGGAAAGGAAAACTTAGGAAAGACATTTTAAATTAATATTACTAGCAACGGTACCCGCCCGATGGGCGTGGCTTCAATTGGGAGGCCCAAATGAAAAGGCAAAATATCAGAAATTGAAGGCTTTTTTATTTTAAACGATTTGTGAACATCCGTTAAATCATATCACACGCAAATCATCAAAATCTAAACAGTATGTGGCGCCCATTTTGAAAAAAGATTGAATTAAAAGGGCCTCATCCTCCTTTTTTTTTTTAATCCGGACAATCAACTGGTGTTTTTTTATTTGGCCCTAAGTATGTAAAGAGCGGCTCAGTTTTAATACCGTAATATAATTCGCGGATTTTCATGGCGGTCAATGGCGTCATATTGCTTTCGTGCGTGTTAAAAACATATCTCTTCAGGTAAACTGTATTTCGTTTTTTTTTCGTGTACTTGTATTCTTAACTTGCATTCAGTTGCATTTTGCGATGAACGATGACAATGACAACAGAACCATTGAGATGCGGAAGAGCGTGCGACGAATCTGCAAAACAGAAGCGGCCAATACACGTCTTTCTCAGTCGCACGTTTATGTGTGAAGAGTGCGCGCCGAATCTGTAACACGGAAGCGGCCGCTACACCTGTTTCTCAGTCGCTTTGCACACACTGCCATGTTAATTCGGAGCCGCACGTTTATATAGGAAGAGTTCGTCAGGAGTCAATCTACTCTCTCCTGGTACGTAGAATAAACAGTATTTGTAGAATTTCAACAAAAGCCACATCACTGTTCATATCGGTAAATATTATTCCATCGTGTTTGGAAAAACTGGAAAATTGGAAAACTTGGAAAAACAATATGGCCTATTTTACTCCCAGGGGTCCCAGGAATACCCACCCAAAATATCGTTGTGATTGGTTGAGCCGTTTTTGCGGTACCTTCGAACGGACGGACGGACATTTGGTGAATTATAGTAAGATTGTGCATATAATCAAAGGTATTGATGAAAAAAGCTGTTTGGGTTAGGGTTAGACCCTATTGGCGATTGGCCTGAGGCACAGGTGAAAAGTCCTTCGAGACCGGGTCTGCTCTTGCTTATTCGTACAAATTTGCAGAGTAGATCTAATTTTTACTTTATGGTTGGAAGCGCCTTTCTTTCTTGAAAAATAAATAAATGTATATATATATATATATATATATATATATATATATATATATATATATATATATATATATAATTTATATATATATATATATATATATATATATATGTATGTATGTATATATATGTATGTATATATATATATATATATATATATATATATATATATATATATATATATATATATATATATATGAAAAAAGAAAGATCCACTCACTTCTCTCAAATGTGAATGAACATGTAAATAGAGGACATAATCAATCGGCTCTCACCTAATCAATTACCCCAGATGGCTAGGATTAAATAAATAAATCTACTCTTGCCATACACTTCTCGCCAAAGACAGCTGCATAACTGCAACCATGGGTAAGCCCTTTTACTGTTTCAAACTCTGCCCAGAGTCCCTCCACAGCTGTAATGACATTTACACATAGTACACACAAGAGAATCCCAATGCTAAACACCCCCTCAGCTACCGGCAATGAAACCAGTCCACTGAAAACGTTTGAAAATCATCATCACTCGAAACGTTTGAAAATCCAGAAACCTGATAACTTGATCAAGCATTAGATACAGCACGGAGGCAAAACAGACAGTCAGGACAAGTCTTTCAATCTCATGATCAGGTCTAGAAAAAGCCTTGAAAGTCAGTGTGAAGGAAGGGTGTTGGCCGTGATGGGACCTGAAATGCCCATTCACATTTCCCATCACTGGGGATGAGTACTTTTGCTCTTATAGAATAACGGAATAAATTAGCAACAAGCAAAATAACGAGAAGAAAAGCATGTTGATGAATCAAAGTAAGAAGGAATAATTACATTATGAACAGCAAATACAGGCTCCTTGCTGAGTTATTAAAAATATTTCAAGCTTGCCTCAACTCACCCACACAAACGTTTTGGTGGTGCAACGGCAGTGACAAGTTGCGGAAGAAACCCTGGCGGCAAAACTCACAGTGCAAGCCCCATGTGTTGTGTTTGCAGCTTACACAAGTCACTGTGTTCATGGGCTCGATGATGCTGCAGCGGCTGGAGTGTCCATGGCAGTGACAGACTGCAATCAAGACATGCATATCAAGAGCTTCTCAGGTCCTAATCAGAGAACTGTGCATATGCTTTAAATGAATCTTATTACTTTTTATTTGGATTACTGAGGTTTATCCACCAGCATAAATGACTGAAGATACATTTGCTATATTTGTTACTTGTGGTTCTCATGTTGAGCTACAGTGCCTTCAGAAAGTATTCACACTGCTTGACTTTCTCACATTTTGCTGTGTAACTGCCTGAATTTAAAATGAGTTAAATTGAGATTTTTTTTGTCACTGATCTTCACATAATACCCCATAATGTCAAAGTGGATTTTGTTTTTATAGATATTTCGACAAATTAATTAAAAATGAAAAGCTGAAATGTCTTGAATCAATAGGTATTCAACCCCTTTGCTATGACACTCCAAATTAAGTTCAGGTTCATCCAATGTCCTTTTATCATCCTTGAGCTGTCTGAACCTTTAGAGGCCATTTTTCCCCGCAGAGCAGGGGTTCGCCTTTTCCGGGCACTGTGGTGCCCTTTTTGAAGCAATGTTTTATGGCCGGATGCCCTTCCTGCCACCAACCCTGTTGTTAGTCGTTAGTAGCCTTGAGCTGTCTCTACAACTTAATTGGAGTCCACCTGTGACATGCTTCAGAAAGAAACACACTTTTCTATCAAAGATCCCACATTTGACAGTGCACGTCAGAGCAGAAACTCTACCATGGATAGAATTGTGTGTGTATATATATATATATATATATATATATATATATATATATATATATATATATATATATATATATATACACATATACACACATCTATATATATTGTTGCGGATATGGGATTTGCATCCATCCATATCCGCTTGTAAATATTCCCCTATTTCCTCAATACTTCCCAACTATCCCCAATCCCCCATTCCCTAGTCCCATTTTCTGTAAACAACACTCTGTAGACCCGACCTCCCCCTATTTCCCCCATTAAATGTCGTGCCCAGGTTCACCGCATCTCATGTAAGACAACTATAGGACATCTTGCTAGTTATTCTTAGTCTATGTCAGTTAAGGACTCGTTTCCATTAATTCTGACCCTTCGTTGCACCAGAATGTGATTGTATGGCACCGTTAGGAAGTTTAGGACCTCCCAATACCTCCCCGCAGCTCTTTCTCACAGTACAACAACAACAACAACAACAACAACGAGCGCAGGAAGTGCGCGTCCTCACTCCGGCTTGGTTGGTAGGGGGTGTTGGGAGGGCACCAGGCCTTCCCAACGAGCCGCCATCAAACATGTGCTCGACGGGGTTACCAAATAGGGGCTCCCTGTCGGCTCCTCGTCAAGGGCGGAGCCCGGTAACCCCCGCACCCAATGGAAGCGGCGGACCGGCCCCAGTGGGGCGGAACCAACCAGTCGAGGGCGTGTCACTCCTCGCTGAGCATGCGCGGTGAGAGGGGGGTGACGTCAGATGCACGCTGAGCTTGGAGAAAGAAAGACGTCCCCTCGGAGCGCTGTGACACCTCCCCGCATCTTCTGGACCGTGCTTTATCCTGTCCCCGAGCCAAGGTGCACCTTGTGCTATCGACCTACCTGTCCCTTCCTGCCATCAATCCCTGTGTAAGTCTGCCTTGTTCCGTTTGTCTGTGGTCTGTCTGGGATAAGATAAGACGGTAATTAAGTGCCCATCTCTTCTGTGTCTTTACCTCACTGCCTTGTAATCTACCCCTTTTCTCCACCACTGTAATTATACCCTCCTCCGGAGGTCTTGAGAACTGTACCCCTTGCGTCGTTTCCTCTTTCCCAGTCGTCGTGTCCTTTCTATCATTGATTTGGCATAGCGCGATTTGGCCAACGTCTGGGTGAATCGGGTGAGTTGGGGAAGAATCGGGGGAACTGTTCGGTCGCGGTAATACCAACCGCTCGGTAAATAACATCTTTAACCGCGTCCGCAACAATTGGTAGTCAGGAGTTGGGATTCGAACCTGGGACTAAATTTATTTAGCCCAAATTTTGGACACCAATTGTGTTATTACCGCAACAATTGGTGTCTGGGAGTGAGATACGGACCCGAAGCGCGCTTAACGCGCTCAAAATTACAAGTCACCGAAATTTGATTTTGTTTTACAAAAAAACCCGAATTTTGAAAGTCGCGCTATGGGAGATCAAGACGGCTGGGTTCCGATAGAGGAGAGTGAGGCAGGGTCGATCCAGGACCAAATTGAGGGACATGAGGAGAGCGAAGCAGTGAGGGTGGCAGGTTCGCAAAATGGCGTCCTCGCGCACGAGGTTACGGGCGCGCAAAATGGCACCTCGCAGATGGCTACGGCGACCGCGCCCGCGACCGTAGCAGCACCGCTGGTGGATTTGAACCTTTTTTTTTATACAAATGAAGGCCCTTATGGCCCAGAATAGCGAGAAATTGAGGGAGGACATGGGGGCCAATAGCCAACCGTTAGAACAAAGGATGGGGTCCAATAGCGAGAAATTGAGGGAGGACATGGGGGCCAATAGCCAACGGTTAGAACAAAGGATGGGGTCCAATAGCGAGAAATTGAGGGAGGACATGGGGGCCCAGATCGGAGGGTTAGGGAGTAGAATAGAGGGATTAGGAAACAAATTTGAGGGACTAGACAACAAATTTGAGGGATTAGACAATAGATTAGGGGAAATACAGGAGGGGTTAACGGGGGTAGAAAACAGAATGGCCACTCAAGAGAATCAAATGGAAGGGATGAAAAAGGGGTTAGAGGGGTTAGAAAACAGTATGGAAGGCAAATTGAGGGACATGAGGGACCAAGCGGAAAGGGAAGTTAAACAAATGGGGCAGCAGATAGAGTGGGTCAGAATGGGGGTAGAAACTAAATTGGATGCTCACAGGGAGGAAATGGAGCAGATGAGGGTGGCATCTGGGCAGGAGATGCAAGTGATGGGAGAGGAGATCAGAAGAGGTGTGAGTGAGGAGGTCGGGGGAGTGCGCGAGGAGGTGAGGCACTGTGAGGAGCGCATGGAGAAGGAGGTGAGAAAGGGGACTGTAAAATTGCAAGGTGGTATAGAGGAGTTGACGCTGGGAGTAGAACAGCTGACAGTGGGACAAAAGGAGTTGGGGGACCAGGTAAAGAAGAACACAGCGGTAATAGAGGGTTTAAAATCGACACAGAAGGAGATGAAAAAGGACGTAGGGGTAATTAAAAAAGAGTGTCAGACGGTACATGAGGACCTGACGAGGAAAATGAACAAGGTGGTAGAGGTGATGGAGGTTAAAGAGCGGGAGGTGCGGGAGCACATAGAAAAAAATAAGGTGGAGTTAGAGGAAGAACTTAAGGGGGCGCACGAGGAGATGAAGGAGGTGAAGCAGAAATTAGAAGAAGTGGAAGAAGGGGTGAGCGAAATTAAGAAGCGACGGAGAGAGGATAAGAAAGAGATAAAAGAGGAAGTAAAAGAATTGGTCCAAAGTCTGTGTTCGGATCGTGATGATGTGCTCATTAACCGGATGAGGGATTCGCAGGTGATGGAGGAGCAGCGAAGAGAAAGAGGACCCGGTGTAAGTGGTGACCAATATGGTCGTGCGTATGATGCGCCAGGTGATTTAATAAGCTTGGGGGTCGAGATGGACCCGGATGTTCGTCAGAGGCCAAGAGTGAGGTGTATGGCTGGTCCGGAGTGTATGGAACGAGGATGCGAGCGAAAGGGTCCGGTGATGAGAGAGGTGCGAGGTGTGAGTGAGCAAGGTTGTGGTGGTATGGAATGGGTAGCGGGTTGCGGAAGCGTGACCCATGCATCGACACCAACAGGGGTAGTTTTTAGAGGGACAGGGGAGGCACGGGAGCCCCTTGGGGGTAATGTACTGTGGGGGCCCGGCCGGTTCGGCCCCGCGCTGACCCCGCAAGGGGCGACGCACGGGGTCCGGCAGGCGGGCAACGACTCACATACGAGGTGGTCCCACAAGGTCCCACTCGCGCCGTATGACGGTGGGTAAGGGTGGCATCCCTGCCACCCTTCCCATGATTGGGGCAAATGCGCTATAGATTATGGGGTGTATGGCAGTGAAAACTAGCCCGGGTGGGTTAGGTTATATTGATAGGGACTAGAGGTGACTATGGGTGACAAGATTTAAGTAAGAGACTTGGTACCTGTAGTGGGGACGTAGTAGCTTAGTGTTTGATAATGACGTGGGTGCGCTGAGTGTAAGGGAAGATGGAGGAGCGCGAGTTTTAGAAGGGAGTAGACAGAGCAGATGATGCAGTGTGAATGGAAGTGCTGGTGAGCAGCTTCAAATGAGGCGTCGGTGAGGCAATGCTCCGAGGTGTGTGTGAGTGTACAAGTGATGAATGAGAGAGCATTGCGGATGAGTGTCATGGTGAGTAGTGAGTGTTGTGGATCAGCGCGAATGCGCTTGGGGGAGAGAAGGGTGCAGGCGGCACCAAGTATGAGAGCACAGGTGTGCAAGTACAGGTGTGTGGAATATATGGAGCAGAGAATGAGTGGTGTGGAGAGAGTTGGAGTAAGTGGTACGGAGTGGTGTGCGTGGCGCGAAGGTGTGGATGGGGGAAGAGTGGACCCCCATCACAGATACCCGGGGCGGGTAGTGTAAGTGTTAGGTAGAGGGTATAGGTAAATTGTGGTTGGATATTGGCATCTGTGGTGCAGGTGGAAGAATGATGATTGGATGGGTGCATTAGTGTTGTGGAAATGGCTGGGCGTGTAGCCTGTTAGTGTGTGTAGTTGGTTTGGGCACTCCACCACTGTGAGGATGTCGGCCAGGTGAGGCCGCAGGTGGGCTCTGGGAGCCGGTAGTAGTTGTTGTGGATGGGGCCCGAGGATCCGGAGGACGGACCCGGGTAGCCCAGTGCCAGAGGGCACCGTGGGGTGACAGAGCCAGGAGGGGCCTTCCCCAGTTAGTTAGGTTAGGGTGAGGAGCTAGGTAAGCTCGGGTGGCAACTGCAGTGGTGGAGGTGTGCAGGTGGGTAGACCTGCTGGGAGAGCTACACGTCGCAGCCCAGAAATTGTGCAAGGGCACCGGGAGATGAATCGGGGGAGTGAGACCCCAAATTGAGAAGCACCACAGTTTGGTCAATGGGAATTGGTTTTTAGAACCCATAGTGTAAGTTGGCCAATGGATTGGCAGGGAAAGACCCTGGGTAATGTAAAGTTGTTAAACTCATTTAGGAAATAGTTAGGATTGATGAACCTGTCGCACCATACGCAGCCACTTACCTGAGGTGATGCTGATGACTCCACACCTGTGGTTTCTTTGTTTTGTGTTGCAGGAAAGGAGAATTGCTGTTTGGATTTGTGAGACGCATCACGACGTGGATGAGACATTGGGGTGATTCCATCTCTCCCTCCTTAGGAGGGACTGATGATGAGTTGGAGATGGCAGATTTTGATGAGAGTTGGAAATGGCAAATTTGATTGGTTAGGAGGGAGAAAAGACGAATTTGGTTTATGGGAGGAACGGGGAAGACAGTAGGGACGTTGTTGATATGTAAAGTAGATGTTTATGGGTAGTGTTGTGTTTTGTGGATACAGTAAGGGGTAAGGGAGGGGCAATGTAGGTTACCTGGTGGGGGGGGGGGCGTACGGTAGGAACGTACCTGTCTCACCTGGTTCCCATGTGCCCCCAGTGTGCATTACCTTGTATTGCGTGCACTTTTGCGCCCTTACCACCTTACTCACTTGTCTTTTTTTTTTGTCTCCCACCTCCGAGGATCTGGCTTTGGGGCAGAGAGAGAGGAGAGAGAGGTGCTGGCTCTGCAGTTGTGGGCCTGTACTTCCGCTGCTTGCTGCCTGGATCGATACACCATATGGACCGCAATTTTTGTGGCCGCCCACAATGGACCGCAGTTCTTTTGCGGTCAAGCACCACCCGTGGATGGACCTGGGTCAACGTGGCACCTATGCCATACAGGTGAACCACTTTTAGTTGGCCCCCTGACGGCCACAATTAAGAAATGGACGCGGTTGGCGCCTTTCTTTATTTATAAAGAAGCCGGAAGGCCAAGTGCACTCCATGAAGGCAAGACCCGCGGCAGAACATCGGCCGGCTGCGACACCACCGGTGACCATGGACACTTGATGGTGCATTGTTATTGAACACTTTATTGGTGCACCGGATGGTGCTGACTGTGCATAATGGGGTGGTGCTTTTGGTGCTTGGAAGGGGTGCTCTGCACATTATTAAAAGCCGTAGGGCCACAGGGCACTCGTGGGTTGGTGTTTCGATGCTGGCATGCGTGCTCTCCCTATGCATAACATCTGCATGTGTTCCTCAAAGAACAGGTCCTGGATCTTAGTGTAAATATCAGTGTTGTATACATAATGCTCCCTACCGGCTGTATGTTTAGTTTGAGGATGCTTTCCGCGATTCGGTTATCCTGTGGGTGTGTTTCTGTTAGGAGAAGGGTGCAACGTCGCAGGGGGACATATTTACTCATTTGTGAACATCTGTAAAACTGTCGCACTCAGGGTTGAGTTAATAGTAGAGGGAACTACATCTGAGTGCCACACTAAAGTAGGTAAAAATTTATCGGGTCGGGATGCCCCGAGGTAGAGAAGGGTGCAGTGTTGCGGATATGGGATTTGCATTCATCCATATCCGCTTGTAAATATTCCCCTATTTCCTCAATACTTCCCAACTATCCCCAATCCCCCATTCCCTAGTCCCATTTTCTGTAAACAACACTCTGTAGACCCGACCTCCCCCTATTTCCCCAAATTAAATGTCGTGCCCAGGTTCACCGCATCTCATGTAAGACAACTATAGGACATCTTGCTAGTTATTCTTAGTCTATGTCAGTTAAGGACTCGTTTCCATTAATTCTGACCCTTCGTTGCACCAGAATGTGATTGTATGGCACTGTTAGGAAGTTTAGGACCTCCCAATACCTCCACGCAGCTCTTTCTCACAGTACAACAACAACAACAACAACAACACCGAGCGCAGGAAGTGCGCGTCCTCACTCCGGCTTGGTTGGTAGGGGGGTGTTGGGAGGGCACCAGGCCTTCCCAACGAGGCGCCATCAAACATGTGCTCGACGGGGTTACCAAATAGGGGCTCCCTGTCGGCTCCTCGTCAAGGGCGGAGCCCGGTAACCCCCGCACCCAATGGAAGCGGCGGACCGGCCCCAGTGGGGCGGAACCAACCAGCCGAGGGCGTGTCACTCCCCGCTGAGCATGCGCGGTGAGAGGGGGGTGACTTCAGATGCGCGCTGAGCTTGGAGAAAGAAAGACGTCCCCTCGGAGCGCTGTGACACCTCCCCGCATCTTCTGGACCGTGCTTTATCCTGTCCCCGAGCCAAGGTGCACCTTGTGCTATCGACCTACCTGTCACTTCCTGCCATCAATCCCTGTGTAAGTCTGCCTTGTTCCGTTTGTCTGTGGTCTGTCTGGGATAAGATAAGACAGTAATTAAGTGCCCATCTCTTCTGTGTCTTTACCTCACTGCCTTGTAATCTACCCCTTTTCTCCACTACTGTAATTATACCCTCCTCCGGAGGTCTTGAGAACTGTACCCCTTGCGTCATTTCCTCTTTCCCAGCCGTCGTGTCCTTTCTATCATTGATTTGGCATAGCGCGATTTGGCCAACGTCTGGGTGAATCGGGTGAGTTGGGGAAGAATCGGGGGAACTGTTCGGTCGCGGTAATACCAACCGCTCGGTAAATAACATCTTTAACCGCGTCCGCAACAATATAAAACACAGTTTGTGTGTGCGTGTGTGTGTGTGTGTATGTAATGTTACCGATAGACTCCTAAACGGAGAGGCTCACGTACTTGATATTTGGCACAGACATGGCCATTGAGCCTGGGACGAACATGGCTGACCTAAAAATTTATTTCATAATATGCTTTTACCATATTTTTATCTCAGCGCGAAATATTATGACCGGAATCTGACCGGTCGCAGAGCAGCGCGCCGATTCGCTCAGAGCGATCACGTGATGTTCCCTGCCGCCATTAACTCAGTTACGTGTTCGCACGTATTTCAGAGCGAAAAGCAATTGCCTTTTTTCACATTTAAGCGACGAACATTGCCATTCACACCACATAGGTTTTTTTCCCTTTCATCTTTAGATTCATATTTTTTGCCATAACGTAGCGCATTATGGCTCTCTCGAGCTCGAGTTAGCCAATCACCTGGGAGCATGAGGCCACGTTGGCCACGCCCACGACAGGACGCAGAGTTGCAATCGATCGCTCAGAGCGATCACGTGATGTTCCTTGCCGCGCGACTATCTATATATATCACTCAGATCCCTCACAATCGACCACCACCACCTCCTACTGCAATACTAAATATCACTCAGATCCCTCGCAATCGACCACCACCCCCTCCTACAATACTAAATATCACCCAGATCCCTTGGAATCGACCACCACCTCCTCCTCCTGCAATACTAAATATCACCCAGATCCCTCACAATCGACCACTACCACCTCCTCCTGCAATACTAAATATCACTCAGATCCCTCACAATCGACCACCACCCCCTCCTACAATACTAAATATCACCCAGATCCCTTGGAATCGACCACCACCTCCTCCTACAATACTAAATATCACCCAGATCCCTTGGAATCGACCACCACCTCCTCCTCCTGCAATAATAAATATCACTCAGATCCCTCACAATTGACCACCACCACCTCCTCCTGCAATACTAAATATCACTCAGATCCCTCACAATCGACCACCACCACCTCCTCCTGCAATACTAAATATCACTCAGATCCCTCACAATCGACCACCACCACCTCCTACAATACTAAATATCACTCAGATCCCTCACAATCGACCACCACCACCTCCTACAATACTAAATATCACCCAGATCCCTCACAATCGACCACCACCCCCTCCTACAATACTAAATATCACCCAGATCCCTTGGAATCGACCACCACCCCCTCCTACAATACTAAATATCACCCAGATCCCTTGGAATCGACCACCACCCCCTCCTGCAATACTAAATATCACCCAGATCCCTTGGAATCGACCACCACCCCCTCCTACAATACTATATATCACTCAGATCCCTTGGAATCGACCACCACCCCCTCCTGCAATACTAAATATCACCCAGATCCCTTGGAATCGACCAACATCCCCCTCCTACAATACTAAATATCACCCAGATCCCTTGGAATCGACCACCACCCCCTCCTGCAATACTAAATATCACTCAGATCCCTTGGAGTCGACCACCACCTCCTCCTGCAATCTATATATACTAGGGCATGCCCGTACTATATATATATCTAAAATTATATCCCCCCCCCCTCTATTTACATGAAATGGTTTGGTCCATTCGCAACGCCAAAGCGAATGGCGAACGGCTTGCGAGTACGGTGACAATCCCCCCCCCTCTATTTACATGAAATGGTTTGGTCCATTCGCAACGACCACAGAACCCCCCCCCTCTATTTACATGAAATGGTTTGGTCCATTCGCAACGCCAAAGCGAACGGCGAACGGCTAAATCGCCATAGCTCGGTAACTACTTGTCCGATTAATATGAAACCTTGAAAAGGCACATCCTCGGGTCCCCAGCAATATACCTGGCAAGTTTAAAGTATATCGGACCCGTGGTTGTCGAGAAACAGCGGTCACAAACAAACATACTGTCGCGTAACCGTCGTTAACACCACAGTTACGGATGACCGATTTGCGAGACTTTAACTCCCGAGGCGAACACTCAATGGCGGACTCAAGTTCGACACCAACGCGCGGAATGGCGGGACGCAGCGAAGGCTCCGCAACCTTATCTATTAAAATCAAACACCCAGGAAAACTGCGTTCAGATATTATGTACAAAAAGTAATATAAGGGTTTATTAGGAAAAGTAAAGCCAGTGAAAAAGCCCGCCGGTAAATCTAATAACTCTAATAAACCTAAATCGGGACGTCCCCACGCGACTGACAGCAAACACAAACGAGGGAGATTAATTACGAAAATAACACGTCTTGTGAAATGTACACAAGGAGCTCGGCTTATCTGTCTTTGTCGTCTTGTATTGTTTGCCGTCCACCCCGGCACCGCTCGGCCCCGATGCACCCACGAGGCCTTGCTCCACCAGGCTCCGATCCTCTCGCCGCCCACCAGGTCCGTGCACCACGCTCCAAAGCACCCAACGCAAGCCAGCAGCTTCACACGAGGTCGATCCCCACACAAAGCACGAAGACAGGACCGGAGAGAACGCAGGTGTGACTGCACGTCTCGTCCTTCCAACTCGCTTCTCAATTGCTCACTGCCAAGCTCGAACTCGACTGCGACTGCCCGAAATGGCGTGTCCTCTCCAACTCCAACTGGCGAACTAACTCCGTGTGACTTGCGACTCAACTCTCTGGTGCCTGCCTGCGTCTGCCACGAACTCAACTCAACTCCGCGAACTCCTGAAATGGCGTCCGACCGTCCCTATATTGGTGGCCGATGACGTCACATTGGCGCACTCCTCAGCCAATCAAAGCCTCCCGCGACTCCCGACATCTCCCCCCTCCGCCACCCTGCGGTCCCGGCATAACACGTGCCGGCCAGGTTTGTAGGCCTTTGGAGGTGTACACGGTGGCGGCCACTTGTGGCGGTGTTTTTGACCTGGTTTCCTGTCAATTTAATACGAAGTCCTTGTCAGGGAAAGGGAATTATTTAATGTTGCGCTAAGGACCTAACTAATGTTTATGTGGTTTGCAGTGCCATAAAGGACAAAGGTTTGATTACTAGGTGATACTCACAGGGGCGTTACCTTTAATCCCTCACTATTTAACACTCGAATCTCCAGGTAGATCCACACTCATACATCTTACCCCGACAACCGCCTGAACATCAATAACTTATTACATGTAGAGTCCCTGTCACGACAGCCGAATACCTACCTATTCAGATCTACCTAGCTCTAGATATTGCTCTACCAAATTCATAACACAGCCCCCCCCCCTGGAACCGTAGCTCCTGCAAGGTTCACCGCAGGCGCTACCATTCCAGCCTTAACACTTACTGTCACACACTTAATTAACCTATGAAATAAATCAGGAAGGGCTGTGGGAAGTGAGTCGGACTACCTACCTACACTTCCTTAACATGCTGAACCCCTTAACCATCATGCAAGTATGTACATCTTCTTCGTTGTTCCTGTGGAGGGAGGAAACAACAACACACAACACTAACTTAACCACAAAACTTAACCATCTTTCCAAACTCAAAACTCTAACCTTTGTACATACCCCGGTCTACAGACCGCGTCCCCCGGTGGATGCCACAAGACACAACCTTACCTGCGGGGCCATCCCCAATGCATCCCACTAAATTTCCACGGGCCCTGTCCAGATGTTACAGGTGAGTGACACGGCTCGGTGGATTTCGCCCACATTCATGCAACACAGACCCCTTAACCACTCATTCTCATTCCATAGGTCATCAAGGCATTTCAAAAATCAACAAAGCACTTATTTCAATACACCCCCTGCAGGACCATGGCATTGATGTCATTCACGTGTGTGTGCATTCCTCAACTAGGCAGCGGGGAGGTACCGCACAAAAGATGGTGGGGGCGCATCAGGCTGTGGTGCCCGCAGTCCCAAAAACAAGTCAACCGACTTACAAATTCATTGCCCCCCCCCCCCTTTACCTCTTGGCCCCGTGACAGCCCAACAGCCCCTTTCCGCCGTTACCTCGCCGGTGAGGGTCTCCACACACACCAGGCTCCTTTGCCTCCTGCTTTCACGCAGCAACACGGGTCACCGGGGGACTTCCTCACCCCGCGGCGCCCATCCAGACCCTCCACCGACGAGCTCCAATTTCCAGTTACCACCGGCTGCCAGGGGTAATTGCCGCAGAGGGGGGCCCGCAGGCATCGCTCCTCAGAGCTTGCTCTGTACCTGCGGACACACACACCTTCCCCACCCATGGTCCCCAAAACACACTTCCTCCCCCCGCTGCCATTCAATTCTCCACACAACTCAGCACAATTCAGTACAATTCATAGATGGTGTAAAAGGTGTTACAAGGCTTGCCATGGCCTGCCAATGTGAAATCCCATTCACAGTTCGAATCATTGAATCCTTACACATTTCCATTAGCACATTTCCAAAAAGCACAATTTATCGCCCCTCATTATCTCCAATAATCATCACTCACTCTCCAGGTTCCACTCTCACGACCACATCAAAACACCTAACCACAATACAAAAACATACGCCACCCACAAGACACTGTGGCTCCCATTCCATCCCCTCACCGGCCATGTCATCACTCTCACCCGCCTCCCAACTCCAATTTACATGTCCCCAATTTCCAAAGCAAGTCCTGAAGCCTGGGACAGTACTCCTCAAAACACTCACCTCAAGTGCAGGTAGTTGCAGGTTGGTCAGGTCCAAGAGCGTCATCCACCCTTCACAATCCCAACATTTCACATTGGGCCTACCAAATCCTTCCAGATTTCTCTTTTGTCCCCACTACACTGGCAGGTATGTGGATCCGCATCCAACGGTGATCATCACTACACAACTACCTGTGGCCACGACAGCTCTGCACCTCTACCGTGCAAGGGTCACCGGGACAAGGTGAGCAGTCAAAACGCCAACATGGCCCATGAGTGTCCATAAGGGTGCGACCCACCATCCATCCTTCGGCCCCCCTGCGAGGAACACAGCTGCAGCAGCCCCAGCTGGCCAATGTGGTGAGCACTTGCTGCCACAACACACACTACCGCACACACAACCTCGGCCCTGGGGGGCACGGTCGCAGTGCGTGGCATCCCTACAGCCACGTCCCCTGCACCTCCCCATCATCCCCCAGTCCGACTACAAAACTGCAGCCCCCCCAGTGCTCACCCACACTTGACCACACCAAGGTCCAGTCAACAGCCATGCTCCACCAGGAGACCCACCCAGAAGACATGGTCCACACACCTCGGACACGCACAGCACCACGTTGACCCTCAGGCTACACAACTACATCCCCATCATCCCGCGTCCCAAATATCAGCACAGTTGCCCCCGCAACCAGTTGAAAGCTGTGTCTTGCTACCCTATTAATTTCATCACAGCCTCCAACACTTTGGTCTGCACACCTGGATCAATAATGGCGTCACTGTACAGTGTCCACCATGGCATTTCAAAATCCACCCTTAAATTTCCATCTAACCCACAGATTACCCATGCCAACCATTTGTCACATTTCACTCACCTCACCAAAGAAGGATGCTTTGCCATACACATGCCAGCCGAGCATGGCCCATATGCTCGGCGCGTTACACATCTCCCGATTCACATCCCCATGGCTCTCTTCCCAACCCGAGAGTCCATAAATCATAACGGAGCATCTGTGGAAGGTCACTCACACCATCACGTTCCACAGATGCCCCAATGGTTGTCCGGCAGGCTATCTCCATCCCTGTCCATTCGGTTTGACCCGCGTCCATCGACCAACACGGCATGGCAGGTCATCACATGCCAGTTGTCCCAAAGTCTCAGGGAGAGGGTGTCAGGTCGCATGCCCGGGTGATCACTACATCAGGCCCAAGCTGGCCATCTGCGGTGCCACCACCAAAGCGCGACCCACAACACCTCCCCCCAGTGGTCCTCAATATTTGCCATCCCAGGCTTGAGAAACCACCTCGGACCTCCCTGGAGGTCTTAACCCCCACCAGGGTCCGGTGACCCTGCCGGCCCGAGCCACCAGCTCGGACGGCGCCCCGACGGACAAGGGACGCCACACTCCACCAGACCCCCCGTGGGACCCAGGTCGTACCTCGACACCCAAGGCTGGACCCCACGTCCAAATCTCGCCATCACAGCCCCCCAGCTGGCCGGCATACCCAAATTTTGAAAGGGGCAACTTTTGCCCGAGGCCATCACCCATGACCTCTCCATGTCCAAATCCCGCAGCCCGGGGACCAATCCCCACCATGGCTGCTCCAAATCAATTTCCCATTGTAATTTTATTTTACATTTTATTTTACAAATTTTCATTCCCATTGCCAACCCGCAGCTGCAGGGAACAACCTCTACCACCGGTTGTTCTGCCCCTCCCTGCAGTTGATCCAAATTCCCTACAGGGACCAAATCTCCAGAAGCTCTATCTCCCGATCCTCCAAGATCCAAATCCAGCCCGGAGCCAACACACTCCCCCAACTGGTTGTCCAATTTTGGAGCCTCTGTTTCCAAATAGCAGTGTACAGTGAGCGTCCCCTCGGTCATTCCAACCACCTCCTTGGACCAACTCACCTCTTCCCCCAGACTCCTTTGGGCCTGAACAAGCTCTACCTCCATGGGACTGTCACAGGTCTCCAGCCGCTGGATCAACTCATCCTCATCATTAGAAATCATTCCTGGCCCCGCCAGGCTTTGATCAATATCCCCAATAAATACCCGGTCCGGCTCCATTGCACGGACCCCCAAAAACTCTACCCCCTCTTGCTCCGCACCACCGCCCTGGTGCTGCACAATTCCAAATTCATCCCCCGGTTGGGGTGTTGTGACATCCACACGGTCCCGATAAACAACCAGGCCAGAATGTGGGAAACATTCCCCATTACAACTCTCACATTCCAAATTTCCTTCCCCGCTCACCTGTGGACACTCCACGTTTACCTGCAGGCCTTCCCCATCTACCTGTACACATTCCCCATCCACCTGTGGACATTCCCCGTCCACCTCTGCACCTGCAGTCTCCCCATTTACTTCAATTGCCATTCCCTGTGCAATTCCCAATTTTGCCATTCCCGGTGCAATTCCCTGCTCGTGAGCAACATGCACATCTGCATGGGCCGTACTCTCTCCTGTTCCCAATTTAGCTTCCCCCAGCTGCTGTGCCATTTCCCCAATTTTTCCTTCCATACTGTTTTCTAACCCCTCTAACCCATTTTTCACCTCTTTTATCCCGTTATCTAACCCCTCACCGGTACCCCTCGCTTCGTCCCTCATTACCCCCAATTTTTCACTCCGAGCCCTCGCTTCGTCCCTCCTTGCCCCCAATTTTTCACTCCGAGCCCTCGCTTCGTCCCTCATTACCTCCAATTGCTCCCTCTGAGCCCTCATGTCTCCCCGAATTTCTGCAAGGTTTCGCTCACCCTCGGCCCTCTGAGCATCCATTAATTCCTTAAAAAATTTCATTAAAGCCTGGTCGTCTCTCGGGGCCGTCCCATTTGTTCCCGACTCCCCGGTAGGGGAGGGGCATAAGTTGGTGCTCGGGACGAGGGAGGTTCCAAGGCTCACCTCTGCATCAAACTCCCCTATTTCCGGCTCACTCCCAACGCTGACGGAGGCCTCGCTGCGTACTTCCATCTCGTCGACCTCCGACATCCGCTTTTCGGAAGGTCGTTCCCCGCGCGCGTATTTATTTTAATAATTCCTGAAACACAATTTAAATTTGACGAAGACGCGATATCGCGCTCCGTTTGCCCAATTGATTATCAAATTTCTCCGCCTCAACTATAAAAATTTTGCGTTCGAACGTCGAGCGCAATGTACGCCCGACCGTGTCGATGTCGCCCCGCGGACAAAAAAATTTGTCCGACCGTGTCGATGTCTCGCCGCGGACAAAAAAATTTGTCCGACGGGTTCAAATCCCACTCCTGACACCACTTGTCGCGTAACCGTCGTTAACACCACAGTTACGGATGACCGATTTGCGAGACTTTAACTCCCGAGGCGAACACTCAATGGCGGACTCAAGTTCGACACCAACGCGCGGAATGGCGGGACGCAGCGAAGGCTCCGCAACCTTATCTATTAAAATCAAACACCCAGGAAAACTGCGTTCAGATATTATGTACAAAAAGTAATATAAGGGTTTATTAGGAAAAGTAAAGCCAGTGAAAAAGCCCGCCGGTAAATCTAATAACTCTAATAAACCTAAATCGGGACGTCCCCACGCGACTGACAGCAAACACAAACGAGGGAGATTAATTACGAAAATAACACGTCTTGTGAAATGTACACAAGGAGCTCGGCTTATCTGTCTTTGTCGTCTTGTATTGTTTGCCGTCCACCCCGGCACCGCTCGGCCCCGATGCACCCACGAGGCCTTGCTCCACCAGGCTCCGATCCTCTCGCCGCCCACCAGGTCCGTGCACCACGCTCCAAAGCACCCAACGCAAGCCAGCAGCTTCACACGAGGTCGATCCCCACACAAAGCACGAAGACAGGACCGGAGAGAACGCAGGTGTGACTGCACGTCTCGTCCTTCCAACTCGCTTCTCAATTGCTCACTGCCAAGCTCGAACTCGACTGCGACTGCCCGAAATGGCGTGTCCTCTCCAACTCCAACTGGCGAACTAACTCCGTGTGACTTGCGACTCAACTCTCTGGTGCCTGCCTGCGTCTGCCACGAACTCAACTCAACTCCGCGAACTCCTGAAATGGCGTCCGACCGTCCCTATATTGGTGGCCGATGACGTCACATTGGCGCACTCCTCAGCCAATCAAAGCCTCCCGCGACTCCTGACATCTCCCCCCTCCGCCACCCTGCGGTCCCGGCATAACACGTGCCGGCCAGGTTTGTAGGCCTTTGGAGGTGTACACGGTGGCGGCCACTTGTGGCGGTGTTTTTGACCTGGTTTCCTGTCAATTTAATACGAAGTCCTTGTCAGGGAAAGGGAATTATTTAATGTTGCGCTAAGGACCTAACTAATGTTTATGTGGTTTGCAGTGCCATAAAGGACAAAGGTTTGATTACTAGGTGATACTCACAGGGGCGTTACCTTTAATCCCTCACTATTTAACACTCGAATCTCCAGGTAGATCCACACTCATACATCTTACCCCGACAACCGCCTGAACATCAATAACTTATTACATGTAGAGTCCCTGTCACGACAGCCGAATACCTACCTATTCAGATCTACCTAGCTCTAGATATTGCTCTACCAAATTCATAACAATACAAACACACACACAGAGATTAGTGGAATTATAGATAGATAAAACACAGTTTGTGTGTGTGTGTGTGTGTGTGTGTGTGTGTGTAATGTTACCGATAGACTCCTAAACGGAGAGGCTTACGTGCTTGATATTTGGCATAGACATGGCCATTGAGCCTGGGACGAACATGGCCGAACTCAAAATATTTGACGATCCATATTTTTTATTCATATTTACCTCAGCGCATTTCAGCGCATGGAATCAACGGAATCAGAGCAGGTGGGCGCTGATTCGCTCAGAGCGATCACGTGATGACGCTATGACGCTATGAACGCTATGACGCTATGAAAAAAAAAATCGCTATGACGCTATGAAGCTATGACGCTGACGCTATGAAACGCTATGAAGCTATGAACGGTATGAACGATATGACGCTATGAAAAAAAAAATCGCTATGACGCTATGAAACGCTATGACGATATGAACGCTATGACACTATGAACGTTATGACGCTATGAAAAAAAAAATCGCTATGACGCTATGAAACGCTATGACGTTATGAACGCTATGAACGCTATGAACGCTATGAAAAAAAAAAATCGCTCGCTTTACCAAGGGGCTCGCTCTCCCCCCGTTCCCCTCCCCTCCCCTCCCCCGCCCGGCAATGCCGGGTACTTCTGCTAGTATATCTATATATATATATACCCTGCTGGTTGGTGTAAAGAATGTGTTCCATTTATCAGATCAGAGTCTAATCATTTCCAGATCAGCAGAGAGAGGCAGACGCAACTGCTTTCTGCGTAGCATAGGGGTTGGGTATTGAACGACACTGTGGATTCACCTGCGTGAGTCAATGTGGAGTCTTGATGACATGTTGCTTTTCTTTTCATGAACCCGACTCTCCATGTTTTAGCAAGAGAATCACGACCAATACCTACCCAACTGAATCCCACAATCTATCTACAATGTCTTATGATTTACTCTCAACCTGTCCACTCTTCAGATCAATACAACCGGTATATACCCATACAATGCAGCTTATGCTCTCACAAAACCAGATGAAACCGTTGTGTGCTTGTGCACAGATGTGCTGGGATACTCCATCGATAGGATGTGAAAGCATCTCTCCAAAAGGCAAATGGTGCTGGCATTTTAAAGAGATTCGCTTGTATCCGTCGTTGCAGCTACGGTCGATCAATAACACTTCACTCTCGAGGTTTGACACAGTGCTGGGTAATGCCTGAAAGACTGCCAAAGTATTTTGCACATTCATGAATAATGACAGCTTCATCTGTATTGTTGCAACATATTTACTCCAATCATGCAAAGTGCAGATTTTGACTGCTTCCTGAACTTTCGCATCGGCTTACCCCGCTGCAACATAGGCGATACTGAGATTGCTGTGCCGCATAAAAATTGCTACCAGACGCAGCTAGAAAATGAATAAAATACTAATCGACATTAACTGTGGTATTTCTCTGGTAGTGTAAATATTGTTCGCCTGTTCTATTGTTTTTGTTTATTTGTTCGTTTTACAAGATCTAAGGCTCTCAGTGAACCTGCCACACATATATCTCACGCATATGGATGTAAAGATGGCTACACGAGACACAACACATGACTGTCAGATGGGACAAACAAAGCCACTGAGGTTGGAGAAAATGCCGTCATTTCCATAAATATACTGTATGTGTGTATATATATATATATATATATATATATATATATATATATATATATATATATATATATGTATATATATATAATATAATATAATATAATATAATAAAGTATATATATAATAAAATAAATAAGTATATATATATTTATTTATTTATTTTCTATAGCTTGGTGTTGGCTTAGCGGTTGGGGTGCCGGCTTGGGATCCTATGATCCTGGGTTCGAATCCCGGTCGATCGCTGAATTAACGCCAGGGGGGGGGGGGGTTGATTCAGCCTGTCATCCTTCCGAGGTCGGCAAATTGAGTACCAGCTTGCTGGGATGAATGATCATGGTGTGTACCCCGGTTTAGAATAGGTACACCATATCCCTGCGCTTCCTAAGAGGCGACCAAGGGTTGGCGTCAGGAAGGGCATCCGGCCATAAAAACATTGCGTCAAACAGGGAACCATGATTGTCATAGGGCCCGCACGGCTAACTACTGCTCTAGCGGGGAAAATGGCCTTAAAACGATCATTCATTTATTCATTTATATATATATATATATATATATATATATATATATATATATATATATATATATATATATATATATATATATATATATATATTGTTACGGAACCCAACGTCGGCCTATGGTTCCCCTTTGAGGGGGGATTAGTCCCCTCGTCTGTTACTGACCGACGTGGTCCCGGGGGTATGACGCCACGCCCGGTCGGCGCTGGGTAGGGTTTTAGGCCCACAAGTCCTATGACCTAAATACCAGCGCTTCCCGGTACGCGAAGGAACACCCCCCCGCTCACGGCCGCAGCGTAATGGATGTTGCGCCGAGCGAAGCGAACTGCGGCGTGAGCCGTTTACCAAGACTAGACCCGATTCCTTAAACGTTGGCCAAATCGTGCCATCGGTATTCAATTGGGAAATCACCAAAACGACAAGGATGTGAAGAAGAAGAAGACAAAAAGGGTTTGAAATACGACTATAATTTATTACTACTATTTACAAGACCAAAGAAACCAAGGAGAAGGAAGGATACGAAAATAAAGACAGAAAGAGGGACGGACCAGAAGGACACAGTGAAACTTAGCTTACCTATTACAGTCTTACTTAGAAACCCAAGGACAAGACAAAAGACAGACTACGATCACACTTACACGACTGGGGAATGGAGGCAGGAATGACTGGAAGGAGGAATGGGACGGTTCAGCTGGGGCAGATGGTTCGGGCTTGATCCCGCACGGGACGTCGGGCTGGACCTCGACGGCCACTGATGCCACCGCAATCTGGTTCCCGCGGGGTAACCGGTCGAAGCTGCCTGGTGGAGTCAACGCTGCTTGTGGAGCCAAAACTGCTGGTGGAGCCAAACTGCTGGTGGAGCCAAAACTGCTGGTGGAGCCAAACTGCTGGTGGAGCCAAACTGCTGGTGGAGTCAAACTGCTGGTGGAGTCAAACTGCTGGTGGAGCCAAACTGCTGGTGGAGCCAAACTGCTGGTGGAGCCAAACTGCTGGTGGAGCCAAAACTGCTGGTGGAGCCAAAACTGCTGGTGGAGCCAACTGCTGGTGGAGCCAAAGCTGCTTCTCTGGCTCACCTCAGGACGCGTCTCCCTTCTTTCTCCGAGGGCTCGTCTCCACTCATCTGCCGTCTCTGGCGCAACTCTTAGAACTTCTTGGAACTTATCTCAAAGGCTTCCGCGCGCGCTTATATTATGCCTCGGGCGATCAAGCCACCGGCCTCCAGGACACGCCCATCGGTGAGCTCGCCTCGGCCCTGATTGGTGGGCACGGGCTCTCTGGCTCCACCCTTGATGACGATGGGCAGGCACGCCCTTCTTCCCTGAGCTGACCATGCCGTAATGGCGGCAAATGCAGTTGGCAGTAGAGGCTTTGGGAATGGGAATGAAAGGGGATCTATCTATTTGAATTCGGTGCAATGGAGTGTCAATTAATGGAAGACACAGCCTTAACCTACATAGAATAAGGAAATAAACTACCAACAAGCAGGAAATCTATGATTGGCTAACGTGATTGTATATGACCTAATTAAGGGACGCCCTTTTGACCTTTATACACAACTGGAGGAAGGAGGGTGATATTTTACAATGTACTACACAATAAAAAAACACAATTCTCATATCCACAACAATATATATATATATACAGTGGAACCTTGACTTACGAGTGCCCCAACTTATGAGTTTTTCGAGATACGAGCCGTCGCTCGGGCGGTTTATTGCTTTGAGATGCGAGCCGAGATCCGAGTTACGAGCTTTCGCCACCCGGTCACGTGGTTATCTTGCCGTGCAAGTACAGTATCTCTGTCGTATAGCGCTGCATTTTTGTTTTCGCATGTTGGTTATTTTGAGTTTACGCCGCCAGGTGGGTTCTGGTCACGTGGTTATCTTGCCGTGCAAGTACAGTATCTCTGTCGTATAGCGCTGCATTTTTGTTTTCGCATGTTGGTTATTTTGAGTTTACGCCACCAGGTGGGTTCTGGTCACGTGGTTATCTTGCCGTGCAAGTACAGTATCTCTGCCGCCAACTTGTTCAGAGTGCCGGCGATAGCTCGCCTTCTCTTTGTGGAAAACACGGTACTGAGAAGAAGAAGAGGATGATGTGCTTGGATATAAAACACGCAATCGTCGAAAAACACGAGCGAGGTGTCGAGGAGGACGTATATAACGGCAGAGGAGAAGAGCATGCCAGGCCACAACTTGTGGATATAAAACACGCAATCGTCGTGTTTTATATAAAACTTGTGCTTGGATATAAAACACGCAATCGTCGAAAAACATGAGCGAGGTGCCGAGGAGGACGTATATAACGGCAGAGGAGAAGAGCATGCCAGGCCACAACTTGTTCAGAGTGCCGGCGATAGCTCGCCTTCTCTTTGTGGAAAACACGGTACTGAGAAGAAGAAGAGGATGATGTGCTTGGATATAAAACACGCAATCGTCGAAAAACATGAGCGAGGTGTTGAGGAGGACGTATATAACGGCAGAGGAGAAGAGCATGCCAGGCCACAACTTGTGGATATAAAACACGCAATCGTCGTGTTTTATATAAAACTTGTGCTTGGATATAAAACACGCAATCGTCGAAAAACATGAGCGAGGTGCCGAGGAGGACGTATATAACGGCAGAGGAGAAGAGCATGCCAGGCCACAACTTGTGGATATAAAACACGCAATAAAAACTCCAAAATATTGATTCTGACTGACGTTTCTTTTGCTGTTCAGTATATATATATATATATATATATATATATATATATATATATATATATATATATATATACATATATATACATATATATACATATATATACATATATATATATATATACATACATATATATATATATATATATATATATATATATATATATATATATATATATATATAAGTAGGGTAATAATGTTGCTTCTGGGACACCTCGTTTAACATGGGAAATCCCTATCTAATGTCGTTTACCCCTATTTGGGAAAACACCCCTATTAATCCAAAAGACTATGGGCCCTTTGACCTTATGAATCATGAGCCAATTGATCTACTTGGGCTAATACATAATGAATATATTTTAATTGAGCTAGGGATGGGATTGGGTTGGGGGCTGTATATTATTATGACTCACACATACACAAAAGTTTAGCCTCAACTTTAGTTGAGGTTTAACTTATGTGTATGTGTGAGGGATAGGGGTTCACAGATCTCTAGTGTGAACCTGTGATCCTTTTGGACCATGGGTTAATTAATCTACTTAGGCTAATACATAATGAATATATTTTAATTGAGCTAGGGGTTCACACATACTGGAAAGTTGTGGGATCCTTCTGACCTTATGGACCTTTTACCCACTCAAACATCGACCCTACAAATATTTGTTTATGCGTGGGAAATAATTTAATTCTCCTACAACTCTCCTCACCGTCTAATATATTAACAAAAAATATGTTTGAGTTTGGTTCTTTATTAAGATATTTTAACTGAGCTAAGATAAAATGGTAAACCTCCCTCAATGTTCTTGTTTGAGCGCCTCCAGTGCCACATACCATTTTAAAATTATAGTATATATTTTCCTGACAACCATCAAAGTTTTCCGTCCACTCAAAAATATTTCCATGTTTTTTACCCAACTCACCGGTATTTAAATTAATTCTCTTATTTGTTTTGTGAACTTTTTTACCAGTTGCCTTTTCAATTATACCTATTTGATATTTTTCACATTCATTATGTTTTCCATTTATATACCAAGGTTGATTACACCTCCACTCTTTAGTCTGGTTAATACTTGGTTCTATCATTTATATAATAGTAAAAAGGCGACGGTAGCCCGTTAAAATCCCTAACCCCATTAACTTATCACTTATATACTTATATATCCATAAGGGAGACTATCAATTCCATTTTCTAAAATAAACCTCTTATCATCAAAAGCCCCCAATGCTTTCTTATTCATCTCTTCTGAATATAATTGATGTTTATAACTTCTTATTCCATTAATCTTTCTAAACTCTTCTTTCTTTGTTGTTAAACAGTTATAATAATCCTTAAAGTTTATTGTTTCTTTTATGACATTTTTCTTTATGCCTTTTAACTTCTTATCAGTTTTTTCAACGTTATTCACAATATATTTATAAGCATAAGCCTTAGACCTCAATCCCACAAATTCACTCATGACATTTCCTCCTAATTCATCCTTAAACTTTCCAATCACCTTTTTATTTTTGGAGGAGAACAACTCACTCTCTGGGCTGTAATTACTAGTGTCATAGATATTAATGTCCTTTTTCATGTCTGAATAAACATCATCAGTATTAATTTGCAAAATAAAACTATCTGTATCCATATAAAGTAGATTAACATCATTTTGATATTTCTTCCTCAAGTTATTATAAAAGTAATCATACATTAATGACTTTGATAAATCAAGAATTGTTGTTCCAATATAAATAGGTTTGTTCATTTCAATACTCTCTTTAACCAAATGGATCGCACAAAAGTTCTCAGTAAAGACCTCAGCTCTAGTAAAACTCGGTCTATTAATTAATTTTGATGCTTGTTCCCAAGATGTTGATAGTCTGATATTTTGTCTTTTCCTCACATTCTCCATGGTCTTACCAAAGACCGCATTATTCATCAATTTATAAAAGTCTTTCTCAAAATCGGTTTTTGACTCTGTTCTTCTTTGTGTATTGAAATCAATGTACCCCCTTAACCAATGACTTTGATTGAACTTTAGAACCCTATGGATCTTCTCTACTCTTAGACCTTTTGATAAATATTGTCGCAAATTTCTTTGGTGTAGAACATAATTTTTCTTGTTATATAATGTAGTAAGTAATTTTTCTGATGATTCACCTATATTAAATGATCGCTGATAATCACTTAACCACTCCTTCTTTGGACTTTCTTTCTCACAAGCAAATGGGAGATCTTTGTGTAGGTTATGGAGTTCCTCTGGATATTTTAAATCAATTTCAAAATAATAACCAACCTTTGAATCATCCAATTCTTTTTGTGTAGAGATACATACATCTTGTAAAACGTTTTTGTAGTCTTTTTCCTTTACCCATCTAAGTTTTCCATAAGGAAGAGCCTGAGACATTGCCCAGCCATACAGGTTGTTTGCGTCATAGTACATCAAGTAAGAACTCTCTTTCGTTGATTCATAATTTGGAAGATATTTGTTATTTGCTTTTGCGTATCTCTTTGAACAGACTTGTGAAATTCCTCCTCTCTTTGCCTTTTCAATCATCAAAAGCATATCAACATCGGTTATCAAATCCAAATCTTGTTTTGTCATTTTCAACATCGCACTCCAGGCCAATCCAGGTGCTGTGTAGTAGTGAGCAGGATCCAATCCATATCCAGTGCGACAAACAGATCTAAAGGCTTCAAATACATCAGCCAATAAAAGGACATCAGTTTTGAGATACAAATCATGATACTCGCCAAGATTCTTGATGTTATATTTTTCCCAAACATTTTGTGCGTGTACATAATCTTTATCAGATATATTACTGTTGTTTAATTTGTTATAGAAATTTTCTTTTGAAGGAAGTTGTGTTTCATTGAATCTCTCAAATGAGTCCATATAGTCATAGGGGTAAATTCCCTTTTGTGTTAGAAAATCTTTATCTAAAAAATACTCTGAAAGACATGGAAACTCTTTTAGATTTTGAACCAAGTTAACCAATGGACTTGCCATGAATTTAAATGTATCAAGAAATCTGATATGAGTAATAGGAGATGTGTGAATTGTTTTTGTGAATGAAATGTATTTCTGATCCGTGTTTGGAATTGCTGAGATACTTCCAGAAGTCTTTGAGAGTTCCTTGATAAATAGATGTGTATCATAATGAGCGTTGTTATGAAGAAAGACAGGAATGAAAGAGGGGAGTTGATAATTAATATTACAACTTTGATGAGCCGGACCTCTATATTTACCAGTGAGATGACAATGATCTCTAACCTTTAGACCTTCACCAATTTTTTCCTCACAAATATGACAGGCAGCCTTTGGTTGTCTAAATTCTCTTTTTTCTTTACTCGTCAAGGACATTGGTTTATTGGTTTCTCTCATTATCTTGGTTAATCGAACACAGTCTTTTTCTAGTCGTTTCACAAACTCCTCTGGGGTATTTGAGCCTCTATACATCTCTAACTTGTTATATTTATCACCAACGGATGATTTGATATAATAACAAAAACCGCAAGGAGTATGTTTTTGATATTTATTTGTGTATGATTCTTTTGGATCTGGAGAAGCAGTATCAATTTTTTCTAAAATACTTTCAAAATCAGCATATATAACAAATGGATGTTTGATCTTTTTCTTTTCATTTTTGAATGTGATCTTTGAGCCTTTTTTAGGCATGTTGATTACCGTTGATTTATGTTCACCACAATAATTTGAATGTTTATCTAATCTTTCTTGTGTATGGAAGAAGTTAAGACAACGCAAACAAATATATATTTTATTTGTTCTCTTACAGACTTGTGGTTTTATTAATTTAGCAATATCTTTGATGTATGTATAATGTGAATTTTCGTCTGAATTAAAATATAGAAGATTAATATGAGTTTGTTTACAATTGTCAGAAAGCTTTAAAACCTGAATGTTGTTTGTTTCTGTTAGACCATAAACATTAACTGATAAATTATTCATCTTTTCAAATTTAGGAATATCATTTAAAGTCATCGGAAACTTTAGATCTTTCGTATTTAATGTATTCTCATATTTTTTATAATGAGATACTCTTTCATCATGAAAATGTGGAGGATGTAAGTGTGCTAAAATAGACCAGAGAAAACATTTATTGTCTTTATTTTTTATATTGATAACTGCTTTTCTATTTTTGATAACACTGGGTAAATCAATGTAAGAAGAAGCTTTTAGAGGATCTGATTTAAGAATATGAATGTCTATGTAAATAATTTCTCCTATAGTGAATCCACTTCCTACGAGTGAATTACCCACACTTTCCTCTTGTTTAATAAGTTCACCATAGACTCCTGATGTTTTAAAATCTTGATATGAAGAAATAAAGTGTGGCTCTGTTCTCATGTATGGTTTAAATATTTCTCCTGTATCCCTCATCATTTCAAATTTTATTCCCATATAAAATTTAAGTGGTTTCATTTCTTTTAGTGTTTTTTTAATCAACGTTTGAACAGCAGGTTTAACTATTTCTACAGCTTCAACTATAGACTCTGGTGTAGGAGATTTGAATTTAAAGATTCGAATCCTGATATGTCCTTTGAATGCTCCATCAGTATTTTTAATAGTGATTAAATTTGACAAGTGTTTGTTTGTTTTAAGATGGGCTTTGAACCCCTTCTTTAGGATATCTCTATTACAGTGTATACAATTTTTTTTGTTCTTAGGAAATGGTGATAATTGATTTAGAATGTTGTATGTATGTTTTGCGGTGAGAATATGTTGTTTATAATATTTTACTTCCTTCTCGCAAGTATCACAATAAACCATATTTATAGGTGAACAATCTTGTGAGATTTTGACACTCATTTAACTATGAATCTTTCCTTAAAGCCACGCACATTTGGCACCAAGCCAACTTTTAATCTGACTCAGAACTTTGAGATTCAAGGAAGCTCGAGAAATCACTCGTTGTGTCATCATCAATAAAGCTACTCTCATAACTATCATTTGAGCACAAACTATTAGTATCATCACCATCATCCAAGTTCAATGAAATAGTAAAATCTTCACTGCTGTATTGACTCATATTTATAGGGCAACAAAGAGTTTATTGTGTCCAAAATTAGTTTATTTATTTTTTCATTAAGAATTACTAATTGATCTGGATTTAATATTTCCTTTGTTAATTTAAAAAGATCATTATCGAGTTTCGTATATCTTGGTGGCATTCCATCTCGATTATGATCAGAATCTTCAGAGTCATCCGAATCTTCAGAGTCATCCGAATCTTCAGAGTCAGATGAATCCTCTGAGTCAGATGAATCTTCAACTATTGATGGACATTCTTCTTCAGAGTCATATTTTTTTAAAACACTTAATAATTTAAACCCAAAGATAACTCTTCTTCCATTATGTCTTTTGTAAAGATAATCTATTTTCATTTCACCCTCAAAATCACAACAAATTTTCATAGTATTCAAGTTAACATATGGGAGTATTTTTTCAAAATCAACAGCATTCTCAATATCTCCTCTATAAAACTCAGGAGCAAAATTCTTATAGAATGTTGTTTCACTATATTCTTTTTCTTCATCTTCAAGCAAATCATAAGCCTTTTTAAGCTGATCAATAATTATTGAATCAACACTGATTAATTTATTATTCCTCATCCTAAATTTAATTCTACCATTATTCCAACTAAACGAATCTATTGATTCATCTTCAATGCGGTAGTCAAGTAGGGAGTCAGTTTTTCCATGATTACAAAGAACTCCGCTAAGAGATTCAATTGTGTCTTGGATTGTTCGCACCATTTATATATGAAAACTTTACTTAAACTAAATTACATTTCCATCGAGCCCAATAATTTTTCTTTCAATATCCTTTTGGATAATAATATTTTTAACATTAAAAGTTATCTTCAAATAATCTTTAATTATAATTGACCTAAATGTCATCTCCCCGGTTATGATTTTATTATTAACATCAATATCTGTTTTATTAAAAAATATACATACATCTCCTTTACTTGAGTTGATGGTCTTATCATTAAGTTCCAAAGAAGTGGCGTCCAATTTTTCACCAATCTTTTCATAAATAGCCATTAGAAGGGGGGAGACATGATCCAAATGGACTTTTATCGATTTTTTAGCTGGAATAGAAAATCCGCGGCCTTTAAACATAATTGATGGACTAATATTATCATTTAATTCGGGATAAACCCAAAAATTACCATATTTATCTTTGTTCAACTTTACATCTTTGACACAATCAATAGAACCTTCAGTAATAGATTGAAATTGGTCTTTTGTGTTGTGAAACATTGTATTTATTAGTGAATAAACTTGCGTTTAGTTTAAGTAAAAATTTACTATATAAATATGATAAGTTCTGAAGGATATTTAGAATTTCCAGACTCTCCATATGATAAATTAGAGAATTGTCCGGCTTGTGATAGAGTGGGGCTTAATGATGAGGATTCATATAAACAATGTATTTTCTGTGATTTAATTTTAATTAATGATAATAAAAAATATAAAAAAATATATAACTCTTTTAAATTAGAACCAAAAATGAATTACTTTACAAGATTAATAAGAGAGATGAATGTTAAGTATTGTGATGATAATACACCATTTCTTTCAAGGGAAGAGACTAATTGTATTGAGGAAATGTATAAGGGTTTAATGATATTTATTATTCAAAATAATTTTAATGGAAATGTTAATACAAGATACTACATAAATAAAATAATGAATTATTTTGAAATTAAACCTGAACTCAGGATAAAATATAGAGTTTCTCAAATAGCTCAAAAAAAGTTGGATAACTTGTTTTCCAAATATATAAATGAATGATTTTTTACCCGTTTGGGAAAATAAGATAAAATTTAATAACCATAAAAACATTCCAAATTCATTGAGATGTCTAATAGTTGGTTCAAGCGGATGTGGAAAAACCTGTTTACTTTTAAAGATGCTCCTTGGTTCTAATTTTTTAGATTATGATAATTTAATAATTTTTACAAAGTCAAGTTTTCAACCCGAGTATCAACTACTCTCACAGGGTTTTAATGCAGGTCTTAAAAAGGAAGACATTATCGGTTTATTTAAACTTCAAAACAAACTGAATGATTATAATATTGAAGATATAATACAATTATTTTGTGATACACAGAAATCAAAATCGAAACCCATAACTTGTATTCTCAGTGATAATACGGATGATATACCTTCACCTCAAGATTTAGATAAATCAAAAAAGAACCTCGTCATCTTTGATGATTGTGTTAATGAGAGAAACCAAACAGTAATGGATAGCTACTATACAAGAGGGAGACATTCTTCTTGTAATTGTATATATCTTAGTCAATCATATTTTCAACTCCCTCGACGCTCAATAAGAAACAATGCCAATACTTTTATTTTATTTAAGTTAAATTCAATAGATGTAAATAATTTTTGGAGAGATAATTGCTCTACGTTATGTAGTAAAAAAGAATTTGAAAATTATATGAAACACACGATTGGAAAATATAAATATATTGTTGTGAAACAAGATGAGATACTAAATGATATTTTTCAATAAATAAATACAGAAAATGAATACCGAAGAAAGAGAAAGAAAGTTTAAGGAACATCAACAATTAGTTTCAAAAGTTGTTAAACAACAGGAAGAGATAAAGAAGAAACGGAGACAGAAACTAACTGGTGAAGAAGCCTTTGAAAGAAAACAAGAGAAATTCTTTAAACCACTTTTGAAAACTCAACACTCACCTACAGTTCCCACGGTAGAATTTACTCCGAAAAAACTTCAAATGCTCAAAGATTTTAGTCAGATAACAAAACAAGAACTTGGTGAATTAGAATATGATGACGAGGGATTATTTCGGAAACTTGAGGAGGTAAATCAACCCCCTAATTATGTTGTGGAAGCTCTTCAAAACAATGAATATTCGGCGGGTTCAAAAACCAGAGCAGGTCTCATTCCAACAGAAGAACCAGCAGTGTTTCATCTTGTGGAAGAAAAGGTATTGATATTTAATGATGAATTGATGTTCTTGAGTTCTACTCAACCAAATGTTAAATTAACTCCAAGATTAATGTTTCTTCTAACAAACCCCGGATTCAGCGGTTCAAAATATTTTGAGGAACCACTTGATATGGAAAGAGAGGAAGATAGGGTATATATTGAGTTGTTAAATGCACTTGATTATGGAGTTTCTGTTGCTGGTAAAAGTAAGAAGAATGAGAAGGAGAAACATATTATTGATGCTTTAAGTAAGCTTGGTTCGGGTGTTAGTTTTCTTCCAAATGACCCATCACAATTAGTTAATAGGCTATTATTGTTGTTAGGTAGTAAGAAGGCTGGAAACAACAATTGTTTTAATGAATCCTCAGCCATTTTAGATCAGTTGATGAACATGAAAATAATTAATAAATGTCAATACAAAGATATTTTATTAGATATTAAATAAGATGAGAAGCACAATTCTTAGTTTTAATTTCACAACGAGCGATTACACAGCTTCATTCCCTTACCCACTACAACTTGACCCCCTTACCTCATATGAGGCATCTTTATTGTCAATGGAAACTTATAATACCTTGTTTAATATCACAGAGAAAAACAACAAGTTTAGTTATAATCCAGGAAGTGGATATAAAACTATAACCGTTTCACCTGGAGCTTACGAGATTTCTCAAATATCTTCAGAAGTCTCTCGCCTTATGAAAGAAAAAGGTGATGAACCAAAAAATATTGTAATAGATATTCAAAAACACACTTCAAAATCAACTATTAAACTTAAAAATAATTATAAAGTTGATTTCACGATTGAAAATTCGTTTAGAGAGCTATTGGGTTTCTCTTCAAAAAAGATTGAAAATAACGGGACGTTTTACAGTGATAATGTTATCCAAATATCCTCCGGTATAAATTCAGTATTAATTCATTGTGATTTGATTGATGGTGCTTATAACGATGGAATAAGAACAAATACAATATTTTCATTCAGTGCATACTCAACCCCGATTGGTTATAAATTTAATATGGAACCAAAAAATCTTGTCTATTTACCTGTGTCAGGAAAAACCATATACAGAGTAAATTTTAGGATAACCGACCAAGATAATCGTATGATATCCTTTAATGATGAAATTATATCCATCAGAATTCACCTACGTGAAGTTTTTCAATAAATAAATAATGGTTATTGTGAGAAAACACGAGTTGGGAAAATATAAAATAATTACAGGGGAGGGCATGTTCCTTTCACCAGACTATACAAGGTATGTGGGTAGAGGATACTATAAACCTAAGAGACAACGAGGTGTAGGTCATCAATTTCGAAATAAAGGAGATGGGATAATTGATACTCTAATGGGTATTGGTTCAACCATCCTTAAACATAAAGACCTAATTGGTTCAACTGCTTCTGCCGTGGGCTCCGTTGCGGGTGCTATAAAGAGTATAAAAGATGCTCAAAAGGAGTCCCATAAATTACAAGCAATCAAAGAAATTAAAAAAGGTAAAACTCAACTATCTTCACAAGAACGACAAAAAATCATTAAAATACTTGGGTCAGGGTTTCAACAATTTTAATGCTATATAAATACAAGTATGGAAGCGATTGATAGTATCTATGATTTGGATGATACGATTATCATTTCAAACTCCACTAAAAAGGAAGACTATTTTAAGGTAAATGCTATAACAGGAACAGACTGGAATTCAAACGGAACAAAAAGTTTTGAAATAAATAATCAACAAACTTACTTGAATATAGCTGATAGTTTCTTGCTGTGTAAATTTAAATTCACTAAGGCTGCGAATAATACTAATGCTACACTCGTAAATGATTTCTTCTGGAAAATGTTTGACAGTGTCCGCCTGTATATTGGAACACAAGAGGTTGAAGCGGTTGATTATGTCTCTGCTACATCTGAAATGATGAAATTTACACTATATTCGTTTAGTGATAGAATGGGTAAGGGAGCTGTTGAAGGTTTTATTCCTGATATGTCAACGGGTACAAACGCAGACCCTGGTTATAGTCAAAGGAAGTCAATGTATAATGATGAAACAAAAGCAGTGAATAGTTTTACCGTAGCAGTACCTCTTAAAGGTATATTTGGATTTTGCGATTATGATAAAGTTTTGTATGGTCTTAAAATTAGATTTCAACTACAAAGGAATGATAATGTAAATAGGTTGCTTTTTGGGGATGAAAATGCTTTTGGAGACAACAATAAATTTGTTATTAATGATTTGTGTTGGTATATCAGTGAATATACTCCTAATCTTAAAACGGAAGAGATGTTAAATAGAAGACTTAACTCAAAGAAACCGCTAAATGTATCATACCTTAAAAGAAGATGTCAACACGTTAAACTGGAACACACTACCTACACTTGGAATTTGGGTGTTCTTCAAGGAAAGCCACGATACCTCTGGCTCATTTTTAAAAAACCAGATGGAGAGGACGGTACTAATAAGAATAATGCGCTGAGTGATAATGCTAAGGTGAAACAACTTCGGGTTTCTCTTGATGGCACATTTTATCCGCGAGATAGATTGGAAATTGATTGGGAAAAAAATGATTATGCGGAAGCCTACAAGTCCTACCAAAAGGTGTGTGAAAGTAATGGTAATAATGATCCTATTTTGGATATGGTTGCATTTAAAGGTTTATATACAATCTACGCAATTGACCTGAGTTCTCAAAAGGAAACTATAAAGTCTAATCGAGTGGATACTTCTCTATACATTGAAAGAGGGGAGAGTGAAGAGGTTAATGCATATTGTTTGCTTTTGGAGGAAACAGAATTACAGATTAATACAGATAATGGTGTTATGATTAATATCACATAGGTTTTTTCTCATAAATAAATGGTTGGGGTATATGTTAATCAAATCAATCTTAATAAATTAACATCTTGTATTCAAAATCAAAAGCCTTGTATTATTAATGTTAATACAATTCAAAGAAAAGGAGCTGTAAGAATTGATGTTTTACTCACACACACACAAGTAAAAACACTAAATGATGTTGGATCACTTAAAATTAAAATGACGAAACCTATGTTAAAGAAATATTCAATAGACGAGTCAAGAGGAGGATTTCTCCCGTTTCTAATTCCTTTATTTGCTGGTTTAAGTGCGGCGGGAGCATTGACTGGTGGTATTTCAGCAGCGGTAAAAACTGCTAACGAAAGGAAGGCACAACTAAAAGCTCAAAAAGAATTGGAAAGACATAACAAGGAGTTGGAGAAACAAATTAGTGGAAGTGGTGTAATTGTAGATTTTGCTCAAAAACTTGAAAGTCTACCTGATAAAGCTAGATTGTTGGTTGGAGATATGCTTTCCTCTATCGCTCAAGCGGGTGTTAAACTAACTAAACGGGGTAATGGATTGTATCTTTCTCATAAATAAATGGATAAATGGTTTAAACAATTTGGAAAGAATACAACGTCAAATATAGAACTAGCTAAGTATTGTAAAACACTAAAAATTGATAATGTGGTTATTTGTATGAGAGATGAATTAACACATATAAATAAGAATACAAAGAATATTATTATGAATTTAGACACACAGAATGGTTCTCATTGGGTTTGTATTCATAATAGTCAGGATAAATATTATTTTGATAGTTATGGTATGCCACCACCTGTTGAAGTAATACAATTCTTACAGAATGGTGTTTATCAAACATTCCAAGTTCAAGAAATTAATTCTAAATGTTGTGGCCAATTATGTTTATATGTATTATTTCAACTCAACAATAATGAAAATTTTTATGATATCATTTTTTATCTAATATAAATGACCTATGTTGGAAAAGATGGTTCTATCTTTGGAAAATCCTCTCAGGATATTGATTTATCAAATTATTATACAAAGGCACAGGCTGAACGACAAAAATATAGTGTAAGTAAAAATATTAATATGAAGAATACTTATAAATTAATCAATTATCCAAACCCTACAGATGCGAATGACTTGATTAGATTCAGTGATTTATCACAATATATATCTTTAAAGAAAACAGCACGTTTTGTGAAACAAGTAAAATTTACAACCACAACACCTGGTTATACTGACCATACACCTTTCCTCATTGAATTTAACTACCTGCTTACAATTAAATTTTATAAAGAAGGACATTTAGTTAATATGCGAATTAATAAATGGGGGTATGATATGCCTGATTTAGGGTATAATTGGTCTTTTTCAATAAACATAGAAGACCTACATGATTTAAATCAGTCTCGTAAAGAAGAATATTATCCACTTGGTGAAGATAAGGATTTATGTGGAAGTACAATTAGTAAACAACAAATACGTGATTTTAAGAAAATAAAAATATATGATAGTATAGCGATGGTTCGCATGACAAAGAAGGAAGGTAATGAGATAAGGATAGAAAGCCGAGGAATACAAACCGATTTGGTAGTGGGAAGATGGGGTGGTATTACCTGTCATAATATTAATCTCACATATATTTCTGATACATAAATGGCAGGAAGAAGACTACAAGAGAATTATAATTTTTGTATTCAAGGATACCTACAAGAAAAGGGTGCTCGGTATTACATACCTTATGATTTGGAGCATATACATGGGAATTTTGTCATTAAAAACTGGCCTTATACTGATATTGTTAAACCCACAAATAGAGACTTGTTTAAAATATTAAATAAAAATGAACTTCTCAAAGTTATGAAATATAAAACTCTTTTAGAAATCGTCAACAAATCTTATTGGTATCCTATTATGAGAAAAATAATTATAGATACAAGAATATCTCAAAATCCAGATGAGTATATGTATAATATTCTTTGGGGTTCAAACTCAAGGGTAGCAAGGGATGAGGAAGGAGTTGAAGAAGAGAAGGAGGAAAGAGAGAAAAAGGAGAAGGAGGAAAGGGAGAAAAGGGAGAAGGAGGAAAGGGAGAAAAGGGAGAAAAAGGAGAAGGAGGAGAGGGAGAAAATGGAGGAGGAGGAGAGGGAGCAAAGAGAGAGGGAGGAAAAATATAAAAAGATGGAAATCAGTGAGATTCATAAAAGATTGAGTGTATTAAAGCAAATAAATCAATCTCAACGCACCGAAGAGGAAATTAAAGAATTAACAACTCTTATGAAGATAGTGGTTTCAAAAATAAGAACGTCAATGTCTTCAATTTCAGGGAGGAGATTTAAACGAGAAAGTGGTGAAGAAGAAGAAGAAGAAGAAGGAAAAGATTATGTGATTGATGATGTTGGTGTCATTGACTTTAGTTAGTTTTTATTTGTAAATAAATGGAGGAGAGAGTGAAGGCATTCCTTAGGATTCTTTATGTTTTAAAAATAAAGATTGAAATGTATATGTTGAAAACCAAAAAGGTTTTGATACTCTGTCGGAATTTTTCTGATAAATAAATATGAGTTATTGTCTCAAATGTAAAAAGAAAACTAAATCTAAAAATATCTCTTATGTTAAAGCTAAAAATAATAGAGTTTATCAAAAAGGAATATGTCAAGTATGTGGCTCTAAAAAGTGCCAATTCATCTCTCCTAAAAGAGGAGGAGACATACAAAAGTTTCTGTCAGGAAGTAAATTTACAACAACTGGAATTCCAGGGGAATTACACCTTCCAGGGTATTCTTTCTGTGGTCCAGGAACAAACTTGGATAAAAGATTAGATGAGGCTGACAATCCTAAACCTTGGTCTAAACCTACAAATAGGGTTGACGAAGTGTGTATGAAGCATGATATTGCTTATGGGAAAACCACTACGTTGACTGAAAAACATAAAGCCGACAGCGAAATGTTGTATAATTTGTCTTTGATACAAAATCCAACGTTGAGAGAGAAAGTTGATAGGTTTATTGTGAGAAATTTGATAAATGCTAAATTGAAACTTGGTCTTGGTTATTCCTCAAAAAACTATTAGGCTCTAATGATGTCAAGACTGAGGAGCTTTTGGCTGAAGAATTACACAAACCTATAATCACAAAGTTTAAAAGAAGGAAGGTTTATTCTAAATACACCGACCACATATGGTCCGCTGATTTAATTGAATTGAATAATGACAGGGGATACAGGTATGCTTTAACCGTTATTGATTTGAGGAGTAGATTTGCCTGGGTTGTCCCTTTAAAAAAAAAAAGGGGTGATACTTTAATGTTAGCCTTTAAGCTAATATTTGATCGGGATAAAAGGAAACCAAAGAAGTTATGGACTGATGAGGGAACAGAGTTCTATAACAAAATATTCATGAAATTTCTTAAGGGGAAGGGTATTAAATTATACAGCACCTTTAATGAAGGAAAGGCAGTTGTTATTGAGCGTTTTAATCGTACTTTGAAAGAGAAATTATATAAAAAATTCACACAACTCGGTTCTCAAAAATGGGTGTATTTAATTCAGGATATTGTAGATAATTACAATAATACAGTTCATTCATCAACAAAATCAAAACCATCAGAAACATTTACAAAATTAGAATATGAAAAGGAGATTAATTTGAGAAAGCCCAAGTTCAAAGTTGGTGATATGGTAAGGATATACAAATGGAAAAGCCATTTTGAGAAAGGTTATACACAAAAATGGACTCGTGAATTATTTAAAATCATTGATGTAATGGATACAGTCCCTTGGACTTACAAATTAAATGATTTAAATGGAGAAGAAATCTTGGGTTCATTTTACTCGCAAGAATTACAAAAAACAAAGCTAATAATTCATTAAACAACATTTCTATTCACCCCACCCAGATTAGCTAATTTAATTAGTGGTAATAAAAAAAATATTAAATAAACAAAAATCATAAGCCACACCCACACAGACCACGCCCACACAGACCCCACCCACACAGACCCCGCCCACACAGACCCCGCCCACACAGACCACACCCATCATCCCCCACCCCCAGTGCGTCCCCCACCCTTGATCCCCCCTCATCCCACCCCCACCTTCCCCACACACACAAGGGGAGGGGAGGGGTGGGATGAGGGGGGGCCAAGGGAGGGGGACGCACCTTCCTGTCCCTTTTCCTTTATTCTCTTTTTGTAATTAAGAATTAAATAATTGTAAACAAAACAAATATATATAAATATTGAAAACATTAAAATCTTTATATTATTAAAACATTTTTCTTGAGGTATACATTCAACTTCTCCCCAGCATAAGTCATCAATTTCTTCCCAGCACAAGTCAAAGGTTGGTTCAGCAGATGTCTTCAGGTTTTGAATCTCTTTCTATTAAAGACAAGAGGGGAGAGATATTTATTTCATATTTATGTTCCATGTCAAAGCGTCTTGAAAAGCGCTATACAAAATAAATGTATTATTATTATTATTATTAATATAGGGTCGGATGCCCTTCCTGACACCAACCCTGAATCACCTCTTACGATGCGCAGGGATATGGTGTACCTATTATAAACGGTGAACCACACACACGTACACACATGCTTACCTCGAAAAAATCCAGCTTAGCGTCAAGATCGTTGAGTTGAAAATGTAGAGGTTCACAGGTTGGTAGGAAATAACCACTCCTTGGGAGATCAAAATCATCCCACTCAAAATTTTGGTCTTCGAGGTTAATACTGCAAACAAAATAAGGAGAAATTACTATGCTGAAGTAAGCCCGACAAAACATCACACACACGCACACACTTTCACAGATACATACACTCACATACACACACAAACACACACACATACACACACACACATACACATACACACACATACACACACACTAAGGCAGCGTCATTTAACACCAACGTATTTTATTTAGTGTCATACCTTTTACATGAATCCTCTAAGAACGGTGAAACTGGCAAATGGTTTAAATGCTCATTCGCCTCGTTGTAAATCTCTTTCGGAAAAACTTCATTTTCTGCCAAGACCAGGTCATTTTCAAAACCTGAATTGCTGTAATAAAAAAAATATATCATGTTATATAAATTTAAATTAATCACATACAAAGCTCTCACCAACAGTTCAATTCTGAATGTTCAAACAGTTCAAACTTACCCTTGTGAGTATTCTTCATCACTGGAATAAGACGAGTTGTCGTTCATCTTCATCGATTCGTAATTATGAAAACAGCACGACAACACGACTTTTATAATGTCCAAAATGTATTTTCGGGAACAGAACTCAGCTTTAACATTTCGAGGAAACAGGAAATAAGACCATGAGAAATTCCCAACGCGTCATTTCTTGTAAAGTTAAGCAACATGCCATTTCTTTCTTTAATTAAAAAAAGGTTCGAGGTTTAAGTATGGCATCCTTAATGAATGTGAAAAATATCAAATAGGTATAATTGAAAAGGCAACTGGTAAAAAAGTTCACAAAACAAATAAGAGAATTAATTTAAATACCGGTGAGTTGGGTAAAAAACATGGAAATATTTTTGAGTGGACGGAAAACTTTGATGGTTGTCAGGAAAATATATACTATAATTTTAAAATGGTATGTGGCACTGGAGGCGCTCAAACAAGAACATTGAGGGAGGTTTACCATTTTATCTTAGCTCAGTTAAAATATCTTAATAAAGAACCAAACTCAAACATATTTTTTGTTAATATATTAGACGGTGAGGAGAGTTGTAGGAGAATTAAATTATTTCCCACGCATAAACAAATATTTGTAGGGTCGATGTTTGAGTGGGTAAAAGGTCCATAAGGTCAGAAGGATCCCACAACTTTCCAGTATGTGTGAACCCCTAGCTCAATTAAAATATATTCATTATGTATTAGCCTAAGTAGATTAATTAACCCATGGTCCAAAAGGATCACAGGTTCACACTAGAGATCTGTGAACCCCTATCCCTCACACATACACATAAGTTAAACCTCAACTAAAGTTGAGGCTAAACTTTTGTGTATGTGTGAGTCATAATAATATACAGCCCCCAACCCAATCCCATCCCTAGCTCAATTAAAATATATTCATTATGTATTAGCCCAAGTAGATCAATTGGCTCATGATTCATAAGGTCAAAGGGCCCATAGTCTTTTGGATTAATAGGGGTGTTTTCCCAAATAGGGGTAAACGACATTAGATAGGGATTTCCCATGTTAAACGAGGTGTCCCAGAAGCAACATTATTACCCTACTTATATATATATATTATACATACATATATAATTTATGGATGTAGCTTCTTGTCCTATCCGAACATCTTGTCCTATGGTGAACTTTTGAATACTTTTCATGTTGTCTCACTTTCTGATAGGTGGATTATCTCACCAAATTAAATAAGTTACGGATGTAGCTTCATGACTATCTTTTATTTTCGACAAGCTTTCAGCCAAATAGGCCTTCTTCTCTGTCTTCCTCAAGTTCAACAAGTTATTTCCATTTTTAATATTCAATTTTTCATATCAATATTTTAAAGAATTTATTTTATTTTATACTAAATATGTATTAGTATATTCAATTTCTCACAGATATACATGTGTATATATATATCCAAATCAAATATATGTGTATGTGTGTGGATGTGTGTGTATGAATGATCTGGTGTGTTTTGTTGGTGAGTGGTGAAGGGTATAAAGGTGGGTGTCTGAGTGTTCCACCGTGTTTGTTTGGTGCTGTGGATTCTGGATGCGGAGGTGTTGTTATTGTAGTCTGCGTTCGCACTGGCTGGGGGTGGGGGTATGTACGCATCCAGGTGCAGTTGCTGCATGTGGATGTGTATGTGCCCCTGCTGGCCCACCTTAGCTGACCGTATCGAGGTTGAAGGGCCGAAACGGGATGATGCTGAGGACCTCGACTGACCCGGTCAGTGCGGCACACTTGTGACCAGGTGTGTTTTGAACTTATATATATATATATATATGTGTGTGTGTGTGTGTGTTTGTGTGTGTGTGTGTGTGTGTGTGTGTGTGTGTGCGTATGCATGCATGCATGCTTGCATGCATGTGTGTGTATGTCTTACCATAAATAGTCCACTCTGCCTAGCAATAAATAAATTATGAGAATTTTTAGCCAATTGGATGTATATTCACTATTTCCACAAATATGGTGGAATTGCCCACACCCCTCCCCCATAAATATGGTGGAATTGCCCACACCCCTCCCCCACAAAATATGGTGGAATCCCCCTCCCCCTCAGCTCGATCTATTGCTCCATACAGGCCCTTTCCCTCCCTCCCATTGTTACTACTTCCTTATAACCTTTCAATTCTCCACCCACTCCTCAGACACTGCCCTATATTTCCCCATTTCCTTATCTCATAAAAGAGTTCAATCAACTCACAAAAGTTTTACGTTTCTGGTGAGGATGGCCATACAGACATCAATGAACCATCACATCAAAGTTAACTCGGGTGTTTCTGTGCATTTGAAATGCAAGTTGAGAATTCTCATTATAACCAAGTGAGCTTTGAGGAATTTTCACATCTACTGAGCTATCCCACTCCCTCCCCACCAAAAAAAAAAAAAATCCTTTCAGATTTTCACAATTTTAAGCTTGGAAATGTTCTTAGCTCCCTACCTTGAATATATTTTGTTTCATCCAAAAGCAAAGTTATTAACATCACTTTACATGGAAGCTAAAAAAATCAACTCTTTTTTCCATGGTCCAATTTTTATCTAATCTTGAACATGATTTGATAATATTCGTATTACTTCGGATAACGCTTCTTTCATCATTACGGGTGATTTCAATGACCTGCATATGGGATTATTAATGCAACACACCTTATTGTCACAAATCGTTAAGATTACTAGGGGTTGTGCTCTTTTGGATAAGATTCTCACTGATTTAGGTGATAGTTATCATAATCCAGATGTATCTGCTCCGATATCTACTAGTGATCATGCTGTTGTCATTCTTCATCCACGTCAATCAATACAATCTTCTAAACCTCGTAAGGTTTCCTTTCGGACTTTTCGTGACTCTTCTATCCGTGATTTTGGACAAAGGATAATGCATATGGATTGCTCAGTATTGTGTGAGTGCAACAATCCTAATAGTATGGCTGAACAATTTCCTCAACTCATGAATACTCTGAATAAACATAGTTTTCAATTTGTTAAATGTCAGACAAATGATAAACCATGGATTAATAATGTCTTACACAGGTTGACATAACAATGACATGCTGCCTTTAAACGGGGAGACAATATATACCGCACTTTACGAAACAAGGAGAAAAGGACATAAAATGCCATAGCCCCCGTGGCTTTCGCAATTTTGCTGTATGTTGTTAAAGGTCTACGGTGTTAAAGGCCGCCAATCGGCCATATTTGGTCGGATTACCAAAAAAAAAATTCTCCATATGTATAATCTCATTTATTGTCTTTGTGCCAAGTATGAACAAATTCGGTCAATGCATAGCCAATGAATGGTTGGAGAAATGTTTAAGTAACAAAATGGCAGCCAGTCGGCCATCTTGGATCTGATCTCAAAAAGAAATGACATGCATATGTAAGCGATCATTTTCTGTGCGCCAAGTTTGAATAAGATCTGTAAATGCATTTCCGAGAAATGGTTGAGGACGTGTTCAATACCGGTTTTGTTTTTTACAATTAAAATGGCCGCCAGTCTACCAGTCGGCTATATTTGATCAGATCACTAATTAAAGTGAGGTGCATGTTCATGCCGTCATGTACTGTGTTCGTGCTAAGCTTGAACAAAATCAGACCATATATGTCCGAGAAATGTTTGGGGACACGTTTAACTAACGAAATGGCTGCTAGTCGGCCATCTTGGATCTGTTATCAAAAATAAATAACATGCTTTTGTAAGCAATCATTTTTTATCTGTTTGACAAGTTTTAACAAGATCAGTAAATGCAAGTCCGAGAAATGGCTGAGGACGTGTTCAACATCGGGTTTTTTTTACAACTAAAATGGTTGCCAGTCGGCCAATTTTTATACTAGGAAGATTGAACACCTAAAACAAACAGAACCAGGTAAATGGTGCAAACAAATCCGACATTTAACTGGACTTGAAAAGCAATAATTTTCTCTTCCTGAAAGTAGAAATAAAAGCATTCCTGAAAGTAAAAGCTGATCCAACTTGGTGTTCATTGTGCGATTTTGCCTACAATATGTAGTTTTTTAAAATCACACCGATCATAAACACACACAACTTCTTTCCTGGAAGTCCTTGCAGCGTCCATGTGTTTTATACCTCTCCCACCTCCCCCAAAGCCCTCCCCCTTCCACAGTTCTCTCGATGTCCCTACTCTCAAATGTTGTGTTTGTGTCCTTCCCCCTCTCTCCCCATCTTGTCTACCGCTCCCCTTATTTTGTGTTTTATGTGTCGGTTTGACTTTTTGTGTGATTAATGTTAGCTCTTTCACGAGCCTCGATCTTGTACACACAAAAAAAACAATAAACAAAAAAACTTCGATATCACTGATCAACATCAATATCTCCCTTGATCTAACATGCGGTGTTCCACAGGGTACAAAACTAAGTCCTATTTCTTGGCAATTTTTAATGATGCAGCTATCACTTCAGCTAATCGCTTGAAATGTGTTGATGATCTTAGCCTTATCAATATTAAATCAGACACATAGTTTACATTTGCAGTCTCATATTGATTATCTCACCAATTGGTGTCGTGTGAACCATATGAAGCTACATCCAATGAAGTGTAAATTTATGCAGATTTCATTTCTAATAATGTTATAATTGAATAATATATAATTCTTCTTCACCTGGCATAATTCTTCACCTCCGACTTAACTGCAGATTGATCATGTCCCACTAGAAACTTCTCCTCTCTCAAACGTTTTGGTCTTGTCATCCAGAATCATCTAAAATGGGATCCACAGGTTCATCATCTTGTTAGTAATACCTCATGGCGACTTTATATTTTGAGCAAATTGAAGAAAAATGGAGCTGAGGCCTAACATGATTTTGATATATAAAATGTACATTCTTCGGATGCTTGAATTTGGAACACCTGTGTGGTCTTCTGGCGTTATTGTTGCTCAAGCCCAATGCAGTTAGCGCATTCAGAAGAGAGCGACATACACATGATTGCTTTTCCGAACATCTTGTCCTATGGTGAACTTTTGAATACTTTTCATGTTGTGTCACTTTCTTGTCGTTAATTTCCTTCTTGCCGTTGTCAATTACAATCCACTTTGTTAAAACCTTGTTCATCTCGAAACGGCATCGTCATATTTTGCCCCAATGTTGACTTATTATGTCCGGTTGCAGGCTCAGAAACTTCAAACAACTACATACGGCTGAAATAAGAACTCAGATATATAAACAATCTCCTGTTCCTTTATGATTCAGCTGTTAAATGCTTGTTTTAGATTATTGTATAGTTTTAATTATTTTCTATAATATTGTTACATTTGTGTGGGGTAGGCAATAACTTAGCCCAGGTAGAATGGTATAGGTAGTGGGCTCTGACTATCGAGAAGAAAAAGAAACCCCATGTATCATAAGTAGGGATCCGGTAGACCGTATGTCGTGTAAGCACGTATCTTCATTCCCATCACAAGTGGGGTTTGTTAATTAGTTAGGGATTATGGGTAATTAATCCCCTGTATGTAATGGCCTCTGTTATGATTCCTCTGTTCCTTATGACACCAGCAGCACACACACCGAGACAGAAATCGCGCATTTATAGCACTAAATAAAAGCGACCGGAACAAGACATTAAACTACCGCTGGCACTGCCAGCCGCGACATCACAACACAAGCAGGCAGGTCCGGGAGGCCACGCCCCGAAGAGCAGTGATTGGTCCGAGATTGATTGACGCAAGAACTGCTAAGATGGGACTATGGGATTGGTGGAGCAGGCACGGATTACGTCAGAGCCTTGAGTATAAAAGAACATTCTGCCTGACATTTTCTCTCTTCCTCTTGGCTGTCCCTCTTGACTGCCTCGCATCTTCTGGCTTTGGCGGTGAATGCTCACGGTTTGATATCTCGCTCTGCTTCGGGAGTTCACGGCGAGTGGTCAGAGTTCATTGCACTCCTGCACGAGGGGAATTCATTGACGAGCGGGGGCGAGTGGAAAGAGTGCGGTCTGCTCGCTGTGCACTCAACGGCCAGAGGAGCGAACTATTTTATTGTATTTTACTTTGATTGAAATGAACTCTAAGTTCTTGTACTGCTTAAATAAAATTTGATTTGATTTATTTGTGTCTCATCCTTTGAAGTGACTTTTCTTGGCATGGTTGCTTCATCTGCAAATTGAAGAGATTTGTGTTCTTTCATGGATAAAATACTTTCTATGGTAAGAAAAGCTTCTTTCTATTCATGAAACTAGTGAGAATTCCATTCTTTCCATTCATTTGCATTTCGATGGAATGTGCTTCTTCGCCTTGAGCTGGCACACCTGCGGCATCTTCTGTCACCTTTTAGTCTCACTTGAATCCAAGATATCTGCCATTACTGTTATTGATGTTGTGAAAGATTATCAAAAGGTCTTCCTTAAAATAAAAGAAATAGATTTCAAGGCTCATGAAAGAGCTGAATGAAAGAGAAATGACAATGATGGAGCAGAGGAGATGAGCAGACAAGATGGAGCAGAGGGAGTTGTCATACAAAGGAGGATGGAGAAATGGGGAAGTGACAAACAGCATGTAGCAAGTGATGAAGAGGCAGCATAAGTAAAGGACCTACAGGCAATACAAGGAACTGAGTGGGCTGAATAGAGAGGAATGTAAAGAGCTTTGGCACAGGAGGATAGCATTCGGCTCATCAGGCCTGCACTGCACACGCACCTACCCTAGTATCAATCGCCTATCCACACATTAGCTGCTGACAAGTCCTGCCAATATCCCCATACCTCTCCAACTCCAATGCATCCAAGTACCTATCTAATTCCAATTTAAACCTATCTACCTGCTCAACTGCCACTACTTTTCCGACATCGTATCATAACTTTTTTTCCATTGGCATCTTATGATGTCACCTTTTTAAATAAGAAAGGGAAAAAAAAAACATTGTAACAATGGTCTCACTGCCAAAGTACACATTACAACAAAGCTTGCCAAACTAACATACGCATGCACTTCAGCCCAAACTCCAAAGCATGCAATAAAGCACACAAATAGACCCTACCCAGAGGTCAGAATGTATGGTCGTACCAATGCAAACATCCTAGCCCAACGTGCCCGAATGCATGGTCATATCATAACATCATCACGTCTATTGCTTTTTAGCTGTGACGAGCAGCTCTATGAGAGGACTGCATTGTTGTTCTTGTTGTTGGGGTGCCTTTTTGAATAGCGCATGCGCATACACTCGGACGTGTGTTGGTATGAGGTAAGAACATCGCGGACTAAAATCACGATTTGTTTGAAGAAACCAGAATAAATTTAGCAACAAAGACAACATGAATGTTTTCATATCAATCTCGTTTCACAGAACTTGACACAAATTAGGTGTAATTATTGAATAGTGTATGCGCATACACTCGGACGTGCGTTGGTATGAGGTAAGAACATCGCGGACTTCACGGACATCGCGGACTAAAATCGCGATTTGTTTGAAGAAACCAGAATAAATTTAGCAACAAAGACAACATGAAAGTTTTCATATCAATCTCGTTTCACAGAACTTGACACAAATTAGGTGTAATTATTGAATAGCGCATGTGCATACACTCGGACTTCCCCTACCGACGAAGCCCGTTTCAAATGATCCCTCTGCCACCCAGAATTAACATTAATAAATAACATTAATGAATTAACATTAACATTAACAGAAATAACATTCACGTCCATACATTATATGTAATCAGTTGATGAAGCATGTTGCGTCGCAAAACAAAGGACAAGACCAGAACTGAAAGACAAAAAGACGCTAGTGCATGCGTATAATTTAATGACTGGTCGAATTTGGCAGCGCATATTGCAACGGATATCCTCATGATTCTACACGTCGCAGCTGGTGGCCACACTGTTGTCATTTTTCTCTTGTTAAACTTTAACCTATTGTGTCTCCAAAATTGGCATGGTATGATCCATCTGTTGCTTTTTAAACTTGAACCTATTGCATCACCAAGATTGGCATGGTATGATCCATCTGTTGCTTTTTAAATTTGAACCTATTGCGGCGTCACCAAGATTGGCATGGTATGATCCGTCTGTTGCTTTTTAAACTTTAACCTACTGCGTCACCAAGATTGACATGGTATGATCCGTCTGTTGCTTTTTTAACTTTAACCTACTGCGTCACCAAGATTGACATGGTATGATCCGTCTGTTGCTTTTTAAACTTTAACCTATTGTGTCCCCAAGATTGACATGGTATAATCCGTCTTTTGCTTTTTAAACTTTAACCTATTGCGTCACCAAGATTGGCATGGTATAATCTGTCTTTTGCTTTTTAAACTTTAACCTATTGCATCACCAAGATTGGCATGGTATAATCCGTCTTTTGCTTTTTAAACTTTAACCTATTGCATCACCAAGATTGGCATGGTATAATCTGTCTGTTGCTTTTTTAACTTTAACCTATTGCATCACCAAGATTGGCATGGTATGATCCGTCTGTTGCTTTTTAAACTTTGACTTATTGCGTCACCAAGATTGACATGGTATGATCTGTCTGTTGCGTTTTTTAACTTTAACCTATTGCACCACCAAGATTGGCATGGAATGATCTGTCTGTTGCGTTTTTTAAAACTTTAATCTACTGTGTCACGAAGACTGGCATGGTAAGATGCCCACCAGACCATTTATGGTTCCTTCACTCGCGTTAACAGAGATAGCTCTGAAAAGGACCATTTAGGGCACATTGCATCTCCTGATTTATTACAACACCACCATATTTATGCTCCCCCATCTGTAATCATCCCCGTTTGTTCGGTGGAAATTACACGGGCTCAACCAAGTTAATTAATGGTTTTTATTTATTTTATTTTGCATTCCCACATCACGAAAACAAAATTTGTGTGTAAGTGATCTGCCTCTGGGCTACCAACATATTTTTGATTGCGACTTATTATTTCAATACATATTGCATTGAATTTCCTCGGGCAATGCCGGGTACTTCAGGTTGTATATAATAATGGAGGCACATACTCTTGATGGAGCTTCAGGGCATTCACAGCATGTCAAGAAATGTTTAAATAGTGTAACCACTCCTGGAGATATTGCCACTCTGTGGTGCAATACTCGAAAGTGGCCAGATTTGTAATTTGTTCATTAGGCTGGGGATTACTCATCCCCTCTTCAAAAAAAGACATCGTCGTGGGATTTCTAACAACCACCAACAAGTGCAGGCATACATGTCCTCCAGATTAGCGTCATTCCAATTGATGGTGCATACACCGATGTATGGCATTGCTATCCATGTGTGTGTGTGTGTGTGTGTGTGTGTGTGTGTGTGTGTGTGTGTGTGTGTTTGCTAAATAAAATATAAATGGGTATACATACATGCATACAAGTATATATATACAGTATATTGTTACGGATACGGGGGACGGCTCTCCCGTTAGCAAGGGGGGATTAGCCCCTTGTCCTGTTAAGCTGGCCGTCTCCCCGGTCCTGGTACTTGTAACGCTATCCCGCGGGATGGAACGGATCAGGGTTATGGGTCCAGGGTTTATCCCGAATACCTTTATCCGTCCCTCCGCAGACTAGGGAGACAAGTACCGCTCGAACCCCGGTTTGGATGGTCTAGTTAGTTGCCGAGCGGTTTTTAGCAACCCGAAGTTCGAGTCATTAGCCTTCACTAAACCCGATCCTGAACGTTGGCCGAATCGCACCACGTACACTCAATATTGAAACCACTAAAGCGACCGAACGAGAATGAAGAAGAAGAAGAAGTACAGAGGAATAACAGGATTTGTTAATTATTTACAAAAGCCAAAGCAAAGAGAGCAGTCAAGGTTATATACAGAAAATGGAAGGAGCAGGAAACACAGTGAAATCATTAGCTTACCTATACAAGCTTAATTAATAAACCCCAGGACAACGTTAAAGACAGATGGACAATCACACTTACACGGGGAAATGCAGGCAGGAATGAATGGCTTGGAGATGGGTGGCTTTGAGAGGCAAGGAAGGTTCAGCGGGTACTGGGCACGGTCGGGCCAGAAGGCACTGCCGTCAAGAAGCCGAGCCGCGGTCGTTGGTCCCAAACTGCGCGGGCGAAGTTCCTTTCTCCGTACTGCTGCCTCGCGCACTCCTTGCGTTGCCTCGGTCCGTTTTTCCTGCAGCGCGGCACGTCTCATGGCGGCTTGGTCACACCTGCTCATCTCCAGCGCATCTCCTGGACTCAGAACTCATCTCTCCTCTCAGCTCATCTGCGTGGGGAGCGTCCCGCGGCGGGTTATATAGGCCCCGCCCTTCACCCTTTGCGAACCTCCCCCAAGCGTTCTCTCTCCGCCCTCTCAAGCCAAACCCCTCGTTCTGGGTTGGATGAGCGGGGCCGACTTACTCCTCCCCTCTATGACGAGGTGGAGACCCGCCTTTCTTCTTCGTCGTTACCTCGTGCATAATGGAGTCAAATGCAGCAAAGTGGACGGGAGATGAAAATGCAGCAAAGTGGCTAAAGAGTCAAATGCAGCAAACCTGGCAAACCTGGCACTTGGAAGCTGCCATGGGGCGTCGGAGGGGCCTACTCTTATTTAATTCGGTGCAATGAAGAGTCAAACTATTGGGAAACACATCCTTAACCTACATATAATAAGGGACTAACTCTTTAAAAGGATATATGGTGTCCTGTGTGTAGGTTTATGGAATTAACTAAGAGGACGAGCTTCGACCTTTCTTTACATTACGAGGGTCAGTTACACACAACAAAACCATAATTCTCACATTCTTTACACTTTCTCAAATTCGTAACAATATATATATATATATATATATACAGACTTGGCATTTAATATGGAATATATTTTTTGTGGGGGTGAACTTCCTTTTCAAGATGTCTTAGAACCAAAAGTTCATTGGAATTATGTTGAAATTATTCTAGATTTTGTTAATGTGACCTTTAAAAGAAACAAAAACCACATTTGACATTTCGAAACAAATAAATTGATCCTTGAAAGTGATGTAAACTGATATCGAACTCAATTCATGGACAGTACTGTGTTAAACTTCTGTACGTTTTCCAGAAGTATCTCTTTATTTTGCACATTAGCCAAATTTTTTTCAACAAAAACAAAAGTTAAATTAGGACTGGGATTACAGACAGTAAAATTACAGTTCAGTACTTCGTGTAACCCCCACGAGCATTCAGGAGAGCACATACACGTTGAGGCATGCTGTTCACGAGATTTGCCAAGGTTTGGACAGGAATCGTTTGCCATGCAGTGACAATAGCCTGCTGCAATTCACGCACAGAGGTCGGCTGATGGTCCAAGTGGTCGATTTGATGCGTTAATTCTGCCCACAAGATCTCTATCGGATTCATATCCAGGGACATCGCAGGCCACTCCATATGCTCTACACCACGGTCAGCAAGAAAGTGTTGGATCATGCGAGCACAATGACGCCATGCATTGTCATCTTGGAAGACAAAGTTTCCTCGAAAGGCTGCACGTGAAGTAAATGTTAGCTCTTTCACGAGCCTCGATTCAGTATACAAAAAAACCCCCGCTAATTTCACCCCAATTCCACTTTTTTGAAATACCAACTTCTGTCCTGGAAGTCCTTGGTGTCCTTGTGTTTTATACTTCTCCCCCCCCCCCCCCCCCCCCCTTCCCATGCCTCCTCCACCCAAGCCCTCTCCCTTCCACACATCTCCCTGCTCTCAAATGTTGTGTTTGTGTCCTTCCCTCTCTCTCCCCATCTTGTATTCCGCTCCCCTTTTTTGTGTTTTATGTGTCGGTTGACTTTTTGTGTGATTAATGTTAGCTATTTCACGAGCCTCGATCTTGTATACAAAAAATAATAATAATTTAAAAAATTAAAGTATTCAGCCACACTGTGGTGCCATCTTGAGGCAATACTTCCTGAAAGCACCTTTGGCAGTGACTTCAGCTTTGAGTCTTCTTGGGTATGTCTATCAGCTTTACACATCTGGATTTGGGGGGTTTCTCCCATTATTCCTTCCAGATTTGCTCAAGCTCCAGATTTGCTGCCCATCCTACAGTTGGATGGGCAGCATCAGTGAACAGCAATCTTCAAGTCTTTCCACAGATTCTCAAAGGGATTTAAGTCTGGACTTTGGCTGGGCCACTCAAGGACTTTCACGTTCTTGTTCTGAAGCCATTCCAGTGTTGCTTTTTCTGTATGCTTGGGGTCATTGTCTTGTTGGAACGTAAATCTTTGCCGGAGTCTAAGGTCTTTTGCACTCTGAAGCAGGTTCTCTTCAAGGATTTGCCTGTATTTGGCTCCATTCATTGTTCCCTCTATCCTTACAAGTCTCCCATTCCCTGCCACTGAAAAGCATCCCCACAACATGATGCTGCCACCACCATGATTCATGCTTGTGATGGTGTTAGATGGGTGATGAGCTGTGCTTGGTTTCCTCCAGACGTAGTGCTTTGCATTCAGGCCAGATAGTACATGGTGTTATGTAGAATTATTATATGTAAGTGCAAAATTTGCTACACTAGTAGAACCAATGTTTTTTTGCATCTATATACCCTTGGCAACAAGACCTGAGTTGGTTCCATTTTTTTCAATGGCGTCTTCGGCGGCCATTTTGAATTTCAAAATGGCCGCCGTTTTTTGCAATTTTGTATGTATTCTAATTTCTACAGTCTTAAACTACACATAGATAACTATAATTACAATAATGAAAGAAATGTGAACATTTGCTTTATTCTTTTTTATCTTACAGGTATTCATAGACAAGTTGGATTTCAGCTTCACCGCCACATAATGTCATCGTTTGAAGAGCCGCCTTCTAAGAAGCAATGCACAAGTTACGAACTTTGTGTATTCTGCCAAGAGAGAACTCCTGAACCTTTGGTTGACGTTGCTCATGCCAATTTCAAATGTGCTTCATATGAAACATTTCTTAGCAGCTTACACAAAAGAGTGCAACTTGGCAACTTAAGCTTTGCGTCAGCTAGTAAGAGACTATGTGATGTTTCTTCAGTAGTACTTAAAGAAAAAAAGGCTACATGGCACAAGCAATGTTACAAGGCAGTGACAAATCGTGCTCATATCAAACGTGATGAAGTGAACTTTAGTAAATCTTGTAAATCAAAGAATATTTCAAATCTGACGAACCACAAGAGGGGACGACCGTCGAATCCTCAAAACCGAGCAGCACCGTCAACTTCAGCAACAACTGTGTCAACAGTTACAAGATCTTAAAGCAAAAGTGACTCATTCTTCAGAGATAAATGTTTCTTTTGCCAGAAAGATACTAATGAGGTTCTCCATCCTTGTACTAGTTATAGTAGAGGCTCGCATTTCACAGATATTGTCAATAAGAGTGGAAACAAGACTTGGCAGGTAAACCTAGGTGATGTGCTAACTTCTGGTGATTTACTTGCTAGAGATATTGTGTACCATCACCTTTGTTACACTCGTAACTGAGAAAAATATGTTCAACGTCCACATCGTAAGGGTGGTGAGTTGTCCTTTGAAGCCAAACAGGAAGAGAACCTGAAATCCATAGCAGCTGAAGTAGAGTTTACAAGCATCATACAGCAAAGGATTGATGAAGGAGAGTTCATCCCCATGCCTGATGTGCACCTTCTGTATAAAGATATCTTCCAGAACCACAACGTTCCTGGTTTTGATCCCAACAAGAGGCTATACTTAAACCAGAAACTGAAGAACAACCTGGATAATGTCGAAATCACAGGCATATCTGGAAAACTATCAACAGTTCATTCCAGTGATGCTGGTGCTGCAGCTATTCGGGCAGCTTCTGCTGAACAAAAGGATATGCAAGCAAAGTTCAAAATTCTCTTTCAAAGTGGAAAGATTATAAGAAATGCAATAACACAGGTGAGGCAAAATCCTTGGAAATTTGAGGGGTCGCTAAAGGACAGTATTGAAGTTGGAATACCGGAACAACTGTTCTGTATGATAAGATGGATCATCCAGGGAGCAGCCACCACCAAAACACAATCACGCAATGAAAAGATAAATGGAACATGTGCACTTATTGGACAGCACATCATCCAGGAGTTCAAATCTGATCGGCAGGTGCAATATCAGCCAAAGTCCTCAACTTCAACCTTCAGGTTCACAACTGAAACGCCATTAGGGGTTGGACTTTCACTCCATAGCCATCATGCACACCGCAGTCGCAGAGACATAGACATGTTGTACCAGAGTGGCGTTGGTGTTTCATATCAACGTGTAAAGGAGATCACTTCAAAGATTGCCACCACAGTCCAAGAGAATATGAATGAATTCAATGGCGTTTACGTGCCTCCAGGACTGTTGAAAAATCTGCCAATCAGATGCTCAGCTGATAACATAGATGCCAAGGTAGACACAGCTGATGGACGGACACATTCCATGGGACTGCTCTTGCTGTCTATCAACGACTTCCCCCAGATGTATCAGAATACGAGAATGTAGCTGAACCACTGAAGCTGCATGACAACACCTCAACAAAACCTGAGAACATCCTGCCAACTGTGACTGAAATGTCTGGGGGAACTGTACAATTACTGGTAACCCCAAGCCAAGTCGAAGTCCATGCTATGAAAACTTTCAACTTGGTCAGTATCAAGTTGTTAATGCAACACAGCAAGACTTTGCATGGCTACTTCCACGGTATTCACAGAGGCACCATGAAGAGACATCAGACGGTATACCAGTTTGGTCAGCATACAATTCTCGTGTGTGCACTCCAGAAGAGAACAAGACACCCAACCTTGATCAAGATCACACAATGCCTATCATTAAGGCACCAGCTCATGAGTGGACAACACTGGTGACAGTTCTTGAGAAGCTTTCATACCTCAATAATGTTGTGTGTCCAGAAAACACAGGAACGATCTTAGTTATATTTGACATGGATCTTTACAAGAGGGCCCTAAAGTTAGAATATCTTCATGACCAATATGCTGGGAAATGGATGGTATGCCCTGGTGGTTTCCACACTGTCTTGTGTGCACTAAGGTGCCTTGGGAGGACTGTTGAGCACAGCGGGCTTGATGAAGCTTGGAGCAAGGATCTGTACAGCACTGTGACAGTAAATCAGATACTCAATGGGAATCACCACAATCGTGCTGTTCAAGCTCATGAGCTCACATTAGAGGTATTCTTTGATCTCTGGCTTTCAGAATTTCTGAAAGAGAAGCCTGCAGTTGTAGAAGCTCTATCTGCCTGTATGGATAACTTGATAGAAGCAAACAAGAAAGAGGTAGGCATTCAGGAAGCCCATCACCAACTTCTAATGGAGATTGAACATCTAAACTTGGAAAAGGAGCTGAGTGATTTTGACAGGAGCCACAGTAAATTCCCAATGTATCAATGGGCACGAATGTACATGAGGCAAGTGTTGGCGCTGATTAACTTCACACGTTCACTGAAGCAGCCAGATTTCTTCCTGTACTTGGCATCTCTAGAAAATTTGTGCATATACTTCTTCAGCTACAACCGACTAGATTATTCTCAAAACAAGTTGTTAGCCAAAGATATTTCTCAAAAAACGTCTGTTAACTGGATATAAGTGTTCTGGTGGATTTTCTGTACAAGGAATGACAAAAATGCCAGAAAAATGGTTAATCAGTGTTTTATGTGAAAAGTTACCTACAAAATTGCAAAAAATGGCGGCCATTTTGAAAGTCAAAATGGCCGCCAAAGACGCCATTGAAAAAAATGGAACCAACTCAGGTCTTGTTGCCCTAGGGTATAAGGATTCCAAAAAACATTGGTTCCACTAGTGTAGCAAATTTTGCACTACAATGACAACACCATGTACGAAGAGAGTTCAATTTTCATCTTATCAGACCAGAGAATATTTTGCCTCATACCCAGACAGTCTTTCAGATGCCTTTTACAAACTCCAGGCATGCTATCACATGCCTTTTTCTCAGGAGTGGCTTCTGCCGGACCACTCTCTCATAAAGCCTAGATTTGTGAAGTGCTGCAGAGACTGCTGTCCTTCCGGCAGGTTCTCCCGTCTCAGCTAAGGAACTCTGTAGTTCTGTCAGAGTGATCATTGGGGTCTTGGTCATGTCAGGGAATAAATATTCATATTGACAATATTGCTAGAATATATCTCAATGTAATCTTGTTTAAAGTGGAATATGTTTTACTTTACAAAGTAAAAGGAATATGTTTTACTTTACAAGATGAGCCAAGAGCATAGAACTAGAGCTAACAGGTGATCGAGAGAGTTAATTTCAGACAAAATGTGTAACGCTCTTGGACCGCCACCTGTCTATCAAAATTAGCCTATGTTCAGTTCACTGCACACAGGCTGCAAATTCTTCCTCAGCAGGTCAGAGCATTTGACCTCTTGAACAGAAATAAGTACTAGCTGGCCAAGAGAGAGCCAAATAAGGTTTTGGACAAGGGAACCAGAGACACCCTGCATGCTCCGCAACATCAAAGGAGTTTGGGGCTTTAAAACCAAGAGAAAGTTGCGATTGAAAAGCAAAGAGAACTGGGAGAGTGACGGAGAAGCAGTGGACTGGGAGAGTGACTGAACAACTTGAAGACCAGTTGACCTGATCAACCAACTGGAGACTGGTCAACAACTGAACGAGGTTCAACAAAAGACCTACAGAAGGAGCTACAGCCACGACCGACAGAACAACGTCATTAATATCTAATTCGTACATTTAGTGAAATACAGCAAAACTCTCAAAAGTGAATAAAACATTGATTTTGCTATAACGAGTTTCTGGAAGTTTCTGAAGTAGAAAAGCAGTTAATTTATTATTCTACAAATTGGTGGTCCGTAAGGGAGTCAACTCCACAGAACAAGGTAAGCTTTTGTTTGTTATCTGTGTAGTCTGATGTTAATCTGTGCAAATTGTTCAGTGTTTGAGTTTTGTGTATATTTGTTGATATGTGGAAGGTGGAAAAAGCCATGAGGCACACCTCCTCGAGGGAGGACCGCTTGGTCCCTTCGGGTTTTAAAGGTGTGAAAAGATGTCAGAAGTCATGACGATTAAATATTTATTTTTTTTAATAATAATAATTTTTTTTTTGTTTTTTTTCTGTAATTTGAATTTTTTTTCGGTACATTCTACGAGTGCAAAGAGCCACTAACGAATCCCGGGACGTTAGCGAAAAAGGTGCTGCATTCGTCCAGTCATGAAAATATTTTGTGTATGAATATGCTTTTTGTGTAATCATTTGATTTCATACGTGATTCCAGTTTAATGGTCTGCGTCACATATCTGCCCGTTCCTTTTGTATGATGATTCAAATATTGTTGGGTTCCTATGGTTGAGACTTATATAATATATTTTTCCTGTGGTGAGCCTCTTCTTTGATGTGGTCACGAGGGACGAGTCGATATGCTCTCGCACAAGTTGAACAGCGATTTTTAAAAAACTATTATCTGAGGATTTTTAAATAACTAGCGATTTTTGTAAAAAAAAACTGCATTTTATACAGCGTACAGTGCTAAGGAAAATCGGCTGGATTCGATTTTCAAACATGAATTCCCAGTGTGGTAACAATGGGTTTTGCACTGTCATAAAAATTCATCTGACACGTGTTAGCGTGCGCGCCAGGCCAATTTGTCTGCACGAGTCGACAGACGGTCTAAAAATAGGCATTCTTTTCCACTTCCAGCCGGGCACGTTGTAAAATGCGTGCAGGCAGGTTGCCCATGGCAACGCTTGGTGTTGCGTCTTGGTCCCTGTCCACTTCTTACATATGGGATCAGAAACGATTTTTTTAAATGTAACCTCTTTCACCTTCTCCTGCCCTACACCCCCCAGCCAAACACATTTGGGAGACAATTGTAATTACATATGTAAGTTACAGATGAGTATTGGGGAGGTCATACAGGAATTTATTGAAATAAGATACTATGCCATGTGGCAAGGCAATTAACTGGACCCAAACACAAAATTGTACCTGTTTGATGAAACAAAACTTAGATCTGTATATATATCGGTGAATTTACAGGTAAATGGATTTGGTGACCCTTTCAAGTGGTGAACTAACATCACGTCCTTTCCCTCCCCCCCCCCCCCCCCCCTTCCATTTCCTGTCCCCTCTACCCCAATCCTAAACCCCATCCTGCCATCATCCTCCCCACCAAGTCAGGTTATATTACAGATTGTGAGGCATGTATAGAAGTGTGTTGTTGAATAGGATTGTTGATTGTATGGGATTGGATGGGATTGTGGATCCCATATCCCATTGGATCCCATATTGATTTAGCATATCACCTCATTATGTGGTCTTGCTGTGTTTTTTTGTGTGTGTGGGTATGGGTATGTGGGTATGTATGTGTGGGTATGCATGTGTTTTTGCACCCCTCTTCCCCCCCCCCCTCCTCCAACCATGGCCCCAATACTGCTAAAATAATTTGTGAAATGGTACGACACAGTTTACATCGTTAGATAATATACAGATGAGTGTATGACTTGCACAGAAGTTCGAGAGGGACAATAGTATCCACCATATAACCTCTCACAGCCTTGTAAGGGAGAATAAGTGCAGCCAATAATACACAGTTATTTTTACAAAAATACAATGTGTCGTATTTCGCATAGTATTAATACCCCTAAGGGAGCCCCGCCCCACCCCCCCAGCCTCATCCCTCCCTTGGCATTCTGCCACTTCTCCTCCTCCCTTCCCCACCCTTCATCATTAATGATCAGTGGTCATGTTCATTCTCAAAGTTTGTTGAAATGACTGATTATGGTATGACTCTGATTATGGTAATGCATTACAAATTACAATTTACAATTTTTTTACAATTATAATTTATAATTGCCAATTTACAATTATGGTAAATTTACATTTACAATTTATAATTACAATGATTTACAATGGAAATGGTTTTACAATCATGAAAATTGCTATGATTGTCAGGCATGTCATCATTGGGTTTTGATGTAAATTGATTGCATGGACTTTAAGGATAGCTTTACAGCCCTGCAGGATTAATGATGTATTACAAGTTACAAAGTTTGTTGGAAGGTTGCACTTTCAGTGTGATTGGATTACATGGGTCAATATTATGAATTAATTGCCATTCATTGGTACGGCATTTCAGGAATCTTACAACATTTTAATTATCAAGCACTTTGGGTACCCAATGAACTGGTTCATATCTGTCTGATCAATTTGGTTGATTGTCTCACAAATGAAGGGTTGAATTGCCTTCAGTGGTTGTTAAACTTGCATTTGTGACCAGACAGGATTGAAAGATATGTCAGATATGATCCAGAGGCAGAACGGTTATTTGTCAATTGACGGAAGGTATGGGTCGAAAGTGACGTCCATGATCAAATACCTCCGCCAGCGGACGGAACTGTTTTGGCAACATTGGGAAAAGGTTTAGGTATAGAGTTATCAGACTGATAAATGTGACTTTTGATATTATCATTTATGATATTTTATTATGTATTATTATTAGAATTTTATTGATTAATATTGATAAATTCATTGAAATTGCATAATTGAATTGAATATGGTCGACCTTGGGTTTGTTTGGGTTTGTTGTTTATTTTTGTGGGTATATATTTTTGTGTATTTTGTATATATTTTCACGACAAATTCCAGTTAACATCCTGCAAAATTTGCTCGTTTTTCTGGCCGAGTCAAAATTGCGTTGAGTTCCTATGGCATGCGCCATTAAAAGCGCCGTGTAATGGTTGAGCTCCCTTTATTTCGTTTTGGTCACGCGAATGAACAGACAAAATGACAAATGCTGCGGCTGGAGCAGTAGAAGCGATTTTTCTTTCAATTGTTTAATGATTAGTCGATATTGTTATGACTTATTGTCAATAGGTATACTAAGTGGTCAGGAGGTAGCCTTTTGCCTTTTGCTATGTACAGTTTTGCCTTTGCTATGTACAGTTTTGCTATGTACAGTACAGTTTGCTATGTACAGCCTTTTGCTATGTACAGTTTATTTTATTGTTGGTTATACCACATAGCTGTGGTGATAAAGGAAATGTTTGTTTTTCAAATAGATGATTATGATATGACCATGGTTATAAAATCATGATGATTATTATGAATGATATCATAGGGTTCCAATGCAGAATTATTGCACGAACTTGGAAAAGAACTTTCAAGCCCTATGGGATAAATTGGGTATTACAAGCGATGGAGTTTCAAAATTTAGCATGATTGAAGGAATTTGACAGTCCCATTTCAGGACTTTTACGAAAATTATATTGCCAAGAGATTTGGGTACTATTAAAAGAAAAATGATGAGATATTTTTCCCAAAGAACTTTAATATCTGCCATCCATTTTGGCGATCTCACGAATGAAGGATGAGTTGCCTTTAGTGGTTGCAAAGGAAATTTGTGGAGACCAGGCAAAATGGAAAAATAGGTTAGATATGACCCTAGGACAGAACAGTGATTCGTCAATTGACATGAGGTATGAAACAGAGGTGACGACCGATGAGCTTCGATCTCAGTCAATAGATGGACCTGGCCTGACATCATTGGGGAAAGGGCTTATGCAAGGAGTCATCCAAAATGATTAATTTGATTTATTGATGAATATTGATAAATTAATTGAAATTGAATAATTGAATTGAACTGAATAAATTTAATTGAATAAATTTAACTGAATAAATTGAACTGAATAAATTGAATTGAATATATTGATTGTTTGATTGATAAAAAGTGCGGTCTCAAGAAAGAAGCTTTGAGACATTTGCGAAACATCAATGTGCAGACAACCTTGGACGATGAACGAGGTGGTGAGTCTGGTAGTTATTTGTTATATTATATGTGGTTATTTTTGTTTGACCCCCCCCCCCCCCCCTCAACAGGACTTACTGATCCAGACTCATCTGCAACACTGATCAGTGAGATTGGGGTGTGGGAAAAGCCACAGGTAGTACCTGCCGAAAGACCAGAACAGAGTGCAGCGATTGGTTCTAGTCAACAGAGGACAGGTGAAAGAAGTGACCCATTTGAGGTAACTACCCAAGAGGGTGCAATTGGGGCACAGGAACCGACTCAAAGTGGGCAAACGATGCAACCAGCTGTTATACCTTTATCATGCTCTCCATTTCACCATACAAGGAGTAAAAGTCGTGTGATAAATGCCAATCAATCTAACGATCAATGTGATTGGCTAATGAAAGATCAAAAGTTGACTCTCTCACAAGGAGGGTTTGAGCAATGTGGTGTTATGAATTTTCCTCAGCGGCAATTTCCAGGGGCAAATCAGCAACACCCAGATCTGATGTATAGACCATGGCAGGTACATCAATTGAAGGCATTGCAGAGTAGTATGCCATCAATCAAAACAGATCCACTTCAATTTGCGGAAGAACTGCGGTTAATTGTGGAAACTCAGTTGCCCTCTGCAAGAGACATGGATATACTTTTGAAGTGGTTAATTCCTAATACCACCACTTTGAGGAACTTAATGCGTGAGGCCAACTGGGTAAATACGGAAGATGGACAGGTAGACATGCCCACGGAGGCTAGAACGGCACAGATCAATAAATTGACAGAGGCCATACAAAAATTGCCACCAGTGATGGATTGGAACAAAGTGGTTACATGCAAGCAGAAAACAGGCGAAGATGCTAGCGATTATTTGGATAGATTGCGAGATGTTTTCCGACTATATTCAGGAATAGACCGGGCACAAATTGACAATGCCTTAAAACCCCTTTTTATTAATGGTCTGTTGCCCAAATTGAAGAGTGAAGTGGAAAGACGATGTATTGCTTGGGAAGGCAAGCCAATGCAAGAAATATTGAATTACGCCTTGCATCATCAGCGGATTCAAGCCAGGAATAGTGCTGTAAATGCCGAGAAATTGATGCAACTACAGACTCAAGCCCTGATGACTATGAATCAATGCCATAGGTTTTCTGGGCAACAACGCAACAATGCAGAATACATTGGAGGAGATAGATGCACAACTGCCCTCGAACATAGGAATAAAAGTGACAGTTGTCCCATCTGATTCCCATTTGTCTCCCCAAAAAGGACGGTACAGAGAATTTTTTCGTGTTTCAGGAGATGATCAGAGATTGCAGTAGCAACTCAGGGATCTGGAGATACAGCCTAGAAATACAAGTGAACAGGTGGACAAACCAGCCAATGACAGACATCGATGTTTTAATTGTGGAAATATTGGACATTGGAAAAGAAGATGTCCGTACGTCAACAAAACACGATTTCGCAAGGGAGAACCAAGATTAAGGGTACCAGTGCTTACAGGTACCTCAGATAACGATTAGGCCTTCATTGCTGCAGATCCCAAATGCCAACAGACCAACATGAATAATTGTTCATGCTTCTTGTCTCAAAAAAATTTTCGGAGCAAGAATGAATTTTACTTTTGCTTATTAGCGAATTAATAATTAATTGATTAAATGCCAAAATTGGATTTTTTTTGGAACATGAATTAAAAGATCCAGAATTAGAGTTCATTCTGGAAGCCTCATATTTGCCAATTAATTATAAATGTCGTTTTAGGGAGTATTTTGGGCAAAACAATTTTTTACAACAAAACAATTACCAAAGTGTGGAACATTGCTTTGCAAAATTTTTTGGAAACCAAGTGACGAGCGTCACATGATCATCAGGTGGGCATTTTGGACTATTCTTTTGCGTGCTGATAGGTCAGTGGTCGACTGACATGTACATAGATGTATTGTCAAATTTGGATAAATTTATTGTAGGACCAAAAAGGGTAATTTCAATGTGACATTATAGGGTTTGTTTTCTAAAAATAAACTTTTTGTCTATTTGTGTATTAGCGTTTCTAAAATTAAAGGATAAATTTTACGAAATTGAAATGAAATCGACACCCATCTTGATCTGTTAATGATGGTTCCAATGCAAACAAATATACATAAGGCTTGGGTTTGTGTATGTTTGTGTGTCAATGTTTTTTTGTTTTGTGTGTCAATCTTACAAGAATATCCAGAAAATTCGTAAAATAAAATAGGAATATAATTTGATTATGTACATTATCTCTTTTGTCAAGGGAGATGAAATATACAGATTTGATGTGCTAGGTTATGAGCAGCCATTAATTAATAGTAAAATTGTGAGTAATTTTGGGATTCCATTTTTGATAGAATTTATATGAGAATAACAGCTATTTATGGATATGAGCTTCATAAAAAAATATGAGGGAGTACAAAATTAGCCAAAAAGAGGTCTTACACGGACTTTCCAGAGTACTCTGCTCATGGATTTTTACATATATAAATTTGACCTTTATCAGCATATAAATTGTGCTGTATGTATGGATGTGTCTTAGGCATAGATGATATGGGCAGATAGTAAAGACAATTTTGTTGCATTGAACTATTGTGAGTTTTACAACGAAATGCATTGTGAATCTTAAAACCAAGGGGCAGAGGTGAACGCGCTGTTATGTTTTTTACACTCAGAACACGATGTTACGTGTACCTGCAACATATTTTGTTAATCTGCCACACCTATATTGGCATACTGGTGTCAGTAGTATTCACTAAGTTGCATAGGAATGGATGAGCAACAGTTAAGGGGGTATACAACCACTTATTTGGATATTTTCTACAACAGTAGGGGTTTCAATAAGTGGTAGCTGTACACACGGGATTTATCAAATTAAGTTATGGAGTTTAAACAAAGTTACTGGTAAACAAAAGGGAAATGGATAGTAAATAAATTCTTCAATGCTGGGTAAATTTAATGAGATATTACAAAGACTTATAAGAGCTACTGTTCTTCCTTATAGCAGTGGGAAAAGGGAGAATTAGAACCAAATGAATCTATAAATGAATGTGATAGGGATAATATCCTCAATTTGTGTTACTTATTTGATTGTGGGTAAAGGAATTAATTTATTGTAGTGGATTGTTAACAGCAGCCTGAAAAATGTCCTGAGAGTGTGCATCCATGTAATTAGAAATCCCAGATTTGTTTTTACAAACAACATTTGGTAGAGGTCTTATGTCGACGAGCACTTACTTGGTAGATAAAAAGGTACTGCATGTTGGCAGCCACTTTTGCGGCCATTTAGGCCAAATAAATTGAGAGGAAATTGTAGTTCAATACGTAATTTACACATGGCTATTTGTAAAAAGGGAAGTTGTTGCGATGGGAAACATTTTTGAAGGTTTATTAAAGTGTTATAATATGACATGTGTCAAGGCAAACTATTGGATGGGAAAATTAGATCTGGTTATAGAATGAAGTTGCTGACCCTTTGAAGTTAATTCTTTGAAATTGATTGTTTTACTAGTATTTTGAGTTCACATTGGACATATACACAAAGAATTAAGTTAAGCACCCCTACACAACGAATTAAGGTAAGCACCCCCTAATATATATTCTTTGTGTATATGTATACATTGGCATATATTCTAAGGTATGTGAGATCAAATAATGATTGGTATGACATTAGCAATTATCCATTGATGAAATTGAGTGATCAAAGTGAAAAAAAGTGATTGGTTGAGTCAGTGATCCGATCACGTGGGTCCTACACACGTTATTGACGCAAAGATCGCTAGAGGCCTTCTCAGAACAATGACTGTACGTTAGAAAACATAAACGTCATCTACACTGTCCGTGATGGACCTATAGCTCCATACTTAAATTGAGGTGAAAATATGCCTAAAATTCCCAAAAAATTTCACCTTAAATTATTCTGAATAAAATATTGAAAACGGCATGATTGTTATGTTTTTATGTGACCATAATATCACTTCTCCAGAAAATATAGCAATATCATGGGTATATTACACTGTTTTGACGACAACAAACTTGTAATGTGCGAGGTTGTAAAAAAACGGGGGGGGGGGGTGCTTAACTTAATTCTTTGTGTATAGTTTGGTAGAGCTTTGTTAAAACCTATGGTTGTGGTATTTTGGAACGAATTCACAGATCATAGGAAGTTGATAACAATAGAAACAAATATGGACCCCGGGAGATAGGGGCATCAGGATAAGGCAAATAATCAGATTTATGTTATATATTAAGGGATTTTTCTTTAGTCACATTTTAAGAAGTTTGTTAGTTTGGTATATAATGTTGAATGTCATTGACATATAATTATGTTATAGGTATGAACATATACGAGGAGTAGCAGCTGAGATACTCCAATATTTGTTTATTGGATTAGTGGTTATATTGGCAATAGTTTTAGTAGTGGCTTGCTTGAAAACCTTAGTGACGGTGGGTTTGAATAAGATAACAAACAACACTATGATAGTGCAAGAAGCCACAAAAGAGGAAATAAACAAAGCAACAAATGAGGAAATGAATGTGGAACCACAAAAGAGGAAGACTTCTATGGCGACATGAATACTGAGATTCAACGATTGAATCAAGTAATGTTGAAAATGAATACAGTAGAGTTAAAATAAGGGCATAACAACTTGTTGTGAACTACGTCCGTTTTACAAGATTGATGAACTCATATCACCACAAGTTACGCTGTTAAAGAAAAACAAAAAGCGGGGAGGACTATGCTAATAATACATTATGCATAGTTTGCTTGTTTGCAAGATTTGTTGGGAATTAGATATTCCTGTTTGTGATTTCAATCATATATACTCATTATTAATGCATTTATTTTCTTTGAAGTTGGGTTACAATACCTGCATGAGTTTAATTTTTGAATTATATGAACCTGAAAGCAATTGTGGATGCTATTCTAAGTTTAGTAGTGAAAAACACATGTCTGATTTGAATATTATTTGTGTGAAGTTGTTATAAAATAGAGTGATTTCATGTTACAATGTACCCCATCTGATTCAATCTGTGTGGAGAGCAGATATAAATGTGGCTGAGTAAAGGGAAGACCAAATCACATCCCAAATGGAGTGATAACCACATCTGGGAAGAAGTTTGAAAGGACAATTTGTGAAAAAAATGAAGTTAATCCTGGCATACACCCTCTTTCTCAAAGAATGATGAAGAAATACTCCTTTGTAAGATGGATGTTTACCTTCACCAAGGGAAAATTATGTGACCATTTGTCTGGGTCACACTGCAACATATGGAAAAGGCCGATCACTTACTTGTGTTCAAATACCTCGAACATTCATCACATCAGCAATTGCAGGACAATGACATTTTACCTGCAACGTCTACGGGATACGGTGACGTGTGTCATTACTTCACCAACTTCCGGGGAGCCAGCATGGAGCTGCAAGCGAACGACTGCGTTTTTCCTTCACAACAGCTGTGCACGATTCTGCTGTGTGCTCCTGGTATGGACCATGGACAACTGAGTACCATGGTCCCAACATCATCATTGCGGATGCATCCGGCATCCCTGCTCCACATCTTGTTGACAAATCAACATCACATCAATACTTGCTCCATGCTCACGATGAGTGAGGAGGCAAGTCGACTACAACTGGATGGAGGCCTTGTTCAAATCTACTATGGCTCACAGCAAGAGTGGCAAGGATGCTGCATGGAGAGCAGGGTCAGTCTATGACTCTGCCCAGCTATCAGAACAGCAGAAAATTCTACGCAAATAGTGAAGATGTGATGAAGACAAAAAAAAAAAATGTTTTATGCTGAAATTTCAAACACAAGTGATCCGCCCCTTTTTTCAAACAAAGAATGTCAATATTTGATTAAAGGCAAATATTTTGCCAAATGTTGCAGATGCTTTATTATTTTAATGATGAACTGAAATTATTGCGTTTTGGTGAAGGTGAAATGTTTTGTGATCTTTATGCAAATGAGTTGAATTAAATTATCAACATAGAAAGAGTCAATGAACAAGGAAATGTATTGTGATCAAAATTCTTCCAGAATGACGGTGTATGCCTTAGGAAATTGAATTACCAGATTAGTGGTTTGAATATTTAATGTGGTAATGTTTAGATTAATGGTTAATATAAACATAAAAGAAAAACTGGGGATTGTCAGGGAATAAATATTCATATTGACAATATTGCTAGAATATATCTCAATGTAATCTTGTTTAAAGTGGAATATGTTTTACTTTACAAAGTAAAAGGAATATGTTTTACTTTACAAGATGAGCCAAGAGCATAGAACTAGAGCTAACAGGTGATCGAGAGAGTTAATTTCAGACAAAATGTGTAACGCTCTTGGACCGCCACCTGTCTATCAAAATTAGCCTATGTTCAGTTCACTGCACACAGGCTGCAAATTCTTCCTCAGCAGGTCAGAGCATTTGACCTCTTGAACAGAAATAAGTACTAGCTGGCCAAGAGAGAGCCAAATAAGGTTTTGGACAAGGGAACCAGAGACACCCTGCATGCTCCGCAACATCAAAGGAGTTTGGGGCTTTAAAACCAAGAGAAAGTTGCGATTGAAAAGCAGAGAGAACTGGGAGAGTGACGGAGAAGCAGTGGACTGGGAGAGTGACTGAACAACTTGAAGACCAGTTGACCTGATCAACCAACTGGAGACTGGTCAACAACTGAACGAGGTTCAACAAAAGACCTACAGAAGGAGCTACAGCCACGACCGACAGAACAACGTCATTAATATCTAATTCGTACATTTAGTGAAATACAGCAAAACTCTCAAAAGTGAATAAAACATTGATTTTGCTATAACGAGTTTCTGGAAGTTTCTGAAGTAGAAAAGCAGTTAATTTATTATTCTACAGTCACCTCCCTGACCAAGGTCTTTCTTGCCCAGTTGCTTAGTTTAGGTTGGTCAGCCAGCCAGCTCTAGGAAGCGTCTGGGTAGTTCCATGTTCTTTCCATTTCCTAATGTTGGAGCTCACAGTGCTCTAGGGAATGGTCAACCCTCTATAAATGTGTTTGTTTTTTTTACCCTTCCTCGGATCTATGCCTCTTCAGAATTATATCTCGGAGTTCTACGGACAGTTCCTTGGACTTCATGATAGAGTTTCTGCTCTGACATGTTCTGGCAATTGTGAGACCTCATATAGAAAGGTGTGTTTCATTCAAAATCATGTTAAATCAATTGAATTGGCCACAGGTGGACTCCAATCAAGTTGTATGGGTATACATACATACATATAGACATCTCAAGGATGATCAAAGGAAATTGGATGCACCTCAATTTAATCCATTTTAAACTAAGGCTGTAACACAACAAAATGTGAAAAAGTCAAGGGGTGTGAATACTTTCTGAAGGCGCTGTATATCTTTTATATATACAGTGCCTTCACTGAATATTTTATATATACAATTAAACTACCTCTTCACATGGGAACATGCTACCAGCATATGTTCCCATGTCCAACTGAACATGCTGCACCTGTAGTTTGTGAAAATAATGGGCAAGGTACACAGACACCTGTGCTGTACATTCAATTTTAAAATGTCTTCTTCATATTAAAATATGCAATTTGGTGTCTGTCTGTCTGTCTCTGTCTGTCTGTCTGTCTGTCTGTCCACAATACATTCGGTCATTACTTATACAATCTCAACCAAATTTGACAGGATGACTAAGGATCACACGACGGATGTTGTAGCGACTAAATTTGCCACCCCCACCCCAAGGTAGTTTTCCGCCTTCGGTGAAATCCGGGTTAAGGTGTATAAATAGCTTATCATGGCATGTGGGACAACCTACCAAAAGTAAAATATATTATAAACCACAAACACGTATGATTATATGGTGCTGTGCACACACGACTCGATTGCCAGAGAGGGAGGCCACAACGCGTTGGTATAACAAAGAGTCTTTATTCAAAGCTCGTACTTCAGCACTGGGCGGGCTCGAGCTTAGAGCCCGCATATATGTGCCGAGGCCATGCCTAGTCCCCGGGTGTGGCCGATCAGTCGAAAGGCGGGGCATGTGCTTTCGCTCCCCGCCTGGACGCTCGCGCCACCCACTGGTGCGCGGAATTATTGCCCCATGTGCCCGCCACGCGCTCCCCCCCAGAATTCCCGTGCACCTGAAGGGTGAGTTTGCGGGGAAGCCGGATGACCCGGCCGAAACGCCCCCTGGTGATGGGTGCAGGGCTGGGGGGTAGCGGGACTGGGGGGTGCCGGGGGTCCGACCGCCGGGGGGCGGCCTCGACGCGGAGGCAGAGCTGCTTGCGGGGGGTGGTCCGGATCGAGGTGGGCCGGCTTGAGGCGGTCCACGGAGATGCGATCCGGGGGAAAACCGCCGATGTCGATGGTGAAAAATTTGTCCCCGGTCTCCAGCATGCGGAAGGGCCCGTCGTACGGGGGCCGTAGCGGTGCCCGGTGGGCGTCGTGCCGGATGAACACGTACTTTGCTGTGCGAAGCTCCGGGGCGACGTGGGAAGGCGGGCAACCATGGTGTGCCGTCGGCACCGGGGCGAACCTCCGGGCGGTCTCCTGAAGGGCGGAGCGCTGTTGCGCCGCGGACCAAGGAGCCGTGGAGTCGGGGATAAATTCACCCGGTACCCGCAGTGGTTGCCCGAAGACCAGCACCGCCGAGGACGCGCGCAGGTCGTCCTTGGGCGCCGTCCTGAGGCCCAGCAGGACCCAGGATAGTCTGTCAACCCAGACGCCGTCGCGGAGGCTGGCGCGGAGCGCGGCCTTCATTGAGCGATGAAAGCGCTCGCACAGGCCATTGGCCTGGGGGTGGTAGGCCATGGTGCGGTGTAGTTTCACCCCGAGCCCTTGCGCCACTGCGGCCCAGAGCTCCGAGGTGAACTGGGGGCCGCGGTCAGACGAGATGTCCGAGTAGGCACCAAACCGGTCAACCCAAGTGGTGATGAAGGCTTGCGCCACATCAGCCGCAGACGTCGCCGCCAATGGGACGGCCTCCGGCCACCGTGTGGTGCGGTCCACCATGGTGAGGAGGTGGGTGAACCCCCGCGAGGGGGGCAGAGGTCCCACCAAGTCGACGTGCACGTGGTCGAACCGACGCTCGGGCACCGCAAATGGGGCCAACGGGGCCTGGGTGTGGCGGTGGACCTTTGCGCGCTGGCACGCGAGGCACGTCCTGGCCCAGTCGCGGACGTCCTTCCGGAGGCCATGCCAGACGAACTTCGCCGCGACGAACTTCTGGGATGCCTTCGTGCCCGGGTGGGACAGGCCGTGGATGGCGTCAAAAACTGGGCGCCGCCAGCCAGCAGGCACGATGGGGCGAGGCCGGCCGAGGGAGACGTCGCATAGGAGGGCCGCGCCCGCGGCAGCGAACGGCACCTCGGTGATGCGGAGGCCCGTGACGGTGGTCCGCAAGGCCTGGACACCGGGGTCGGCGGTCTGGTCCTCCGCCATCTGGGCATAGTCGACCCCTAGGTGGACGGCGAGCACGACGGACCGGGAAAGGCAATCCGCCACCGGGTTATCTTTGCCCGCCACGTGACGGATGTCCGTCGTGTACTCGGACACGGCAGAGAGGTGACGCTGCTGCCGTGCTGACCATGGCTCGGCGACCTTTGCCATCGCGAACACAAGGGGCTTGTGGTCGACGAAAGCCATGAACGGGTGGCCCTCCAGCAGATGGCGGAAGTGTCGGACCGCCAGGTGGAGCCCGAGCAGCTCGCGGTCGAAGGTGCTATAGCGGCGTTCGTGTGGGCGAAGCTGGCGGCTAAAAAATGCCAGCGGTTGCCAAGCACCACGCACCCACTGCTCGTGCACCGCGCCCACCACGTAGTCCGACGCGTCGGTGGTGAGGGCGATCGGTGCATTGGGCGCCGGGTGCGCCAGCATGGTGGCGTCGGCCAGGGCCAGCTTTGCACCCGCAAACGCCGCGGTCATCGGCGCCGACCAGGCGATGTCACCTTTGTCCGGCTTGCCCCGGAGGGCCTCGTGCAACGGGCGGAGGAGCTGGGCGACGTGGGGCACGAAGCGGTGATAAAAATTTACCATGCCCAGGAACTCCTGGAGCCCCTTGATCGTGCGGGGCCACGGGAAATCCCTGACCGCCTCCACCTTGGCTGGTAAAGGGACGGCCCCGTGCCTGGTGATGCGGTGCCCCAAGAAGTCGATGGTGGCGACGCCGAAACGGCACTTGGCGGGGTTGATGATTAGGCCATGCTGGCCCAGGCGTTCGAAGAGTGTGCGGAGGTGGAGCAGGTGCTCCTCCCGGGACGCGCTCGCGACCAGGATGTTGTCCAGGTAGACAAACAGGAAAGGTAAGTCGCGCAAGACGCTGTCCATAAGCCGCTGGAACGCCTGGGCCGCATTCTTCAACCCGAAAGGCATCTCAGGAACTCGAAGAGGCCGAAAGGGGTAATGACGGCCGTCTTCGGGACGTCGTCCGGTTGGACGGGAACCTGGTGGTAGCCCCGGATGAGGTCCACCTTGGAAAACACGGTCGTGTTTGCCAACCGGGCGGAAAAGTCCTGGATATGCGGGACCGGGTAGCGGTCGGGGGTGGTGGCATCATTGAGCCGGCGGTAGTCCCCGCATGGCCGCCATCCTCCGCCGGGCTTCGGCACAATGTGCAGAGGAGAAGCCCAAGCGCTGTTGGAGCGCCGTACGATCCCCAGCAGCTCCAGCGTGGCAAACTCCGCTTTCGCCACCGCGAGCTTCGTGGGCTCCGGTCGGCGTGCCCGGGCATAGACCGGCGGCCCGACCGTGGGTATATGGTGCTCCACCCCGTGTTTATCGGCCACCGCTGAGAAGGTGGGTCGCGTGAGGGCCGGGAAACTGGCGAGGAGGCGGGTAAAGTCGTCCGCTGCCGGAAGCGTGCAAACTAAACTCGCCGGGACGGAACCTTCCAGCAAGCCGCTTGGCAAGCCCCTCGGTGAGCCGCTCAGAGAGCCGCTCAACGAGCCGCTCAACGAGCCACTCAGCGAACAAGCGAGCGAGCTAAAGGTTTCGGCCTGGACGAGCCGTCTGCGCTTCATGTCGACCAACAGCCCATTCGCACATAGGAAGTCCGCACCGAGCAGTGCCATTGGCACGCTGGTGGTCACGAACGACCATTGAAAGTGCTGCCCTCCGAACCGCAGTGAGAGGCAACGCTTCCCGAATGTGCAGATGGGTGTACCGTTGGCGGCAAGCAAAGCGGGGCCCCGGCCCGTGGTTTGCTTGTCAGATGAGGAGGTGGGGAGGACCCTTACCTGCGCTCCTGTGTCGCAAAGCAAACGGCGCCCGGACAAGGTGTCCATGATGAAAAGGAGGCTACTGGAATGGCCGACGCTCATGGCCGCAAGTGAGCGCCGGTCGTTTCCCGACCCGTCAAAAGAGCATGGCGGGCGACACGTTTTAGCCTGGCGGCCGAACCTGGCATGGTAGTAGCACCAGGTTTGCGGTGGTAACGGCCGCGGCGGCGGTGGTGGTGGCGGTAGTGGACAGGGCGTAGCAGCGGCCACGAGGGAAGTCGGTAGCGCTGGAGCCTCCGCGCCGGGATCCACTACGGCAGCACCGTACACCGACCGTGTGTCGCAGGCCGCAAAATACTTGTCGGCCTCTCCAGCCAGGGCGCGGGGTTCCTTTATTTTGGAATCGGCCAGCGCGAGGCGTACCTGTGCAGGTAGCTGGCGTAGGAAAAGCGCCCGGAATAAGACATCCGGGGGCTGGTCTCCGAGCAGGGACAGCATGGAATCCATCCGGACGGATGGTCGTGTGTCGCCGAGGGCGGGAAGATCCAGGAGGCGGTTGGCCCGTTCGATCTCCGTGAGGCTGAACGTGGCGATGAGGAGACGTTTGAGTGCCTCGTACTTGTTGTCGCCTGGCGGGCGCCGAAGGATGGACACGACTCGGGCGGCAGTGCCGGGCCCGAGGGCAGCGACCACGTGGTAGTACCGGGTCTCGTCTGCCGTTATGCCTCGGAGTTGGAATTGAGCTTCGGCTTGCAAAAACCAAACGTCGGCGTGCGCTTCCCAAAACTCCGGGAGTTTGACTGCGACGGCGTTGGTGGCCGTGGCGCGTTCGGTGGTCAGCAACGGCTGAACCAATCGGGGTCACCAGTGTGGTGCTGTGCACACATGACTCGATTGCCAGAGAGGTAGGCCACAACGCGTTGGTATAACAAAGAGTCTTTATTCAAAGCTCGTACTTCAGCACTGGGCGGGCTCGAGCTTAGAGCCCGCATATATGTGCCGAGGCCAAGCCTAGTCCCCGGGCATGGCCGATCGGTCGAAAGGCGGGGCATGTGCTTTCGCTCCCCGCCTGGACGCTCGCACCACCCACTGGTGCGCGGAATTATTGCCCCTTGTGCCCGCCACAATTACATATTTAAATAGTAGCTACTGTTAAGAATAATAACGATAATGATAACATGACCCCCTGCTGCTCCGGTAGGAAGTGAGTGTACTGTATTGTAAAGAAGCAATGTGTTTATCTTTGTGACATCTTTAAAACTAACAGGCCATCCATGACATAATCATTTATATTTGAACTTAAACAATACAGTTCTTTATTTTCCAGTCCCAGCATGATTATTTATTTATGTAACAACTTATCCATGAATCATATATTTTAGTTATACTGGGATTATATTATATTCTATAGCTAACAATGTTAATCTGATGACTATTTATTTGCTTCAACATGTCATGCACTCTTATGGGTTGTCTATTCAATGCAAACAAATACAATTCATCATTGAAAATGCAGGGCTCTAAATTAACACATTCCAACTTGCTCAACTCCTTCAAACTGCAGTAAAAAGTAGCAATTTGACAATTGCAGATATTGGAAAAAGGAAACAGCTTACAAAATACTGACCATAGTATCCACTCCTATGCACCGAATATAAAATCCTGGGAAAACCCAAGATTATAAAAACTCGTTATCTGTTAATCTTGGCAAATATTAATATATATTCCTGGTGTAATGTGGTTTGCTTGGTCATCTGAGCACATGGCTCGTTATTCTGGGATCGTTTGTTGAAATTTCATATGTAGTACCAGGTTCATTTGCCCATTGCCTACCATTGTCCTTGCAATTCACATTAAAGTACACTGATGTTTCTTCTTGTACTCGTCCTCTATATGATCCATGTACAAACTCTTCCACAAGCCTTATAATGCTCAAACAAAAGTTTACAACAATCAATACGGTGACAAATATAATGAGTGAGAGATTTTATATAACTGGTGTATTATTAGTCCCCTACTGGTGTACACCGGAAGGGACTATAGGTTTGCACGCCGTCCCTCAGTCCGTCAGTCCGTCAGTACGTCAGTACGTCAGTCCGTCAGTCCGTCAGTCCGTCAGTCCGTCAGTCCGTCAGTCCGTCAGTCCGTCCGTCACGCAAAGAACAGTTTTCCGGACTGTTTTTATAAACGCTTAATGCTAATGATGTAAAACTTGGCACATGGTTTCCTCATGATAAGTTGCAGATCAAGTTCGAACTTCACGACGTTTCGATCATTTTTGACAAAGTTATGGCACTTTGAACTTTGGGAATTCTGATAATTCTGATGATCCTCAACTCAGTGCCATTTTAAGTTTTAATTTCCTTTAAAAAGGATTTTCTATGCAATAATAGGACCGATTGAGATCAAAATTTCACCATAGGAGGGACTCGGTCTGTAGAATATTTTAATGGTAATTATGACGTCACAGGTCACGTGGTTCGGGCGCCATATTGTTTTTCGTGACAACACGAAAACCCCTTTTTCTCTGCAACGGCTGAACAGATCGAGGCCAAACTCTGCAGGCATAATCGCATACCCATGACGAACAAAAAAGTCAGCGAGCATGATGTCATGCGTCACATGGTTTCAGAGTTATGACGTTTTTAAGCATGAACCTTTAAAACCGAGCCCCTCCCTCATTTTTGATCCAATCGAGGGGAAACTTCACAGATCTGTTCCGCATGCCAGTCTACTAAGGTGTCCTTTTGGAATTTGCGATAGCTCACGTGGTTTGGCAGATATCGTTAATTAAACGAAAATATTTTAAAAATGGATATCTCTTGAATCGCTTTATTGATCGACGCGAAACTTCATACTATAGTAGACGTCATGAAGAGTAACAAGTGTGCAAAATTTAAAGATGATTGGATGTACGGTCTGGAAGCTAGAAGTTGTTATTGCGTGAAGAAGAAGAGGCGTCAAGTGTGCTGATTTAATTATTTATCACATGTACAGACTGAAAGCATCGTTGGACACGACCTGTCGCGGTCATTTTAACCTCAAATAAAATTCTAATTTAAGATTTGTCAATAGCTGAGGTATACTAACAAACGAATAAAACAGATTTGGTCAAATTCTGACTTTTTAAACTCGATCGCATTTGACAGAGTTGTGACAAGCTGAGGAAGAAGAAACCTCGTATTGGCTTCTCCAATGTGCCATAAAAAAAATGGATATCTCTCGAATCGCGAGTACCTCAGACCGTGAGTTGGTAATAATTTATATAATTCACACAATGCAATACGTGCAGGCCGCTCCACGGAGCGACCTTGCGGGCTTATCAACGAGGCGAGGCGTGACACACGTGTCTCAGCATACCTCATATCAAGTTTGAAAACCAGCATCAACCATGCATAAATTTGCATATTCGATCATTTTTGACAAAGTTATGGCACTTTGAACTTTGGTAGGGGACATGTATTGCAGCGCAATACTCAGAATGCTTGTTAATACTAGCAACGGTACCCGCGGGCGGTGCTTCAATTGGGAGGCCCAAATGAAAAGGCAAAATATCAGAAATTGAAGGCTTTTTTATTTTAAACGATTCATATAAACATCCGTTCAATCATATCACACGCAAATCATCAAAATCGAAACAGTATTTGTAGAATTTCAACAAAAGCCACATCACTGTTCATATCGGTAAATATTATTCCATCGTGTTTGGAAAAACTGGAAAATTGGAAAAAATTGGAAAAATTGGAAAAACAATATAGCCTATTTTACTCCAGGGGGTCCCAGGATTACCCACCCAAAATTGTGTTGCGATCGGTTCAGCCGTTTTTGCGGTACCTGGGAACAGACGGACGGACAGACAGACAGACAGACAAACAGACATTTGGTGAATTATAGTAAGAGTCTCAACACATCAGAATGGATTCGTCTCAAATGATACATGGAGGCCTAGTTTTGCAACGACTCACTGCGAAGCAACTTTTGGAAAAGGAAATAAATAACTGTTTAACACAACAGTCATTTCCTGTGGTCACTTGTACAACTTTAAACCACTACTGTTACATAGGAAAAGCAGATGGGATAATGATGTGTCAAAATGTATGCACCAGAGAAACACCACCCTGGTACATCATGACCACATGGTCTTGTGCATTACCTTGAATGAATTGTGTGAGCATGTTTGGATTGTGCAACAATGATTGGCATTCTTTGTCGTTGTGTATATAGTATATGACAATATTATGAATAACACCTTTTTTCATGCTAGAGTAAAACTGGCAAGTCTTTAGGAATTTCAAATATTAACAAAGCCTGGGGAGGGAAGTGTGGGCAGGGGAGGAAGCACAGCAACGCCATCAGACATCGACGCACACCAAATAGCAACCAGACAAATACCGCCCTCTGCTGTTAGCAAATTTAACATCAAAATCGCACCGATTCTTGGATAGGTTACACAACACAAATCTGACTCAATAAGTGAACGGTAATGCCATATTTATTATTTTCTCAGTTTTGCATTTGTTTTAAAAAAAATCCAAAATCCACATACCATGTATCACTTGGTGTAACTATCCTATTCTTAACCAAAGCAGTTGTTTTTGGCAAATGCATAATGGACCAGGATTCAATTATGAATTTGGCTCACTGATGAAGCCCAGCTGTAGCCCGACGCTAAGCTGGAGATGAAGCTCAGGGGGTGGGGAAAGGGGAGGGGGGTTGGGGGGCAGGATCGTTGAGAACCCGATCATATATATATAATTGGGTCGGTGAGAATTATACATTAAAAAAAGATAAAGCCGCATCCAACCAAAAAATAACTCGATCAACTCTGATATAATCTAATAATAAACTAGAAAGAATCTGAAAATGCAAAGCCCATCAGCATCCGCTTTGTATTCACCCATATTCTTCTTCGTCGATCTCTTATGCTAAACATGACGAAAATAGCTAAGAAAAAAAATACAAAATGAAAATTTATGATTTTATGCAACCTTGACCTTTGACCTTTCGATCTAAAAAAAAAAAGCTTCTAGCTTTTGATTGATGAAACAATTCAGTGAGAAAATTTTTGATTCTATGCAACCTTGACCTTTCGATCTAAAAAAAATTCAACGTCTAGCTTTTGATTGGTGAAACAATTCAGTGACCCAACATGCCAATTCTTAAAATTTCATGTCAATTGGATGAAAATTGATGATTTTAGGCAACACTGGCCTTTTGACCTTTTGACCCTTTGATAAGATTATTTATTTGTCTTCTGATATTCTCATAATAAAAATTTCCTAAAACTTTGATGACAAAAGCTCAAATGGTTATATTACATCACCTTCGTCAGCCAACTTCTTCTTCTCCTCCTTCTCTTTCTTCAGGGCCACAATTATACCCATGTTCTTGTGAGGTTGGCCGGGTGGAGGAGGTTTGGCTCAAGCCTTTCATGAACTGGCTGCTTAGGCCTGGCGTTTGATGAAGGTTAGGACAGGCATTTGTAATTTGGCTAGGGTGCCAGAAATAGCTGGACCCAGATTAGAATTCAGGCTAGACAGCTTAGAGCTGAGTACACATACCTTTAGGCCATCTTGCCACCCATCTTCATTGGCTGACTTTGCTGCTTATATATGGCGTGACAAAAAATAAAATCACCTCCGCTTCACTGCAAAGGTCAATGTTGGATTCTTTGGTTTAAATAAACCTCCACATAAAATGAGTTGAATTGAAGCGTTTTGAAAGTTTTGAATTATTCTCTCTCATCTTTCAACATCACCATAATGCATCTTATCAAATTGCTTAAACTTTATTTATGTATTAGAAGATGTAATTGTAATTCCGGATACCACCGGGTGGCGCTATATGATACACATTTACATAGAGAGAATTGAGGTCTTCCTACTACCCCGAACCCCCTCCACTAGATATGCTATGTTATTTTTGTTTGGATGCACTTTTTTCCTTAAAAAATATATATATATGTACAGGTTGACCCGAAACAGTGGGCCCCAGGAAAAGTTTAATAACTTTAATATTAACAAAACAAACCTAACAACATTTTCAGATCATATTACTCACTGTCAAGATATCACTGGAAATGTCAATTGTCTACAAGTAGATTTTACAACTAAACAATGAATTTACTGACTACATTGATGTTTGATAATATGCTCCAAATGGGCACCATTTCGCTCAATGCAGAAGGCCACATGTTGTGTAAAGTTATTATTGACTTGGATGCATTATTCCTAACCAATGGCCCATATTCCAGTGGTGATAGCTTCGTGAAGCTCTGGAAAGGTTTGTGGTCATCCTTCATACACCTGCTCTTTCAAGAAGCCCCAAAGGAATAAATCAGGAGGATTCAAGTCAGGTGAACACAGGGACCACTCCACCTCGGTTATTCGACTGATGACCCTGTCTTTGAAGTGCTCCTCCAGCCACTACAGTGTCCGATTTTCACAGTGAGGGGTAGCCCATCCTGCAGGAACCACTGTTTGCTTCGGTCAACTCCATACATCTCACCCAGGGCTTCCCATAATTTTCCCAAGACTTCAATGAAACATTTGTTATTCACAGTCAGTGTATTTATTTGCCTGTCCTCAAAACCAAAATGGCCCAATTATTCCATGTTCGAGATAGTGAAGTGCCCTGCTTGGGTGGCTGAGTGAAGTGGTCTTTGCAACACAAAGTCAGGATTTTCACTTCCCTAGAAAATGTCGTTTCTGCTATTCACATGACCACATATCATCCAAGAGGTCAAGATTCAACTCTATTGCATTCAAAAACGAATTACACATGGTCATTCTTACTAGCATATCATTCTCTGTCAACTTCTGTTTGATATTTATGTGGTAAGGTCTCAATGGCGAAGTTCTTCATCAGAATTCTCCTCAATGTTTCATTGCTGATGTTGAGATCTTGGCAGCGATGCTGAATGGATTTATTGGACTGCGGGCGACTGAGTCAGAAATGGCAGCAATATTCTCGGGTGACTTTCCTGATTTTGGTCGACCAGAGTGACCTATTGTGTTTGGTGAATTAAAATTCAGGATTGTGCCACGCTGTCTAAATTTTTTTCACAAACCTTTGAATTTGGTACTTGCTGAGTGCTTTCGTTGATGCAAAATGTGTGCAGAACAGGCGTTTTGGCTGTAAGAACGAATTTGTCCACAGATAGGTTTCTACAGAAAATGACATTTCTTTAGGGGCTCACAACATGGTGTGTGAATGTCACAGATTCACAAAACGTAGCAGATGTACTCTCCCTTAACTCGGCTCAGACCTCCTGAAAAATGAATGAGGTTGAATGAAAACTGTGAAGGTTAATAAACTTTTCCTGGGCCCACCGTTATGGGGTCACCCTGTATATATACGAGTATGAAGATGATTAATGAAGTTTTCTGACCTGGACAAACGTCATAATGATACCTTCATGACGGCGTGATGAAAGTAGCCCCAGAAGGGCCTCTTGCAGTGCAACGATGCCAAAATCAAATCCTCTCAACAAACAGATGAAAAGCAAAGCTACTGACGAGTTTTGTCCTTTTGGGGCTCGTCAGGGCCACACATCACTGTTCCATCCACTTTATGGCTTTTGAAGCATTATGGCTTTATACTGGTTAATGATGCACCCTTAACTTTCATCCAGATTGGAGAACTTAATTGTCATCTTTATGGAACTCCAAACACTAAAAATAATGCTAATACCTCCTGGTTGTGATTCGTGGGGCGGAAGACAATGTGTCCATATGGCGGATGGCATTTGGTCCCAGATCGTGCAGCAACAGCAATAATGGGACTCGATCTGGTGTCCTCACATATCACAGTTAGGGGTATATCATTAACCAGTATAAAGCCATAAAAAATATACATCTATGATCTGAAGAATCCTTCAGCTTGCTTACTGGTGCTGATTGGCTTGCTGATTCAATGACAATCGGGATCATCAACTGGGAATTGTCTATCATCGAGGTTTGGACCCTTTAATTTCAGATCCTCTCTGAGCAGCGGGTCAGCAATGTTATGGTAGTTTATCCAATCCAATTTGTTTATCCAGTTTATCCAATATGAAGATTATCCAATCAGTCAGGGATTTAAAAAGTGGGAGGGGAGAGAAATAGAAAGAGAAAGAGAAAGAAAGACAAAGGGAGAGGAATACCTTATTTTTGAAAACGACAATCAAAATAATCAAATGAAAGCTTGTACAGAAAATAAGTGAACAAATTAAACAGTTAATTTCAAGATGGCGTGCATAATAAAAATTGGACCAGGGAGGGTCAAGTGGTGAAAAGAGTATGAAGTCTAAGCCTTATGACAGCAGGCAAACTATAAGTCTTTGTAAAAGCCCATAGAAAGAAAAGACCTGTCTACAATTAAAGAAGAGCAGACTCCATGGCTTCGCCCCCCTGTCATGAAAAGCCAATTGTCCCAAGCATTTATACATCATTCCATCCATGTGTGCTTAAGGAAAAACTACAGGAGCCATTGGCCATAGTAGAGAGCACAGTATACATGTCTTGTTTGGTTCAATAGATTAAAGGACTAAACCTCAACGAGTATGTCTCAATGCAAACTTAGCTTGGAGTGGAGTCCAAGTCAATTATGAATGTATGGAGCTAGATTATATTTCTGCTGGAGGATTTCAGAAGATGAGATTTACAGATTTTCAAAAAATAACAAATTAAGGACTAATTTGACATTCGTTTCAATTTATATTGTATCGTATGCATATTGGGTGTGGAATCATTAATGGAAGGTCTGACTATATACCACTGATTATGGCAGGTTAGGTGTAAGTTTAGGTATAGATTTCAGTATGTTAGGGTGTCGGCCAGGGCAGGATTTTGCAATCCATTCAGTTTGCTGGCCAAAACTCACCAACTCATTGGTGAAAGACGTTCACTAACTATCTTTAAAAAGTTCACTAACTATTTGGTATCTTGAACCTTCAGTAACTTTTGCTTGCAGATGGGACACCCCGTATTGCATCCACTGAAGGGCAGCACAGAAAACCTATCAGACAGTTTATAGTCAATCCAAAAATCGAACCCAAACTATATACAGCCCAAGTCAATGCTAATTACATCCCCTTATACCATCATGTCAGAAATCCGTTGGATTAAATTGGACCTTGAAAATGTGGCCGACTTCAAAAAAGCTGTTTCGTGATAGAAATGCAGTTGCAATTTGTGTGTAAGAGGAACCATTCGACATGCATGTGCAGCAACAGCATTTGTTAGCGAACGTGTTTTTTGAGATAATGTGCCACGTTCACTGAATTGTTCTTTGCATACGATTACAATTCCATCTGTTCCACGTTACTGATAGTAACGTGGAACAGATGTGAATCCAGGAATCAGAAAAGTCATTTGATATGAAAGACAACAATCTGGTCTGTTGACATTTTTGGGTAATCTTTTGCCTGCGGGCCAGCGACAGAACTGCCTGACCCCACATCCCAATATACACTTTGTAGAAGCACCTGTTTGCCTCAAACGGCTTTTAAAGTTGTTTAAAGTCTTGGCCAAATTCTGAAGTACCTACATCCAAAATTTGGGGGCCTCTAGGTGCTATGGTTCAGCTGTGAAAGAGTAACAAACAAATGCACAAACACTTGAAATAATTTATAAGATTACCAGGCCATAATACCTCCACCAAGTTACCAATTTGTCATTACACCGCACATGCGAAGCGAAAAGCCTGGTTAAGCAATCGGTTCACTTCTGTCTCTGTCTGTCCATCCGTCCACAACCATCATTTTATGATCGAGGAACATCGATTGCACATGCGCAGAGAGGATTGAGATAATTCGTCCCTCTGTGTGCCTGGTTGGCAGTCAAACAAAATAAAAAATCATTCCAAACCAGAAACTTACTTTTTTTTTTAAGGACATCATAATGGACGAATACAACAGCCACAAATAACTAATGTAACGTGTTAGATAATGTGGTGTAATAGCCGCTGCATCAATGGTGGTATACTTTGGGAATTAATTTTTTATACGACCTTTACAATCTTTATTTTGTTGAAGTTTAATTATATACTTGGTGATGTACAAGACAGCTTCAATGGCACGAAACATCCGGATTTCTTTCTAAACTTCAGATACAGCCTTTGAAATCATTATTTTATTTAAATTGAATATAAACTTAGACACTGCATGGGTTAAAGTGTTCTATGAACTCTCTAGTTTAATTAGAGATTTTCTGGAAGGATACCTCATTGGATGTCAATATCCTATGGAAGGGGAAAGTGAAGGACCAGTGGGAAAGGGTGAAGATAAATTTGTATTGCAGACTATTTTATCCTCACCAAAGTTGTACAAATGGATTATTGCATCCTTTGATGCATGCATAGGAAAAGAAAGAAAGGAAAAACAGTGCTGCTTCCAAGAGAACATGGGGTGTTCTTTTGATGATTCTTTTGAAGCTTGAGCGGTAAAAGTAACTAGTTGGTATCATGCCGAGTAGCTCATCACGCTGTTTTGTTCAGCAAGAACGACTTTCATTCAGGGCATCAAAACACATTCTCGTCACTCTTAACTGTCCAGCCATGATGGGCATTGCAGTGCAGCCATGCATAACAATCTTTGAGAAACAAGACATGCCCAAAAGCATGTGCTGGGTTTTAGAACCACATAGCAAAGCCACAGAGCACACTGTAACCCACCTGTGCTGACATCATGCGCCTGCTCCAGAAACGCATCCAGCTTAGGGAGCAATGGCGTCGCAACTGCAGGGCAAATTGGGGACGGACACAATACTTATGAGTCAACTCAACAGATATTAACAAAACAGCAATTGTCTCATATGCAGTGTTTCCAGAAAAAGATTTTCACTGTTTTTTTTTTTTTAATTCAAGAGAATAAGAATTCAAGAGACAGTCTGTCGCTATATGTATGTCACAAAGTAACATTATTGAAATATCAATAATTTTTTCCTTATTTCTGGCAAATTCACAGTTGTTCTTTGCACACGATTACAATTTGCAATTGACTGTCCTTCTACCAAACAACAAGGTATTCAGCTCATACCTATCAAATGTCTCATGATAATTCAAGTCTAATGTCCCAGCAAGAAACATGGTAAACTTTTCAATTTTACAAATATGTCTTATTAAAGACCCAGCAAATAGAAATCCAGTTCCTGGAACTTCTGGCTTCATTATCAGGTATGTCTTATTTCGACAATTAACATGTACAACCAACAGTTCAAGCAGGTCATCATTCCCAAACTCCCAAAATCCAGGCTCACCTGTTCCCTCACTGTTTCCACTTTTCTCCCACCTGTGGAACCAACTTTCTCACGAAGGAAGACATCATCGCAACGATGGGTTCCATGACTTTGCTTGGAATTGCAAATAATAACCTCCCTGGTCTGTAGTTAATATATGTTTTTGTACCCTTCTTGTAGACTGGAGTGATATACTGACTTCCAGGTCAACAGGAAGTGGCCAAAGGAAAAGAGCACACTTAATAGGGCAGACAATGGGGAAGCAACAATGGCAGAGCAGGATTTGAGAACAAGGGCACTGATGCCATTGGGGCCCATTGCTGAAACAAGTTGAGCCAGGAAAGAACTTTATTTACTTTCTAGGGTGAGAAGCACACAAAGTCCAGTGGATTTGGGTCCGAGGGGATAAGATAGCGGTGCATTAGGTACAATAAATTTGGAGACAAACAGAGTTTAGACATTCTGCCATATTCCTGGCAGATTTGAAGTAATGTCATTTGAGGTGAGGGAAAAGATGGAGGTTGGGGAAACCGAGATGAGCTTGACAAGGCACCACCATGACTTGGAGGAAGGAGACCGGTTGGAGAGTTCAGCCTTGAGGTTTGCAAGATGGTGTTTGCTGGAATGCCTCAGGATGGACACATACTTGTATGATGCCTTACGGAATGAAGTAAACTTGCCCTCAGTCGGGTTTAAAATAAAAAAAATTTGTATACAACACCGAGGCTTGTGAAAGAGCTAACATTAATCACATTTTAAAAAATCAAGCAGACACATAAAACATATGATAAAGGGAACGGGAGACAAGATGGGGATAGAGGGGGAAGCACACAAACACAACCATTTGAGAGCAGGGACATCGGGAGATCTGTGGGATGGAGAGGGCTTGGGGGGAGAAGGCGTGCGAAGGGGATGGGGTGGGAGAAATAAAAAACACATGGACACTGCAAGGACTTCCAGTAAAGAAGTTGGTATTTCACAACAGTGGATCTGGGGTGAATTAGCGAGGGTAGAAAAGATCAAGGTTTTGGATGGGGGTGAACAGCTGTTTTAAAGACCTGGAGGGAGGAGTGGGATTGAAGAGAGACACAGGGACTTTGTTCCAGGGCCGGGAGAAAAGGGGAATGAAAGAGTGAAGGTGAGCAGAGAGCCTAGATTTTGGCAGTTTAACCACAAGAGGGTTGCTGGCAGATCTTGTGCGACCTGTATGAATATTTGGGGGACAGAGCCCAGAGAGAGCTGGGGGAGCAAGGCCAGAGAGGAGTCGGTAGAAGACAAAGACAACCAACTTGCCTGTGGTGAAAGAGTGAAAGGCCCTCAGAATCTGCTTCATCGCGGGAGATTCCAATGATTCAGAAAGATTTGGTTTCAACAGCGTGAAGCCGAGCCCGGTGTGAGGCAGGAGCACCGGACCAGAGGGGAGAGCAGTATTCCATTGAGCTGCGGATGAAAGCCTTGTATGTGGTGAGGAGCTCAGGTGTGCCAAGGAAGGACTTCGCACGACGGAGGATGCCCAGTCAGTGACTGGCTTTGGAGGCCAGCTTGGAAATGTGGTTTTCCCAGGAAAGATCATGGCAGATAGTGAGACCCAAAAGCTTGAGTGACATGCCATTATGGTTAGCTTTTCATGTTGAGAAACCAAGCTGTTTGGCCATAACTGCTTCTCCACAGGATTCATGCAGCAATCCCGAGAGGATCGATAGGATAGCCACAGGCTGGAGGGGATAAACTGATGCATGAGAGACTAGAACAGCATTCAGTGGAGAGCATACCTCCGCCTGATGAACAGTTTACATTTTGTATCTCAGAGTAGACCAGAAAATCACAATACAGAATCACATTTAATCAAAATCAATCACAGGAATCACCATAGGTCCAGTCTTTCATACTCTGATATACCCCATGTTTTTGGACATATCACTCAATGGAGAAGAATCACTTTAAAAATTATACGAGCTGGATCCGGATTGGCACCACCATCGGAATGCCCTCTGGGCTCCCATTTGTGATTTTTCACACCATGAGACAGCGCCAAGGCCTGGTTTCTTGTGCTCCATCGGATGATCAGTTTCCACACTTTTATCGACACACAGACCCATGTGTCTTCAATTGATACGATCACTCTAGATCGCCTCCTTTTGGCGGTGATGTTCCGTACATGCTGTCAAAGCGTTCATTAGGCCGAGCATACAGTGGGTTGTTTGCCATTGCTCTTCCCAACAGTCATTGGTGCAGGAATTTGGAATTTGGCATGAGCAACCACATGCATTGGCATACTCCTTTCAAAAGGAACCGTGCGATTTTTTTTAACATCCACGGTGAATACCAGCAGGCATGGCACCCAGCTTAACATCTCTCTGAAGGATGGTGTCCTCATTGATGCCCTACCTTGAATAACCAGGACCATGGCAGTTTATCATCAAGTCAGGAATTGAACCCAAATATACAGGTAAAAGTTGAGTATGCCAACTCTGAGCTATTTGCTGGGAAACCCCTATTTCAATTCCACTCTGAGTACCAGTATCTTAGACTTTGTGTGTTCGGAAGGTTGCCGCTCTAGATTATGTATAATTTAATCAAAATTTTCCTTAAACATTGTTCGTAATAAATCAATCTCAGGTAACATTACATTAAATAACTAGAATGGCACTCAGTAGAGAGCATACCTCCACCTGGTGAACAGTTTACGTTTTGTATCTCAGAGTAGACCAGGAAATCACAATACAGAATCACATTTAAAGAAAATCAATCACAGGAATCACCATCGGTCCAGTCTTTCATAACCTGATATTCCCCATGTTTTTGTTCATATCATTCAATGGTGAAGAATCAATTAAAAAATTCTACTAGCTGAATCCGGATCTGGATCTTCACCAAAATTTCATCGATTCGTCCTTGTCACACACACAACTTGTCCACCAAGTTTCGTCCAAATCCATCCATAACTTTTTGAGATATCCTGCTATGTATCGTTTTTGGCCCTATCTCCCAATGGTGAAGAATCACTTAAAAAATTAAATAATTCTCATATCCGAATCCATATTCAGATCTTTACCAAAATCGAATCGAAACGTCCTTGTCACACACCCAACCGGTCCACCAAGCTTTGTCCAAATCCGTCCACAACTTTCTGAGATATCCTGCTATGTATAGTTTTGGCCCCATCTCCCAATGGTAAACAATCACTTTAAAAATTCTAGTAGCCGGATCCGAATCCGGATCTTCACCAAAATCTAACCATTTCGTCCTTGTTACATATGCTACATCTCTGCCAAATTTCGTCCGAATCTATCCACAACCTTTTGAGATATCATGTTCACAAACGGACAGACAGACAAATGAAAAATCGGTCAGAGACCAAGGACTTTCCAGAATGTCCTTTTTATCGGCCATTTTGGACAAATATGGTGGCCGAACCACGTGACCGATGACGTCATCATTTGTTTTCTAAACTAATTTATTCCTTGATGATGCTCAATAAATTTCATCTTGATCGGATGAAGTTTTGTACTTGTCGAATTATGACGTCATAATTGGAGGCACCTATGACATCATCAATAACAAATTTTATTCCCCATGGAGAGTTCTTTACAATGAGCCATGTCGCAATTTTTTCTATTCAGCACTTTCGGAGATATAGAGGTGCAAAATTTTTCGGTTTTTCCAAGATGGCGACCGAACCACGTGACCGATGACGTCATCAATTGGGCACAGTCTATTCCAGGGCAAGACAAATATGTGTGTAAAGTTTGGCGATTCTACGTGCAACGGTGTAGACGTAGTACTGCGAAGAAACAGACAAACAGACAGACAAACAGACAGACAGACAGACAAACCAACCGATCAACATACTTGCCGGAATCTTTTCCGGCAAGTAACAAACAGACAGACACAGGTAAAGAAGTAAAAATAAGCTTTTATGAGAGTACAGGATGGGTCATCCCATGAAGATCGGGTTATTTAGAGTTTAGGAAACCATCAAGAAAAATTGATGCTTGAAGATGCAGCAAAAAATTAACTCGAGAGTGCACTACAGCAATGATGGGCCAAGTGGCATTATTTATATTTTCTATGTTTGAGGTGAGTTACTTGATTGTCACATGTACAAACACATACATACATACAGAGAATTACCTTGTGGGTGAGGGAGAAGGGTTGTACCCATGACCTACCTAACCCTAGGTATCCTCAGCACGTATGCAAAATTTGGTGGAGAATGGTCAAAGGGTGTGGAATTGTATAGAAATCAAACACACACACACACACACACACACACACACACACACACACACACACACACACACGCCCACCCTTATACATATATAGAACCCCAGGCACAAAAATATCAGGTGCTATGAAGATGGTAGCCCATTCCTTTTGTGAGATGACGTATTGTAATCTCTGTCAAGTTGGCAGGTGTGAACAGCTATACTCTGTCGTTGTTGTTGCTGCCTTAAATAGCAAGAGAGATATTGGCTTTTACAAGAAAGTGGTGAGAAGAGCCACTGGGGCTAGAAGAGTAACAGGAGAGATTGGATCGAAAGTTCGTCATCTCTAGTTCAAGAAGGGACCATTTTCCAGTTTCAGAAAACCATATTGGGAAATTTACAGATTGGGTTAGACACGATGTCAAGGAAGGCCTTTTCTAGAATGATATGGCTGGTCGTTACAGAACTGACACCGAGCCATCTGGCATATCGAGGCTCATTGAAGAGCTAGAACACACAACAGAACAGACCTACAACGGCACTCGACAGAGAGCATACCTATAGAGAGCCACGCTGAACATTTACCTTTTGTATCCCAATGATAGGCCGGATCTGGATTTGGACCTGAACTAAAATCTAATGATTAAATCATCTTTATTGTCCCGTATCCAGGGAAATTCGTCAATTTTCATCCAATTGACCTGAAATTTAAATTTACCATCTGAGTTTTGTCATCAAATTTTCAACAAAGCTTTATTACGAGAATTTGGTGAAGGAAAATTAATAATTTGGTCAGAAGGTCAAAAGTTCAAAGGTCAGCGCCACATAAAATCGTCAACTTTCATCGGATTGAACTGAAAAATTAAGAATTTGCATATTGGGTCATTGAATTGGTTCACCAATCAAAAGCGAGAAGCTGATTTAGTTTAGATCAAAAGGTCAAAATTGTGTAAAATCATCAATTTTTGTCCCATTGACATGAAATCTTAAGAATTTGCATATTGGGTCACTCAATTGGTTCACCAATAAAAAGCTAGAAGCTGATTTTTTTTTTTAGATCAAAAGGTCAAAGGTCAAGGTGGCATAAAATCATGAATTTTTGTCCCATTGACATGAAATATTAAGAATTTGCATATTGGGTCACTGAATTGGTTCACCAATAAAAAGCTAGAAGCTGATTTTGTTGAGATCAAAAGGTCAAAGGTCAATGTTGTGTAAAATCATCAATTTTTGTCCCATTGACCTGTTATATTAAGAATTTGCATATTGGGTCACTGAATTGGTTCACCAATCAAAAGCTAGAAGCTATTTTTTTTTTTAGATCAAAAGGTCAAAGGTCAAGGTGGCATAAAATCATGAATTTTTGTCCCATTGACATGAAATATTAAGAATTTGCATATTGGGTCACTGAATTGGTTCACCAATAAAAAGCTAGAAGCTGATTTTTTTTTTTTAGATCAAAAGGTCAAAGGTCAAGGTGGCATAAAATCATGAATTTTTGTCCCATTGACATGAAATATTAAGAATTTGCATATTGGGTCACTGAATTGGTTCACCAATCAAAAGCTAGAAGCTGATTTTATTTAAGATCAAAAGGTCAATGTTGCATAAAATCATCAATTTTTGTCCCATTGACCTGTTATATTAAGAATTTGCTTATTCGGTCACTGAATTGGTTCACAAATCAAAAGTTATAGCTGATTTTTTTTTTTAGGTCCAAAGCATCAAAGGTGAAACTGCATAAAATCATCAATTTTCATTTTGTCTTTTTTTAAAAACTGTTTCCGTTATTTTGAGCATACGGAAAAATGTGTCTGAATACAAATGGACACTAGGACATGATTTGCATTTATCAGATCCTTTCTAGTTCTGTCTTGTTTTTAATATACACATATGAAAGCTTATGAGAATAATAAATGGCCCACAAAACGTTAGTAGACGTTAGTAGTTCGTTTATTTTTCAAGATATTTCGCTCACAATGTTCAGACATATATATATATATATATGATGGCGGCCATCTTGGATTTTGACGTGGCGACCCAATTTTCAACAGCGTTCTTCCTTATGCGTAGATACACCCACACACCAGATTAGAAGTTAGTAGTTCGTTTATTTTTCAAGATATTTCGCTCACAAGGTTCAGACATATATATGGTGGCGGCCATCTTGGATTTTGACGTGGCGTCCCAATTTTCAATAGCGTTCTTCCTTATGCCTAGATACACCCACACACAAGATTAGAAGTTAGTAGTTCGTTTATTTTTCAAGATATTTCGCTCACAAGGTTCAGACATATATATGGTGGCGGCCATCTTGGATTTTGACGTGGCGTCCCAATTTTCAATAGTGTTCTTCCTGATGCCTAGATACACCCACACACCAGATTAGAAGTTGGTACTTCGCTTATTTTTCAAGATATTTCGTTCACAAGGTTCAGACATATACAGGTATATGGTGGCGGCCATCTTGGATTTTGACGTGGTGACCCAATTTTCAATAGCGTTCTTCCTTATGCCTCGATACACCCACACACCAGATTAGAAGTTGGTACTTCACTTATTTTTCAAGATATTTCACTCAAGGTTCAGACATATATATATGGTGGCGGCCATCTTGGATCTTGGGGGGGGGGCGGGGGAAGAAGATTATCAGGTTAGAGGGAAAGGAGATCAGACAAGGAAATAGGTTTGAGTATCTGGATGGAACAGTGACTGGGGGTGGTAAGGTAAGTCAGAGGCAAAGGTGTGCAAATGCTTGGAGGGTGGAGTGAGACAGAAAGATAAAGGAGATTGAAAGGAAAGGTTCTGATCTCGTGCATAACACTGGCCTAAGTTTATGGTCTGGAGACGATAGCACTGACAGAAAGACAACAACAGAAGCTGCAGGTTTGCGAAACCAACGGGGTAAGGAGGATTGGGTGAGTGAAGAGGGTGGATAAAAAGAGAATGGATGAACTGAGGGGGGAGATTGGTGTGGAGATGAGCTTGACAGGGAGATTGGTGAAATGCCGGCTGATATGGGCTGGACATTTACTGGGGATGGGAGAAGTGAGAATGCCAAAGAGAGCAGACAGGGTGAGGGAACATGGTAGGAGGAAAAGAGGGAGACCGCTGTAGAGATGGGAGGATTGTGTGAGGAGAGATTTCAGTGAGGTGAGGGAGGAGAGGTGGAGGGGGTTGGGAAGTGGAGAGAGTTGGCTGAGGACAGAGAGGAATGGAGGAGTATCGTGGTCAACGAAGCACAAGAGCTTGGTGCCATCTGACCTCACCCCTTACAAAGGGAAAAAGGAGAACAACAACAAAAACAACATACATTTACCGCAGTAGCAGATGGGAAATTTTTAGTTGTTGTCCAGTGGAATCATAAGCAACGTAATAGAACACGTTATTGCAGCAGGATTAAATATATAAGGAAACATGGACACAGGAGTCCATTTGGCCCATCACAATCATGTGCAACAAGCCCCATTCCACAATCCCACAGAATGCAGGTAATGCCAATGATACCGGGAATTTGGCTCGATTACTTTGGTTTTTCATTCTGAGGCTCATTTTTGTCTGAAGCTCGTAATGGTGCGCGCGCATCCACGCACGCACACACACACACACACACACGCACACATACACACACACACACACACACACACACACACTTAACACAGCCATTGAGCTTGGGGGAAGTGCCACAGTCACTTTTTCGGATACTCTGGGTACCATCAACGTCATAGCAATTGGTGGCCCATTTCGCACCGCACTCATTGGGGCATTTCCTCAGAAGGAATTTCCTTCACCCCATGGATGCCAACCGATATTGCAATGCGGGCATAGGTTGTTTCTGACCATGTGGGTACAGCTGTTTAGTAGTTTTCTCTGGCCTACATTTTATTCCATTGACTTTCAGGATTTCTCCCTGTTTGCAATCAATCACGTGACAATGAGCACCTTAATGAATGAGCATTTAGGCACAGGTACAGATCTCCTTCATCAACAGTTATTTTACCAGCATCTGAATCAACCTTCTTTACCGACATATTGAATACGCATTGCATGATATTGCGGACATTTCCAGCCTGTACCTGGCTTACATAAACATTCTTCCCCTTATCACGAAATATATTTGGACGCTTCTTGACAGCGGCCTTCGTTTTGCACATTTTCTTGAAAGATCCTCTCCCTTTGCATTTCTTTAATGGTTTACCTCTAGCAGGGAATTGGGGGGGGGGGGGGGGGGGAAGAGAGTGGAGGTCTACAGCCAAGTGGTCTTCATAACCACAACCACAACGTTTAGGTTGACAACCCTTCAAAATACCTGTACCTCCTATTGAAAAACATGGTTCGTCTTTCAGTGAGCTTGTTTGCATCACTCTGTAAACGCTCAATAGGAGTAGCTTCAACTTCTCCAAAAGAGCATGGTGACTGTCCATTTAAATAATGTCAATGTTCTCAATTTTTCAAGCAACTTTATGGAATGTTTTCCTGAACTTTCCTCAATAATCTGTTCTTGGATTTGCTCATGGACAGTTTATTCTATTGAACTCTGGCAAAGTCGTACGAAAGACTTCATAAATGGTACGTGTTGCTTCCTTGCTTGACGCTCCACATACGAAAAAGATAGAGCACGGACAAACAACCATAGGTTGGCAACCATAGAGCAGGCTTGATGGGCCTCCTCCTGCGTTTCAGTTCCTTGTACGGGAGCTCGAGCACCATCACGGATCATCCCCTATCCAAAACCATTGTCTTTTCTACCCACATTGACCCTTCCCAAAGCCCACTTCTTTCCAGGTTTCCATTTTGTTTTCTTCCTGACAGTTTGTGGCTGTATCCACACCTCCACTGTATCTAACACCTCCACGAGCCTCGACATTGTATACAAAAATGAATTTACGAATCGAATGAGAGTTTTACAGCACCTGGTGAGGATGAAGTGATATGTTTGGGTATAACTAATGCGTCTGTCATGGGGAGGTCCGAGATGAACAGTAACCATCAACCTGATCTCTACTCTACCTCTACGTCTTGTCATGCCAGAGACAGAGAAGCACCCAAATGAAATGTGTTCGAGCTCAGAATGTGGGAAAACCCAAAATGTAGGACACGGAGCTATGGCAAAGCACCATGCAGTAAAGGGACTCCATTTCTGGCAACATCCCCAATGGGCCGAGTGCAAATTAAGTGTAACCTCATATCTGCCAGCAGGTTATCACAAATATTCTTTTTATAACAATGCAGCGACTGTACGTGGTATTTTTCCGTGTGGAATATCTCAACATGCAAACCTTACCAGAAAAAATGTTCAGGAAAGCAAGAAACACTCATCAACAAACTCAATGCCTCGATCACCAAGTACAAATTGTCTGCAAACCTCGACTTGCCTTTTATTGTGCGTGTGTGTGCGTGCGCATGCATGTGTGTGTGCATACGTGTGTGTGTGTGTGTGTGTGCTTGTTCATGTGTGTGCATGCCTGTATGTATGCGTGCATGTGTGTGTGCATGTTTGTGCATGTGTGTGTGCATGCGCATGTGGGTGTACGTGCGCATGCATGTGTGTGTGCATACGTGTGCGTGTGTGTGTGTGTGTGCACTTGTTCATGTGTGTGCATGCCTGTATGTATGCGTGCATGTGTGTGTGCGTGTGTGCATGTGTGTGTGTGTGCATGCGCATGTGTGCGTGTGCGTGCATATGTGTGCATGTGTGAATGCGTGCTTGTGCATGTGTGCGCATGCGTGCGTGCATACGTGTGCCTGTGTGTGTGTGTGTGCGTGCTTGTTCGTGTGTGTGCATGCCTGTATGTGCGTGCATATGTGTACGTGTGTGAGTGCGTGCTTGTGCATGTGTGTGTGCATGTTTGTGCGTGTGTGCATGCCTGTGCATGTGTCGGAGTAAAAATGAATAATTGTCATCTCTGGACCAATCAGAGACAGCCATGGCCGAAAAGCATGCTGGGTCCTTACATCACATGGGGTAGTCACATGAAGTTAAAGGAGGTATGATTGTTTGAGCACCATTGGCATAAAGCCATCTCGCAGTTGCCGAGCAGAACTGTGTTTCTGCGTTAGAGTTGGCAAAAACATGTCTCACCGGTTGTTTGACCTTGTACAAAAATATAAAGCCAAGAGTTTTTATAATCACATCTCTGCGTTCTGAACTAATGCTAAATGGCAGGCACTTTTGCCTCACCTTGCCGAGTTACTTTGGGGTATAAATTAAAGTTCAGACAGAATATAAGTCAGAGATCTGGTTGGTCTTGCAGACAAGCAGATTGTCTCCGTGTGTACCAATAAATATTTATTTTGTCTATCAAGTTGTTTGTCACTATTTTTGGTAAAGGTGGACAGACCCAACACATGCGTGTGTATGTGTGTATGTGTGCATGTGTGTGCGTGTGCGCGCATGTATTGTCTCCTCCTCCCCCCTCCCCTCCCTCCTACCTCCTTCCCCCTCTTCCCCCTCCTCACTCCTCCTTATTCATCCTCACCACCACCTCCCTCTACTCCACTCTCGTTTTCCTTTTTTGTTTAATTTCTGTTTCATCACCAGTTCTTACCTCCTCCATTTGCTGTAATTGAGCTTGTATCCATCCAGCTTGTTCTCCCCTTGTGTCCTCATCTCCCTCCCCTTTTTTTCATTCTTCCCCACACCGATTCTTCCTCCAAGTGTCACTCTCCCCTAATGTTGGAGTGTTTCCCCTCATTCCCCATTTTATTTTTCGTTCTGGTATATGTTGTGGTCCATTCTCTTTTCTAGCTCTCCCATGAGCCTCGACTTCAGATACAACAAAAAACATTGAGCATAAAATCTTCACATCTTTATTGAGCATAAAACTACCTCCAAGTTTCTTAACATTCCTACACTACTTAATTTATTGTCATAGTCTATGTGAGCAATATATTATCTAGAAGTGGTCCTACTAATCATACTATGTGATATTCCCATTTATATCATTTGGATAAAAGACACTTGGCTTGGCGTCCTCAGAACAGTGTTCTGTGTGATGGAGTTCTTATGCTGGGTCTGCACTGGAACACCAGTTTAATGGAGATTTAACACTTGTTAAGTGGAATCCAAATTCAGACAGCTGAAAGGTGAGCAGGTACTAAATTAGCTGTACCTTCACACATGATTTGCACACATTTTGACAAGTTAGAGTTTGGCAGAATGCAGGTAGCCATTTATAACTAATGCAATTAAATTTATATACTCTCTCCAGAGCATCGGTGATTGTGAAGTAGGCATGGTGAGGAACACACTGGGCGGTTTGCCTTTCCCATTCGTAGTCGGGGCATGGATTTGGAATTTGGTCAGGGTGCCAGGGAAAAGGTTTGGTGTGGGCTCAGGTATCAAAACAATAAGATAAATTTTAAAAGCAAGTGCACTACCTATGAGGTACCTTGTCGACCCCACTCACCAATTTCTATAGCATCATAAAAATGCTGAATTTATGAAATGTATGTACGTACAAGACACCTCAAGAAAGTTTTTCAAAACTTAACTATTTTTTTTTTTGTAATCTGTCGGACCCCGACATTCGCGGGGGAAACGTTCCTGGAAAATGCTATGAATGTGGGGGCAATATTTGAATTTTTTGAATGGGGAAACTTTTCTACATCCGACAAACCACCCCACACCTCCCAAATGGGCAATATTTGAACGCACAAACAGGGGATGCAGGTAACGATGAGGGGTAAGGGTGGACAAATGGATACATAAGCAAAATGTTTGGGAGTGGTGTGGGGTGGTTTAACAGGTGTAGAAAAGATCATGATTTTGGATGGGGTGGTGACTCGAGATTGTGGTCAACAACCGTCTTGAAGACCTGAAGGGAAGAATGAGATTGAAGAGAGTATGGAAGGTGGTTCCACAGGTGGGAAAAAGAGGAATAAATGAGTGAAGGTGAGCAGTGGTTCTGGATATAGGCAGTTTCACCCTGGAGGGAGTTGCTGGTGGACCGTGTGCATCCTGCAGATACCTGAGGATGACACGGCATGGAGGGCAGAGGGTGCAAGTCTTGACAAAGCACCACCTTGACAAGGCACCACCAGGAATTAGATGAGGGAGACAAGTTTGAAAGCGTATTCTTGAGATTGGACAGATGTTGTTTTCTGGCTTTCCAGAAAGTAGACACACACTTGGTGTGAGCTTTGTGGAATGATCTGAGGTTGTCTTCATTTGGATTTGCCTTCCAGGAGGAGAATGCAAGTTGTTGTAAAGCAACCTCCTCACCACAAAATTCAGAGTACCATGAGCAGGAGGATGGGTAAGATCACTGAAGAGGTGGGATGAATCTGTGCATACGAGAAAGCAGGTTTCTGTGGAAGAATTCCTAGGCTGAACGAATATCAGTGGCGATGGACATAGAAGGCCAGCCCTGATGTGTAAAAATAAATAAAGAAATACATAACGTTTTTTTTTTTAAACCGAGAATACGCGAAACGCAAATGTAAAAGCAGGTCACGTGCTATGAACCACAAAAATACACGGGGCCACGAATGTTGGAACCGTTAATGTCAAGGTCTGACAGTATGTAGTCAAGGCTTGTGGAAGAGCTAGAACACAGAACGGATCACGATGCAACATAACAAAAGGAACCGCAGGAGAAGGGGAAAATAGACTGAGATGGACAAATAAGGGATGTAGATAACAATGAGGGATAGAGAAGAACGCAAGGGGGTGGACAAGATGGATACAACAACAGGCATTTTAAGGCCATTTTCCCTGCGAGAGCGGGGGTTAGCCTTGCGGTCCCGGTCCCCATGACAATCTTCTCCATTTTGCCCTATTTTCTGCATCTCCACATGTTAACCCCCCTTGCCCGCATTTCTTCTTCCACCACCTTCAGCCAAGTCTTTCTCGGTCTTCCCCGTCCTCTACTTCCTTCTACATTCATTTCCATCACTCTTCCCAACCAGTCACTTTCATCCTTCCTCAACACATAACCAAACCATCTCAACCTGTTTCTCTTCACAGCATCCATCACAGGCTCGATTCCCATCATATTTCACAATTCATCATTTGTCTTCCTCTCTCTCTCTCAACGATACTCCGCACATCCACTGAACCATTCACATTTCCACCCTTTCCAGCCTTCGTTGCTGCTCTACGTTCATTACCCATGTCTCGCTCCCATAAATCATAACACTTCTCACACATGCAGCATTGCAGCATACACCTTTCCCTTCAGCTTCAACGACACACCCTCCTCGTCAGCACGCCACTCAGTTCCCGAAACTTCTTCCTTGCATATCTCACTCTAGCAACCGATGCCGAGTCTGATCCACCTTCTCCATTCAGCATGTCTCATCGGTAGCAAAATGTTATCACACATTCCAGCTTCACGCCGTCTCCAAGATCCAACTCAACATTTCCTCCATCTGCAGCTCCCTCTGTGCACACCTTACACTTGAATGTGGCTGCCACACGCCGAGCTCTCCTCGCACCTTTCACCCTTGTGTCGCAGACAACCAAGTGGTGCTGTGAAACAGCCACCTCCCCCAGGATCACCTTTGTGTCCCGGAGGTGCCCCCTATCTCGCCTACGCACCATCAGGTAGTCAACGGTTGTCGTCGACCCACCTGCCGTGTATGTAACAAGCTTATTAAGCTCTTTCTGGAACTGCGTATTACAAATGTGGATGCAGAAGGAAAATTTTGGGAGGCGGTGGGGTGGTTTAGCAGGTGTAGAAAAGATCATGATTTTGAATTGTTTCCCTCACCTGTTCAAATGAAGAGTTACACATTAAATTTGTATAAAAAACGTTAATTAATGTCTTTAAGGATTGATGAGATATTAAGAGCAAAGCCGCACGCTCCATTACTGATGTTGATAGAAATGCTTTTCACATATTCCTGAACATTGCACACTGCCCCATGTGGGTGGTGACCCATTGTACTGTCCTGTGGAAATCCCATTATTAAAAACAATTATTGTTTCATGGTATTGTAAACTTTATCTATACCACACATATAAAAACAAAGGCTGATTATACAATGTCGAAACACCATGCTAGTGGCCAAGCCAACATGTGAGGCCGATGAAATATTCAACTTGCTCATGCTCATTAGGTGGAATTATCATCTAACACTATTTGTCACTTCGGCATTATGATGTCCACTAATGTAATTGTTGATTAAAGATTCTACCATGCAGTAAATTTGTCTCCGACTTATCGGCTTTGAATGCCCATGATCCCACAAGCTCTAGTAAAGCTAAGCAAAGTTAAGCCGACTTCATATTTGCATGGCAGACCTCAGCTATGAAATGCTGGGTGTCGCAGTCCGGACGACTGTAGGACAGCTTGGTTGGTAACGTGCTCGGCTTTGAGCTGTCTGGTAATGGATTTGTCTCCATGTGGAATCAAAACTAACTACGATTGTTGTCATTGAGTGATGTGAGCAGCAGACACTGTATCTCAGAGCACAAAATCTTTCAGATTGGAAAATTAAGCCAGTCATTCCATCTGCATTCGTGGACATTACAGATCTCACAGCAACGCTTAAAAAAGGTCAGTACTCTGGTGAGATTACCTGCCGATATTAAGGGTGTCAGTAAAGGGATGCTGATCACAAGTTAGAAAGGTAATGGTAAGGATGACATGATTACATGGTTGATTACATATATTTATAGATATTACGTTAATGACATAGATATTGCACAGGAAAAAAAAATTGGCCAAATGGTCTCCTCCTTTGTGATAGTCCACTTGAATGTGAATAGCCTCTTCTTATGTACCAAATAGTTGGAAAATTAGTTTGTGTTTTCATTTTACTGGTAGGCAATAAAAGTTTTTAACTGATGCAACACTATTTTAAATTTCTTTCTTTCTTTCTTTCTTTGTGTCTGTCTGTCTGTCTGTCTGTCTGTCTCTCACTCACTCACTCACTCACTCACACACTTTTGAGACCTGCGATGGCTTCATTTCAACTTCTGAAACCCGCATATGGAGAAACACATGTAGTGAAATTATACCAAGGTTGAACCCAGGAGAGTTACTCGCTTCAGCCACTGAAGGGCGTCTATAAAACCTGGGACGTCCGCGACGCCTAGCCACTCCTGTGACATTTACTTTACATGTAGTCTTGAATGGTACGTATATGCTAGACTCGCACATATATACTAGACTCGCTTGCTTTGACTATTATTATCGGGCCCCTCTGTATGATACCGAGATCCTGATATCTATTGCATGATTGTATTTTTACAGGATGATGCCAAAGATCGAATTGAGATTAAACCTACCTATGGGACAAAGTTGTGGATCTGGTTGATTTTCACAACTGGTACCATACACAAACAACACACAAACAACACACACACACACACACACACACACACACACACACACACACACACACACACACACACACACACACACTTTGAGACCTGCAATGGCTCAGTTCCAACTTCTGAACCCGCATATGGAGATAACAACAAAGAAACACACATACACAAACAACACACACGCCCACAAAAACGGAGATGGATACTTTTGAGACCAGCGATGGCTCCGTTCCACCTTCTGAAACCCGCATATGGAGATAACAACCAACAAGCAACGAGACGAGACAACACACACACACACACACACACACACACACACACACACACACACACACACACACACACACACACACACACACACACACACACACACGGAGATGGATACTTTGAGACCTGCAATGGCTCAGTTCCACCTCTGAAAACCGCAAATGGAGATAACAAAGAAAACACACACATACACACAGTCATATAAGCAGCATTGAAAAAGTTATTGAAATGAGATAGTTACAGTATTCAAAATATGACAACTTTTTATTTTTCATTTATTTACTATGCCTATATTTCATTAGATTAGCATGAAAATTTACAAACGCATTTTTATTTGCACATGAGGTGTTTATGGACCTTTTGCCTCATTATGCTTTTTTGGTACATCATCTAATATTGTGAGTGTCTGTCATGTATGAAGCTGCAAATATTCACCGTTGTATCCCTACACCGTGACCGCATCGTATCCCTACGCCCCAGCTCGGATGGCGCTGCAGTTAATCGGGCCTTTATCGGCAGAGTCAATAAACGTGTGCTACAATCGATCGTAGTTTGTCGAGATACCTTACATGGCGACGAGGATAAACATCTAGACCATGACCTCTTTCGGCCATATCGGTGATTTCGACCCTCATGAGGGGGATTTTGACACGTATTCTGAGCGGTTGTCTTTCTACTTCGAGGCGAACGGCATTGCGACCGAAGGCCGGATGAAGGCCGTCTTCCTGTCCGTTTGCGGAGGTGAGACGTTCACCCTCGTTAAAAACCCGATTCGTCCTCGGACAATCCAAGAGCTCACGTATGCAGAGCTCAAGGCCGCTTTGAAGGAACATTGCAACCCATCTCCTTCAGTCATCCTGTGTCGGTTTAATTTTTACATGTGCAGACAGCAGCAAGGTCAGTCGATCGCAGACTTCATTGCACACCTCAAAAAAGTGTAACATCTGTGTGAGTTTGGGGACACGATTGATGACACGCTCCGTGATTTGCTAGTGGTTGGCATGTCCGATGACCACACTCGTAGACGCCTGCTTGCTGAGAGAAGACTGACGTTCCTAAATGCCAGAGACGCCGCCATTTCCATGGAAAGTGCTGAACGCAATGCTACAAGCATCGGTGCCACTCGCTCGTCTGGTACCAGCCCTGCTGTGAATCGGTTGGATCATGATCAACCAAAACGTTGGAACAAGGCTCCTCGTCAGAAGCCAGTGCAGTCTCCAACACACAACAAATGTTTTCGGTGCAACGGAAAGCACCCTCCGGAGACGTGTCGGTTCAGAGATGCAACCTGCCATTTCTGTTCGAAAACTGGCCATATTGCTTCAGCTTGCATCACTCGCAAATCGGGAAACGGGAAAGCTGCTGACAAGAAGATTCATCAATTTATCGGTTCGGAGGAACCTGAGCTTGACCAGGTGAGCTCTGTTTCCGACAACTCAGAATCGTATGACATGCTTCATATTGATTCTCACCATAGCGGGACCCTCTTCTTGCCACTGTTGTCGTCAACAATCGACCATTGCAAATGGAGGTCGACACTGGTGCGGCTGTCTTGCTCATCAGCCATGCTGTTTTCACAAACCTGTGGAGTGATGCTGACCGACCCCATCTGAAACCTACTACCTATGGACTCTCCACCTATACAGGTGAGAAGATTGTTCCCTGCGGTACATGTGACGCCACAGTGGGCTACGATAACCATGAGTTTCACCTACCCCTGATCGTCATTCCTGGAAAGGGCCCTTCCTTACTCGGCAGGAACTGGTTGAGCATAATTCGACTGAAGTGGAAAAGCATTCATCAACTCCGGGCAGCCAACGTTTCTCCTACCACAGCATACACACTCAAAAATGTGCTGGATACGTACCCGGATGTCTTCAAGGATGAGCTTGGAACCTTGAAAGGACATACGGCTAAACTCAGTGTTGACCGGGATGCCAATCCTATATTTTGCAGAGCTCGCCCAGTCCCTTTCGCCCTGCGTGAGCGGATTGACAAGGAACTGGATCATCTTGAAAATCTGGGCATCATCGAGCAAATCCAGTATGCCGAATGGGCCCATCGTTCCGGTCATAAAATCGGACCAGTCCATCCGCATATGTGGAGATTATAAAATGACCGTGAACAAGTGTTCTTCATTGGATAAATATCCAATCCCGAGGATCGAAGACCTCTCTGCTCGTCTCACGGGAGGCAAGACTTTTACGAAACTCGATCTCAAATCCGCCTATCTACAGCTCCGCTTGGACGAGAATTCGAAACAGTATCTTACCATCAACACGCATCGTGGGTTGCACAAGTACCACCGACTCAGTTTTGGAGTGAAATCTGCACCTGGAATTTATCAGCGTGTCATGGACAGTTTGTTTGCCGCCGAACGCAACGTCATTTGCTACCAGGAGGATATTCTGGTTACTGGTCGTACGGACGCGGAACATCTACAAAACCTGGATAGAGTTCTGAAGAAGATTTCGGACTCTGGCCTACGTTTGCGTCGAGACAAGTGCAAGTTTATGGTGCCATCAGTCACGTACCTGGGTCATACGATTGATGCCGAGGGTCTACACCCGACAGATGAGAAAGTCCGAGCTATCAAGGATGCTCCATTGCTCCTGCTCCACGAGATGTGACCGAATTGAAGTCATACCTCGGTTTGCTTCAGTTCTATGGTCGTTACATCCCGAATGTGACTGACGTTTTGGGCCCCCTTTATCGGCTTTTGAGGAAAGGAGTCTCCTGGACCTGGGGGTCCACTGAACAATCAGCATTCCAGACCTCTAAGGATCTGCTCAAATCGTCCAATGTTCTCGTTCATTTTGATCCAGAGAAGGATCTTGTGCTGACATGCGATGCCTGTCGGTATGGAGTGGGGAGTGTATTATCACACGTGATGCCAGATGGTACGGAAAGACCTGTTGCATTTGCATCCAGAACGATGTCCCCGGCCGAGAAGAACTATTCCCAACTTGACAAGGATTGGGAATCGTTTTCGGCGTCAGCAAATTTCGCCAGTACCTTCTTGAACATCATTTCACGATTCGCACTGATCACAAGCCGCTGATCAGTCTGTTTGGTCCAACTAAGGCGACATCTGACACACTACCGCCCAGGATCATCCACTGGTCCCTGTTTCTCGCTGCTTATGACTACACCATATGTTATAAGCCCGGTTCGTCTATCACAAATGCAGATGCCATGAGTCGGTTACCCCTTCCAGAATCCGTTAATGATTCGCCTACACCAGGATCCATTATCGCACTGATGGATCATCTGGAAGATTGTGCTGTCGATTCCGGCCAGATCCGCACTCATACTCGACGAGACCCCGTTCTGTCCAGAACTGTCCAGGCTGTACAGCTTGGATGGCATTTGCTACCTGAGGGTGACCCAGCTTTTGCGGCTTTTAAAGCACGTAAAAACGAACTCAGCGTGGAAAATGGTTGCCTACTCTGGGGATGTCGTGTCGTGATCCCGGAAAATCTGTGTTCCTACTCTGGGGATGTCGTGTGGTTGATGGGGATGTGGTTGATGCCCAGGAAAATGGTTGCCTACTCTGGGGATGTCGTGATCCCGGAAAATCTGTGTTCCAGGGTCATGGATGAAATCCATGACTGTCATCCCGGGATTGTGAAGATGAAGTCACTCGCTAGAAACTATGTGTGGTGGCCGAATCTTGATGCTGATATCGAACGTCATGTTCGACATTGTTACCCCTGCCAGAGCACGCTGAATACACCTGCGAAAGCGCCACTGCATCCCTGGGAATGGCCCAGCGAACCATGGCATCGCCTACATCTCGATTATGCCGGGCCTATTAACGGCAGCATGATTCTAATAATTACGGACGCGCACACAAAATGGACTGATGCCTATGTGACGTGTGGTACTACGTCAGCCATTGTCATCGAAAGACTCAGACGCTGTTTCGCCACTCATGGTCTGCCCAGGATGATCGTGAGTGATAACGGTTCGTGTTTTTCCAGTTCCGAGTTTGCCGAGTTCACATGTCGGAACAGCATCAAACATAAGTTTGTCAACCCACATCACCAGGCTTCAAATGGCTTGGCCGAACGATCCGTGGGAATCATCAAATCCGGATTGCAGAAACTTCAGGAGGGAACCCTGGAAACAAAGCTTTCTCGTCTCCTGTTCAAATACCGTATCACGCCACAATCAACAACCGGTGCAGCTCCGTCTGAGTTATTGATGAAACGACACTTGAGATCGACACTTGACAATCTCAAACCAGACATATCATCAAACGTTTATCAGAGCCAGCTTAATCAAAAGTTGGTGCATGATAAGACGTCCAACAGTCGCTGTATCAACATTAGAGATCCAGTGTTTGCCCGAAATTTTGGTGCAGGTGCGACGTGGCTACCGGGGGACATCATCGAGAAGCCAGGTCCACTGTCCTGTGTGATTTGCCTGCAGGACGGCCGCGAAATTCGTCGACATCAGGACCACATAACCTACCGTCACTATGAATCGATAGAGCCTGCAGCATCGTCACAGTCAAAACAACAGTTCGACCCCCCACTGCCGGAGATCGTCGTGGCCGCTCCAGCCGGCTCGGATGCCCCGAAAACCTCTGCGAACGCTACACTCTTCGTGGAGACCAAAGGAATCACCTCGGACTCTGTATCCACTGGTACACCGCCATCCAAAGGGATCACCTCGGACTCTGTATCCACTGGTACACCGCCACCCAAAGGGATCACCTCGGACTCTGTATCCACTGGTCCACCGCGACGCTCAATGCGTGAGAGAAAAGCACCCGACTGGTTGAATCTTTGAAGATGCTTTTTTTCACGTTGACACATGTTCTATTTTCACGTAGACACATGTTCTATTTTCACGTTGACACACGTTCTATTTTCACATTGACACATGTTCTATTTTCACATTGACACATGTTCTATTTTCACGTTGACGCACGTTCTATTTTCACGTTGACACACGTTCTATTTTCACATTGACACACGTTCTATTTTCACGTTGACACATGTTCTATTTTCATGTTGACACATGTTCTATTTTCACGTATTTTCATTATTCTCATAATCGTTTGCACACATATTTTCACATGTTTTGGAAATGTTGCTTTTGAAATGTCAATTCTGGAAATCTAGCATGTATTGCTCTTGGTAATTTTGGACTTAAAGGGGAGGATGTCATGTATGAAGCTGCAAATATTCACCGTTGTATCACTACACCGTGACCGCATCGTATCCCTACGCCCCAGCTCGGATGGTGCTGCAGTTAATCGGGCCTGTATCGGCAGAGTCCATAAACGTGTGCTACAATCGATCGTAGTTTGTTGAGATACCTTACTGCGTCCCACTCATAGTTTTTGAATGCCACATGGATAATGGATATTTAATGCACACACTTATTAAAATAAAGTCTTTGAGCCACCTTTACTGCAAAATAACTCTTTCTATTTATGTTATTTTTTATCAAAACTTTGTCTCAAAGACTATTTGTCCCACATCGTGGGATCTAAAAATACAGAAAGGATTACTTGAATTTGGAGGCACTGTAATAATATTCAGCCAGCATAATTGAAAATCCCATTTCTGTGCTTAATAACACTCACTCTACATTTGCACCTGCTTTACTCCAATTTTAGTTGATTAATTCTTCATTAGATTTGCTTTTATATATTGTAGAGATTGAAACACCATCATGCTTGGTCTGTCCTCGTTACCACAGATCTGTATGGTGCAGTCATTGTTACAGCGGTCAGCTAGAGGGATCCCTGAGGGCCAAAGGAAAAGGACTCTGTGAAGACAGGAAACTGAGGCTTTGATGTTCTTGCGGAAAAAGAAGAGCAGAGAGAATCTATCACAACAAAGCACAACTCTTCTGATCCTGGAACTATTTTGACCCTGCAGATAGCCACAGGAGTCTTTCAAAAACAGATTGTATTAATTAGAACAGACAAATTCTGGGTGAGATAAGATAAAATACTCAAGCAAAGTAGACTTGACATTCTATAATTAGACTATATCTGGAACGTTTCACAAGTAAGAGTTTTCCACTCACAAATCCTTTTTTTCAAATTAACATTTGCAGTAAATTTTCGTTTTAAAGCGCAGGTAAAAATCAAGATAAAAATAACTTGAAATCTGATTTTTTTTTTTACAAAACCCTTTCTTGTGCTCATATCAACTATATCTATTTGTAACACTTGACAAAGAGAAATGATGTGGAACTGTCCATGTGGAACTCAGCTGATTACCAAGTAAATATTTCCATAGACTATCACCAAAAATGGCTGGGAATATTTCTTAATCAGGCAATGCTATTAGATTTAAGATCAGTCTCAACTAGCAACGCAAATATGGCCGATCAAGTGATGTGGCAGGCGATTATCCTACAAAAGAACAAATGCTATGAGAGCAGCATAATTGCATGTGCCTGAACATAGATGATGTTCCATGTTTGGGCATGTGCTATGGATGCACAGGCAGCCCTATAATTTGCTGTATTGGTTGCTAATCAAATTTCGATCCCTCAGAGGACGTCACTGCACAAACCTGCTCAGTGTGCTGCGGACTGACCTAAAAGAAGGAAGATTCGGAACACTGAGATCGATGAAGGACCTCAGGGAGCTCGGACGCTGGCTGAGGACAATACACAATGGCACATGGTGGCGAAGGACTGATTGCAACTGTAGAATGATTCTACTACTACAGCGGCAGAACTCAGTATATCATCATCATCATCATCATCATCATCATCATCATCATCATCATCATCATCTGTTAACAGCGAAAAATCAAATATCTAATGGCATTCCAGCATTCCAGCATGAAAGTGCATGGAAGTGCAGATGATGCCACAAAAGCAAAAACTGTGGTGTGAATTGTTGGCTTGAAGACATCTACCATATAAAACACAATATCAATTTGTGTGTTTGTACAGATATCTGTCTCCCCCCCCCCCCCCCCACCCACCCCTCCGCCCATAAGAGAAGGTTATGAAGGCCAATCTTTTAACACAAATGTGTGTTCACGACTCTCTATATTTGAGGATAAAACAAACTCGACTAGAACGGCCCTCTTCGACGTCAAGACGTCGACTGAAATGCCTCCGCACACATTATTACATCATGATAATGCTTGTATCAAGTTTGATTTAAATCCATTCAGCTGTGCCCAAGTTAGCACATTTTTACCTGACATGACCACTGACCTTTGACTTATTGGCCCCAAAATTTAATCAGTTCAGGCTTCCATCATTATACATACCTGTACCAAGTTTTAATTTAAATCCCTTCAGCTGTTCACAAGTTATCACATTTTTACCTGACATGACCTCCGACCTTTGACCTCAGGACCCCCAAAATCTAATCATTACACATGCACTACATGACCAAAATTATGCGGACACCCCTTCTAATTAGTGGATTCGGCTGTTTCAGCCACACCTATTGCTGACAGGTATATATAAAATCAAGCACACACCCACGCAATCTCCAAAGACAAACATTGGCAATAGAATGGGCCGTACTGAAGAGCTCAGTGACTTTCAACGTGGCACCGCCCTAAGATGCCACCTTTCCAACAAGTCAGTTTGTCAAATTTCTGCCCTGCTCGAGCTGCCCCGGACAACTGTAAGTGTTGTTATTGTGAAGTGGAAACGTCTAGGAGCAACAACAGCTCAACCGCGAAGTGGTAGGCCACACAAGCTCACAGAATGGGGCTGCTGAGTGCTGAAGCACCTAGCGCATAAAAACCGTCTATCCTCGGTTGCAACACTCACTACCGAGTTCCAAACTGCCTCTGGAAGCAACGTCAGCACAACAACTGTTCGTCAGGAGCTTCATGAAATGGGTTTCCATGGCCGGGCAGCCGCATGCAAGCCTAAGATCACCATGTGCAATGCCAAGCGTCGGCTGGAGTAAAGCTCGCCGCCATTGGACTCTGGAGCAGTAGAAACGCATTCTCTGGAGTGATAAATCATGCTTTACCATCTGACAGTCCGATGGATGAATCTGGGTTTGGCGGATGCCAGGAGAACGCTGCCTGCCCAAATCCATAGTACCAACTGTAAAATTTGGTAAAGGAGGAATAATGCTCTGGGGGTGTTTTTCATGGTTCGGGCTAGGCCCCTTCGTTCCAGTGAAGGGAAATCTTAACGCTGCAGCATACAACGACATTCTAGACAATTGTGTGCTTCAAACTTTGTGGCAACAGTTTGGGGAAGGTCCTTTCCTGTTTCAGCATGCCAATGGCCCCGTGCACAAAGCGAGGTCCATGCAGAAATGATTTGTTGAGATTGGTGTGGAAGAACTTGACTGGCCTGCACATAGCCCTGACCTCAACCGCATTGAACACCTTTGGAATTAATTGGAACGCCAACTGCGAGCCAGGCCTAATCGCCTAACATCAGTGCCGGACCTCACTAATGCTCTTGTGGCTGAATGGAAGCAAATCCCCACAGCAATGTTCCAACATCTAGTGGAAAGCCTTCCCAGAAGAGTGGAGGGTGTTATAGCAGCAAAAGGTGGGGGGGGGGGGGGGTGGACCAACTCCATGTTAATGCCCATGATTTTGGAATGAGATGTTCATTGTTCGGTTGTCCACATACTTTTGGTCATGTAGTGTATCTGTCTGTACCAAGTTTGAATTAGATCCCTTTAGCCATTCTCAACTTATAGACCTATTAGACTTTGACCTTTAACCTTTGACCTCTCGAGCCCAAAATCGAAAGTTCATCTTTACATCATTATACATACCTGTACCAAGTTTGAATTAGATCACTTCAGCCGTTCTCAAGTTTCAGACCTATTACAGATTTGACCTTTGACCCCAAAATCTAATCACTTAATCTTTATACCATTATACATACCTGTTCTAAGTTTGAATTAGATCACTTCAGCCGTTCTCAAGTTATTGTAGACCTATTACAGACTTTGACCTATGACCTATTGACCCCAAAATCTAATCAGTTCATCTTTACATCATTCTACATAAGTGTAACAAATTTAGTCAGAATCCCATCACTGGGTCACAAGTTATCACGGTAACAATATTTTTACCAAACATGACCTCTGACCTTTGGCCTTTGACCTCATGACGCCAAAATCCAATTAGTTCATCTTTACCTCCTTATGCATAACTGCACCAGGTTTGACTAAGATCCCTTTAGCCGTTCTGAAGTTATCGCAGTAACAAAAACCTATCACGGACAGACGAACGGACGGATAAACGGATGAACGGACGGATGGACAACCTGAAAACATAATGCCTCCGGCGACTTTGTCGGCTGAGGCATAAAAAACATTTTCCATAAAAGAGTAATTATGTCTTTTCTATTGGAATTGTAGATGGTGGCTTGCAAACCGAGCCTCAAGGGCGGTGTACAGAAGCCTCCGTTGATAATGATGTAAAGAATGTATTATGATGTAAAGATTAACTAATTCGATTTTGGGGGCAAAGGTCAAAGGTCAAAGTTTGTAATAGGTCTATAATTTGAGAACGGCTGAAGTAATCTAATTCAAACTTGGTACAGATATGTATCATGACAAAGATTAAATGATTCGATTTTGTGGTCCTAAGGTCAAAGACCCGAGGTTATGTCAGGTAAAAATGTGATAACTTGTGAACAGCTGAAGGGATTTAAATCAAACTTGGTACAAATATTGTAATGATGTAATAATGTGGGCCGACGCATATACAGTGCATTCAGAAAGTATTCAGACCCCTTCACTTTTTTCACATTTTGTTATGTTGCAGCCTTATGCTGAAATCGTTTAAATTCATTTTTTCCCTCATCAATCTACACTCAATACCCCATAATGACAAAGAGAAAACAGGAATTTAGAAAGTTTTGCAAATTTATTAAAAAGAAAAAAGTGAAATATCACATTTACATAAGTATTCATACCCTTTGCTATGACACTTGAAATTTAGCTCAGGTGCCTCCCATTTCTCTTGATCATCTTTGAAATGTTTCTACACCTTGATTGGAGTCCACCTGTGGTAAATTCAATTGATTGGACATGATTTGGAAAGGTACACACCTGTCTATATAAGGTCTCACAGCTGACAATGCATATCAGAGCAAAAACCAAGCCAAGAGGTCGAAGGAACTGCCTGCAGGGCTCAGAGACAGGATTGTGTCGAGGCACAGATCTGGGGAAGCCTACAAAAAAATTCTGCTGCATTGAAGGTTCCTAAGAGCACAGTGGCCTCCATAATTCTTAACTGGAAGAAGTTTGGAACAACCAGGTCTCTTCCTAGAGCTGGCCGCCCGGCCAAACTGAGCAATCGGGGGAGAAGGTGAAAGCCTCTCCTCAGTGAAAGACACATGAAAGCCCGCTTGGAGTTTGCAAAAAAGCACCTAAAGGACTCTCAGACTGTGAAAAACAAGATTCTGTGGGCTTTCATGTGTCTTTCACTGAGGAGAGGCTTCCGTCTGGCCACTCTGCCATGAAGCCCAGATCGGTGGAGTGTTGCAGTGATGGTTGTCCTTCTGGAAGTTTCTCCCATCTCCATACAGGATCTCTGGAGCTCAGCCAGAGTGACCATCGGGTTCTTGGTCACCTCTCTTACCAAGGCCCTTCTCCCCCGATTGCTCAGTTTGGCCGGGCGGCCAGCTCTAGGAAGAGACCTGGTTGTTCCAAACTTCTTCCAGTTAAGAATTATGGAGGCCACTGTGCTCTTAGGAACCTTCAATGCAGCAGAATTTTTTTGTAGGCTTCCCCAGATCTGTGCCTCGACACAATCCTGTCTCTGAGCCCTGCAGGCAGTTCCTTCGACCTCATGGCTTGGCTTTTGCTCTGATATGCATTGTCAGCTGCGAGACCCTTATATAGACAGGTGTGTGCCTTTCCAAATCATGTCCAATCAATTGAATTTACCACAGGTGGACGCCAATCAAGGTGCAGAAACATCTCAAAGATGATCAAGAGAAATGGGAGGCACCTGAGCTAAATTTCAAGTGTCATAGCAAAGGGTATGAATACTTATGTCAATGTGATATTTCAGTTTTTTTAAATTAAATTTGTAAAACGTTCTAAAATCCTGTTTTCTCTTTGTCATTATGGGGTATTGAGTGTAGATTGATGAGGGAAAAAATGAATTTAAACGATTTCAGCATAAGGCTGCAACATAACAAAATGTGAAAAAAGTGAAGGGGTCTGAATACTTTCTGAATGCACTGTTGGTCGACGTCGTGACGAAGTGTCGATCTAGTTTTAAATAGCAATACAAGGCGTAAGGAGGTGAAGTTTTCTGTGCATGATGTGAAATGCGCGCAGAGTAAAACGAGTGTTCATTTACATCCGTATGATCTACTATATAAGAGAGATGTCTGTCTGTGTGTGTGTCTGTCTGTCTGTCTGTCTGTCTGTCTGTCTGTGTGTCACCATTTTTCTCAGAGATGGCTAAACGGATCTTCGTCAAACTTTCAGAGGTTCATCAGTGAGTGCCTGGGAGTGTTTTAGACAAAAAAAAATGTGAAAATAAAAGATCGTTTTTTTGGAGTAAAAAAAAAACAAAAAAAAAAAAAACATCACTCGATAGTGCCTAAGCTTTTTAAAATTAATGACAGTTATATACAAGTACACATTCACATAAATAAGTACAAAACAATCACCGGACATTTGAATACAAATAAATCAAACAATTCCGGAAGTGTACGAAGTTGGTAGTACGGCTTCTTCTTCTTCCTGATCGGCATCACACTTAACTCAGAAATGTGATGAACGCCACATTCACCCCATTCACCCACCAGCATATATATGAACCCCCTTCCTCTCCTGCCTCCCCTCCCCCCCCCCCCTTTCCCCTTCCCTTCCCCCCACCCCCTTCCATCCCCCAACCCCCCCTTCTTCCCCCTTTTCTGTAATTTGCCACATACCATATAAAAGGGCCTTTCTATGCCCCTGGACATTTTCCCCAAGAATATCCCTTCTTTCTGTAGTTTGCCACATGACACACAGCATATAAAGAGGCCTTTTCTATGCCCCTGGCATTTTCCCCAAGAATATCCCTTCTTTTCTGCAGTTTGCCACATACCATATAAAGGGGCCATTTATATGCCCCTGGCATTTCCCCCAAGAATGTTCCTTCTTCTCTGTAGTTTGCCACATGGCACATCTATATATATTAACGTGAGTTGTCTGTGTCCGCGTTTTATTCAGAGATGGATGAACAGATCTTCATCAAACTTTCAGAGGTTCATCAGTGAGTGCCTGGAAGTGTTTTAGGCAAAAAAAAAAAAAAAAAATTCGTTTTTTTTGGAGTTGTACACATTCGCATAAATAAATACAAAACAATCACCAGACGAACACAAATACAAACAACACAACATGCATTTTAAGGCCATTTTCCCTGCTAGAGCGGGGGTTAGCCTTGTGGTCCCCATGACAATCTTCTCCATTTTGAACACAAATAAATCAAACAATTCCAGAAGTGTACGAATTTGGTAGTACGGCTTCTTCTTCTTCTTCCTGATCGGCATCACACAACTCAGAAACGTAAGCCACATTCACTCAGAAACGTGAGCCACATTCACTCAGAAACGTAAGCCACTCCCCTTCCTCTCCTGCCTCCCCCCTCCCCTCCCCTTCCCCTCTCCCCCCTCTCCCCCCTCCTTCCCACCTCCCCTTCCCCCCATTCCCTCTCCCCCCCCCCACTCCCTCCTCCACCTCCCCTTCCCCCCCTCCCCTCCTCTTCCCTCCTCCCCCCCTCCCACCCTCCCCTTCCTCTCCTCCCCTCCCCTTCCCCCCCTCCCTCCCCCTCCCCTCCCCTCCCACCCGGCAACGCCGGGTACTTCTGCTAGTGTCTAATAAATAAAGAAGATATAAGCACACCTGACACTAGGCCGAGGCTTCAAACTTTGGCACGCTCACTCGGCTACACCGTGGAATAAACTGTTCCAACCTGTCATATTTGATAGGCTTTTTACTAGATGATTCATAAAATCTATTGGCAATGCCAAATCGAAGAGACAATGTCCTTATCACAAGAGACAGGTGATGTGGTCAAAGAACGAGTGCATATGCATTGATATATACATCTAATGATCTCTAGAATTGTTATTATGGAATATGACCAATTAAGTGTGTAGCAGAGTGGTGAGCAGTAAACTAATGGCCTAAAATAGAATTAGCAAAGCAAATAAGAAGATATTTGTTAAGGAATATACTAAGAGGATATCAGTTAACTTTTTAAATGACGATGATGAGAATCCACTATTGTTGTAATGTCAGTAATTGAGGTTTGTTTTGTCAAGATAGGCATGGCATGATTGGATGAAACAAGCTTATTTTGGTTGAGGAATAAACCCCCAGAGACATGGCAGAGACATATAATAGTTTGTGGAATATGAAAGTTGCCCAGAGTATATTTGACAATTGGGACGTCCCTCTAATCCTCATCAAAATGAATGGAGATGAAACTTAAATCGAGAAGAAAAAACAAAAAGCAAGTTCACATTTAACTCCAAAAGCAGGTGAACGGTGTTAAAAGCAAAGAATGTGAAGTTCTAGTGACATGGCTAGATAAAATAATGTTAGTCACACAAGCTTTTGCCAGATCGTTGATGTGCAGTGATAAGATATTCCTGAGTCATCGGAAATAACTTTAGGTGTTTATTTTTAGAGACATTCACTTTTAGAGACATTCTAGAAGGAATTCATCACAAGTTTATAGTATTATGAACTAATTATTGTTCAGTGTAACGAAGAGTGAAACTTATAAGCCCTATGAGTGATAACGTGCTCAAATAAGGTCGGATGGTGCGAATACGAGACATACCCTGCTTTGGCTTGGGGAATGAGGACGAAACAACCTTGGCTGCAGCTGTGAAAGGAACAAGCATTGGATATATCATAGAAGGTAAAGGTGAGGAGGGGAGCTGGGAAAACAGTTTAAGTGTATCTTTGAAAGAAAAAAAAACCAGCAGAAAGTCCTCGCAAACAAACCTAACAAACCATACATGTATTTGTGATAATATTGATGAGTATTCAAATTATTGTGCCAATGTTGGCGTCTCAAACTGTTAATACACCATTCTAATTTGTTAATCACATAAGGGAGTTTACAAGAGCAAAACTGTGAAAGAACATGAATTATTATGGTTTCTCAATGCCAGAGCTGCTCATTTCTCCCCTCCGAAGGAATACATGTCAATTTAAAAAGAGCTCATAGAGACTCTGCATGTCATCATGTTCTGTCGCATCGCTCGGTATCAAAGTACAAAGCGCAGATCTCGTGTTAGCAGGAAGACAAGTGAGGGATGCGATAGGTACTCACAGCCGGGATCCTCTGCTACACCTGTCAAAGACAAACAGAACAATGACAGTCACTCCACCCACAATGCCGGAGTCCCACCCACATATCTACTGTATTGCAATTGCCAACCATCTTCTGAAGTCTTGAGAAATTTTTGAAAAAACTGCTGAATGTTTCCCTTCTTTTGGATTGTAAAACAATGAACAACAATTATACTAAATAGCAATAAAAAATAGTAATGCAAGTGCTGGAAAAATGGATTATGCAAATAATGACATTACAGGCTTCTATCAAGACTGAGAACGCATGTTCTATCAGAGCGATCATGTAACTTGATTATATAATAAAGTGATTTTAAGGGAACAAGGAAGAAATTCAGGAACGAGGAAAAATGATGATGGACATAGCTGCCATCGAGAGGAAACAGTATTGGGCTACTAGATCAATTCCAAGCCTAGCTAGGCAAAACTACAAGGAGCAGCTGAAGAAGGCACAGCTTTATACATTGGAAAGGAGGCAATTACAAGGGGATCTGATAGAGATGTTCAAGATAATGAAGGTTATAGACAGATTAAGTACAGAAGAGTTTTTCAGTAGAATGAACAAGTGATAGAACCAGGGACCATGATAGCTTGGAAGGAAAGAAGATGAGAGTTAGGACAGCATTGAGGCAGGGGTCTTTCAGTAAAAAGTAGTTAATGCATGGAATGGTCTCCCTCTGGAAAGGTAATGGAAGCAGAAATAGTATATGGCTTTAAATTGGAATTAGATAGGTACCTATAAGTATTGGAGACAGAAGCAGGGGTACAGGGATATTGGCAGAACTTGTAGGTAGCTGCATATATATATATATATATATATATATATATATATATATATATATATATATATATATATATAGATATATATATAGATATATATATATATATGAGTAGTTTATATATACAGACTTGGCATTTAATATGGAATTTTTTTTTTCCTTGAATTGGGTTTACTTTCTTGACTCAGTATATCAATCTGGTGAGTTTCTTTAACGCTTTGGTGATTTATTTCTTAAAGGAACCATGTCACCGATTGTCTGTCGCAGCAAGAAGTCAACAACAGGATTATATCACAGGTGGCATAGCAAAATGTACGGACAGGTGCATTTGATGATTGGCTTCACAGTCGGGTATACAAGGGTTGTTGCGTTCTGTATTAGTGGAAAACAACTGCTGCACGTCTCCAAAGGTTATTGCCGCTTCCTCTGGAGATGGTCCGTCAACTCGACAATGCTGTTTGTCATGGAGTGGTGGCTTTACGAAATTACGGCATGAAACAGCATGCTATTGCTCGGCAGTATGGCATCACTCAAGGTCAGGTGTCAAAGATCCTGAAACGAAATGCTCAGAGGGGTGTCCCTTCTCCAATCCCGAGGCCAGGACGTCCCCGCAGAACCACAAGGAGAGATGATCGCCAGCTGCACCGGTTAGTCCGCAATGGCCGTACCAAGTCAGCTAATCGGCTTAGGGCTGAGTGGCAGCAACTGACAAATGTGCCTGTATCTAGAAGGCTAGTCAACCAACGACTTGTTCAAGCAGGCTATCGTGCCAGGCGTCCCCTGAGAAAGCCACGCCTGACCAGACAACACCGCCAGCGCCGATTGCAGTGGGCCAGAGAGCACCGTCAATCGCAGCCAGGACACTGGAATCACGTGGCCTTCATTGACGAGTCTGGATTTCTGGTCTATCGTCAAGATGGCCGCATCCGAGTGTGCAGACAAGTGCATGAAGCCGACAACAAAGATTGTATAGTGCCAAGAGTCCAAGCTGGAGGTGGTGGGGTGACCGTTTAGGCTGCTTTTCATGCAGGGGGCAAAACTGACCTGGTTGTTCTGAATGGAAACCTGAACCAGTTCAAGTACAGGGCCATTCTGGAAGAAACATTGCTTCCATTTGCTCGTGCAGCCTTTCGAGGAAACTTTGTCTTCCAAGATGACAATGCACGGCCTCATCGTGCTCGCATGATCCAACACTTTCTTGCTGACCGTGGTGTGGAGCATATGGAGTGGCCTGCCATGTCCCCGGATATGAATCCGATAGAGAACTTGTGGGCAGAATTAACGCGTCAAATCGACCACTTGGACCAGCAGCCGACCTCTGTGCGTGTATTGCAGCAGGCTATTGTCACTGCATGGCAAGCGATTCCTGTCCAAACCTTGGCAAATCTCGTGAACAGCATGCCTCAACGTGTACGTGCTCTCCTGAATGCTCGTGGGGGTTACACGAAGTACTGAACTGTAATTTTACTGTCCGTAATCCCAGTCGTAATTTAACTTTTGTTTTTGTTAAAAAAAAATTTGGCTAATGTGCAAAATAAAGAGATACTTCTGGAAAACGTACAGAAGTTTAACACAGTACTGTCCATGAATTGAATTCGATATCAGTTTACATCACTTTCAAGGATCAATTTATTTGTTTCCAAATGTCAAATGTGGTTTTTGTTTCTTTAAAGGTCACATTAACAAAATCGAGAATAATTTCAACATAACTCCAATGAACTTTTGGTTCTAAGACATCTTGAAAAGTAAGTTCACCCCCACACAAAAAATATTCCATATTAAATGCCAAGTCTGTATATAGTAATTACATATATACATAATTATATATATATAGCCTTGTACAAATTAGGTGTTAACAGATTTAAATTCATGCGGCCTAAATTTTTTAATTGTTTAAAAATGTGTGCGTAGTGTGCAGAATCGATACATTTCATTGAGAAATCGAAAAAGAAGATTCAGACATGAAAATCTGTGTTCCACGCGGAGGAGCATATAGTTATTAGAGAAAGTAGTAGTTATCTGTAATTGGTCTCGAGGTAGAAAGAATATGATCAGGTCAAAGCAGATGAAGTACAAGTTAAAAAGCCAAAAGGGGGATAAAACTCAGAACCCAAACATTCTTTTTTGGGGGCTAAGACATGGCTCAGAGTGGTACGGATGCAAGCACACACAGTCTGAAGGTGTTCAGACAGAAAGTCAATTGTAATCACTCCATACTAGTTGCCAATAATTTTGATCCATAGCAGTGTTTTTTTCGCTCACATTAAAATATTGTATGTGGGCTCGGTGGCAGGGAGTGAACTAGTTGACATCACAAGAAGACATGGTAGTGGATCATGTGATTACTGTTATGCGAGATTTTCCACAGGCAATGGCTCTTGGATAGCCAATCACACCCTCGGACAGTCAGTTATGCTGGACCAAATGCTTGTGCCATGTTCACACGACTCGTGGGTACTACTAATCTATGGTCCCAGGTGGATCAACTCCTCCGAAGTTTTGACATACATACGAACGTGCTTCAACACAAACCTCTGTCGAAACTTAATATTTACTTCAGACTAGCCATTCTGTGGGAAGACAAATGTACCCATAACCCTAACGCCCATAATTGAGAACTTCTGACTAGCTATACACAATACAAAAAAGGCATCATGCAGAGCTTACAAAAGCCATCCCCACCCCCCACAAAAAGTTGCCATATATACAGCTTGTCACTTTCATTAAGATGAAATTTAACGATATTAATCAATGCTCAGGTCAATCGGATGAAAATTGATGATTTTCGAAGTTTTACCTTGAGTTGACCTTTGAACTTTTGACCTCAAAAATAGTTACCATCCCAATTCAGTGAGGCACTACGCAATTGCTGTTTACTTTTCAAGTCAATCAGATGAAAATGAACTATTTTGTCAGATGAAAATTGATGATTTTTATAAGTTTGACCTTCAGTTGACCTTTGACCTTTTGACTTCTAAAATAGTTGGTTTCCCAATTCACGAAGGCACTATGCAATTGCTGTTTACTTTTCTAGTCATTCAGATGAAAAATGACGATTTTAGAAATTTGACCTCAAAATCAATAGGCCTCTCAGCTGTGACTACCTCTACTATGGCTTGGTAAAGTTTCATGTCAATCGGTTTAGAATTGTGACCTGTATGCGATTGACAGACAAACAGACAAACAGACAGAATAACGCACAACAACTAATTTTGTTTTGTTGTAATAATTACAAGATTGAGTTGGCCTGTTAGTGTTCCAATCTGAACCCCTGGCTCATGATCTAACATACGAACGTAGTGAACGTACATACGAACACCTACGAACACCTACGAACACCTACGTACATACGAACGTAGTGAACGTACATACGAACAACGTACATACGTACATACGAACGTACATACGTACAATGTACATACGAACATACAAAGTGAACGTACATATGAACGTACATACGAACGAACATACGAACACCCCGTACCTGCATTGATAAAGTGATCAGAAAGCCTAAGTTAGCTGGTAGAAAAGAGTGCGTGTTGTTTTCATCACTGGTATAAAGCATTGTTGCGGGAGAAACCTGGTCTTATTCAACACACTTATGTTAATTAGATAATGATGTAATAAAGGGTATGGGTGAAAATAGTGTGTTAGTATGTCGAATAGGAGGGGTGTGATTAGAAAGTCGATAGCTTGCCATGAAACTGCAGCAATTAAATAAATTAAGAGGGATTGCTCAATTAAAAGTTTAGTCATTAAATAATGAAACACGATTCTACTCAAATACAACAACAACAACATGCATTTTAAGGCCATTTTCCCTGCTCGAGCGGGGATTAGCCTTGCGGGCCCCATGACAATCTTCTCCATTTTGCCATATTTTCTGCATCCCCCCTTGTTAACCCCCTTGCCCGCATTTCTTCTTCCACCATCTTTAGCCAAGTCTTTCTTGGTCTTCCCCGTCCTCTACTTCCTTCTACATTCATTTCCATCACTCTTCCCAACCAGTCACTTTCATCCTTCCTCAACACGTGACCAAACCATCTCAAACTGTTTCTCTTCACAGCATCCATCACAGGCTCTATTCCCATCATCTTTCGCAATTCATCATTTGTCTTCCTCTCTCTCAACGATACTCCACACATCCACCGAAGCATTCGCATTTCCACCCTTTCCAGCCTTCGTAGCTGCTCGACGTTCATTACCCATGTCTCGCTCCCATACTCAAATAGTTGAGAGAAAACTTTATTTAAACACTTTTCTTTAATACCAGTCACTGAATTCGTAATTTGTATGCACTGACTTACTGACCACCCCTCAGTCAGATTTTGAGAAAGCTCAGAGGTGAGAGAAAGCATTTGTGAATATGCAACACAGTAGGAAATAAAAGTTAGTGGATTAAGTGGAAGGATAACAAAATGCATAAAGAAGATGATCAGAGAGGTTGATTGTTTTTTTTTCTAAGATTAATATATGTTAAACTGTGCTTCTAAACTTGTGTATGACAGAGAGCTACAGGTAAAGTTTATATCAAAGTTTTAAAATGCTGAGTGTCAAGAAAGGAAGCAGCACATACTACCTTTAAAATATTTGGTATGACTCGGCCAGGGTCAGGTTCTAACCGCCAACCTCCCAGACTCAGAGAGGATGCTCTAAACATTAAGACACCGAGACTGATAAAATATTGGTGGCAGCGGTGGGATATTTTAACTCTTAGATGCAGGCGTCAAAAATCCTACATAAACACAGCCATTGGGCCTCGGAGGCCCAACGGATGTATTCGTGTAATGTTTTATTTACTTTTTATAGATTTTTTTCTTTCATATCCTCTTTCAATCCAGGTCAATGCTCATGGATGTGTATTTGCTCAGAAGATGTGAATCATTGATCCTATTAGTTGGAAAATTCCCATACAAGTAATTAATCGTTTTGGTATTTTTTGCAAAAAAAAAAATTTTGTTCTTGGTTTTTCTACTTTTTTTCTCTAAAAAGTGGAGGCTCATTGAGGAGTATTTGCTCAAAAAAATATTATTCACTAATCCTTTTATTTAGAATGTATATGTCCACAACTGTCAAAAATCCTACACCGATGCAGCCATTGGGCCTTGAAGGTCCCACAAATGTATTCGTGTAAAGTTTTTTAATTTGAATATTTTGTCACTGAATTATTTGTAACCAAGTTATAGGAGCATATAAATGAGGCTCATATCAAGAAAATAATGATATAACATAGTAGTACAACAACATTTATGCGAGGCCTAGAAGGCCCCAGGCCTGCATTCGTGTCGGATTTTCGGGTTATAAGTGAAGAATGAAGATTTTCCCACGAGCCTGAATGATTTTTTTTTTTGAATGTCACTGAATTTTGTGTAACAACATGAAAGTCGGTGAAAATGAGGCTCATTCCAAAAAAATAATAATTGTACAGCATAATTTTTGCAACAAAAAAACCTTGTGGGCCTCCGAGGCCCAATCACTCCATCCAAGGGTTAAAATAGCTTTAAAATATGGATATCAATATTGGGAATACAATGTCAGTAAGAAAACCAAAAGTAAGAATTTTTTTGAGATTGGAACAGAAAGAGGACAAAGTACCCAAGGTAGATATCTCGGAAAAGACTGACATAGTGGTGGCACATCTGTTGGACCCAGCATTAATCCTTCAAGCAATTTTCACCTCTTAAGGGGGGAATTTTTATGCAGACAATCCCCCATGACTGCTGCTGTGACAGAATAATTATTTTCATTCATTCCTAACCAGCACCTGGCCACTGGTTGTATTAATTCTGGGGTCCGTGATGCTGATAATACAGTGCCCCTTATGTCAGGACAGGATTGTGGAATTGGCCAGTGTTCTCCCATACAATGTCTTCCTCTTGTGAAGGACACTGTGGGATCATTAACACCCACAGACAAATGTTAAGAAACAGGTACTGAGCTTAACGTCCCATCTGCAATGATGCAATGCCATGCCTGAAAAGTACTGGGAGGGCAGTTTATAGTCGGATCTGGACTCAAAACCAATGAGAGTTCAAAAGTGAATACATTACGTCTGAGCTGTCCTGTCATCCCCAAAATAATGGTGACATTTTGGAAGCTGAAAACTGCAATGCAGATAATATGGGATTGCATACTCAATGCTATTTCACTTTCCAGGTTCATAGTTGTGTTGGACAAATTGATGTAAAACAACTTTGATGCAAGGCACTCTTAAAAGTGGGGTTTAAGATACCTATTCAATCTGCTTGAACTCATTTGTGAAGTTAAAAGATGCTATGATACCATTTGGAAAAGTAGGCCTTGGTTGCCAATACCCCGACCCTTGAATGGGAAATAAGAATTATTGAAGTCAGTTTCATTTGCCAATAAGGAGCAGGTGGTAGTTGTTAAGCACCACGTACAAGGATTGGCAGTGCCAACAGGGTAAGGCAAATAGGAACCAGACCGCCAAGTAGAGCCGTGATAGCCTCTTGCACAGCGGTTGCAATCTGGACCATCAGTGTAGTGCTGACAGCTACAGGTAAGATGTCCACCACTCATAGAGCAGGATGATGCATGGAGGTTACACCAGCACCTGTCCCACAAAGAGAATAGGAGTTTGGGGAGAGGAAGTGGTAGAAAGAAAGCAAGAGAAGGAAGGATAGACAGATCGATCTGTATGAGTGAAAATACAACAAAACACTGCCAAAACAAGTAATGTGCAATTGCTAAATGAGCTGAAAAAGCAGAGAGAAAGATTCCCATATGAATGTCCTATGTACAGTGCCTTCAGGAAGTATTCACACACCTTGACTTTTTCACATTTTGTTGTGTTACAGCCTGAATTTAAAATGGATTAAATTGAGAATTTTTTTGCCACTGGTCTACACATAATAACCCATAATGTCAAAGTGGATTTTTTTTTTGTTTTCGAATTTTTTACAAAATAAATCAAAATGAAAAGCTGAAGTGTCTTGAGTCAATAAGTATTCACCCACTTTGCTATGACACTCCAAATTGAGCTCAGGTGCATCTAATTTCCTTTGATCATCCTTGAGATGTCTCTACAACTTGATTGGAGTCCACCTGTGGTCAATTAAATTGAATGGACATGATTTATAAAGTAGCACACCTTTCTATATAAGGTCCCACAGTTGACAGTGCATGTCAGAGCAGAAACTCTACCATGAAGTCCAAGGAACTGTCTGTAGAAATTGGAGATATAATTGTGAGGAGGCATAGATCTTGGGAAGGGTATAAAACAATTTCCAGAGTGTTAAGTGTTCCCAATGGCACACCGAGCTCCATTATTAGGAGATGGAAAGAATATGTAACTACCCAGACTCTTCCGAGAGCTGGCCGTCCGACCAAACTGAGCAACCGGGCAAGAAGGACCTCAGACTGCAAGGAGGTGACCAATAACCCAATGACCACTCTGACAGAACTACAGAATTCATTGGCTAAGATGGGAGAACCTGCCGGAAGGACAACAGTCTCTGCTGCACTTCACAAATCTTGGCTTTATGAGAGAGTGGCAAGACGGAAGCCACTTATGAGAGAGAAAAGGCATGTGATAGCATGCCTGGAGTTTGTACAAAGCCACGTGAAATACTCTGAAGGCATGAGGCAAAATATTGCTGTGGTTTTTCGGAATAAAGGCAACCCCCCTTTTAGTTAGTTGCACCAGAACATGTAGCCTCGCTTAGTCAGTTATTTCTTATTAAATGTGAAGTATAGTCTCCTTCGCAGTGTTAGTATGCACTGAGGCAGGTAAGTAAGGGTAGGCCTCATTGGAGCCTGGAATGCCATGTGGTGGGCCTAGGGCAAGTCGAGCAGGCCCGAGGGAGGAGCTGGAGGGCGTGGCTGGTAAGTAGTAAACAGCCAACCGGAGCTAAAGGGGAGTGGCCAACAACGGCGGCCAATGAGAACTAAGGGGAGTGACTGATGAGGGGCAATCACGACACGTGCCCCCGGCGGCCAGTGGAGGCCTTTGGAACATTCTGGTGGGACTCCGGGGCTATAAAACTCGGCCCGGACCCCCAAACTCCCTCTCTGCTGCCAACCTTTCCCCCCCCCCCCCCCCACCCCACATTCTCCCTGGCTCTGATCTCTGCCCCCGCTCTCTCTCTCTCTCTTGGGATTCAGGCTCTGGCAGGACGAACTCGCTCTCTGGAAGGCGCGCGCTCTCGCAGGACGATCTCTCTAGCCCTGGACTCTGACGACCTTTGCCTGGACTCCCTGCACATGCGCTTTGCCTCGCTGGCTTCGGGACACGCTGCGTGGATTCCCGTTCGTGCACGACTGAGGTCGACATCCCTGCCGCGAACATCCTCGAGGGGAAACGCCTAACGAGCCGTCCAGGGCGAACTGCACCAAGTGGCCGCGCTTTGTACGCATCCTCTTCTTCCTCCCCTTCCCCGAATTAGTCAGAAGGGCCCTTGTCTGGGAAACGTAAGTAAGGACTGTTAAGTTTCTCTTCTGTCTCTTTTCTCTCACCAGTGTACATTTGTGAATAAACCCGTGCTTGTTTCCAACTTGGCCGTTTTCGTCCCTTCACCATTGGCCTCGCACTGCACGAGATAAAACCGCTCGATCGGGTTCATAGTAATTAACAGCACGAGTTACGCAACACGCAAACCGCTCGGGCGTATCAGACCAGCGTGACTCGTGTGAGGTCCAGCCCCCGTCCTCGCGGCGGCGTGTGTATCGAAGATACTCGGGTCGTGACTGGAAACCCTTCCACATGCTCGCTACGGGTTTGGCGGCTGGAATTGCTCAGCAATCCGCCCCCACGAGTGTAGAGTGGGTAGCGGCCTCGTGGACTCGAAGCTCGAGGGGGAGCAGGGCTTAATCCCCCCTCAGTACGTCGACGAGCTCGAGATCCGCAACAATATTATGTGGTTTGATGAGATGAACATTGCACTCTTTGGCCTGAATGCAAAGCGCAACATCTGGCGGAAACGAAGCGCACACAGCTCATCACCCTTTTAACACCATCCCTACCGTGAAGCATGGTAAGAATATCATCATCATGCTTTGGGGGTGCCTTTCAGTGCTAGGGTCTGGGGGACTTGTAAGGATAGAGGGAACAATGAATGGAGCCAAATACAGGCAAATCCTTGAAGAGAACCTGCTTCAGAGTGCAAAAGACCGTTAGACTGCAGCGAAGATTTACATTCTAACAAGACAATGACCCCAAGCATACAGCAAAAGCAACACTGGAATGGCTTCAGAACAAGACCGTGAAAGTCCTTGAGTGTCCCAAATAAGCCCAGACCTGAATCGCATTGAGAATCTATGGAAAAACTTGATGAAGATTGCTGTTCACCAATGCTCCTCATCCAACTTGACAGAGCTTGAGCAAATCTGCAAGGAAGAATCGGAGAAACTCCCCCAAATCTAGATGTGCAAAGCTGATACAGGAGACATACCCAAGAAGACTCAAAGCTGTAATCGCTGCCAAAGGTGCTTCTATGAAGTATTGACTCAGGGGGTTGAATACTTATGTAAATTAGATATTTCTGTATTTCATTTTTAATTATCTTGTAAAAGTTTCTCCAAAAAAATTCCACTTTGACATTATGGGGTATTATGTGTAGATCAGCAACAAAAAAAATCTTCATTTCATCCATTTTAAATTCAGGCTGCAAACAACAAAATGAATGGCATTGTACATTGTAACCAACATTGTACATTGTAAATTCAAGCTGTAATCAACAAAATAGCATTGTCAAGACATTGCACATGAATATTAACTTAATTTGGAGCCAAGTGTGACAAACGAGAGTGAGAAACAAAGGCAAAGAGAACAAGGAGCTGATACTCTACATTCCCTTCCTTTTGAGGTTGTATGCAGAACATATCTGTGTAATATGAAAGCTAAACCTTGAATGTTTTTTGAAATATCGCGTACACAAGCCAAGTTACTGAGATGGTTGCGATGGCAACAAAATTCAGCCAATGACAGGTTGAGATAATGTCATGAGGAAGAGACATCTGCAATATGAAAGCAAAATGTTGAACGGTTTTTGAAATATTGTGTACACAAATGTACAGATGATTGGTCGGTCAGTCGGTCGACATTGTCGGAGGAGTGGGAGACAAAAACAGACTTCGTACAAAGCAAAGCGAGCTGGACCAAAGGAATAAGAAAATATGGGGATTGTTCCATCATAATATCCTCCGGCACCCACCCAACATCACACTCGATTGATATATTAATGATATTAAGCACCAATGTGCGATTATTGATTTTAAGCAGGAATGTGTGATTAATTATTTTAAGCACCAATGTGTGATTAACGATACTAGCAGAATATCTGCCCTCTGGGCGATGTTGTTCCAAGCGTGCATCATGTTCTTCTAACACATCCCTTCATTTGAGCAGACACCAGACGCCTAAAGCCTATGGTCTGAAGCATGAGGCCTCTTCATAATGTCACCTTCACAAGGCCCATCATGCCTATTGGCTCCAACCTTTCAATATTGGATGACCCTTCAGTCACTTTGTTTATTTTGCACTTAATGGAAAACTTATAGGGAGGGCATGGCGATTGTGAATATGACACTTCCGAAGATGTGTTCGGCTTACCATAGCACCAAAATGGTTGCAATTGTGGGTGGCATCAGACAATAATACTAATTAAATGTAACACTTAAAGACCTGAAGCATCCCCAAATTAAACAAGCATTCTGAGTATTGCGCTGCAATACATGTCCCCTACCGGCAGTCTGTCGTCCAGAAAACTGTTGGGGAAATTACCAAGGGTTATTTATCCACAGGTTCTAAATCGTTCCCAATCGCTAATTACCTCAGGACGGGCTCACCTGTGATTCACACTCGGGACTTCGATTTATACACCTTGCAGACAGGTCAGCAGAAGCACGAGAAAATAAGTTGTTGATAAAGAACCTTTCGAGTCGCTAAATATCAGTAATTTATTATATTTTCCGGTTCACGATCAATGATCGATGTGTATATATATGTTGCTCGGCTTGGCTCCGCCCCTCCGGAAAGCGCGCGCTGTGTCGCGCTGTTGACGTTCGCGAGACGAGGCTGAGGTCGCGCGGTGTGGCTTGAGGAGAACTAGAATAAACAAGAGATATCCATTTTTAAAAAATATTTTCGTTTAATTAACGATATCTGCCAAACCACGTGCCCTATCGCAAATTCCAAAAGGACATTTTAGTAGACTGACATGCTGAACAGATCTGTGAAGTTTCCCCTCGATTGGATCAAAAATGAGGGAGGAGCTCGGTTTTAAAGGTTCATGCTTAAAAACGTCATAACTCTGAAACCATGTGACGCATGACGTCATGCTCACTGACTTTTTTGTTCGTCATGGGTATGCGATTCTGCCTGCAAAGTTTGGCCTCGATCTGTTCAGCCGTTGCAGAGAAAAAGGGGTTTTCGTGTTTTCACGAAAAACAATATGGCGGCCGAACCACGTGACCTGTGACGTCATAATTACCATTAAAATATTCTACAGACCGAGTCCCTCCTATGGTGAAAATTTGATCTCAATCGGTCCAATTATTGCAGAGAAAATCTTTTTTGAAGGAAATTAAAACTTAAATGGCACTGAGTTCAGGATCATCAGAATTATCAGAATTCCCAAAGTTCAAAGTGCCATAACTTTGTCAAAAATGATCGAATCGTCGTGAAGTTCGAACTTGATCTGTAACTTATCATGAGGAACCATGTGCCAAGTTTGAAATCATTAGCGTTAAGCGTTTAGAAAAAAAGTCCGGAAAACTATTCTTTGCGTGACGGACTGACAGACTGACAGACTGACGGACGGAGGGACGGCGTGCAAACCTATAGTCCCCTCTGGTGTACACCGGTAGGGGACTAACAAGTACAAACGTCACAGACAACAATGCAGCTATATGGTAACTCACGACTCAATGTGGCAAACGTGGCTCAAACAAGCAGTTTGTACAGTAAAACCCCAGTGGGTTATAAATGGGTGATAGGTTGGTGGTGAACACTGTTGAAAGAATCTAGTCCGGAGGGTGCGCACAGGATGAAGCCAACTGAATAGCCACATTTTACAATCCTCAGAAGATGAAGTCCTCATATCACCGAAGCATGGAGAAGAACCCGAATCCACAGGTAAAGCTGTATCACAGATGATGAAGATGAAACCTCCAAGCTGTAAAGACCGAAGTGTTACTTGAACAATGGGAGAGGTTGGAGGGACGCACGCATAAACTCAAAGGGTATGCCTGCACCAAGTGCCTTTCCAAAATGACACGTAAATCACCCAAAATGGCACCGAGGGAATACAAGGAGCAGCTTTGAAATGGTCGCTGAGATAACAGCAGTGCAATGTCAGACAGGTAGTTTCCATAAGTAGAGGGCGTTCAGCAAAGATGAATCCCTCACAGGGTATGATATATAATTAGTGAAGCTAAACCTCCACAGACCAACACACAGCGGGTTGAAGTTAATCCGTCGTGGTCAGGGAAGAGGTGTGTCACTGAACCTTCTCAGGTTCACATACAGAAGACCCCCTATTCCTACTTCACTGATTATGTTGGTTTTAAAATTATGTTGTTGTTGTTGTTGTTACTTAGCAGGAAATTTAACAGCCAATATAACCGTCACCAAAACACAATTAAATGATTATACTGGTCAGTAACATTGTACATACATTATTTCAATAGTGTGCTGTATTGATTAGTCTAGTTTTTCTCTCTAATTTTATATACATTAGACCTGGCATACTATGCATTACAAATATACATTAGAGCATAAACATAGACATATACTTAGAATGTCTTCTGTATTCTTCTTGTGTGTTCATCATTACTTTGGTTGTAAGTTGACAAATAAATTCCTGTTTATTTATTTGTCTTATTGCTTATATGGAGTTACTTCCCTACACATTCCCCTTAAATGTATTCACTCGCCTCTGCTCGCCAAAGGGAAATTTTTTGGGGGTGATCACTTTTGCTTCCTGCATTTTGCTCATGATGAGCTTTGTACGTACATACAAACACTTCCTCCATTATATATAGATTAAGCACCAATGTGTGGTTACCATTATCAAGCGACAATGTGCAGTTATTATATTAAGCAATGTGTGGTTAGCAACATTAAGCACAAATGTGCAATATTAAGCTACAATTTGTGTGTGTGTGGCAATGTGTGTGACAACAAATTGGCCCCGGTAACATTATGATGTAAGTGTTAGTGTGTTGGTATTTAATGTAATTGACAAAGATTCGCTGTGAGAGGTAATGTGCCAATGCAAACGATGTCTCAATGCACTCCGGTTATATGTTGCATTTACTGGCTCTTCCTATTTATCATTGCACATTTTTTCATCTTTAAGTCTCTGATTGTCTTTTCATATTTTTGTCCTTTGTTTGCACTTTTTTTTTTTTTTTTTTTTTTTTTTTGTATACAAGATCGAGGCTCGTGAAAGAGCTAACATTAATCACACAAAAAGACAAACCGACACACAAAACACAAAAAACAAGGGGAGCGGCAGACAAGATGGGGAAAGAGGGGGAAGGACACAAAAGAGAGGGGGAAGAAGGGGAAGGACACAAACACAACATTTGAGAGCAGGGACATCGGGAGGACTTGGGGGGAGGTGGGAGAGGATTAAAACATATGAACACTGCAAGGACTCTGGGGTGAATTACCGGGGGTAGAAAAGATCAAGGTTTTCGATGGGGGAAGATAAGAGATGGTGGTGAACAGCTGTTTTAAAGACCTGGAGGGAGGAGTGGGATTAAAGGGAGTGGGGGAGTTTGTTCCAGAGGCGGGAGAAAAGGGGAATGAAAGAGTGAAGGTGAGCAGAGAGCCTAGACTTTGGCAGTTTAACCATAAGAGGGTTGCAGGCAGATCTTGTGCGACCTGAAGAAATATTGGGGGGACAGAGCACAGAGAGAGCTGGGGGAGCAAGGCCGGAGAGGAGTCGGTAGAAGACAGAAAGACCACCAACCTGCCTGCGGTGAGTGAGTGAAAGGCCCTCGGCGTTGACTACATCGCAGGAGATTCCAATGATTCTGAAAGCTTTGGCCTCAACAGCGTGAAGCCGAGCAAGGTGTGAGGCAGGAGCACCAGCCCAGAGGGGGGAACAGTATTCCATTGAGCTGCGGATGAAAGCCTTGTATGTGGTGAGGAGCTCAGGTGTGCCAAGGAAGGACTTCGCACGACGGAGGATGCCCAGTCGGCGACTGGCTTTGGAGGCCAGCTTGGAAATGTGGTTTTCCCAAGAAAGATCATGGCAGATAGTGAGACCCAAAAGCTTGAGCGACAGAACTTCTTGGAGAGGATTGTTGAGAAAGTAGATGGGAGGGTTGTCCAGTCGGTCCTTTCGGAGAGACATTGTAAGAGTGTGAGATTTGTCAGGATTGAAAGACATGGTCCACTTGTTTGACCAGTCTGTGATTTTGTCCAGGTCTGCAGAGAGTGAGGAGGCTGCAGACTGCCGATCTGAGGGATGAGGAATGGAGCGACAGTGAGTAGAGTCGTCAGCAAAGAGATAGAGAGGATTTTCAAGAGAGTCAGAGAGATCATTGATGAAGACCAGAAAAAGCACAGGGCCCAGAACACTACCTTGGGGAACTCCAGCCTGAACAGGAAGAGGAGATGAGAGAAACCCATTCAGGGCCACACGTTGACTACGACCAGAGAGGAAGTCCGCCAGCCATGCGTGGAGATTTCCATGGATACCAAAGGAGGAGAGTTTGGAGAGCAGAGCAGGGTGCCAGACCGTATCGAAGGCACGTGAAATGTCAAGGGAGACAGCTCTAATTTCCTGTTTGGCGTTGAGGACCTCCATCCATTGTTGAGAAAGCAGAAGCAGCATGTCCAGAGTAGAGTGACCAGGTCTGAAACCAAATTGATGATCAGAGATCAAGCCATTGGAGAAGAGGAAAGATTTAATATCTGAAGCAATGATGGATTCCATGAGTTTGCTGATAATTGGGAGAAGGCTGATTGGTCTGTAGTTGCTGGGATCTGTTTTTGCACCTTTTTTGTGCAAAGCGGTAATGTTGGCTGATTTCCAAGCAGATGGCAGATGACCTTGAGCAAAAGAGAGGGTGAAGAGAACAGAAAGAGGGAGTGAAAGAGCAGAAGAACATGATTTTAGGACCCGTGGGCTGATGCCATTAGGACCAGTTGCAGAATCAGAGTCGAGGGTTGACAGAAACTTTTCCACCTTGTCAGGAGGAAAGGACACGGAGTCCAGGAGCAGCTGGGTACGACTGGGTACGGTGGGTACAGAGAGGGATGGGTTTGGGACACAAGATTTAGAGGCAAACACAGAGTTGAGGCATTCAGCTTTTTCACGTGCGGAGTCAGCCGTTAAGCCGTTTGAGGTGAGGGAGGGGATGGAGGGGGAACAAACACCAGAAACAGATTTGACCAGACGCCACCAGGATTTGGAAGAGGGAGACAGATAAGAGAGTTCGGTCTTGAGAATGGTGAGATATTGTTTCCTGGCTCTCCTGAGGGTGGACACACACTTGTTTCGGGCTTTGTGAAAGGAAATGAGATTTCCTTCCGTTGGATTTGCTTTCCAGGAGACGAAAGCAAGTTCTCCATATCATTGCAATTTCCAATTAGTTATTATTTACAATGGCAACATTGTAAAACATTTCTTTGTTTTACTTGTTCAAAGTTTGGATAATTTCATTGCATATGCAGTCTACATTTTAATAGCCCGATATAGCGGTATATCCTCCCCCTATAGCATATTGGAAGGCTTATTGCTGTTGTAGGGTTTGTTTCTACAATTAGTGCCCCCAATTTTCCATAGTACAACAGTGTTTCTAGACCTCTAGGAGTACTAAACCACCATTTCGAACTTTTTCTTCCTGCACTCTCAACATTCCAAATTTCCGAACTGTATCAATTTCCGAGCTGTACCTTGGAGTTGGCTAGGACTTTCAGAATGCAATTTTGCATCAATAATGCGAATATAAAGTATGTGGGGTTGACCTAAAATATTTTACTTTCACATAATTTTAAGGTCATGACCCAATTTTAGACATTTTCACATTTTTCATGAAAAATCAACCAAGGTTTGTCTGATCAGAATGAAATGGCCCTCCCTAGATAGCCTAGAGCAAGAAGCATTTAGGCTTAATTTACATCATACCCATCCGGGTTAAAGGTCGAGTTCAAATAGCGGTCTGAAAAAAGTAATTGTTTTTTGGTCATCGCTCAATTTTGCCAATGCGGAATCTCATAGATCGCTTGGCCTAGAGTACCTGCACTGAGGTTGTGCAACTGATAATTGTTTCGTGTCCTTGCCCCATTTTTTAAAATACAAATTGTGACCTAATTAACAAAAAACACCTTTTTGAACATCACTTGAATAATTTTGTTCCCATTTCCATGATGTTGAGTTTTATGGATAGATTGTCCATGGGGACACATTTTCTTTATTTACACTCTATCCCTAAATGTTGAAGTTCAAGGTCATATCGTTGTACAAAAAAGGGTCAGGAGAGACTTCTATTTGGCGATCTCTTTGTGATCCAGATATCTAGTTCCCATTTCCGTTTAATTTTTAGTCATTCTATTTTCCTCTTAGCATGTTTGCCTTCACTTATAGCTATGGTTTAACCTCTACTGGTCAGGAAAACGATGTTTGTTGCCATTGCCTTCATGTTACTTGCAAACCTTTTTATCTGGTATTTGTTGTTGTTGGTTAGGCCAGATCTCTCTGCCTCCTACCACCTCCTTTACGGTTTTGAACTCTGTGCTCTTTCATGCCCTTTGTCTCTGCTCCCCCCCCTCTCCACCCCCACCCCATAACCTCCACTCCCAAGGTTTTGCAGGTTTTTGCACCACAGTCCACCATCAACAACCTTCTGGTAAAACCACCAAAAACCAGGATCACTGCTCACCCCCACTCTTTTGTTCCTCTTTTATCCCACCTGTGGAACAAACTTCCACATCCTCTTGAATCTCATTCTTCCTTCAAGGTCTTAAAAAAAACAGCTGTTCACCACCATCTCAAATCGTGCCCAATCCAAAACAATGATATTTTATACCCTTAACACCCCCTCCTCCTCCTCCACCGCCCCCCCCCAATCGCCACCCCATTCCAATCCCTCCTCCTTCCAAATTTCTAATTTTCTCTCCTAAGCGTTTCCTTCTGTATCCATCTTGCCCACCCCATGCATCCTCTCCTTCCCATCCTCCCCATACCCATTGTTTGTCCAAGTCTGCCTCTATCTTGGCATTCAACTCTGCTGTGGGTGTTACCCCTCTCTCTCAACTGTTCCTTTTGTGATGTTGTGTCCTGATCCGTTCAGTGTACTAATTTTAACTCTCCCACGAGCCTCAGCTATATATACAAAAAAAAAAAAAATCGCACCCGTGTCCGAAGGAAGCGGTTCAGTTTGGCATTTTTAATATGAAATAGGCAAAGCCTAGAAACGAACAAAACCCTTTGGAATTACGGTTGTTGCTCTATGACTAGCGCAGGCCAGATGAGCTATTGGTTCAATATGCAAAGTTAATATTTGGTATTGGAATGATGGGGCAGCAGGATAGCCATTAGTGGAGCACTCACTATTCAATTATCAATTCTTAATCGAATTGCTGTTGGAATGAAACAACTAAAAACTCCCATAACTTATTGGTACACAGTGCCAGCATGGGTGCTATATTCGAGCTAGACATTCATTATATGGGGGCGTAAAGCTTGTTGTCTCATCTGCATTTGCGCTGTGAACAATAAAGAACCAAGGTGGTATATTTTATTTAAAAAAAACTAGGCCATTCCAGGCAAGTAAAATGGTGTGTAGTTAATGATATTAAGTTTCTTAGTTAGGGTTAGTACAAACTTTCACTTTGGATGGGAGGGTGATGATGAAGATATGACACAGTTATGATGTACCAAATTACCAATACTTGTGTGATACGTTAGCTAGTTTGGTGAATATATACTTGAGTAGCTTTTTATATTTCTGAATATATATTTGAGCAGCTTTTCAATAAAGAAGCACTCCGCTCAATGCAGAGAGATTGAAGTAAATAAAACAAGCGTTACGCCTCGGTCCCCCGTCGGTGAAGTGATGCGAGTTGATAAAGTTGAAGACGCAAGGCGGCCATCTTGGATTTTGCCGTGGCGACCCAATTTTCAATAGGGTTCTTCCTTATGCCTAGATACACCCACACACCAGATTAGAAGTTGGTACTTCGCTTATTTTTCAAGATATTCCACTCACAAGGTTCAGACATACATGGCGTCAGACATACATGGCGGCGGCCATCTTGGATTTTGACGTGGGTTTCAGCCATACACCAAATTCGAATGCGGTCCTTTGCTTATGCACACACGCACGGACGGGAAAACCATAGTCCCCCTTTCGCTCCGCGGTGTGACGGGGGACAATAAACTCACCTACTACCCGAGGAGGGAGACTGTACTGTACATACTCATCATCATCATCATCATCATCATCATCATAATCATCATAATCATGTACCATGGCCAATACAGAGCGTTGCTGCTGCCGAAGTAACTACTAGGCTACACACCTGGTCGGTTCACCCCTCTGATTCAGGAAATCAAGTCAGGAATTTGTAATTTGTCCAGTGTGCTGGCGGTAGCTCGCCTACTCTTCATGAAGGACACCGCAGGATCATTAACATCCACCAACTAATGCCGGTAGATGGGATGCAAGTTTAACATCCGTCCTCGAGATGGCACACACAATGATGGCAGTTTATAGTTGGGCAGAGATTCATTTCTGCCATAAAACTTTAACATATTGTTGCGGATATGAGGACTGTATTTTTTTTATTGTGTGTATTATTATTATTGCTTGAGTCTGGCCCCTCCTGCCTCCGGAGCTGTGTAAAGGTCAAAAGGGCGTCCCATAATTAGTCCAAAAGCATACACGTCAGCCAATCATAGAATACCCCTGTTCGATAGTTATATCTTATTCTGTGTTTTAGGGTAAGGCTGTGTCTCCCATTAATTGAAGTACTCCATTGCACCAAGTGAAAGAAATAGATTCCCTTCATTCCCATTCCCAAAACCTCCATTCCCCCTTTTCGTCGATTGGCAATTACCTCCCCTCCAATAACCGCCATTGACCACAAGGCAGGGTCGGAGAAGAAAGGCGTGTCTCCACCTCGTCATAGAGGGGAGGAGTGAGCCAGCCCCACTCGACCAACCATGAGCCAGGGGTTTGGCTAGAGAGGGCGGAGGAAGAGCGATCGGGGAGGTTCGCAAAGGTTGATGGGCGGGGCCTATATAACCCACGGCAGGGCGTTTCCCGAGGCAGATTAGCTTTTACAGGCAGACGAGAGGGAGTCCAAGCAGTTGGGTCCAAGAGATGCGCTTCGAGTTGGGTCCAAGAGATGCGCTTTGAGTTGAGTCCAAGAGAGGCGCTTTGAGTTGAGTCCAAGAGAAGTCCAGAGTTGAGCTGCAGCTCGAGCCACCGAAACTGCGTTTACAGCAGCTCGAGCCACCGAAACTGTGTTTACAGCAGCTCGAGCCACCGAAACTGCAGCCACAGCAGCGTGGGCCTGGATGGCGGTTTGGAGCAGGGCCGCAAAGGAACGGCGGCTGCCCAACGAGCCGATCGTGCGGCAGTACCCGTGGACCTTCCTCTCCCTCCAGCCATTCACCTCCTGCCAGTCCTATCATCATTCCCCGCGTGAGTCTGTCCTTGTTTGTTCTGTCCCTGGGTTAATTAAGACTGTAGGTAAGCTAGCGTTGCACTGTGTCTCTAATATCTTCTGTAAATTATTTTCTTATCCTTCCTTCTTCCTTGGTTATTTTGAGCCTGTAAATAGTAAATAAATTTAGTAGTATTTTCAACCCTTTTCTCGTCTTATTCCTTTTCCTCTTTGCATTCGGTCGCTTTAGAGTTTTCCCGATTGAATAGCGGTGGCGCGATCCGGCCAAAGTTTGGGGTAAATCGGGTTTCAGAGTCGGGGAATAACTGTTCGGTCGCGGAGCCTCCGCTCGGCAAATATAACATCTTTAACCGCGTCCGTAACAATATTATCATAATCATTGTTATTTTTAATCGTAAAATCACAGGTGTGATTAACACAATGAATATCTTTCCATGCAGATAGTATACCTGTTTCACAAAATAGACTTGTCCAATCTGGCGAACACGACACCAGAGGTAGATTTTAATACCTTCCACACTTACAATTAATAGTAGATTATGTTATGATCGGTATGTGTGGTTAACAAATCAATAGTACCAATGGTTTATCTGAGTGTGGAGTTTCGTCCATGTTGTGCACATTGGTCGAGGTCGGTCCCGCATTTCAAGTGGCGGTGCAGAGCACATCTCAATGTGCATCGACTTCTCATATTATCTACATTAGCAACGGTACCTGCCTTATGGGCGGTGCTTCAATTGGGAGGCCGAAATTAAAAGGCAAAATATCAGAAATTGAAGGCTTTTTTTATTTTAAACGATTTATATAAACATCCGTTAAATCAGATCACACGCAAATCATCAAAATCTAAACAGTATTTGTAGAATTTCAACAAAAGCCACATCACTGTTCATATCAGTAAATACTATTCCGTCGTGTTTGGAAAAACTGGAAAATTGGAAAAACTGGAAAATTGGGGAAAAAATTGGAAAAACAATATCGCCTATTTTACTCCAGGGGATCCCAGGATTACCCACCCAAAATTTCGTTGCGATCGGTTCAGCCGTTTTTGCGGTACCTGAAAACAGACAGACATTTCATGAATTATAGTAAGATGCACCTCATCACAGATGATGGTGTAATGAAACAATGGATATGCATCATTTTCCTCTAAATCCATCTTCAAAGATAGAAAGTGCACGGTGACAATATATTGTAATGTACCAGTTGTTCAGCTTGTTTTGACGAATTAAAGCCCTTGTGGATTTAACGACACATTGAATTTCAAATGTCATTAATAGTGGGGCGGCTTAGCCCAAATATTCAAAAGAATTGTGCATTTTGTGATACAAGCACCAAATTTGGCACAAATGTACATTAATATGTTGCGAACATTTTCAGATATTGGGCCACTTGAAATTCTCTCTTTATGTCCGCCATATTGGATTTCAAAATGGCCGCCACTTGAAATCTACATTTGCTATTATCTCTGGACGTAATGCAGCTATTGACTTGATTCTGGTATCTAAATGTATGTTTTTGGGGGCAAGGAATCCAATGGTACCAATTTCAACTTAATATTATCTATCACAGTCTGTTATATAATTTTATTTGGAAATTATCTAGGCAAATATTGGATTCAACACAATACTTTGAAAAGAATGTCTTAGTTCTGTAAATATAAATAAATAAAAAAACTATACTAAATCACTAGTAACAACTCAGACAAGCTCATATATACTGGCAGTCTAAAATATAAATTCATATCCCATTAGGAAACAAAGTGACCCATTCATTTGTGTTTTTCATATGCATATTTTATGTAACATTACATTCATATTGTCAATAAATACCAAACATGCATAATCCCCTTTTCCTAGACCCTTTAAGCCATCTTTTGTGTTTCTAGAGTACAGAAATTTCTTGTATAGGCTTCCATCTGTCTTGTTTCCTTAACAATGCACTGTAGCATGTCTTTAACAATGTTTACAAACATGACTCCACTACATGTCTTTAATCACAGCCCTGACCCAAATAAAAGAGTAGAGAGGCTGCATGTGTGTTGACCCACATCAACTGTGTTCTTTGTGTGTGGCTGTGTTTAAATCACCTTGTGACTCCACATAAATGAGTTAATTACATACAATCTGGGCTCAGCTAGACAACATTGTGTGGTCAGCAATGAAGACGAGAGTCTGAATTACATGTATGCAAAAGACCTTGTGAACCAGTGAAGCAAATACACGGGTAAGCATGAATTAAATCTAGGGCATGATATAATTTCCATGATGTTTACCTCTACACTCAATGGTGGAAGGAGGTAATGTTTTGATCCCAGCTTGTCTGTATGTCTGTTTGTCTGTTAGTCCACAAAATTCCAGACAAAGCTTGTAGTAGTGGTAGTTGTAGTGGTAGTGGTGATAACAGAAATTGTTATATAGAACTGAACTTATATTATTATTATATGCAGAAAATAACTTCATTTCTATATGCCCTGCAGTGGACAGGTTAATTGGTTTATGCACTGAAGGGGTCACCCTGGTGTGCACTGCTGTGTTCTGCCTCACTGAGTTGTTCAGGTATGATGTACTCAGCACAAGCTTACCTGATACACATGTGTGCTGGCTAAAACCACTTGTCTGGTGGGCACGACAGAGGCAGGTTGTCTAATAGCCAACCTGGTCTTACTTTTTTGGGGTTTATCTGAAATTCTTACTATAAGGCTTTAAATTAGAAATGTTTTATATAAAGTAGTATTTTGAGTGAAGTGTGTATTCCACACTGACAGTTTTGACATGTTCTGAATTTAACACGAAGGCTGTAATTAACAGAACGGGGTATGTCTGGAAAATGTACTGTCCAACCTAATAAGAGTTTAGACTGATTTATATTTAAATCTTGGCTGTGTAAATATTGTAAGAATTTATGAATTCAAATGTTTTGTAAATATTCAATAAATTTGGGAATATTTTTTAACTAAAGAATCTCATGTGATTTTATTTCTCTTCTTGCCTCCGGTATGGGTGAAAATTTAATTCCGGCATAATCTCACAAAACTAATTCCCTAAGTGTGCCAAGCTAAATGCTCTACGATATAGAGGAATTATCCTCCTCTCCATTAGTATGGCGGAGGAAACCCCTCTATTATATATATAACAAAATGTTAACATTATATCATTGTATCGTTGCAGATTCAGAAGACAGTTCCACCATGTCCAAGAGCTTCAGACTAGCTGATGTTGAGCGAACTTCACCATCAACATCACAGCACCTCACCACAACTGACTGGAAGTTATGCCTTACATGTCAAGAGGACAAGACGGAGACACTGACCAAACCTGACCAATCAAAGAGAAAAGACATTGGGAGTGGGTACAGTTCACTCGCAGAGAACTTGGTCAAATTCAGTGAACTTGGAGAGCTTCCAGGATCATTTCACCTGGAAAGACTCGATGATGGTCATGGCATTGAAGCTGCGATGGTTGCACACGGTGCAAAATATCATCAGACATGCAGGCTCCAGTACAACAACACCAAACTGCAGAGAGCACAAAAGAGAGCACTCAAGAAAGAATGTGAGAGCGATGAGGAACAAGCTGCATGCAAACACACCAGGTTACATTCACGCTCATCGAGTACAGAGAAGAAGGTCCCAGAAAATTGTTTCTTCTGTGAACAACCTGCTGGGGCTGACAGTCTTCGGAAAGCTGCAACATTCCAAATGGACAAACGGGTGCGTGCCTGTGCAACCCTTCTTGGTGATACAGAACTGCTGGGCCGTCTCAGTGGTGGGGACATGATAGCGTTGGACGCCCAGTATCACCCACGGTGCTTGATAGGACTTTACAATCGCACAAGAAAGGCCCAGTCAACAGGATCACAGGACACAAAACAAGAGCGAGCAATGTCGGCAGTTGTCTTCGCTGAACTCGTCCTCTACATTGAAGAAACCAGACAAGATGAGGAGACGGCACCAGTATTCAGATTGGCTGACCTTGTCCAGCTCTATCAGTCCAGAATGGAACAGCTAAGAGTCCAGCTCGACACGAGAGTCCACTCCACACGACTGAAACAGAGACTGTTGGCTCAGTTTCCTGACATGCGGGCACACACCAAGGGGAGAGACATCCTGATGGCATTTGAAGAAGATGTCGGTGCTGCTCTTGCCAAAGCCTGCGAGCTGGACAGTGATAGTGATGCAGTCCATCTTGCCCATGCTGCACAGATTGTTCGCCGTCACATGTTTGGAGAAGCCAAGCCCTTCACAGGATTCCCTGAAGTATGTCAAGAAGAATCTGTGCCACCGTTGCTACTTGCCCTAGTCAGTATGATCCTAGAGGGACCCAGCATCAAGGAACAGATGGCAGACACTAACCCTGCAGCAATTGCCACAGCTCAGATACTGAAGTTCAACAGCATCAAACACAAGCGAACACGTGGCACCACATCATCCACCAGTGTCAGGCACAGTGTTCCACAGGAGACCCCACTTCCAATATACATAGGGATGATGCTGCATGCTCATACACGCAAGAAGGAATTGGTCGACAGACTGTCACACCTTGGCCTGAGCATCTCCTATGATAGAGTGCTCCAGCTCTCAGCACAGATGGGCAACAGTGTCTGCCAACAGTTTCACAGAGAACGAGTGGTCTGCCCTCCGAAGATGCGTGGCAAAGTGTTTACAACTGCCGCTGTAGACAACATAGATCACAATCCCAGTGCAACAACATCAAAGGACTCCTTCCATGGTACCGCTATCTCCCTCATACAACATCCTTCTTACACTGGTGAAGGAGTGGATCGGAGTATCGTCATTGTTGGAGGATCTGGGGATGCACGGCCCAAGACAGTCGCCCCCTTGCCGCACTACTACACTGATGTACCCCCTGTCACTAGCAGCATCAAGAAGTCGCCTGTCCCAGCTGCTAAAGTGGCGTCATTGACCAGAGGAGACTTCAAACAGCAGACTGATGAAGAATACCGTGTGAGGTATGTGTAAAGGAAGGAAGGAAGAACCATAAAGGAAGAACAATGTGCAGCTCATCCCTCCAACGAAGGCAGCTCTGGAGGAACATGTCAAGAGGGCAGTGTATCAAGGTGGACATGTGTGGGGTCAGATACTGCTGCCAGCACCAGAGCTCCCTCCACCAACCAACTGGGGTTGGTCAAGGACTGGAGAAGGACAGTACACACCTTACTGGACCAGGCTAACTGAGGCAGCTCACAGCTGCATTGAACTGGTTTCTTGCAAGTGCAAGAAAGGATGTGTGAGGCGCTGCAAGTGCAAAAAGGCTGCCCTTCAGTGCACAGCCCTCTGTGTGTGTGAAGGGGACTGCACATGACGATGAGTCAACAACATACATGTACTTGTGGCAATGCTGAACTTGTTAACATGACACTGTTTATGTACACGTATCTTCAGTACCGGTATATACCTAGCCTCAGATACCAGTACACCTAGCCTCAAATACTAGACCATGTAGCATGTCAGTATTATACCTAAGACATTTACAGAACTAAGACATTCTTTTCAAAGTATTGTGTTGAATCCAATATTTGCCTAGATAATTTCCAAATAAAATTATATAACAGACTGTGATAGATAATATTAAGTTGAAATTGGTACCATTGGATTCCTTGCCCCCAAAAACATACATTTAGATACCAGAATCAAGTCAATAGCTGCATTACGTCCAGAGATAATAGCAAATGTAGATTTCAAGTGGCGGCCATTTTGAAATCCAATATGGCGGACATAAAGAGAGAATTTCAAGTGGCCCAATATCTGAAAATGTTCGCAACATATTAATGTACATTTGTGCCAAATTTGGTGCTTGTATCACAAAATGCACAACAGGTTTGCTATGCTGCTACACTATAATCTGTTCGGATTCCAGTGTGAAACAAATTATGTGGTTCAAAACATTCCATGTGGCCATGAGTGGTATTAATTTTATTCTCAACTTAAACTGTTCTGTCCACCATCCTCCCATCCCTTCCCACCCCCACCTACCTCCCCGAACCAAACTTCCAGTATACATTGGTACCTAAGCTGATGATTGCAATAAAAATAGTAAATTTAAATACATATAATCTTGTGAATCGTACCATGCATGATTATGACAGTACACGAGTGCATACTGTAAATACCGTATAATGTTTTGATGAAAATAAAGTGCATCCAACCAAAATGTAACTAGATATATTCTGCTAATCCAGCAATAAATAAGCAAGAGCAGATCCGGTCTCAGGCGACGTTTCACCCGCTTCCCAGTGAGTTTCCTTAGGCTAATAGAACCCGAGCCTCGGCACATGTCCGCTTTTACTCCACAAGTGACAATTCGTTTCCGGTCATATGATGGGGTGTGAGAGGTCAATTGAAGAGCCTTTTATATTTTGCTGCATCTTAAGCAAAAAAATGCCAATTGCATCATCGATGGTCTGCTCTGCTCTTTGTATTATTTGCTTGTGATCTGGTATTGCATATATGGGGGTGAGTGAGCGTGTGCGCTAGTTATTGTTTTTGTGTTTTCCGGGAATGAACATGGCTGGGTCCGTGTCCGGGTTGGAGATGGTGACATGTATGATGACTGATGAGTGATTGGTGCAGATTCCGTTAGGTGTTGTACGTGTCTGGGCGTGGCGTTGCGCATCGAGCATTGTTGTTTTTTGCTTCACCTTATTCACCTGTTTGCACAACTTGCCATTTATTTGTACTAGGGCATGCCCGTACGTGGGTGCCCGTTCCTTGCCAAAAAAAAAAAAAAACGCTACCCGTACGCTCTACCCCGCCAGTACGCCCGTAAACAAAAAAAACAACGCTCTTCGCTTCCGCCCTTCGCTCTGACTGAATTGGGAGAAATAATGCGCATAAGAAATCGAGAAATTATTATTTTCTCCGGAAGAAATCGAATTACGAACCGTAATGGCGCATGCGCTCGGCTCGGCTCGCTCTCACAACCGCAACAACGCGTTCTGTGATTGGCTGCCGGAAGTGCAGTCTTCACTGTCCGGAAGGTCGCAAATCGCAGTTACGATGAATCGCAAATTAGTTTTAATTAGTTTTAAAACATAGTTTAACGGCAACATAGTTTTCCAACGTGAAATAAATGAATACGCTCTCAAATGTGCCGTCCCAGGCAGAGTCTGTTCGCCACGTTCGGCACACGTGATAGCTCGCTGCTCTCTGATTGGTTGAATCGTTTTTTGGACATAGCTCGGTAACTACTTCTCCGATTAATATGAAACCTTGAAAAGGCACATCCTCGGGTCCCCAGCAATATACCTGGCAAGTTTCAAGTATATCGGACCGGTAGTTGTCGAGAAACAGCGGTCACAGACAAACATACATACATACATACATACATACATACATACATACATACATACATACATACATACATACATACAAACATACAAACATACAAACATACACACAGAGATTAGTGGAATTATAGATAGATGAAAGGTGTGCATAGTGTGGGCATGTCCACAGTCTCCCCCGTTAGACCACACTATTGTCTCTTGGTGTGTGATGGCTCCAGTATAAATCTGTGTCGTTCGTTGTATATGCGTGTCGAGGACACGGGTCTCATCAAAGTCAAATGTGTAGGCAATGACATGCTATGACTCACTGTGTCACATCTCCAAGCTTAATTGCTCTATTATGTTCATCTAGCATTTGTTTCAAATTTCTTCCAGTATCATACCCAGTATTGTTGACTTTTCCAGACTTGCGTTTTCTACACACATGATGTGTCCAAAACATGACAGTTTCTGTTTCAGCATCTGCACTTCTAATGAACATGGTGCTCCAATTTCTTCAAGCACCGATTTGTTTGTTCTTCTTGCCATCCATGAAATTAAAATTAATCTCCAACACCACATTAAAAAAAACTGTCAATCTCCTTCCTTCCTTCCTTTTTCACTGTCCAAGACTCGCATCCATGCATTGCAAGTGGAAAAAGCAGATCATCGTTTGTTTTGTTTTGTCACATCTTTGGCTTTCTAGATTTTTGTCAATCCTGACATTGCTGTTCTCCGCAACGCGATCCGTCTATTAATTTCTCATCCACTTGATCAAGTCACTTTAATATTAGAAACCAGGAAGATGAAACTTTCCACACGATCATTTCCTAATCTGAACACGTCGATCTTCTAAGTTGACAAGATTTTAGTCTTTTTTAAGTTGAAATAAAGACCACATTTTTCACTTTCCTTCTTCATTGTCTGCAGTAGTTTCATCAAGTCCCCTTTACTTTCTGCCAACAGCAAACGGAATGGGATCATCAGCATACCGTAGATTGTTGATACGTCCTGCTCCAATCCCGATTCCAACATCTAGGTTATTAAAGTTAGATTTTTCGTCAAAATTCTAATAAGCTCACAATAATCAGTCAAATCCGTCCAATGATAATGGCATAATTATAATAATATTAACACTGAGGCTGGCAGGATGGCCCAGCCTAGAGGTAAGCACACTCTCCTCCAAACGGTCCAGCCTGGGTTCAAATCCCCATCCAGCTATAAAAGAGAAGGCGAGCTATCGGTGGCACCCTGAACAAATTACAAATTTCTGCCAAAACCTTCGTCGAACATCAGGCCTGACCAGCCAGTTCGTGAAAGACTTGGGCCAAGCTTCCCCAGTAAACTTCACAATAACGTGGGTATAATTGTGGCCATTAAACAATAAGAAGAATATCAACAAACTACGGTCCCATGGTGCGCACGTGCAAATACACATGACACCCCACCCCCCCCCCCCCACCCACCCCCCCCCTCCCCGGCCCCCCTGGTCGCTCCCAAAACAAACGGGTGTTTCTAGTTAGTGAAAAGCTAATAATTTTCTGCCTTATGTTAGAAATAAATTCCAAAATTTAATTTCTCTAAATGAAGCATAGTATTGAGGTATTGATTAATCTTTTTGGATTTTTTCCAGTAAAATGCTAATTATCACTCTATCCAATAGCATTTAATGCAAACAAGTCTATTTCTTGTGAAAACCATGGATACTGTCTAGCCTAGCCATGGACACACACACTGTGATGACATTTTGTTTCAGGGCCCATCCATGCTTCTCATGCTGTCATAAGCTTGACCTTGCTGTGACTTCTGACTTTACATTGGAAACACTGTCTATCTCCCATTAATCATCTCTTCTTTTGGCTCTGCTCTTGTCGGCTTATCTCAAACTTGTGGCATCAAACAGTGGCACGTCTGATCCTTTGGCTTCCATCTGATAATCTAGCTTTGATAACCTTCGATCATCACAGTTTGGCAGCTATGCCTGTGCACACCAGATTGCTTGACTGCATGACCGAGGGTGAGTTAGGTGCTTGGCTCTTTCACAAAGCAATATCTTCACTGGCAAAGCCCCATTTTTGGTTCCAAATGCTGATCCCTCATCATTCATTGCACTCTTTACCATACAAATATAACAGTAATGACTGCTTGGTCATAAAGTCTTGTTAAATAACTAAATGCATGGGCACTAATTAGCAATAAATCAGATGGGACAAAAATATCACTCGTAGAAAATACAGCACCACTAATGTACTTACTAAACAGCACTTCCATACATACCCCTCCTGTGCCCACCACCCCAACCTCGACACCAGCCAAGCCAGGTAAAATAGAAAACAAAAGCTAGTTTGTAGTATTCATTTGTTTCAGACTTTTTGTGTGCATTGACGTGGTGCTAGTTATGATTTGGGGTTTGAAAAAGGTGCTAATTAATTACTCAATATGTCATTACTTATACAGTAATATGGGCTAATGTTCTTAACAGTCGATAGCATATGGATTTGGGTTGAATATAGAATAGTTTCTTGTGGGAAGAGTTCATTGAAATACTTTATGTATGCTTTTATGCACACACACACACACACACACACACACACACACACACACACACACACACACACACACACACACACACACACACACACACACACACACCTAACCAGGAGGATTGACAACGTCAGGCATAACCCTGAAGGACATTTACAAAAGAATAATCCAATGATAAAGCCTGCCATGTACACTGGTGAGTCATACATGCAAATCCTGAGGGATTACCTCAAAGTTACTGTGGCTTTCCATCACAATTCGATGTGTTGCATCAGATTTAACCAAGAAGAACTTTTTTCATCCGAACATTGCCCCATCTTCAGAGCTCAGTAAAGCATGTCCTACTCATCCAGCAAATCTTCTAATGAACCAAAAGCGGTTGACATCACTCACATCCATCCTTTTTTTTTTTTTTTTTACAAATCCATCAGTGCAGTTCTCGCAAGTCTGGGAGAGTCTGACATGTTTGTACATCTGTTCATTTCTCAAGCACCAAGAAAATAAGTGGATTCGGTGGAATTTAAAATTTTCCTTTTAAATATCAGAATTTGTACAGAAAATGTCTGGGTTCATTTAATCAGCGTCTGTTGCCTTTTCTGTTTAATGTCAAGGAAATGTGTTAGTCACCTGTGGATAATCATTTGGGATTTGGATGAATGAACTTCCTCAGTGTATGGCCAAGCTAATGGTCTGTTTTATGAGTAACTGTCATAATAAACTACTGGTAGTTAACATTGAGCTGCAGATTATATCTGCAGTAGGCAGAAATATGTTGAATAATGTGGTGACATGAATCGATATAAAATGCAGAATAATCATAAAACAAACATTATACAAATGCACTGTTTGATTTTTCAATCTGTTTTACTACTGGATGTATCTGTTATAATCTGCTGTCATTACCTCCGCCACAGAAGTTGGGCGGAGGTTATGTTTTCATCCATGTCCGTTTGTCTGTGAAAAGGATATCTCAAAACGCTCAGGAAATTTGGTGGAGAGGTTGTGTGTGTGACAAGTATTGATTCAATTTTGGTGAAGGTCCAGAGCCATATCTCAATACGAGAAATTTTTAAAGTGATTCTTCACAATTGAAAGATGGGGCAAAACTATATATATGTATATATAACTTCCGCTGAACTTGGGGACGACTAAGAAGAAGACCTTTGTTGGTCGAAAGCTTGTCGAAAATTAAAGATCGACGTCCTGAAGCTACGTCCGCGTCTGATTTAATCTCCCGATTATTTATTTAATGCAAATGAGACGCCCTGCTCGAACTGTGGAGTTTCTACTATTTCTCACAGTTATATATATATATATATATATAGCAGGATATCTCAAAAAGTTGTGCACTTATTCGGAAAAATCTTGGTGGACAGGATGGGTGTGAGACAAGTATTGATTAAATTTTTGTGAAAATTCAGAGCGGGATCCAGATATGAGAATTTTCAAGTGATTCTTCAAAATTTAAGGATGGGGAAAAACTATATATATATATATCAGGATATCTCAAAAAGTAGTGCACTTATTCGGACAAAACTTGGTGGACAAGCTAGGTGTGTGACCAGGAAGTATTGATTAAATTTTGGTGAAAATTCAGAGCCGGATCCACATATGAGAATTTTTAAGTGATTCTTCAAAATTGAAAGATGAGGCAAAACTATATATATATATATATATATATAGCAGGATATCTCAAAAAGTAGTGCACTTATTCGGACAAATTTGGTGGACAGGTTGGGTGTGTGACAAGGAAGTATTGATTAAATTTTGGTGAAAATTCAGAGCCGGGTCCACATATGAGAATTTTCAAGTGATTCTTCAAAATTTAAAGATGGGGAAAAACTATATATATATAGCAGGATATCTCAAAAAGTAGTGCACTTATTCGGACAAAACTTGGTGGACAAGCTAGGTGTGTGACCAGGAAGTATTGATTAAATTTTGGTGAAAATTCAGAGCCGGGTCCACATATGAGAATTTTAAAGTGATTCTTCACAATTGAAATATGGGGCAAAACGATATACAGACTTGGCATTTAATATGGAATATATTTTTTTTCTTGACTTGGGTTTACTTTCTTAACTCAGTATATCAATCTGGTGAGTTTCTTTTACACTTTGGTGATTTATTTGTTAAAAGAACCATGTCACTGATTGTCTGTCGCAGCAAGAAGTCAACAACAGGATTATATCACAGGTGGCGTGGCAAAATGTACGGACAGGTGCATTTGATGATTGGCTTCACAGTCGGGTATACAAGGGTTGTTGCGTTCTGTATTAGTGGAAAACAACTGCTGCACATCTCCAAAAGTTATTGCCGCTTCCTCTGGAGATGGTCCGTCAACTTGACAATGCTGTTTGTCATGGAGTGGTGGCTTTACGAAATTCTGGCATGAAACAGCGTGCTATTGCTCGGCAGTATGGCATCACTCAAGGTCAGGTGTCAAAGATCCTGAAACGAAATGCTCAGAGGGGTGTCCCTACTCCAATACCGAGGCCAGGACGTCCCCGCAGAACCACAAGGAGGGATGATCGCCAGCTGCACCGGTTAGTCCGCAATGGCCGTACCAAGTCAGCTAATCGGCTTAGGGCTGAGTGGCAGCAACTGACAAATGTGCCTGTATTCAGAAGGCTAGTCAACCAATGACTGGTTCAAGCAGGCTATCGTGTCAGGTGTCCCCTGAGAAAACCACGTCTGACCAGACAACACCGCCAGCGCCGATTGCAGTGGGCCAGAGAGCACCGACAATGGCAGCCAGGACACTGGAATCATGTGATCTTCAGTGACGAGTCTAGATTTCTGGTCTATCGTCAAGATGGCCGCGTCCGAGTGCGCAGACAAGTGCATGAAGCCCACAACAAAGATTGTGTAGTGCCAAGAGTCCAAGCTGGAGGTGGTGGGGTGACCGTTCGGGCTGCTTTTCATGCAGGGGGCAAAACTGACCTGGTTGTTCTGAATGGAAACCTGAACCAGTTCAAGTGCAGGGCCATTCTGGACGAAACATTGCTTCCATTTGCTCGTGCAGCCTTTCGAGGAAACTTTGTCTTCCAAGATGACAATGCATGACCTCATCGTGCTCGCATGATCCAACACTTTCTTGCTGACCGTGGTGTAGAGCATATGGAGTGGCCTGCCATGTCCCCGGATATGAATCCGATAGAGAACTTGTGGGCAGAATTAACGCATCAAATCGACCACTTGGACCAGCAGCCGACCTCTGTGCGTGAATTGCAGCAGGCTATTGTCACTGCATGGCAAGCGATTCCTGTCCAAACCTTGGCAAATCTCGTGAACAGCATGCCTCGACGTGTACGTGCTCTCCTGAATACTCGTGGGGGTTACACGAAGTAGTGAACTGTAATTTTACTGTCCGTAATCCCAGTCATAATTTAACTTTTGTTTTTGTTAAAAAAAAATTTGGCTAATGTGCAAAATAAAGAGATACTTCTGGAAAACGTACAGAAGTTTAACACAGTACTGTCCATGAATTGAGTTCGATATCAGTTTACATCACTTTCAAGGATCAATTTATTTGTTTCGAAATGTCAAATGTGGTTTTTGTTTCTTTTAAAGGTCACATTAACAAAATCTAGAATAATTTCAACATAATTCCAATGGAACTTTTGGTTCTAAGACATCCTGAAAAGTAAGTTCACCCCCACAAAAAAAATATTCCATACTAAATGCCAAGTCTGTATATAGTCACGTGAAAAAGTAAGTACACCCCAATGTAAAGTTTTGACTTTTTCAAAATATTTCAACATACAGCTATTTGATCTTCATTTCAACAATATTGATGGATAAAGGTGATATAATATAACAAATATCATGAAACATTTACATTTTGTAGTCCATTGTATAATTTAAATAAACATAAATGCAAATTTCGCATGTGGAAAAAGTAAGTACACCCCTACATTTATCACTACTTCAAATACCTAAAATTAGAATCAGGTGCACCAGCTCAGGTGCAAATTTTATTTTTTTATTTTTTGTATACTGAATCGAGGCTCGTGAAAGAGCTGACAACCGCAAGGGAAAGACAACAGGGGGACCACGAGGGAAAGACAGCACAGGGGGACCGCGAGGGAAAGACAGCACAGGGGGACCGCGAGGGAAAGACAGCACAGGGGGACCCACGAGGGAAAGACAGCACAGGGGGACCACGAGGGAAAGACAGCACAGAGGGACCGCGAGGGAAAGACAGCACAGGGGGACCGCGAGGGAAAGACAGCACAGGGGGACCCCGAGGGAAAGACAGCACAGGGGGACCGCGAGGGAAAGACAGCACAGGGGGACCGCGAGGGAAAGACAGCACAGGGGGACCGCGAGGGAAAGACAGCACAGGGGGACCGCGAGGGAAAGACAGCACAGGGGGACCGCGAGGGAAAGACAGCACAGGGGGACCGCGAGGGAAAGACAGCACAGGGGGACCGCGAGGGAAAGACAGCACAGGGGGACCGCGAGGAAAAGACAGCACAGGGGGACCGCGAGGGAAAGACAGCACAGGGGGACCACGAGGGAAAGACAGCACAGGGGGACCGCGAGGGAAAGACAGCACAGGGGGACCACGAGGGAAAGACAGCACAGGGGGACCATGAGGGAAAGCCAGCACAGGGGGACTGTGTTTAGATTAGAACATCGTAAAAGAGGATCTTGGAGGAACCTGTCTTATTTAAACCTCAGACATTAGTTTGGTTTGCTCTTTGTTGTTGAAGTGTGCGGCATCACCATGCCTAGATCAAAAGAGCTCTCTGAGGCCTTCAGAAAGAAGGTTATAGATGCCTACGAGTCTGGGAAGGGATTTAAAAAGATCTACAAACAATTTGAAATCAATCATTCGACTGTCCGGAAGATCATCGTCAAGGGGAGAAGATTCCAATCAACTTGTTCAGGCCAGGCCGCCCCAGCAAGTTCAGCCCGACCGCAAGATGATGAAAGAAGTCTCTAAGAACCCCAGAATGTCATCACAGGACCTACAGGTAGCTCTTGCCACTGTTGATGTCAAAGTGCACGAGTCTACGATTAGAGAGGCTGCACAAATTTGATCTACATGGGAGGTGTGCCAGGAGGAAACCTTTGCTGTCCAGAAAGAACATCAGGGCAAGGCTAAAGTTTGCCAATGAACACCGAGGCAAAGCCCAGGATTTCTGGAACAATGTGCTCTGGACAGAGGAGTCAAAGGTAGAGCTATTTGGCCACAGTACCAGAAGACATGTTTGGCGAAAACCAAAGACAGCATTTCACCACAAGAACCTGATACCAATTTTAAAGCATGGCGGTGGAAATACAGACTTGGCATTTAATATGGAATATTTTTTTGTGGGGGTGAACTTACTTTTCAAGATGTCTTAGAACCAAAAGTTCATTGGAATTATGTTGAAATTATTCTAGATTTTGTTAATGTGACCTTTTAAAGAAAACAAAACCACATTTGACATTTCAAAACAAATAAATTGATCCTTGAAAGTGATGTAAACTGATGTTGAACTCAATTCATGGACAGTACTGTGTTAAACTTCTGTACGTTTTCCATAAGTATCTATTTCTTTTGCACATTAGCCAAAAAAATTTTTCACAAAAACAAAAGTTAAATTACGACTGGGATTACGGACAGTAAAATTACAGTTCAGTACTTTGTGTAACCCCCACGAGCATTCAGGAGAGCACGTACACGTTGAGGCATGCTGTTCACGAGATTTGCCAAGGTTTCGACAGGAATCGCTTGCCATGCAGTGACAATAGCCTGCTGCAATTCACGCACAGAGGTCGGCTGCTGGTCCACGTGGTTGATTTGATGCATTAATTCTGCCCACAAGTTCTCTATCGGATTCATATCCGGGGACATGGCAGGCCACTCCATATGCTCTACCCAACGGTCAACAAGAAAGTGTTGGATCATGCGAGCACGATGAGGCCGTGCATTGTCATCTTGGAAGACAAAGTTTCCTCGAAAGGCTGCAAGAGCAAATGGGAGCAATGTTTCTTCCAGAATGGCCCTGTACTTGAACTGGTTCAGGTTTCCATTCAGAACAACCAGGTCAGTTTTGCCCCCTGCATGAAAAGCAGCCCAAACGGTCACCCCACCACCTCCAACTTGGACTCTTGGCACTATACAATCTTTGTTGTAGGCTTCATGCACTTGTCTGCGCACTCGGATGCAGCCATCTTGACGATAGACCAGAAATCTAGACTCGTCACTAAAGATCACGTGATTCCAGTGTCCTGGCTGCCATTGACGGTGCTCTCTGGCCCACTGCAATCGGCGCTGGTGGTGTTGTCTGGTCAGGCATGACTTTCTCAGGGGATGCCTGGCACGATAGCCTGCTTGAACCAGTCGTTGGTTGACTAGCCTTCTGGATACAGGCACATTTGTCAGTTGCTGCCACTCAGCCCGAAGCCGATTAGCTGACTTGGTACGGCCATTGCGGACTAACCGGTGCAGCTGGCGATCATCCCTCCTTGTGGTTCTGTGGGGACGTCCTGGCCTCGATATTGGAGTAGGGATACCCCTCTGAGCATTTCGTTTCAGGATCTTTGACACCTGAAATTGAGTGATGCCATACTGCCGAGCAATAGCACGCTGTTTCATGCCGTAATTTCATAAAGCCACCACTCCATGACAAACAGCATTGTCGAGTTGACGGACCTTCTCCAGAGGAAGCGGCAATAACTTTTGGAGATGTGCAGCAGTTGTTTTCCACTAATACAGAACGCAAAAACCTTTGTATACCCGACTGTGAAGCCAATCATCAAATGCACCTGTCGGTACATTTTGCCACACCACCTGTGATATAATCCTGTTGTTGACTTCTTGCTGCGACATATAATCAGTGACATGGTTCTTTTAACAAATAAATCACCAAAGTGTAAAAGAAACTCACCAGATTGATATACTGAGTTAAGAAAGTAAACCCAAGTCAAGAAAGAAAAAAAAAATCCATATTAAATGCCAAGTCTGTATTATGGTTTGGGGCAGGTTTACTGCATCAGGGCCTGGGCAGCTCACCATCATAGAATGCATTATGAATTCTTCATTGTACCAGAGGATGCTTGAGGATAATGTGAGGCCATCTGTCGGAAAGTTGAAGCTCAACCGAAGGTGGACCTTGCAACATGACAATGACCCTAAACATACCAGTAAATCCACCAAGGAATAATAATAATAATAATAATACATTTATTTTATATCGCGCTTTTCAAGAAGCCCTAAGACGCTTGGCTGAAAAGAAAGAAATGGAGGGTTCTGGAATGGCCAAGTCAAAGCCCGGATCTAAATCCCATCGAGATGTTGTGGGGGGATTTGAAACGAGCTGTACATGCAAGAAACCCCTCAAACATCGCACAGCTGAAAGAATTCTGCATGGAGGAGTGGGCAAAAATTTCTCCCAGTCGATGTCAGAGACTGGTAGACATTTATAAGAAACACCTACTTGAGGTTGTTTCTGCCAAAGGGGGCAATACCACCTATTAGACCCAAGGGTGTACTTACTTTTTCTGCATGCGAAATTTGCATTTATGTTTATTTAAATTATACAATGGACTACAAAATGTAAATGTTTCATGATATTTGTTATATTATATCACCTTTATCTATCAATATTGTTGAAATGAAGATCAAATAGCTGTATGTTGAAATATGTTGAAAAAGTCAAAACTTCACATGGGGTGTACTTACTTTTTCACGTGACTGTATATAGCAGGATATCTCAAAAAATAGTGCACTTATTCGGAAAAATCTTGGTAGACAGGATGGGTGTGACAAGGAAGTATTGATTAAATTTTGGTGAAAATTCAGAGCCGGATCCAGATATGAGGATTTTAAAGTGATTTTTCACCATTGAAAGATGGGGCAAAAACTATATATATATAGCAGGATATCTCAAAAAGTTGTGGACTTTTTCGAACAAAACTTGGTGGACAGATTGGGTGTCCCATAGTTAGTCACACAAGCAACATGTAGCCGCGTGATAGTATAGTTATGTCTTAGTATTTGTAAGCTTAGTCCTTTTCCTTTGTTCGTTCTGCGATGAGTAGAAGCCAGGAGAATAGGCCCTACTTCTACCGATCATTCTACATCCGTAGGCTCGATCCATTTTGCTAAACGTTGGTTGATCACTGGGCGAGTTAACACGAGGCAGGCCTAGGAAGGTCGGGGCGGAGTCGAGGGTGGAGGGGCAGAAGTGATGACGGTAAGCACGAGCTGCCAATCAGAGCTCGGAGGTGGTGACGGCGGCATGGCGTCAGAGGGCGTGGTGAGAAGGTTCGAGTGAGTTCCAGAAGGTTCGGGGGGGCGTAGCTATAAAAACCGGCTGCGCGAAAGCCCTCAACAGGACTCACAGAGGAACGCAGGACTCGCAGAGGAATGCAGGATTTTCAGCAGAGGACTTGCTGCGAGAGAGAAAGATAAAGGACCAGTGCGGGAAAGCCGAGAGCAAAGGAGAACTCGCCGCAGTTGATGAACTTGATGAACTTCATGCACTTGCACGAGAGCGGTACAGATATGCGGCCGCAGCCAGACGCGCTTGAAACGAATACCGCGCATTTTGAGGCGCGCGATTGAGAACGGCCGAGTAACCGCCAGCCACGCTAAAATCTACCCTTTGCCGTTCCGCCCCATCATCTGCTTGTTCGGGAGACGCGCTACGAGCCCCTGCCTTCGCCTGCCACCATCTTAGCGGACGTGCCGGGGACCGTGGAGAGCCGGACGGAGGCCGTCTCTGGACGACGACCGCCTCGGCGCGTTGGGGAACATCTACCCTTCTGCAATTCCCTGTGTGAGTGTGAGCCGGGCCCGTTGTCCAAGGGATAAGTTAAGACTGTTTAAGGCTATTCTGTCTCTCTTCGTCCTTGAACCTTGTATAGACGTGGGAAATAATTAAACCGTTTGTTCTTCCTTTCTTCCTGATTCGATCGTTCCTGTGGTTTCCTCAATTGGCTGAGCGTGGTACGGGTAGAACCGCTCTAATCGGGTTCCAACATCTAAATAACTGCATGGACCACGTGTATGCAATCCGCTCGGCGTACTCAAAACCACATGTGGTTCGTGCAAGGCTTGTTTCCTCGCTCCCAGGGCAGCGCGGGGAATTAGGTACGAGCGAGGAGTGGTCCCGAAACACTACTCCGCATGTGTCCGAGAGGGACGTCTCAAGTCTCGGTTGCCAGGCCCAGCAAAGACAAGGGTATTAATCCCCCCCTTGGTAAGGGGAAGAAGGCCGGTGCAGAGAACCGCAACAATTGGTGTCAGGAGTGGGATTTGGAACCTGGGACAAAAAATTTTAGACAAAATTTTGGACACCAATTGTACATATTGGCCGCAACAATTGGTGTCAGGAGTGGGATTTGGAACCATAACTAAAAAAAATTTGGACGAATTGGCTCCAAATTACGAGCGACCAAAATTTAGTTTTTTTTAATCCCAAATTTTAATTCGTGCCATGGCTAGCCAAGACGGTCGAATGCCGGTGGGGGTAGATAAGGAAGAATTAATGACCTAGGACCCACGGGAAGAATTGGGGGAAGAGGAGGAAGCAGAAGAAGGGCCGGCAGCAGGGGTAGAAAATGGCGGCGCCTCGCACATGGCGGCGAGAGCCGAGCCCGCGGTGCCAACGGACTGTAGCCTATTTATGGCACAAATGAGGGCCTATATGGTGAAGACGGAGCATAAAATGGATGCAATGGGGGGTAAATTGGAAAACAAAATGGATGCTCAAAGTAATCAACTGAAGGAAATGGGGGACAAATCCACCCGGGAAAGGAAAGGATTTCAGGAGCAAATAAACACCACGATAAAAAGAATAGGGGAGGACATTGGGCGCAGGTTGAGCGAGGAGGTCGCATTGGGACACGACGGGGTGACACGATGCGAGGAACGCGGGGAGAGCGAGGTAGAGCAGAGCGCGGCTACATGGACCGAGGGTATAGAAATCGCGACTCGGGGTGTAGAAGAGCCGACGGCCGCCGAATTGGACAAGAAAATTTCATGCGCGCCGGCGGTCGTCGAGCTAGATAAAGAAATGATTATATTTGAAATTGGGGCCGAAGAGACGGCAGAATCAGAAATTAAATCGGAGGTAGAAATGGAATCCACTCAAAGTCTGCATTTGCACCATGATGTCAGGCTTGCTAACCCCAATAAAGGTTTGCAGGTGCTGCCGGAGAAGAGAATCCCCAAGGTGAGTAGGGGTGTGTATGGCGTGAAAGTGTTTGGCGGGAAAAGATTTTTGGCACGCTTGGGGCATAGACGGAACCCGGGCGCTCGTGGAAGGTCTGTGGTGCGATGTGTGAGAGCGAATGGCACACGTGTGCGAGAGAAGTGTGCACCGGAGCGCGAGTGTATGACGGAATGTGCACGAGAAGGGTGTATGGAAAAAGAGTGTGCGATGGCCAAGGAGAGTGAGAGAGAATGCACACCAGAGCGTGTTGTAGAGAGTGTGCAGGAGTGCACACCAGAGCGTGTTATTGGGTGTGTACCAGGAGAGTGCACACCCATGGACATTACGGAGTACGTAACGAAAGAGTGTGCGTGAGGGTGTGCGATGGCCGATTGTGTAACGGAGTGTGTGAGTGGTATGAGAGCACCAGGGTGTGCATGAGGGTGTGTGATAATGGCGTGTATGGGAGGCGCTGGGACACCTTGGTGTGCGAGTACGGAGTGGGTCGCGAGATGTGAGAACGCGGCTCGAGCATCGACGCAGACCGGGGTAGCGTTTAGCGCGACGTATAGCCGACGTGAGCCCTCGGTGAGTTGTGTGCTTTGTTTGCAGCGGGGATCGGCGGGGATCGGTGCCGCGGCGGTCTCACAAGGACCGGCGTGCACGGTTCGCGCCGGGCTCCGCCCTGTATGGTTGGTGCCGCGTCGTGGCAGTCAAGGCGATCGGTACGGTTCAAGGGGGGGGGGAGGGTAGGAGAGTTCGGAGGCGCGCCCCCTGGCAGCTGTGGTGCTCCGACCGTGGGCGGTTGTGGGGCCATCGTGCGTGGGACCGCAAGGCCTCGCGCAGGGATGGCGCTCTGAACCTTGGCCCAACCATGCCTCCTCCCCTGGATCGAAAAAGCCAGGCGGACCCAACCAACAGTAGACAAACCACCCGCATGCATCGCTCGGCTTTGCGAAGCCGAGCTGTGAAAATGTATTTCCGCACGGAGAGGCTCAAGTGTAGTGGACGGACAGCAATAGTGTTGGGGAATGGTACCCGGTGTGGGGGGAATGGTAGTTTTATCATTCCTCACTACCGGGGCTCATGAGCATTAGATTAGGGGAATGGCAGTGACATGCACATGGAGGGACCAGCTATGGTTACCTCCATGGGGCACCGAAGCTAGCCGAGGGCGGGCTAGGTTAATTGTTAGGGAATCAGCAGACAGTAGGGACAAGATTTAAGTAGGGACATTGAACTATAGTGGGGACATAGGTAGCTTAGCTGGTTGATAATGACGAGGGAGTGCTTAGTGTAAAGGGAAGACGGGGAAGCACGAGTTTTAGGGGAAGTAGTCAGTTAGATGATGCTGTGTGTGTGAGGATCTGTGTATTGAGCAAATGAGGAATTGGTTGAGAATAACCAGGAATTGTGTATGGAGAACCAATGGAGTTGTGTTGGAGTGTATGGGCAAAGGTGTGTAAGCACAAAAGGTGTGCGAGAGGAAAGGTGTGTGAGATAAATGGTGTGCGGAATGCTTGGTGCGGAATAAAAGGTGTGGAATGCATGGTGCAAAGGAGTGAATGGGGAGAGATGGACCCATTCACGAATACCCGGGGTGGGTAGTTTAAAGCCAGGTAGAGGGCTTAGGTAAATTGTTTGGATATTGACACCTGTGGTGCGGGAAGTGGCAAGTAGTGCTTTGGTTGGGTGCATGAGTCAGTGAATGGCTGGGCGTGTGGCTTAATTGGTACGTATGGTTATTGGAGCACTTCGCCACTGGTAGTTTGTCGGCCAGGTGAGGCCGCAGGTAGGCTCAGGGAGCCAGTCAGAGTAGTTGTTCAGTGGGGCCCGAGGATCCAAAGGAAGGACCCGGGTAGCCCAATGCCAGAGAGGGCATCAGAGGGGTAAAGAGCCAGGAGGGGCCTTCCCCAGTTAGGTAGTCGTGGGAGCAGGTAAGCTCGGGTGGCGACTTCAGTGGCGGAGGTGTGCAGGTAGTTGGACCTGCTCGTGGAGCCACACGGCCCAGCCCCGAAATTGTGCAAGGGCACAGTACGAAAAATTGGGGAGCGAGACCCAAATTCGTAGGGCACCGCAGAGTGGTCAATGGGGAATCCGGTTTTTAGAACCACATAGTGTAAAGATGGCCAATTGGCAGGGTATGACCCCGGGTAGTGTAGGTGAGTTAATGTCATTAGAGTAGTTAGGAAGAGAATTCCCTTCGCGCCATCCACATCCATTCACCGAGGATGACAAAGCTCCGCACCAGCACTAAGTGACTGATTTGAGTAAGTGAGACGCATCTCGACGTGATGAGAATGTGTTGTTCCATTCCTTCCTTCCAGGGAGGGATTGGGAGACGAATTTGGCTTATAGGGGGATATGGGAGACAGGACGTAGTGACGAATTTGTAAATACAGGGAAGGGCAAGGATAGTGTAAGCTAACGTTGGGGGGTATATGAACGGTTAGGGATGAGCTTGCTCTGCTCGCTCTTCCACGCCCCTCATGCTGCATTACCTTGTATTGCTGTGTACCTCTGTGCCCTTTCCACTTTGCCAGTTGTGCTTTGTCTCTCCCCCACCCCAGGAGCATTTTGGAGGTGGAACTGTGCAGCTGCACCTTGCTGCACCTGTGCAGCACCCCTGCTGCACTTTGCTACATCTGTGCAGATGAACTGCGTGGCACTTTGCTGCCGTATTTCTTGCATTTGTTATAACTCTGCTGCACATGTGCAGCACTTGCTGCCACAGACACTTTGCTGCACTTCACCACATTACACATTATGGACCACAGGTTTTGTGGCCTTACACTTTGCTGTGCAGCACTTTGCTGCAAACTCACCTTGCATCTTCGGACCACTTGTTCTGAGTGGCATCAATGTCACGCAGTTGGACCACATAGGGTTGGCCCTGCTGGCAAAATAAAAACGAACACGCTTTTTGTACATTTTTATTATTGGTGTGCTAGGAAAGAAGAACTGTAAGTTTTATGCACACAGAAAATGCAGGAAGCAAGAAGAAGATGCCAGACCACAGCAGAAATGTGAAATGTGAACTTTTGAAATGTGTATTTGTGCATTGCTGTGCTTTTCATTCCCCTCAATTCTTCTTTCCAAAAAGGACAGGTCCTGGGTCATAGAACTGTAAATAAGTTACATTTGTGATTGTATATAAAATCTGCCCACCGGCTTTATGTTTAGTTTGAAAATAATTCTGCAATTCGGTTAATTGTGGGCGTGAGTCTGTCAGTTAGCTACTCAACGCAGTAGGTGGGACATATTTAGTCTTTTAAAACTATCGCATACACGGGTTAGAATAAATGTTAGGGGGAACCACATCTAAGTGACACACGGAACTAAAAGTTAGTCCCAACTCTTTCTCAAAACCGGTCGTTCCAGTTTTTGTAGGTTCGACTCGGGGACGAGCCTGCCGAGGGAGGGGGGCAGTGTTGTGGTTTTGAGTCTGTCAACTGAGCCTAATAAAGGTTAAAGTTTGTCCCCCATAGTTAGTCACACAAGCAACATGTAGCCTCGCAATAGTATAGTTATGTCTTAGTATTTGAAAGCTTAGTCCTTTCCCTTTGTTAGTTCTGCGTTGAGTAGGAGCCAGGAGAATAGGCCCTACTTCTACCGATCATTCTACATCCGTAGGCTCGATCCATTTTGCTAAACGTTGGTTGATCATTGGGCGAGTTAACACGAGGCAGGCCTAGGAAGGTCGGGGTGGAGTCGAGGGTGGAGAGGCAGAAGCGATGATGGAAAGCACGAGCCGCCAATCAGAGCTCGGAGGTGGTGAGGGCGGCGTGGTGTCAGAGGGCGTGGTGAGAAAGTTTGAGTGAGTTCCAGAAGGTTCGGGGGGCGTAGCTATAAAACCGGCTGCGCAAAAGCCCTCAACAGGACTCGCAGAGGAACGCAGGACTCGCAGGACTTACAGCAGAGGACTTGCTGCGAGAGAGAAAGATAAAGGACTGGCGCGGGAAAGCCGAGAGCAGAGGAGAACTCGCCGCAGTTCATGAACTTGATGAACTTCACGCACTTGCACGAGAGCGGTACAGTTACGCGGCTGCAGCCAGACGCGCTTGAACCGAATACCGTGCATTTTGAGGCGTGCGAGTGAGAACGGCTGAGTAACCGCCAGCCGCGCTAAAGTCCGCCCTTTGCCGTTCCGCCCCATCATCTGCTTGTTCGGGTGACACGCTACGAGCCCCTGCCTTCGCCTACCACCATCTTCGCGGGACGTGCCGGGGACAGTGTAGAGCCGGACAGAGGCCTTCTCTGGACGACGACCGCCTCAACGAGTTGGGGAACATCTACCCTTCTGCAATTCCTTGTGTGAGTGTGAGACGGGCCCGTTGTCCAAGGGATAAGTTAAGACTGTTTAAGGCTATTCTGTGTCTCTTCGTCCTTGAACCTTGTATATACGTGGGAAATAATTAAACCGTTTGTTCTTCCTTTCTTCCTGATTCGCTCGTTCCTGTGGTTTCCTCAATTGGCTGAGTGTGGTATGGGTAGAACCGCTCTAATCGGGTTCCAACATCTAAATAACTGCGCGGACCACGTGTACGCAATCCGCTCGGCGTACTCAAAACCACACGTGGTTCGTGCGAGGCTTGTTTCCTCGCTCCCAGGGCAGCGCGGGGAATTAGGTACGAGCGAGGAGTGGTCCCGAATCCCTACTCCGTGTGTGTCCGAGAGGGACGTCTCATGTCTCGGTTCCGCCAGGCCCAGCAAAGACAAGGGGATTAATCCCCCCTTGGTAAGGGGAAGAAGGCCGGCGCAGAGAACCGCAACAATATATATAGCAGGATATCTCAAAAAGTTGTGGACTTATTCGAACAAAACTTAGTGGACAGGTTGGGTGTGTGACAAGGAAGTATTGATTAAATTTTAGTAAATATTCAGAGCCGGATCCAGATATGAGAATTTTAAAGTGATTCTTCACAATTGAAAGATGGGGCAAAAACTATATATATACCCGGTTATCTCAAGAAGTTGTGGACTTATACGGACAAAACGTAGTGGACAGGTTGGGTGTGCGACAAGGAAGTATTGATTAAATTTTGGTGGGACGATTTATGACTAAACTTAGTGCACGAGTTGGTTAGGTCACAAGAACAAGTCAATTCGATTTTGGTTTAGGTTCAGGTTCAGGATTTTGGTTCTGAATCCAGATCCGGCCTATCAGTGGGATACAAAACATAAACCGTTCAGCCTGGCAGAGGTATGCACTCTACCAAGTGCCGTTCTAGTCTTTTCTTTAAGTGTTAAGTGCATAAAACAACTCAAGACTTTTTCAAACAGCTCAAGAATAAAAGGCCTCCTTTTCCTTATTTTTTTTCTGTCATGGTATTTTTACAATGGGCTTCTGATAGTCTCATCTAAACTTCAAACTATGAAACATTTCTCATGAGATAAAATAAACAAATATTTCTGGACATTCACTTGCTACAAGCTCCTGAAAGTATTTGTTCTCATGCAAAACCATAACCCACCTGCCATGGAGGCTTATGTCTGATATGGCGTAGTAGTACTTGATGAGGTTCTCATTGTCCACCAAGGTACCACCCGTGGCAGGATGCAGAAGGCGTAGACGTAGATCCGTGAGCATGAAGAATTCCCTCAGGCCAGAGTTTGTGTCGAGTCGCCCATACAAGGAAGCCAAGTTGTCATGGTGAGGCCCAGCAAAAAGTGCAAATCGGTCCTTTAGCTCAAAGCGCAACATCTTGATTTCCCCCAACATAAATGGATGTGCATAGTCCTCTGTGCAGAATATACGCATACTTGTGCTTTGCGTTAACTGGTGACTGCTCCGAGGCTCCATTTCAAACTCCTCCAGGCAGTTATCAGCATAGTACTGCAATGGCTGCCATGTCTGTCCATAATCCAAGCTCTTCTCCAGCACCAGAACCTATGGGAAAGACAATGTTGTGCAATCTTTTCAGTTTGGTTAAAAATAAATAGTAATGCACTCTAGTTAATCCAACAATGAAGGTTCCTATTCTGCAAATATTTCATGGACCAAAACTCAAAAGCATAGGACTTAAGACTTGACTACACCATATGGACTGGTACAGGTAGAAGTTAAGGAAATAGGAGAGGGATTGTGTTTGTCTGATGCTAAGAGGACCAATTTGGATCAGCTGGAAAATGACACCATATTTCAATTCTCACAATCATACGTTTGCTTTCCTCCACAGTAACCTAAGGCTCATGGAGGAATTTGTACTCATATCTTGCATCAGATGTAAGATGTAGGAGAAGGCCTATCTATAAGGAGAATCATGGGTTAAGTTCTCAGGTTGAAATGTTAAACAGGTATGGATTGTCACATTGAACCTTAAAATTTAGATAAATTAAAAAGTGAAGCAAGATTTCCCCACTCCCCATTCCCTCCCTCCCTCTTCTGGTCTTGGTTCTATGCTCAGCATCTTGAACATCCACAACACGGCATCCCTCCGCTGAAGGGATATTTGACAACATCAAGTGAAATATTATCAGTATACTGAACCAAAGGACTGAGAATTATGTATATATTCACAATGATGGGTGGAGTGGGTTGGAGGGAGGTTCCCTTCCCTCCCCGCCCCCAACCTTATTCTGTGCATATTGAGAAAACAAAAATAAAATTATATTTGGATAATGATGAAGGTGATGATGTGCTGTTAACTCAAATTGTTGAATATACAAGGATATTCCTGAGGGTATTCGAAAATTAGGCATGCCTTCTGTCATTTTCTATTCTGCACAAGGATGTGACCGCATAATGGTGTTGGACTGTTAACAACACTGGCATTGTATCCTAGAGTTTGTGGATTCAGATCCAGCAGAAATCTGGCTGAAACAGAGCTGGTATGCTCAACTGTCGAGCTAGTATGCTATGTAGCAGGTACAAACAACACAATTTAGTCGAGGTCTGCATCGACAGCTAAAGCAAAATAAATAAATAAATAAATAAATACATAGATAAACTGACCGATATCAGCAATAATTTTACTTCATGCACATGCCTAATTGTGTTAATTATTTTACTATACTTACATTTACCATACATTTTCTAATACTGTAGTTATTAAAGACTATGTGTATGACTATGTCAGCCACGTGGAGGGGCTCGCATCAAATAGTTCATAAGTCAACCACTGCTAAGGCAGCGCTTTTGCCGAACCCCAAGTTGTTTTCCTGTATTTAGCGATAATCGATCTGTGAGAATGTGTTAAAGCAGACAAGAAGAAAACCAAAGAGCACCGAAATGCTTTTTTCCCCAATTTTACTCAACAACCAATGTTGTAGTCTTGTTTTAATTTTCTGAATTGTGAGCATCTTGCACAGTATTTCCCATTGGTTGATAAGATCGAGCATTTAACTTGAACATTGTGGAGAGCAGATGTTTTACAGTATTTTGGTGGAAAAAAAAATACTGTAAACGACCCTTTCTGGCCCTTGCAACTTGCCAACCTCTCCGAAAACAGATATTTTACAGTGCGGTATTTCGTAACATGGTAGCGCCATATTACGAATCACACAGTGGAATGGCGTTGAATTTAAATATCGGTCCACCTTGTTGCAACATTTGTTTGGGGCTTAATGCAACTTAAATTTTTAATAAATCTCAGGAAAGCTCTAAAAACTGAAAGGGTTACTGTCACTGCAAAAATAAATACTTTACTGACTGTTCTGGCTATACTCTTAAAATGTTACAAAGGACATTCATTCATCACGACAACGCATGCTCGTTTTGTATTTTCACAGAGATTAATAAACATGTGCTTAATTAGTTTTTAAAGAACCTCTACACAAGAAAATCCCATACCCACATCAATATGCATGGATGTATGTATGAAAATATAAATATATAATTATATGTATATATATATATATATATATATATATAAATATATAAATATATGTATATATAAAACACGGAGTTATTAAAGACTTATTAGGTTATAAAACATGAGGGCCAGTCAATAAGTAAACTTAAAATGGCGATATAAATTCGAGAATGTAATGTGTGTAGTTGCAGACGACATGTGTTATAATCAATGGGTCAATCATGTTTTGCCTGTTTTAGATCGGGAAATATTGAGCGTATGACATCAGTAGAGCAGATCCAAGATGGTGGCTCCCTTAGAAGCATGCTTTTTAGAGCAACGTTCTGTCATCCATTTCTTGGGAATATAATTCCTGGGCTGGGGTGTGAATCCCAGGGAAATCCATCACAGCATGAAGATGCAATAATGGTGATGCACGTTTAGCGCTGCAGCAGGTGTACGACTGGGACAGGAAGTTTAAAAGTGGAGTGTCCAGTGTGGCAGACGCTGCTCCCTCGGGCCGGGCTCACACAGCCGACACACCAGAAATAGTTGCAGGAGTTGAGCGTGTGCCAAGGGAAAACCGTCGCATTACGCTGGATGAAGTGGTCTCCAAATTGAACATGAGCCATGGTTCAGCACACCATATCATTCACAATGTGCTGCGGTTCCACAAAGTGTCTGCAAGGTGGGTGCCGAGACAACTCACACCAGAACTGAAAAACCGGCGAGTGGATGCATGTGAAGAACTTCTGCGACATTATGAAACAGAAGGCGACGCTTTCTTACACCGCATCGTGACTGGGGATGAAAGCTGGGTCCACTACTTTCAGCCAGAAACGAAGAGGGCAAGCAAAGAGTGGCGCCATTCAACTTCACCGAAGCCCAAAAAATTCCACACACAGCCGTCCGCTGGAAAAGTGATGCTGACGCTCTTCTGGGATAGCCAAGGCCCACTTGTAGAGAATTACATGCCCAGAGGGACCACAGTCACCAGTGCATCATAATGTGACCTCCTTAAAAATCATCTGAAACCAGCAATCAGATCAAAATGTCGTGGACTACTCACGACCTGTGTTTTGCTGCAGCATGACAATGCTCAGCCCCATACTGCCCGCTCTACAGCTGCAACGATCGAGGACCTGCATTTTGAGTGTCTTCCTCATCCACCCTACTAGCCAGACTCGCCCCTTTGGATTACTACATCTTTGGGCCACTTAAAGAGGTGCATGATGGAACCACTTTCGGATCCAACGAATAGGTCCAAGAGGCGGTGCACGAATGGCTAAACAAGCAGCCAAAATACTTTTTTCTAGAGGAATCCAGGCCTTAGTAAAGCGCTGGAAAAAATGCATTGAACGCAATGGAGATTATGTTGAAAAATAACAGTTGTTACAAACGTACATGCAATGAACAAGCTGTGAAAAATTATATATATATATATTGTTGTGGATATGAGGATTGTGTTTTTTTTTATTGCTTTATTCTGGACCCTCCTGCCTCCAGTCTGTGTATAACGGTCAAAGGTCGTTCCGTAGTTATTTCATAAACAATCACGTTAGCCAATCATAGATTTCCTCCTTGTTGGTAGTTATTTCCTTATTCTGTGTATTAGGCTTAGGATTTGTCTTCCATTAATTGACACTCCATTGCACCGAATTCAAATAGATAGATCCCCTTTCATTTTCATTTCACAAAGCCTCAATTGCCAACTGCATTCACCGCGACTCCATTAGCCACGAGGTAGGCTTGGAGAAGAAGGGGGAGGAGCTGCCGAATCCTGGGCGTGCCGCCCATCGTCATCAAGGGTGGAGCCAGAGGGCCCGTGCCGACCAATCAGGGCCGAGGCGAGCTCACCGATGGGTGTGTTCTAGAGGCCGGCGGCTTGATCGCCCCGCGGGCGTTATAAAAAAGCGCGCGCGGAAGCCTTTGAGACAAGTGCCAAAAGTGATGAGAAGAAGTGCGCCAGAGACAGCAGAGGAGTGCAAGTCCAGAAGTGCGAAAGAGTGATGATAAGGAAGCCTCTGAGAGAAGTGCGAAGGAGTGATGAGAAGGAGGCCAAGAGAGAAGTGCGCGAGAGAGATGAGTTTCTGAGTCCCCCAGAGAGTTGCGCCAGAGACGGCAGAAGAGTCCAGACTGATTAAAAAAGGAGTGATGAGAAGGAAGCCTCTGAGAGAAGTGCACCAGGAGTGATGAGAAGGAAGCCTCTGAGAGAAGTGCGCGAGAGTGATGAGAAGGAGTCGAAGGTGGTTGCGTTTAAGTGAGAAGTGCCAAGAAAGAGTTGCGCCCGACCAGCAGTTTTGGCTCCACCAGCAGTTGGCTCCACCAGCAGTTTTGGCTCCACCAGCAGTTTGGCTCTACCAGCAGCTTTGACTCCGCCAGGGTGCACGTATCGCGGCAGCCCGCATGACCGCAGCTAGGGCGTTGACGGTGGCTGCTGGACGTGCCGATCGAGGAAGGGCGGCGGCTGCTGACTCCCGGGCCGACCGTGCTCCGGTTCGAGCGGAGCGTTCCTCTCCTTCCATTCCTGCCTGCAATTTCCCCATTCGTGTGAGTCCGTCTTTGTTTGTTCTGTCCAGGGTATAAGTTAAGCCTGTTTAGATAAGCTAGCAATTTTCACTGTGTCTCCTTGAATTCTTCTGTAAATTATTTTATTATCCTTCCTTCTCCTTGGTTACTTTTGGTTGTAAATAGCAAATAAATTATATTCGTATTCCCTACTTCTGTCTTCCTCTTCTTCACATCCGTGTCGCCTTTGTCTTTTCCCCATTGAATATCTGTGGCACGATTTGGCCCACGTTTAAGGGATCGGGTCTAGTCATTGTAAAAACGGTTCGGGCAGCGGCGCCATCCGCTCGGCAAATCAACATCTTATCCGCGGTCCATAACAATTGGTGCCTGGGATTGAGATTCGGACCTGAAGTGCAAATAGCGCACTCAAAATTACGGGTGGCCCAAAATTTTGTTTTATTTTAAAATCTTAAATTTGGGAATCGTGCCATGGCTAGTCAAGGCGGCGGGATGCCGGTGGGGGCATTAGAAGAGGGGTTAGGGGTAACCCAGGACCAGAGGGAGGAAATGGAGGAGGAGAGAAATGAGGAGGTGGTTGAGGAGGTATCAGGCGCGCAAAATGGCACTCTCGCGCACGTGGTTGTGGAGGCACAAAATGGCGCCTCGCACATGGCAGCGAGAGCCGCGCCCGCTGCGCAAATGGTTGTGATAGATTTGGACGCCCTCATGACGCGATTATTAGCGACGATGGGAGTGTCAAGGCAGGAACTGAACGAAGAGATGGATCGAATGGCCAGATTGAAAAAGGCGGAAGGGGACAGAGACCGCAGGTTGGGCGAGCAGGTCCCAGGGGTGCACGAGGAGGTAACGCGGGTCGAGAAGCACTGGTTGGGTGAAGTGGAGGAAAGCGCGGGTAAAATGACGGGTATAGAGACTGCGACCCGGGGTATGGGGCAGCCGGCGACCGCTGAGGTAGGAGAGAAAATTTTATTAAAGCCAGCGGTCGTTGTGGCGAATAAAGAAAAAGTAGTAGTGGGTATGATTAAAATTGAAGAGACGACGGAGGTAGCGCAGGATTTGGAGGAAGGAATGGAAAGTGCTCAAAGTGTGAATGCACATCCTGATGCCGTACTTGCTAATCCTTATAAAGATTTGCAGGTGCGCGTGGAGAAGAGAATCCCCCAGGTGAGTCGTGCTGTGTATTGTGCGGGGAGATTTTGTAGAAGGATGTTTGGCGACAAGAGAATTGTCACGCGATTGGGGTCAATATGGCACCCGGGCGTTGGTGAAGGGTCCCTTGTGAGTAAAAATGGCACGCGTGTGAGGAAAAAGCGTGCATCAAAGAGTGAGCGTGATATAAAGTGTGGGAGTGATACCAAGTGCGAGCGAGAATGCACGTCGGGGTGTACGGAGTGTGACACAGAGAGTGAGAGCGATACGGAGTGTACGTGCAAGGGGGAGTGTGACACGGAGAGTAAGGTGGTGGTGGAATGTGTGCGAGGAAGCACACCTGAGTTGGTTGTGGCGCGGGTGTGGGAGAGCCCATCTGAGCGCGTTAGTGGGTGGATGCAAGAGTGCACGCCCATGGTGAGTGTTACGGAGGACGTAACGGAGGAGAGGTGTGGACCGAAGTGTGCGAACGGCGAGTGTGCGCAAGAAGGTGCGCGGGAGGTGTGGTGTGTAACAGGGAGTGCGGTGGTGGAATGGACGGAGTGTGTGGGATGCACTGAAGGCGCCGAGACGCCAGGTTTTGTGAGTGTGAAACGGGTCGCGTATGCAAGTGAAGCATCGACGTTGACCGGGTTAGCAGTTAGGGCGACGGATAGCGGGCGCTCGGTGCGTGGCACGCTTTGTTGGATGCGAAGCCTCGCACGGATCGAGGCTGCGTCGCCCCGCTTCGGGGCGTTGCGCACGATTCGGGCCTGGCCCCGCCCCGCACGGTCGAGTCCGGGCCTTGTCGGGCGAGGCGACCGGTCCGGTTCAGGGGCGAGTAGGAGGAAGCGGCACGGTGCCCCCTGGTGGCGGGGACGGGGTTCCGACCGGGCGAGCCTCGGTCATCGGGCCCGGGACCGCAGGGTACCGCGCCGAGATGGTGCGTGGAATCTCAGCCCGACCAAGCCCCCCCCCCCCCTGAACCGAAAGCCAGACGGATTCAACCTGCAGGCGACGAAACCACCCGCGTTCATTGCTCGGCTGTGCGAAGCCGTGCTTTGAAAATATAACAACGCACCGAGGCTCAAGTTTAGCGGACTGTGATGATGATGATAGTGTTTTTGATCCGAAATTTAGAAAAGTGAATAGAATTGGCAGTAATTGGAAAATTTTTGATTGGTTGCAATTGGATGAGCCAAATTGGTAGTGAGAGATGCCCGATGTGGTGGGATGGCAACTTTGCCATCCCTCACAACGGGGGCAAAGGAGCACTAGTTTTATGGGGTTTGGCAGTGAAAACTAGCCCGGGAGGGTTAGGATATCGTGTGTAGGGATCTAGAGATGACCGCAGGTAACGTTAAGGTTAGGTAGTGACAATGATACCTGTAGTGGGGACGCAGGTAGATTAGTTTGGATGATAATGACGTGGTATGTGCTTAGTTTAAAGGGAAGACGGGGGAGCACTAAGTTAGCAGGGCAACAGGTAGTTCAGATGATGCCGTGTGTGTGGTTAAAAGGTGTGATTGCACAGGTGTGCAACTGGACAGGTGGATGGAGCAGTGTATGAGTGAGTGATAGTGATGTGAGTTGTGCTGACCAAATGGTCCAGGGAGGAAGGAGGGTGCAGGTGGCACCAGGTGTGATTGCACAGGTGTGCAACAACAGGTGAATGGAGAGCAGGTGTATGGAATAAATGGTCTGGAATATATGGAGTATTGGAATGGATGGTCGTGGAGTGAGTATGGTGGAAACTGTGGAGTGGAGTGGATGGTGCGAAGGTGTGGATGGGGGAAAGGAGGATGGACCCCCATCACGAATACCCGGGGAGGGTAGTTTAAGTGTTAGGTAGAGGGTATAGGTAAATTGTGGTTGGATATTGGCATCTGTGGTGCGTGGTGGAAGAATGGTGATTGAATGGGTGCATTAGTGTTGTGGAAATGGCTGGGCGTGCAGCCGGTTAGTGTGTGTAGTTGGTTGGGCACTCCACCACTGTGAGGATGTCGGCCAGGTGAGGCCGCAGATGGGCTCTGGGAGCCGGTAGTTGTTGTGGATGGGGCCCGAGGATCCGGAGGACGGACCCGGGTAGCCCAGTGCCAGAGGCACCGAGGGGTGACAGAGCCAGGAGGGGCCTTCCCCAATTAGATAGGTTAGGGTGAGGAGCTAGGTAAGCTCGGGTGGCAACTGCAGTGGTGGAGGTGTGCAGGTGGGTAGGCCTGCTGGGAGAGCTACACGCCCCAGTCCTGAAATTGTGCAAGGGCACAGGGAGTTGCATCGGGGGAGTGAGACCCCAAATTGAGGAAGCACCACAGTTTGGTCAATGGGAATTTGGTTCTTAAAACCGCATAGAGTAAGATGGCCAATGGTTTGGCAGGGAAAGACCCCGGGTAGTGTAAAGTGTGTTAATGTCATTTAGAAGGTAGTTAGGATTAAGAATCTCCTTGCACCATCTGCATCCACTCACCTGGGATGACGTACCTCCATACCATGACATGGTTGTTTTTATTATTTTTGGTGCAAATGTTTTGGATTGTGAGACGCATCATGACGTGGGTGTGACATTGTGCTTTGTTGTTCCATCTCTCCCTCCTTATGAGGATTGATGATGAATTGGTGACGGCAAATTTTGGTTAGAGGGATTGTGGTGACGAATTTGGTATAGGAGAGATATGGGGAGACGTGACAGTAGTGACAAATTTGTAAAGGTGTAGATTGTTATAAATATGGGGTAAGCGCAAGGGTAGAGTAGGTGACAAGGGGGGGGGGGTGACGTACGGTAGGGACGAGCTTTTCTCCGCCCCGTCTCCATCCGCACCTTGCCTTGCATTGCCTGTATTGATGTGTACCCTTTTGACCTTACCCCTCGCTCATCTGTCTTTCCCCCCTTGTCTCCCACATGAGGACTGTGCGCCACTGGGCGCCGAGGGGAGCGTGCGAGAGTCCGCCATTGGGCGCCCGAACCTCTCGCAACCACAGCTGTTTGCATCGATGCACCACCTTATGGACCACATGTCTGTGGCTGAGCACCACTTATGGACCCCATGGGTTGGGGCATGGCCCCTCTGCTGGAACCGGCCATGAAGGCCCGAGATCTTGCTGGTGGACCTTGGTCACAGGGCACCGATGCCCCACAGGTGAACCACACGGTCGGCCCTGTGGGCAATAAATAAATAAATAAAAAATGGACACGTTTTGTGCAAGTTTTATGTCCAAATAGGCCGTCAGCAAAGAAGATGACAACAACTGGAAGATAACAAGGCCAGCAGAGGGAGCCGAAGAGCAAGACACCACCAAGGGTTTGTTGGTTTATTTTTGTTAAGAACTGTGGTGACTGTGCACCGATTGGTGCTTGAGGGTGCTTTGGTGTGTTTTTGGGTGCTTTCTTGGTGCATCGATGTAGGGCAGACTGTCTCTCCCCCCAAAAGAACAATCACAGGTCCTGGGTTGCGTATTGTAAATAAAAGTAGCGTCAACTAAATAATACTCCCCCATCGTAAATGTAAAGTTTGAAGACAATTCCGCAATTCGGTTAGCTGTGGGCGTGAGTCTGTTAGGTAGGGTGCAATGGAGCAGCGGGACATATTTATTTATGTTTTAAAACTGTCACACTCAGGGTCAGGTTAAATGCAGAGGGAACTACACCTACGTGTCACACTAAGTAAAGTTTTATAGGCCCGGGACGTGCCTGGAGGATGAGGGTGCAGTGTTGCGGATTTGAGAATTGTTGTAAATATCACCCTCTGTCAATTGTAAGTAGTGTCATGATCATTGTAAATACCTCCGTTTAAGTGTAAAGATCATAGGTCGTCCCCTTAGTTAATCCATTGCATGCACGTAGGCCACCATATACCCTTCTAAATAGTTATTTCTTATTCTATGTAGTTTAAGGCACTGTTTCCCATTAGTTGACTCTGCATTGCATCAGATGACATAAGATAGGATCCCTCCGCCGGCATCTTCAAAATGGCATCTTCAAAATGCCAGTAACTTTGGATGGGGTTATTGGCATCACCATCGCCATTCGGATTGCCAACTGCATTCGCGACTCCATTACGCACGTGGTCAAGCCTCGGAGAAGAAGGGGGAGGAGCTACATTACGGGCATGGCCCGCCCCTCGTCAACAGAGGGTGGAGCCAGGAAAGCCCTTGCCGACCAACCAAGGAGAGTGGGTATGGCTCAAGAGGGTGGGGTTATAAAACCCATTGGATCAGCCCCCACCAGGAGATACGTCAAAGAGGAGAGTTGAGTGAGCAGCAGCAGATGAGTGAGTGTTCCACCGGAGTCCACCGCAGCTTTGAACCAACCGGAGCTGAACCAACCGGAGCTGAACCAACCGCAGTTTTGACCACCGCAGCTTTGACCGTTGACAGCGGTTTCGGCCGCGGCTGCAAAGCGACGCCGCCGTGCGAACACGCCTGAGGAGGGGCGGCGGCTGCTCACTCCCGGCCCGACCATTCTCCTGCTCCAGCCAAACCTTCCTCCCCTTCCTGTCGTTCCTGCCTTCATTCCCCATTCGTGTAAGTCTGATTGTCATCTGTTTTGTGTGTCTTGTCCTTGGGTATAAGTAAGTTTGTATAGGTAAGCTAGTGTTGCACTGTGTCTTCTTCTTCTGTAAATTATTTTCGTTTCTTTCCTCCTCCTTGGTTTCTTTTGACTTGTACATAATTAGTAGTAATAAATTATATTTGTTGTTCCTTACCTTCTGGTTTCCTCACATCCGATCGTCTTAGTGATTTCCCCATTGGATACCTGTGGCACGATTTGGCCAATGTTTAGAATCGGGTCTAGTTTCTGCTAATGGTTCGAGCCGCGGGCTGCCATCCGCTCGGCAATTAACATCTTGTCCACGGTCTCGAACGAGGTTGCTCACCTGCCTCCCTGGAGGGAGCTGGGCAGCTTCAGGACTCACATCGGTCAGTCACAAACAAGGGGATTAATCCCCCCTTCTTAAGGGGAAAAGGGGCCGACGTTGAGATCCGTATCAATATATATATATATATATATATATATATATATATATATATATATATATATATATAGTCTGGAGATGGTGGCACTGACATAGACAACAACAGAGGCTGTTGGTTTGTGATAACAACTGGGTCAGAAGAATTGCAGGAGAATAGAGTGGATGGAAGTAGGGGGGAGATTGGTGTGCAGATGAGCTTGACTGGGGGAATGGTGAAATGCTGGCTGAGATGGGCTGGACACTTGGTGCGGATAGGAGAAGAGAGAATGGCAAAGAGAGCGGATAGGTGGAGGGATCAAGGTAGGAGGAAAAGAGGTAGGCCGAAGTTGAGATGGGAGGATTGTGTGAAGAGGGATATCAGGAAGCTGGGGGTGGTTGGAGAATGGAGAGAATTGGCTGAGGACAGAGGGGAGTGGAGGAGTATTGTGGTCCAAGGCAGGGCAGGAGCTTGTTACAATTTAACCATACTAGGGCATGCCCGTACTATATATATATCTAAAATTATATCCCCCCCCCTCTATTTACATGAAATGGTTTTGTCCAAAGCGAACGGCTTGCGAGTACGGTGACAATCCCCCCCCCTCTATTTACATGAAATGGTTTGGTCCAAAGCGAACGGCTTGCGAGTACGGTGACAATCCCCCCCCTCTATTTACATGAAATGGTTTGGTCCAAAGCGAACGGCTTGCGGAGTTTGGTAAAGAAATCGCCATAGCGTGCACAAACGCGCAGGAAAGCGAAAGAATCGCAAATTAGTTTTAATTAGTTTTAAAACATAGTTTAACGCCAACATAGCGGCAACATAGTTTGCCAACGTGAAATAAATGAATACGCTCTCAAATGTGCCGTCCGAGGCAGAGTCTGTTCGCCACGTTCGGCACACGTGATAGCTCGCTGCTCTCTGATTGGTTGAATCGTTTTTTGGACATAGCTCGGTAACTACTTGTCCGATTAATATGAAACCTTGAAAAGGCACATCCTCAGGTCCCCAGCAATATACCTGGCAAGTTTCAAGTATATCGGACCGGTAGTTGTCGAGAAACAGCGGTCGCATACACACACACAAACACAGAGATTACTGGAATTATAGATAGATAAAGGGAAGAAGCAGAGAACAACAAATATGTAGCGGTTACCAGAAGCATGACACAATTACCGTGCACTGGCCGATGACGCAACCGGCAGGCGGTCATGTGTCCGGACTCGCCCAGGCGTGTCCAGACCTGCCCTTCTCGGGCGAACACGTGACTTACCGATTTTGCATACCACGCCCCGCCTGAAAGGCGTGGCTTTTGTGTGTTCAGTTTGCGATATAAATTGCCGCCCGTTCGAGGGGCAGATTCAGTGTGCTTTTGAGTTCTTTGGTTTTGATCTAAATAAATAGCTTGGTGAAACTTCGTTCCTGTGTCGTCCATTTTGTCTGGCTTTATAGTGCGAGCACAGCTCCCACAATTGGTGAGGTGGCGCTGCTGGCGGGGCGACCACGGCTCCGTAACCTTGCCCATGGCGAAGACCAGGGCTTTGTGGTCCACAAACGCCGTGAATGGGCGGCCCTCCAAAAGATGGCGGAAGTGGCGAACGGCCAGGTAAAGACCGAGGAGCTCGCGGTCGAAAGCGCTATACTTGCGCTCGTTAGGGCGAAGCTGCCGGCTGAAGAAGGCCAGCGGTTGCCAAGCTCCGTTCACCCACTGTTCATGCACGGCACCCACCGCGTAGTCGGAAGCGTCCGTGGTGAGGGCCATGGGTGCGTCGAGCGCCGGGTGTGCCAGCATTGTCATGTTGGCGAGGGCCAGCTTAGCGCCCGTGAATGCCGCGTCCATCTCTGTGGTCCAGGCGACGTCGTGCTTGGCCGGCTTGCCCCGGAGGGCTTCGTACAGGGGGCGCATGAGTTGGGCGGCGCGAGGCACGAACCGGTGGTAAAAATTTACCATCCCCAAAAATTCCTGAAGGGCCTTGATGGAGCGGGGGCACGGGAAACTTGTGACTGCCTCCACCTTGGTAGGCAGCGGGATGGCCCCACGCTTCGTGATGCGGTGCCCCAGGAAGTCGACGGCCGTTACGCCAAACTGGCATTTCACCGGGTTGATGATGAGGCCGTGCTGGCCGAGGCGCTCGAAATGCGTGCGCAGGTGGACGAGGTGCTCCGCCCGGGAAGTGCTGGCGATGAGAATGTCATCCAGGTAGACGAACAGAAAGGTGAGATTGCGCAGCACACTGTCCATCAGCCGCTGGAAGGCCTGGGCCGCGTTCTTAAGGCCGAACGGCATTCGGAGGAACTTGAAGAGGCCAAAAGGTGTAATTACAGCCGTCTTCGGAACATCGGCCGGCCGGACAGGTACCTGGTGGTAGCCCCGAATAAGGTCGACCTTGGAGAAGATCACCCACAACGCCAAATGGGTGGAAAAGTCCTGTATGTGTCGGGTGTGGTGGCGTCGTTGAGGCGGCGGTAATCGCCGCATGGTCGTCACCCGCCACCCGCTTTGGGCATGATGTGCAGGGGCGAGGCCCATGCGCTATTCGAGCGCCGCACAATGCCCAATCGCTCCAGCGTGTCGAATTCCGCCTTCGCCACGGCGAGTTTGGCCGGGTCGAGGCGGCGAGCCCTGGCATAGACCGTTGGACCTGTGGTCGGGATGTGGTGTTCGACGCCATGCTTGACGGCGACGGCCGAAAACGTCGGCTGTGTGAGGGCGGGAAACTCGGCGAGCAGGCAGGTGAAATCGTCCGCGGCTGGGAGCGTGCAGGCTAGCTTGGTCGGAGCGGAGCCGCTCAATGAGCAAGCGAGCGAGCTGAAGGTCTCCGCGTTGATGAGCCGACGCCGTTTGACGTCGACCAAAAGCCCATGCGCACAAAGAAAATCTGCACCCAGCAAGGCCGTGGGCACGTTCGCCGTGACGAAGTCCCACCTGAAGCGCTGGCCCCCGAAGCAGAATGCGACACTGCGCGAACCGAAGGTGCGGATGGAGGAGCCGTTTGCGGTGACCAAGGCGGGGCCGTATAGCGCGGCCTGTTTGTCTTCCACCGAGGCGGGTATCACGCTCAGCTGAGCGCCGGTGTCACACTAAAAACGCCGCCCGGACTCTGTGTCCGTGATAAACAGAAGGCTGCCTGAATGGCCGACGCTCATGGCAGGCAGCGAGCGCCGGCCTGGTCATTTCCCGACCCGCCGAAAGTGCACGGTGGGCGGCACGTTCTGGCCTTCTGCCGGAACCTGGGGTGGTAATAGCACATGGTCTGCTCTGGTGGCGGCTCCGGCGGTCGCGTCGGGTTCGGTCGACGGGGCGTCACGGCGGCCGCAGCCGTCAGTGGCGCGGACTCGGCCAGTGGAGGCGCCGGTCGTGGCACGGGCGTTGCCTCGGTCGGCCCAGGGTCCCAGGCGGCCGCTCCGACGTGTCGCCTGACTGAGAAGAATTTATCGGCCTCCTTGGCCAGGGCGCGAGGGTCCGTGATGGGCGAATTAGCCAAAGCTACCGTACCTGCCCGGGTAGGCGCTGGAGGAATAGCTCGCGGAAGAGGAAGACCGGGCTGTGGTCACCGAGAAGAGCAAGCATGTGATCCATGCTTTCGGATGGACGGGCCTCGCCCAGCTCCGGGAGGTGTAGTAGTTGTCGTGCACGTTCGGTCTCCGTGAGTCCAAACGCACCGAGGAGTAGGCCTTTGGGCGCACCGTATACGATGGACATCCAGCACGTTGGGGGCAAGGACAACGCTGTGGCCGATTGCCTCTCCTGGTCCGGCGCGAACGCCGTCCACCTGGGTGTGGACTTCGCCCGCATGGCGGCCGACCAGACCGCAACCCCACGGTGCAAGCCCTCCGGACAGCGGGCACAGGCCTGCGGTTGGCCGACGTCCCCTTCCAGGACACAGGCACAGTTCTCCTGTGCGACGTTTCCCTGGGCCAACCTCGCCCCATCGTGCCCACTGGATGGCAGCGGCGCGCTTTTGACGCCCTCCACGGCCTTTCCCACCCAGGCCGGAAGGCATCACAGAAGCTCGTGGCAGCAAAGTTCGTCTGGCACGGGCTCCGCAAGGACGTCCGCGACTGGGCCAATGCCTGTGTCGCCTGCCAGCGCGCGAAGGTCCACCGGCACACCCAGGCCCCGTTGGCGCCATTCGACATGCCCGCGCGGCACTTCGACCACGTCAATGTGGACCTGGTGGGACCCCTTCCCTCCTCGCAGGGTTTCACCCACCTCATCACGATGGTGGACAGGACCACCAGGTGGCCGGAGGCCGTCCCGCTGGCATCAACAACATCCGCCGACGTGGTGCAGGCCTTCATTTACACTTGGATTGCCCGTTTCGGCGCGCCCTCGGACATCTCCTCCGACAGAGGCCCGCAATTCACCTCCGAGCTTTGGGGCGCGGTCGCCCAGGCCTTGGGTGTCAAGCTTCACCGCACCACGGCCTACCACCCCCAAGCCAACGGCTTGTGCGAGCGGTTCCACCGCTCGATGAAGGCCGCTCTCCAGCCTCCAGGACGACGGTTGGGCCGACAGGCTCCCGTGGGTCCTATTGGACCTCCGAACGGCCCCTAAAGAGGACCTCCAGGCTTCCACCGCTGAGCTGGTCTACGGCCAGCCACTGCGCGTGCCGGGCGAATTCATCCCTGACGCCACCGGCCCCTGGTCCGCGGCTCGCCAACGCTCGGACCTCCAGGAGGCCGCCAGGAGATTTGCCCCTGTGCCCACGTCCCACCACGGCTGCCCCCAACCCCACGTCCCCCCAGCACTTCGCACTGCGGAGTACGTTTTTATCCGGCACGACGCACACCGGGGACCGCTCCGGCCGCCGTACGATGGATCTTTCCGGGTCCTGCAGAGGGACGACAAGTCATTCATCGTCGACATCGGCGGCAAGCCAGACCGCATTTCCGTGGACCGCCTCAAGCCGGCCCATTTGGACCTCGACCAACCTCCACGGTTGGCCCTTCCTCCACGACGGGGCTGTCACCCGTCAACCAAGCCCCCCGCCCGACCATCCACCGCCACGCCGCCTACCACCCCCACACGAATCGCCAGGGACCCGAATCCTGAATCATCAGGACCCCCCTCACTCAAACTGACTCTCCCGGTGCAGGTTAATTCTGGGGGGGGGGGGGGGGCGCATGTAGCGGTTACCGGAAGCATGACACAATTACCGTGCACCGGCCGATGACGCAACCGGCGAGCGGTCACGTGTCCGGACTCGCCCGGGCATGTCCAGACTTGCCCTTCTTGGGCGAACACGTGACACCGATTTTTCATACCACGCCCCGCCTGAGGGCGTGGCTTTTGTGCGTTCAGTTTGCGATATAAATTGCCGCCCATTCGAGGGGCAGATTCAGTGTGCTTTTGAGTTCTTTGGTTTTGAGCTAAATAAATAGCTCGGTGAAACTTCGTTCCTGTGTTGTCCATTTTGTCTGGCTTTATAGTGCGAGCACAGCTCCCACAAATATATGTATTTTATATATTGTGTACAAGGATCACAACATGTCTAATCACAGCGCATCCAACCAAAGTAATAATTTCGTCATAAACCAGCAAGAGCCAATCCGGTCTGTGGCAATGTTTCACCCGCTTAACAGTGATCTTCCTTAGGCCAATATACCCCGAGCCTTTGCACATGTTCGCTTTTACTCCCCAGGCAACGATTCATTTCCGGGCATGTGCCATTGCGAGAGGTCAATTGAGGAGTGTTTTTGTTTTGCCAAACCTTAAGCAATAAACATCAATCACATCATCATCAATGATCTGCTCTGCTCTGCTCTTTTTATTATTTACTCATGATCTGGTATATGGTCGATGCCTGTCCATTCCTCTATCCATTTGTAATAATAATGTATGTTGATTGTTTCAATGTACAAAATTAACTAATGAAATATGGAAACCATTAACCCCCCCCCCCCTCCCCCGCACGCACGCACACACGCACACACACACACACACACACACACACACACACACACACACACACACACACACACACACACACTTGTTTGTGGAGATGGTGAACCCAAATCGAAAGAGAAAGATGTATTTTGTAATTTGCAGGCACAACCATTATACATCAAAAGACGTCGGGATGGTTACACATGATCTTTTGTGACCATCCCTACCTTATTTGCATTATTTTTTTGTGAATAATTCCTACATCATTTTACATTTTGAAAAAAAATGTTATTACAGTACTTGGTTCTGCACTTTTTACATCTGCCACATAAGGTGGACAGTTGGCAAGGTGCAAGGGCCAGAAAGAGGTATAGAGTGAGAGGAGGTTGTGGCAGCTCTTGGGAAACAAAGATAAAGAAAGCAAGTACTCCCCAAGCAACGATTGTAAATGGCCTAAGTGGCCATTAGGTTGTCTGTGTGTTTGTTTGTTTGTTGGTGTGTTTGTCACTCCACTCACTTATACTTGCGTACAGACCATGATGGGTGGGGTAGAGTGGAGTAGACTTGAGCATAGCCATCCCACAATATTCTCTACAAAGGGAAGCCAACGAAAACTGCCACCTAAGGTGGACACAGGTTGTGTTTTCACCCCTGTTTGTTACTTAGCAAAACAAAAAAAATTCTTGACAAGTATGTTGATCACTCCGGTTTGTGTGTTTGTTTGTGTGTTTGTTTGTGTGTTTGTTTATGTGTTTGTTTGTTTGTTTGTTTGTGTTTGTCACTCCACTCACTTATACTTGCCTACAGGTCACAATTTTAAACCAATCTTCACGAAACTTTACCAAATGGTGGAGTTGGTGGCCCGACAGAATCCCAATCATGTTTTTAGGTCAAAAGGTTAACATAGGCCAAAGGTCAACCACTTTTCTTCAGATTTCTAAAATCCTCAATTTTCATTCGATTGACTTGAAATTTGAATAGGATTTTCATATCAGCTAACTGAATTCAACCACCAACTATTTTTGGAGATCAACATAGGCCAAAAGGTCCACATAGGCCAAAAGGTCAACAACCTTTTCAAAATTCTAAAAACCTCAATTTTCATCCGGTTGATTGGGAATTTGAATACGATTTTCATATCAGCGAACTGAATTCAACCACCAACTATTTTTGAGATCAATATAGGCCAAAGGTCAACATAGGCCAAATTTCGAAAATTGTCAATTTTCATCCGATTAACTAAAAATTTGAAGGCGGACTATTTCATTAGGTAGTACATTAGGTACATTAGGTCACCGATGGTACATTAGGTAGGTACATTAGGTCACAGACTGTACATGAAGTACATGTTTACATGAAGGCGGTACATTAGGTCACAGACTTCAACCACCAATTATTTGTGAGGTCAAAAGGATGCTCTACTGAGTGTCGTTCTACTTTGTTCTCTTTTGCCAAGTGTCGCTCTATGAGCGATTTTTCATTTGTTTGTCTGCCTGTGAACAGGATATCTCAAAACATTGTGGATGGATTCGAATGAAATTTGATGGAGGGGTTGAGTGTGTGACAAGGACGAAGTGATTTGATTTTGGTGAAGATACATATCCAGATCCAGATACTATCATTTTAAAATGATTCTTCACCATTGAGAGATGGGGCCAAAAACGACATATAGCACAATATCTCAAAAAGCTCGATATGGATTTGGACGAAACTTGGTGGAGAGCTTGGGCGTGTGAAAAAACGAATAATTGATTCAGTTTTGGTGAAGATCCGTATCTGGATCTGAGAAGTTTCAAGTGATTCTTCACCATTGAGAGAGGGGACAAAAAATGATATATAGCACGATATTTCAAAAAGTTGTGGATGAATTATGACAAAGCTTGGTGGATGAGTTGGGTGGGTTACAAGAACAAGCCGATTATATTTTGTTCAAGTCTGGATCCAGATCCGACCTATCAGTGGATACAAAACGTAAACTCCTCAGCCTGATGGAGGTGTGTGCTCTACCAAGTGATGGAATCAGAGTTCAGATAACACCTTGCCCTGCACATAAAGACATGAGGAGGGTCTGTCTGAAAGTGACAAATTTAATTGGATAAGTTGATGTGAAATACCGTATTATTTTGTCCAAGTACTGCTAAATGGAAGATTTTTGAAAGTGCCAAGAAGGCGATTTGTGTTCTCCAGTGTTTATGTGTAGAAGCCAATTGAAATAAAATAAAGATTTTAAAGGTTGCAGAAAACCTTGCCAACCTCTCGTAATACATCCCTTCCATTTTCCACATTTAGTGATTCCTTAAAATAATCCAAGTACTGCTAAATGGAAGATTTTTCCATGTAGAAATCTACCAAGAAATTTTTCCATCTACTAAGATTGTCCTTAACCAGATTTAGAATTTCCCCTCGAGAAAGGATATTGGGGACAGCTCTGTCCCCAATATCCCTTCTAGCCCGTTCCCTGCTTATAAATAGTATATGTGAATCATAGTACAAAGTAAACATTCATTGAATATGTCCATGTTGAAATGTACTTTGAACAACAATCACATTGCGGTCTTCAGGAGATGTTGTTCTGGTTACCACCACAATTTATGTCTGAGCACAATCTTTCCATTCTCCATACTTTGAGGATTGCTACAACTTATCTCGAAGAGATGATGTCACACATAAATGCCCGGACACAGTCTCTTGCATCATTATTGGGGAAACAGCAACAACATGTTTTCTATATTACTCAAAGCAAGTGCCATTTCTCACTCAACACACGTGTTAGACCTACCAACATGTTGCTTTGATCAAAGTTACTCCGATTTTCACACATATGCACTTCTGATATTCCTCGTAAAAGCAATATCTATCATTACACCAAAACCCAGTACTGCACTGTCATGTAAACATACTCTTGAAGCGCGGTGCTACGCGCGCTTGCTTTCACAACAAGAAGGAAGCGGACAACGCGGTGAGTTTAAGAGTCTTTATTAAAAGAGCTCACTGTAGCACTGGCGCGCTCCGGGCTGTGCGCCCGGTGTATATCCTGAGGCCACGCCTACCCCTCGGGCATGGCCGCCGCCCACTTGGTGCGCGGAATGATGTCACCACGCCAGTGGGCTTTCGTGTCCGCCACACGCGCCCCCCCAGAATTCCCGCGCACCTTGAGGGCCAGTTTGTGGGGCAAACGGATGACCCGGCCGAAGCGCCCTCTGGCGACCGGTGGCGTCCGGGGTGCAGGGATGCCAGCTGGGATGCCCCCGGCTGTACCCGGGATGGGTGCTGGACCGGGGGCGGCGTGCCGGCGGTGCCGGGTGGTGCCGGGGGTCCGCCCGCCGGGGGGCGGACCCGACGTGGGGGCCGAGCCACCGGCGGTGGGTGGTCCACGTCAAGGTGGGCCGGCTTGAGTCGATCCACCGAGACGCGGTCGGGAGTACCGCCGATGTCCAAGGTGAAGTACTTCACCCCGGTCTCCAGCACGTGGAAAGGCCCGTCGTACGGGGGCCGCAGTGGTGTCCGGTGGGCGTCGTGCCGGACGAAGACATACTCCGCGGTGCGAAGCTCCGGGGCGACGTGCGTGGGTGGGTGCCCATGGTGCGCTGTCGGCACCGGGGCAAACCTCCGGGCGGTCTCCTGCAGCGCGGAGCGCTCCTGCGCCACGGACCAATGTGCCGTGGGGTCGGGGAGGAACTCACCCGGCACCCGCAGCGGTTGTCCAAAGACCAACTCCGCCGCGGATGCGCGCAGGTCCTCTTTGGGCGCCGTCCGGAGGCCCAGCAGGACCCAGGGGAGCCTGTCGACCCAGCCGCCGTCGCAGAGGGTGGCCCGGAGCGCGGCCTTCAACGAGCGGTGGAACCGCTCGCACAGGCCGTTGGCCTGGGGGTGGTAGGCCGTGGTTCGGTGCAGCTGGACCCCGAGCCCCCGCGCGACTGCGGCCCAGAGCTCCGAGGTGAACTGGGGGCCGCGGTCGGACGAGATGTCCGAGGGGGCACCGAACCGGGCGACCCAGGTGGCGATGAACGCCTGTGCGACGTCTGCCGCCGTCGTCGCCGCCAAAGGCATGGCCTCCGGCCACCGGATGGTGCGGTCCACCATGGTAAGGACATGGGTGAAACCCCACGAGGGGGGCAGAGGTCCCACCAGGTCCACGTGCACGTGGTCGAACCTACGTGCCGGCACCGTAAACGGGGCCAATGGGGCCTGGGTATGCCGGTGCACCTTCGCGCGCTGGCACGCGAGGCACGTCCTGGTCCAGCCGCGGACGGCCTTCCGGAGGCCATGCCAGACAAACTCGTCGGCGACAAACCTCTGGGAGGCCTTCGTGCCCGGGTGGGACAGGCCGTGGATGGCATCAAAAACCTGGCGCTGCCCGCCTGCGGGCACGATGGGGCGAGGCCGCCCGAGGGAGACGTCGCAAACGAGGGCCGTGCCCGCGCCGTCGAAGGGCACCTCAGTGACGCGGAGGCCCGTGACGGTGGTCCGCAGGGCCTGGACCCCGGGGTCGGCGGCCTGGTCCGCCGCCATCCGGGCATAGTCGATGCCAAGGTGGACTGCGTGGGCGATGGCCCGGGAAAGGCAATCGGCCACCGGGTTGTCCTTTCCCGCGACGTGCCGGATGTCCGTCGTGTACTCGGACACGGCCGCGGGGTGATGCTGTTGCCGGGCCGACCATGGCTCGGCGACCTTGCCCATCGCGAAAACCAGCGGCTTGTGGTCGACGAAGGCCGTGAACGCACGGCCCTCGAGCAGATGGCGGAAGTGCCTGACCGCCAGGTGAAGCCCAAGCAACTCGCGGTCGAAGGTACTGTAACGGCGTTCGGGCGGGCGAAGCTGCCGGCTGAAGAACGCCAGCGGTTGCCAGGCACCACGCACCCATTGCTCGTACACCGCGCCCACCGCGTAGTCCGAGGCGTCGGAGGTGAGGGCGATCGGTGCATCGGGCGCCGGGTGCGCGAGCATGGTAGCGTTGGCCAAGGCGAGCTTCGCGCCCGAGAACGCTGCGTCCATCTGCTCGGTCCAGGTAACGTCACCTTTGCCCGGCTTCCCTCGAAGGGCCTTGTGTAAGGGGCGCAAGAGCTGGGCGATGCGGGGCAGGAACCGATGGTAAAAGTTTACCATGCCCAGGAACTCCTGGAGCCCCTTGATCGTGCGGGGGCGCGGAAACCCCTTCACTGCCTCCACCTTGGCTGGTAGGGGGACGGCCCCGTGCCTGGTGACGCGGTGCCCCAAAAAGTCGATGCCGGTGATGCCGAACCGGCACTTGGCGGGGTTCACGATGAGGCCATGCTGGCCCAGGCGTTCGAAGAGCATGCGGAGGTGATGAAGGTGCTCTTCGCGGGACGCACTGGCGACGAGGATGTCGTCCAGGTTAAAAAAAAAAACCGTTTAGGTGGCATTTAGGACCTGCGAAATTTCGGGGATTTTTGGTGGAATTACCTCGGGGTAAAGTTACATAGGAAAGCCCCATGTTGAATTCCCGTCGCCGAAGGACTTTATTTTTGTTGCGAAATTCATCCTGACTTTGCCTATAGGAGGATGGAGGGGTATCTGTGGGTAGCGGGGGCCTTTGTTTGGCGAGGATTGGGCGGGAATTGGCCGAGTCGTTGGAGGTATTGACTTATATAGGGTTGGTTTTCTAAGGCTGGGGTGCAGTGGCGTCGTCGCGTCCCTGGCACGAGGGTCGATTCTGAGGAAATCTTGTTTCATTGTGCACGGCTGCACGCCTTCGTTTTACTTCCAAATTAGAATCGGTTTCATTAATTGTTGTTTCCACACTGCGTCGAGAAGCGTAAGTATACCGCGACAAGAAAAAGGTATGTTACGAATTTATGCGAGTTATATTGTGATAGGTATCGTCGAGTGAAGGGGTCGTGTTCGGGCCGTGGTCTTGCCTAGATGTAGGCCGCACCTCATTTTGTCGAATAAAGTGGTATTCGGGTGGTTCCGGTATTTGGGACCGCAGGGACGGAAAGTGCAGGTTCGGGGTGCCAATCACTCTCGCTAGCCGGCCCGCTCTGAAGGCTCGGATTGGGACACCGGGATTCATTCCGGTCGCCCGGTCGGCCCGGAGGTAGGGGTGCGGGACTTGTCACGGAATGTCAAAACAAACGGCCTACCGGGGCCGCCCAAAAGTCGGGCATGAGGGGCGCGTCCACTAATGGAACGCCTCTCGCTTCCCAAATCGAGGGCCACGTGGTCAGGAGAACCTCGTCCCTTCTGGTTGCCTTGCCGTCCCACCGTGAGCGCTGGTCAGGGTGTACTTCAAGCTAAGCTTAAGTGTTAAGTGTTAAGTTCCTCCTTGCCCTCGCAAGGGAAAGGCTAGGGTCAAGCTCTCCCAAATTTCCAAACACTAGAAATCGGACGTCTCAAATTAATTAATTAATTTGTTAATACATCTCAGTCGCCCGCGACCTCTCCAGCGCGGGCGTCGAACCAGTTCATTTCCGGTGCGACCGGGCCGAGTATCGGCCCGGCCGTGGCCGAAGCCGTTGATTCCGCCGTAGCACGCTAACGCGTAGGCTCGCGCGTCCCTGATCCGCCGGGGCTCCGCGGGTGTCCTACCATGCCTGACGGCGCTATTCTCTCAACTTTCGGGAGTAGGCGCCGGTGCCCGGGGACGGATTTCGCTGTCTAAACATGGTAGCGCTAGGCCAGTGGGACCGCCGGGACCCACGTGCACTCACAAGTTGTTCTGCGCGTGGGCGGCAGTATCAGACCGGGGCGCCCAAACGCTCCCCGGCTAAAGTTCATCCTAAAAGCACCCACATTGTGCGGACAAACTCCAACAATTGGCTGGTCACATTGTGCCTATCGGCCGGCCTCGAAGACCGAAATTGTGGCGGTTACCGATCCTTCGGCTTCGTAACTATGCCACCCTGAACTATGCCACTTCGCGGGACGCGCTGGCGACGAGGATGTCGTCCAGGTAGACGTACAAAAAATCCAAGCCGCGGAAGACGCTGTCCATTAGGCGCTGGAACGCCTGAGCCGCATTTTTCAAACCGAAGGGCATCCGAAGAAATTTGAAAAGCCCGAATGGCATGATGACAGCCGTCTTCGGGATGTCCTCCGGCCTGACAAGGACCTGGTGGTAGCCGCGTACGAGGTCCACCTTTGAAAAGAAGGACATCCCCGCCAACCGGGCGGAGAAGTCCTGGATGTGGGGGACGGGGTAGCAGTCGGGGGTGGTGGCGTCGTTGAGGCGCCGGTAGTCCCCGCACGGTCGCCATCCCCCGCCGGGCTTGGGCACGATGTGGAGCGGGGACGCCCATGCGCTCTCGGAGTGCCGCACGATGCCGAGCCGCTCCAGCATAGCGAACTCCGCTTTAGCTACGGCGAGCTTCGTCGGCTCGAGGCGGCGTGCCCGGGAGTAGACCGGTGGCCCGGCGGTGCGGATGTGGTGTTCCACCCCGTGCTTGACGGCCCCCACCGAGAAAGTGGGCCGCGTGAGGACCGGGAAACCCGCGAGGAGGCGGGCGAATTCGTCCGCTGCCGGAAGCGTACAGATGAACCTGGCCGGAATGGAACCGCTCAGCAAGCCGCTCGGCGAGCCGCTCTGTGAGCTGCTCAATGAGCCGGGCAGCGCGCACGCGAGCGAGCTGAATGTCTCAGCCTGGACAAGCCTTCTGCGCTTTACATCCACCAGTAATCCATTAGCACATAAGAAGTCCGCGCCGAGCAGTGCCATAGGCACGTTGGCAGTGACGAACGACCATCGGAAAACCTGCCCTCCGAACCGCAGAGAGACAGCGTTTTCCGTACGTGCGTATAGACGTACCATTGGCCGCAAGCAGCGCGGGACCTCGGCCCGCGGTTCGCTTGTCGGACGTACCGGCAGGAACGACACTCACCTGTGCTCCCGTGTCGCACAGGTAACGGCGCCCGCACAAGGTGTCCATTTTGTACAGGAGGCTGTTTGAATTGCCGACGCTCAAAGCTGCCACCGAGCGTCGGCTCGCCCGTTTCCCGACCTGCCGAATGAGCACGGCGGGCGACACTGCCGAGCCTCGTGGCCGAACTTGGCGTGGAAGAAACACCAGGTGGGCGGCTGCGGCGGCGGAGGCCACGGTTTTCTTTGCAGTGGCGGCGGTGGTGGGTGGGGCATGGCGGCGGACACGAAATGCGCATCAGCCTCGAGATCCACGAGGTGTGGTGCATCAGCATCATCATCAGCCCCGATAGCCGCGACAAAACTCGCCTGGGTGTCCAAAGCCGTGAAGAACCTGTCGGCCTCTGCAGCGAGAGCCCGGGGTTCCGTCGTCGCAGAACCGGCCAACGCGAGGCGGACTCGTGCCGGCAGCTGGCGTCGAAACAACGCCCGGAATAGAGCGTCCGGGGTTTCGTCGCCCAATAACGACAGCATATGGTCCATGCGGACCGACGGTCGCGTGTCACCGAGCTCGGGGAGGTCCAGGAGGCGGTCGGCCCGAGCGTCCACCGTGAGCCCGAACGTGGCGAGGGGGAGACGCTTGATTGCTTCGTACCTGCCGTCGGCCGGTGGGTTCCTCAGGACTGACACGACGCGGCCGGCCGTGCCGGGCCCGAGGGAAGCGACCACGTGGCAGTACCTGGTCTCGTCCACCGTGATGCCTCGAAGTCGGAACTGGGCTTCTGCCTGCAGGAACCAGACTTTGGCTTGCGTCTCCCAGAACTCGGGGAGTTTCATTTGGACCGTGTTGTTTGCCATTGCGACGGCGTATTCGGGTGGTCAGCGATGGCTGACCACAACGTCGGAGGGTCACCAAATGAAGCGCGGTGCTACGCATGCTTGCTTTCACAACAAGAAGGAAGCGGGCAACGCGGTGAGTTTAAGAGTCTTTATTAAAAGAGCTCACTGTAGCACTGGCGCGCTCTGGGCTGCGCGCCCGGTGTATATCCTGAGGCCACGCCTACCTCTGGGGCGTGGCCGCCGCCCACTTGGTGCGCGGAATGATGTCACCACGCCAGTGGGCTTTCGTGTCCGCCACACTCTAATATTTACTCAACCTGCTCTCTTCAACCCCCTCAACCTGCTTCCCTCAGTTGTAACTCGTCCTCCCTCCTAACCTCCCAGTGAAATCAAGTTGATAAACTGATAGATTGATTAGTGTGGTGTTGGTATAGCAGGCATGACATAGTTGCCAACTCTACCTCTTTTGGATGTAGTCTAGCTCTTTTTGTATACTTGAACTTGATGAGAGGTGCTTGTCTTTTTTGTGTTTTGTTTTTTCACAGGGCAGGTGTACGCGTCTAGTGCTGTAGTAGGGTGTGATGTGGTTTGCCACTCGCTGCTTTTAGCTTCGGCCACCAGATAGCTCTGCGAGCAAAAAGAAGGCCGAGTGTGTAAGCCCTTCCTTCCGGTACATAGCTTCTATCCTTGCCAAGACTTCCAGACTACATCCTAGTAGTGCACCAAGGTAACAGTGCTCTTGAGGGCACTGGCTAAATGTCTGGAGGATCTCGGAGTAGGTTGGTACCCTAGAGGTGTAGTGGGAATGGCCCTCCATTGTGAGGACTTGCTGTGACACTCATCAATCCAACAAGGGTAGGTGGAGCTCTTTAGCCTTGGTAGGAAGTTCACCTCGGAGAAGGAAACTCTGATTGCAAATCCCTCTGCTGCCTTGCAGGGTATTTCTCTTTCGACAAAGGCTAGATCCACAGCTGATTTTGTTGATGGCGTCAGGAAGGGCATCCGGCCACAAAAACATGCCTCAAATATGCCTTTTGGTGAAGTGGCCATTAGGTGAATCACAGCTTACACATACAAGCATGGAAACGGCCGTAAAACGATGATGAACAGCCTACCAATTGTATTGCCCAATAATAGCGGAAAATTCCACTTTCACAACATAATACATCTCATCGAAGTTTGCGATACATTCTCATGTTGTGACAAGGTTTCTGTCGGCCTTCGGTTGAAAATTCATGATTATTCTGCTTTAATTTTGCATAAACGTGTCTTGGAATGTACGAATTTAAGGTTAAAATTACAAAATTCCACCGCTTGAGGGGGTCGGGATACACCCCCAACCTCGGTCGCTTCACTCCCTCACACCATGGATCCTTCCCATCATACCATCCTTCCCATCTTTTTCTTCTCTCAATGTTAGCATCTATGGCATGGTGCCAAACACCATTCTTTTGCATAAAAGTTCCTCGTGGGTGTGCTTTTTCCCTGAAGTATGCTTTCTCCATATTAATAAGTTAAGTTAGCATGATTCTAAAAAGACTCCTCAAAATTGGTGAGCACAAGTAAATAAATGTGGTGATTCTTCTTCTTCTTTCATATGATCTTGCAGACAATTATAATTGAAGATCTAGTAACGAGAGTCATTTGACTGCAGCATCATTGGCCCAGTGTAGTTCTGTAAAGGACCCACTGGATCTCCTCTGCACACACTCCTGTACTACATGTAGGACTGTCTAATGTTGACGATGCGGTACACACCAGGCTCTCTGTTTATACATATGATGAGCGGTCCTTACATTAAGGTTTCGCAGTCGGTTAAGACCACTCCACTGGCATCTCTGCAGGTTAAAATAATGCAGTGGTAGGACAGAGAGAGAACATCTTCCAATAATTTAGAATGATGCTACCCTGCAATAATGGGGAAAAGCTTTGCTTCTGGGTATTGTTCTAGTGCTGTGTAATTTTCAGGCAGTTAACAGTTTTTGAGGCTAGGCCTTAAGGCAAGCATCTGTAGAATCAATACTTTCAGAGGGAATAAACGAATGCATGCAAATTGGAAACAGTTAGCTTGGTGGTAAAACCTGTTTTTTTTTTCTCTCTTTTTTTCAAGAAAACCACACAATACCATTGGCACATTTAGAAGTGCAGAAAATTGGGCCATTGAATGCATTAAAGGCAGATGGATCACATCATAAGCGTTGAATGATAGGGGTCGTTTCTGTATTCAAATTGCCAAAACCCACACACAAAATACATGCTGCCATTATATTTTGACAATGTGGATTCAATGAATTCTCTCTCATCGTTATTGTCTGTCTTGTCGAACCCCTTCTACCCATTAGAATGTTAAGGCTGCTTTTGTGCCTGTAGTTCCTTCTTGTCTGAAATGGAAATTACCACAGCTTGTGTCTGGGGTGAATAAAATACGCTTCCACAAATGGGGTAGCACATCAAGTTCAAAGTAGCCGGTTACGAGAGCATGGGAAGTGTCGCTTGCCTTAGGCCAACCGAAGGGGAATGCGATGATGATGTCCTCAGTCAGCTCCACAGTCTTGTTCCATGACAATGTCAGGAAGACATGGAATGGTTCGGGGTAATGACGCCACGGTGCGCTTTGCCAATACGTTGGCCGCCCACGTCTCTCCACATCAAACATGAGCTCTGGTGGGTGTGCGAGCTCCGGCATGGTGGCATCGCATTCCTGGCTGCACATGTAAGGATTTTCCTGCAGAGAGTGAGAACTAACTGCATATAATCTCTCTCTCCATCATGTACACAAAATAATTGCACAATGAAGATATTGCAGAGCAGCCTATCAGCATGCATGGTCAGGAACACTTCCCATAGTAGGATCACACAAGAAACGACTATAGTTGATGCTCATCTCTCTCATACTTATTGTCATGACAATGTCATTAAAGACAGGTAATCTATAAAAGAAAGGGCATCGATGAGTGATTAGTGCGACGACTCACGCACCACCTTGAGAGCGCCAATTGCAGCCGTTCGCGATTAAAAGCCGGCCCATGATTCCCGGAAGATGGGATTCAAAAGACAAGTCCTTCAGTTGTTGGTTTATTTTGTCTGGTTTAATTAACCCCGCCACCAAAGGTGGATGGAAGTTATGTTTTCACCCCTGTCTGTCCGTTTGTCTGTCTGCCCGTTTGTCTGTCTGTCCGTTTGTGAACAGGATATCTCAAAAAGTTGTGGACGGATTCGGACTAAATTTGGCAGAGATGTAGCGTATGTGACAAGGACAAAATGATTAGATTTTGGTGAAGATGCGGATTCGGATCCGGGTACTAGAATTTTCAAGTGATTCTTCACCATTGGGAGAAAGGGCCAAACACGATACATAGCAGGATATCTCAAAAAGTTGTGGACGGATTTGGACGAAACTTGGTGGAGAGGTTGTGTGTGTGACAAGGAAGAATCGATACAATTTTGGTGAAGATCCAGATCCGGATTCAGCTAGTAGAATTTTTTAATTGATTCTTCACCATTGAGTGATATGAACAAAAACATGGGGAATATCAGGTTATGAAAGACTGGACCTATGGTGATTCCTGTGATTGATTTTCTTTAAATGTGATTCTGTATTGTGATTTCCTGGTCTACTCTGAGATACAAAACGTAAACTGTTCACCAGGTGGAGGTATGCTCTCTACTGAGTGCCATTCTAGTTATTTAATGTAATGTTACCTGAGATTGATTTATTACTAACAATGTTTAAAGAAAATTTTGATTAAATTATACATAATCTAGAGCGGCAACCTTCCGAACACACAAAGTCTAAGATACTGGTACTCAGAGTGGAATTGAAAATGAGATTTCCCAGCAAATAGCTCAGAGTTGGCATACTCAACTTTTACCTGTATATTTGGGTTCAATTCCTGACTTGATGATAAACTGCCATGGTCCTGGTTGTTCAAGGTAGGGCATCAATGAGGACACCATCCTTCAGAGAGATGTTAAGCTGGGTGCCATGCCTGCTGGTATTCACCGTGGATGTTAAAAAAAATCGCACGGTTCCTTTTGAAAAGAGTATGCCAATGCATGTGGTTGCTCATGCCAAATTCCAAATTCCAGCACCAATGAATGTTGGGAAGAGCAATGGCAAACAACCCACTGTATGCTCTGCCTAATGAACGCTTTGACAGCATGTACGGAACATCACCGCCAAAAGGAGGCGATCTAGAGTGATCGTATCAATTGAAGACACATGGGTCTGTGTGTCGATAAAAGTGTGGAAACTGATCATCCGATGGAGCACAATAAACCAGGCCATGGCGCTGTCTCATGGTGTGAAAAATCACAAATGGGAGCCCAGAGGGCATTCCGATGATGGTGCTGCTTTCACACGTTGATGCTTTGGGAGACACAGCCACAGAAATTTTTTGAGGTCAGTTCTCTTGAGACAGTTCTCTCTCATTCTCAGAAAAAATCAAATATTTTATTGGAACTAATTTCGTGTACCCACATTTGTTAAAGATCCACCTTTCCACACATGTTGAGCAAAAAAAATTGTCCTGCTATAAAACTTTATTGATGCAAGGTGAACTCAGATAACTGATTTATCTTCTGAAGATGTAGGAGGATACATTTAAAATGGAAACTTCTGTCGTGTCCAAACGCATGTGGTGCTTCAATGGCTGTGTTGTATAGACAAGAATGAATGAATGATCGTTTTAAGGCCATTTTCCCTGCTAGAGCGGGGGTTAGCCTTGCGGGCCCCATGGCAATCATGGTTCCCTGTTTGAGGCAATGTTTTTATGGCCGGATGCCCTTCTTGACGCCAACCCTTAGTCGCCTCTTACGATGTGCAGGGATACAGTGTACCTATTCTAAACTGGGGTACACACCGGGATCATTCATCCCAGCAAGCTGGTACTCAATTTGCCGACCTCGAAAGGATGACAGGCTGAGTCAACCCCCCTGGCGTTAATTCAGCGATCGACTGGGATTCAAACCCAGGACTCTAGGATCCCAAGCCGGCACCCTAACCGCTAAGCCAACACCAGGGTAACCAGCTGTGTTATATAGACAAGGTCAATTTGTATTTGTTACTGTAAAGCTAATCATCTGCACATATAAATTTTGAGAAGACACAGCTTTGTATTACTGATCACAATTGATGGGGATGGGTGCAAGTACCATTTGTGTGCTGCGCTCACAAGAACGTTCCGTTTGGAGAATGACTCGGCCATTGGCAGTAACTATCCTTCACATCTTCCTCCACATCAACGTGCAAAGTTAGCTGGACAATTTATGTGAAAGATTTTCCCCTTTAAAATTATATTATTTTACATGTGAATTTAACATTGAAATATTAGAGGACATATTGATGCTGTTATTGCAGGAAAGCAAATGGCCGAAGTGTGTATGTTCGTCCAACATTCGACCGTGGGCCACATAGTCACGTGATGCCTGTGTGAATGTGCTCAAAATGAGTCGAAGAGAGACTACAAACACAAGTTTGATGTTCGTTTACCTTTCAGTTGCACCTCTGTTCATTGCTATCTCCACGAAAGGTGGACGCAGGTTATGTTTTCACCCCTGTCTGTCTGTCTGTCTGTCTGTCCGTCCGTCCGTCCGTCCGTCCGTCCATCCGTGAACAGGATATCTCAAAAAGTTGTGGACGGGTTTGGACAAAATTTGGTGGACAGGTTGGGTGTGACAAGGACGAAATGATTAGATGTTGGTGAAGATCCGAATCCAGATCCAGATACTAGGAGTTTTTAACTGATTCTTCACCAGTGAGAATGAATATATATGAATGAATGATCGTTTTAAGGCCATTTTCCCCGCTAGAGCGGGGATTAGCCTTGCGGGCCCCATGACAATCATGGCTCCCTGTTTGAGGCAATGTTTTTATGGCCGGATGGCGGATGCCCTTCCCGACGCCTTACATATTCCGAAACATTCTTCACCAGTGAGAGATAGGGCCAAAAACGATATATATCATGCTATCTGAAAACGTTGAGAACGGATTCGGACGAAACTTGGCGGACATGTTGGGTGTGCGATGAGGATGAATTGATTCAATTTTGGTGAAGATCCGGATACGAATGGGAGATTTTTTTAAATTACCCTTTTAAAGCGAAAATCAGGGTGAGGCGAACAGTTGTGTGTCTGCATTTTTAAAATTCATTTTCTTGGCAACCGTTTGTCCAATTAACCCGAAATTATACCATAGCAGCGCCTCTGCCTGTATAATTTTTATTCATAATTATGATGTCAGAGGTCACGTGGTACATGTGTCATTTTGGAAAAAATTTGCTCCCACTATATCTCCAAAACCGCTCCATGAAAAAAATAATTGAAACATGGCTCATTGTCAAGTACTCCTCATGGGAATAAGATATGATAATGATGATATGCCTTCATTATGACATCATAATTCTACAATAATAACGCTTCATCTGATCAGAATGAAAAAAATTCTCTTTAACTGTTGGTCCGATAGACACTAAATTTTCACCATTGGAGAGTCTCCTCCTGTAGAATACGTTAATGATAATTATGATGTCATACGTTTCGTGGTACAGGTGCCATCTTGGAAAAACCGAAAAAAAAGTTGCACCTGTTTGTCTCCGAAACTGCTCCATGGATAATATTGAAACGTGGCTCATTGTAAAGTACTACTCATAGGGAATAAGGGAACTGGCGTTAATGATGTTGTCATCATTACAACAGGGAAAACGCTTAAACTGATAAGTTTTTAATTTATTGAGTATGATCAAAGCAATTATATTAGAGAAGATAAATGTATAAAATATTTATAAAATAGAGGAGAAGATAAAATATTGGATCAAAGGAAGAAACACTCCAAAAACAGATGAGTTGGCTCGCACCAAGTTGACTGCACAGGGTAAGTATTCCATGAATACCATCTAGTTTTTTTTAGTGCTTCTTCACCATTGAGTATTAGGGCCAAAACGATATGTAGCATGATACCTCAAAAGGTTATGACGAGTTATGACAACATTTGGTGGATGAGTTGGTTAGCCGACAAGAAGAAGCCGATTAGATTTTGGTTCAGGTCTCGATTCAGATCCGGCCTATCAGTGGGATACAAAACATAAACTGTTCAGACTGGTGGAGGTATGCTCTCTACAGAGTGCCATTCTAGTCTTCTATGTGCAGCAATAATTTGATGAGTTTTTCAGAACTGGACAGCTGAGGCATCTTCGCGAGCTAAAAACAAACCACCTGGTTGAATTACATGGCAACTCGCAGTTATGTGTGTTCCAACAACTCTGGCGCTGAAGTGGCAAAGAGAAAATTAACCGCTAACAACAGTTCTCTCACCATCAAATGTGTGATCTACCAGAGAATCCCAAGGTGGTGCAAGCTCGTCAACACCTCCAACCAAGCTGCAGTAGAACACTGGAAACCATGAACCTTACATATTCCTAAACATGACTTCATTGTTAGCGTTGGCAATTTCTTCCTGCATTTTCTAATGCTCACAAAGTAGTAAATTACATGCAGGGCAAGGACACCAGGAGACGAAATTATAATTCAATGGTGATTTTATCAACACAAATGGAAAAAAGGATATCAATGAGATATATCAGATTTGAACCTCCAATCACAACATCATCGTCTATGTAATCAAAAAGAGTACCAAACAAGTACAGATACAATCAAATACACCGCCCCCATGCAAAAATTAATAAATAACCTCCAGCGCGGCATTGCCGGGGTGCCTCCAGCGTCCGGTGATGATGCCATGCAACACATAGAGACAATATTGGGAGGGAGAGGTGTGCAATAATTGATTGATTCATTGCGTAATGAAAATCAATAAATAACAATCATAAAATAATTTCTTAATCAATTGGCTAATAGCATACCTCAACCACCAGTGTTTCATCCGAAGCTGCAACTTTTTGAAGTTGAATTAAATAAGTCATTACGGTAATCGAAAAATAATAATAATAAATTAATTAATCAATAAATAATACATCGATTAATTGATTAATCAATAAATAAAAAAATGATTAATTGATTAATCAATAAATCAAAAATATCCTTTATAGCCACATAACTTGGTCACTGTCGTGTCCAAATATCAGCTTCCACATGGGTCTGTGCTTCCACATTCCATTACTTCCACATTACATGTTTCCACATGGGTCTTCCACATTACATGCCAAAGGTGCCTGAGATATTGCCCAGATGAGAAAGAAAATACATAAATGATTAATAATGAAAATAAATTAATAATAATGGTAAAATAATTAAATGATTAATCAATGGGCGAATAGAATACCTTAGCCACCACCGTTACATCTGAATCGGTAACTTAAAAAAATTAATTAATCAAGTCATTAATCGAATAATTAAATAATTAATGGATTCATTGATTCATCAATAAATCAAAAAGACCCTTTACAGCTATATCACTTGGTTATTGTCATGTCCAAACATCAACTTCCTAGAGCCAAAGGTGCCTGAGATATTGCCCAGATGAGAAAGGAAATAAATAAGTACTTAATTAGTCGATAATAATTAAATAATTAATTGATTAATCCAAAAATAAAACTTTTTTGTCGAAGGACTTGCTCGCTATTGTGTCCAAATTTAAGCTTCTGAGCTGAAAGGATGGCCGAGATATTGCCCGGACAAACAAACAAGAAAACATACAAGAAACCAGAGTGAAAATTGAGCACAGTACTCCCTTTCAGCGCGTGTCATTGCCAAGCTCCCTTCGGTGCCGGCGATGACGTCATGCAGCGCCTGGAGATGGAAAAGGAAAGGAGCAGTGTACAATAAATGGATCAATTGAATGACAATGTAAACAATTCAGGATCACCATGCTGCTGTTTGTATTTATTTAAAAAAAAAAAATTTAATTAAAATTTTTTATTATTTTAATTGTTATTATTAATTTATTACTATAATTTTAAAAATCAATTTAATTAATTTTTTTGTTGTTTATTTATGGCTTCACTCTCTAGCAGGTTAATAATTTAAGCATATGCAATCTCAGATGATAATTGCATCAGATTGCCCTTTCGGATGGTGTTCCCTGTTTGCCTTCCATTCCTTCTTTCTTTTCGAGCAGCATTTCAGTTGGGAGCAAAGATGCAACCAGCAATGGCTTTGGAACATTCGTTTGATGATCCTATTCAGGTCTCTAGGATCTAGGATTAAATGATGAACACAGTTATTCATATTAACCTCCACACTAGGAATTTCTCGAAAACTTACAAAGGCATCCATTCAAAGACGACCAACACTACACATGCACCGCACACCCCAGCCTATGCTCAATCCACTGCAGAATTGAGGCCTTCCTCAACTCACCTTGTGGGAATTGGTATACTCGACATACCTAATAAGTGTGGATTTGGCGAAAATTTAGGTCAGGAATTTGTAAATTCTCCAGGGTGCCGGCGACAACTCGCCCACATATCAAAAAGGACTCCTCGTGATCTTTATATTCCACCGATTAATGCCAGCAGATAGGACGCCCGGCTTAACGTCCATCCACGTGACACCACACTTTCTGATGTATCGCCCTGCCTGCGAAACACCAGGATGACAGTTTATAGCTGGGTCGAGATTCAAACCCAGGCAAGACGGCTCAGAAGAGGCAGGTGCACGTACCTCTGGACTATCCCACCAGCCAGTACCAACACTACCTTGGGTCTTAAAATGAATGTTAAACGGGTCTGTCAGAATATCGAATTGTGTTCAGTCACAGTGAATTGAACTGTGGCAAATTAAAAAAGCCAGTGCAAGGTTGCTGTCATAATGATGTAATTTAACAGGACATTCATCAGAAGCATCCTTTTAAAGCCATATTTCCAGAGGGTGCGAGAAGGTTTTCTCAAGTCGAGGATGTTTCCTGGATTAATTTTCACATCTGCTCCCTGCTATCACCTGCGTAGGCCTGTTTTACCTTTGTATGCGTTTAACAATGTATGCGTTTTACCTTTGTGCCACATTGGCTTTTTCACAGCAGTTTTATTTCCTTCGTTAATGCCACGCTCATCATTTTGCCTAACCATACCAGTCAGGAGGAGTCTATTTGTAACTACATTGCCAATCATATGGTATAAACCATGCAACCTCAGCATGTGTGGCGACTCGTATGACGTGATTTACAAAAACCGATCACGGGAAGGTTTATGCAGACAGTCGAGAAACAGGCACAAAGACACTTCTGCCCATCCCTTAAGCAAAATACGTGTCGGATTGAGCAAAGGCCCTTTGGCTCTGCAGGTGATGCAATCGGAGTCATGCCTCACACAATGCGGTTCTGATTATGTCACATTACCTGTATGTGACACGTATAAATTTGCATGGAAGTAAATATACAACATTCTATGAGAGTAAATTCAATTAAATTCTGAGTGCGTCTGAAAAAAAGAGGCATTACTTATTCTCCTCTTTTTACATCCAGAAAATATTCGAAATTTTCTTCTTCCTGGACTGTCTTTCTACGAGGTATTTGTCTCCACGTAAAAAGGTGGTGCTAAAAAGGGTTGGATTCACTTTTTATATCAGGAGACTAAATATCCTACTCTTATTTTATTTTTTTTGCTCAGATTTTGGCTCACCGATGTCATTTCAAATTATTTCCTCTGCCCTTTACGGTGACCTTTCTTTGGATACTCGCACTTTAAAAACGATTTCAAGTGCACACCTTTTCCAGCACAAATACATTCTTCGTTGTTATCAGATTATTAATGCTTTCAAGTCATTCATTCACAATTCAATAGAATATACTTTTTTTGCCGAGAGGAGGTCTTGCTGCTCATCTGTCACCTTCAGGGATGGTTGATCCAGACACATGGCTATAATTGGTATTGATCCAATGAACGCTATATCAAAATATCTTGTTCTATCGACGCATAGACCATACCAAATAACAAAACAAGGTGTCGTATAGGTGGTGACTTGGTCAAACAGCCTAATCTCTAACCGACTGTTTGGATTCTCTACCGGTCACCCGACTGTGGATATGGTACCGCTTCTCTCTCAGGAATTGTCTGAGGCTCCAAATCTCAAACAAATATGTCTTCCTGGATATCTCAAGCATTTCACATAGTCGGGAATTATTCATTGTCAGTCAGCGCGTTGCTATAAATGGAACCCTCTCACTTTCTCTCTCTCGGTGGAAGCTGGAGTGCCTCATGGCAGTGCCTTGGCCTGAGCCAAATTCTTCTTCTGCATAAAGCACCTCTCCAATGCTTTGAAAATTCTTCCTCCTTTTGGTAGATCACTCGAGATTGTGTCTTACAGTACCCATCCCAATGACTGCCATGATCTCTCCCGTGTCGATCATATAGCAATGCTGGCCTCCAAAACTAGTCACAGACTGGGCTCCTCGATTGGTCCAGGTCACCTTGGAAAATCAGAAATCCTCACAGCGTACACAGCCTTTATTTATCACTCAACGGGGTTGTGCTCTCCCCTATGGGCTGGCACCTCAGCGTCATATCTCTCCTGGGATTGATGAAATATTAAGCTCTCAACATTTGTGGCATCTCCCATGATGAGGCTGAAACACAAGGCCTGTGAATTTCGCATCACAGGCAGGTTGGTGGAACTCTTATTACCGCCTCTGCTTTGTTCTAGCGCCCTCCAATCTCTCAGCCCTCCAATCCTCCAGGACACACGCATTCTTCCAGTAATCCCCTCCTGGTTAAAATCCCAAAATCCATGCTTTCCACATACCTCCAATATATTGGACCTCTTTTCTCGTATTTGTGGAACTGCATTATACACTGTTCAATTGCACACTTTGTGGAATTGTTCAATTTCACCCATCTCTCCCAGACTTCAGGCAAGCGGTGCACCACCATCTCCTTTCATCCTTCATCCCTACTCCCGATATTCCCATTGCCCATTAACCCTACCAAACTCAACCCTCTTACTTGCAGTTCACTCTGTTACCTCCTTCCTCTCTCACCTCTTTTTCTGTTATTTTTCTGTCTTGCCTGTTGTGTTCAAAGGAAGTTCCACTGCCCTACTCAGTAAATTGCCAATTTACCCTCAGTCTCCTTGCTCCTCTCTGAGCTTAGATTTTGTATACAATTCTCTTTTTTTGTCTCGGCACAGCAATCCAGAAGTGAGAGGTCTTGCAAAAGGCCTAAGATAAGCTTCAGCACCTGGTAAGACATTGATGTATGTCATTGAATGGAACAAAAAATTGCACTCCACAGTTTAGCGTCAGCATCAAACCGATGAAGCTCAATCTAAAAATTGCAGATCACCTGCTGCAAATTTCCTCATCAAATTATTTACACTACTCACAATAAATTAGGGATATTGTGGGAGTGAGTTAATTTTTTTTATAGGGGTGTGTGTTTCACTTCACTGATTTTTGGGATAGGCAGACCTGTATGTGGGTTGTTAGGGTTAGAACCTAACAGGTTAGTTGTTAGGGTTAGAAATACACAAAATCAACCACACCGAAGAACCTGCCAATATCCCTAACTTACTGTGAGTAGTATATGTGTGTACTTTGACAAATACCTAACATACAATGCCTTCACAAAGTATTCACACCTCTTGACATTTTCACATTTTGTTGTGTTGCAGCCTGAATTTAAAATGGATTAAAATTGGGATTTTTTGTCACTGATCTACACATGAATTAATGAAATGAATGATCGTTTTAAGGCCATTTTCCCCGCTAGAGCGGGGGTTAGCCTTGCGGGCCCCATGACAATCATGGTTCCCTGTTTGAGGCAATGTTTTTATGGCCGGATGCCCTTCCTGACGCCAACCCTTGGTCGCCTCTTACGATGCACAGGGAGGATACGGTGTACCTATTCTAAACCGGGGTACACACCATGATCATTCATCCCAGCAAGCTGGTACTCAATTTGCCAACCTCGGAAGGATGGCAGGCTGAGTCAACCCCCCTGGCGTTAATTCAGCAATCGACCGGGATTCGAACCCAGGATCCTAGGATCCCAAGCCGGCACCCTAACCACTAAGCCAACACCAGGCTGACCATCCATAATGATAACATAATGACCATCCATAATGATAACATCATCTGATCCATAATGATAACATCATCTGATCCATAATGATAACTTAGCTGATGATAGCTGACCTGATGATGATAGCTGATAGCTGATGATGATAGCTGATAGCATAATGATAGCTGACCATCCATAGTGATAACATAATGATAACATAATGATAACACTCCATACGAATGTTTTCTTGTTTTTTTTAGAAACTTTTACTAAACAATTGAAAATGAAATACAGAAATATCGAATTTACACAAGTATTCACCCCCTGAGTCGACATTTCGTATATACGCACCTTTGGCAGTGATTACAGATTTGAGTCTTCTTGGATGTGTCTGCATCAGCTTTGCACGTCTGAATTTGGGGAGTTACTTCCATTCTTTCTTGCAAATTTGCTCAAGCTCTGTCAAGTTGGATGGGCAGTGTCGGTGAACAGCAATATTCATGTTTTTCCATAGATTCTCAATGGGATTCAAGTCTGGGTTTGGCTGGGACACTCAAGGACTTTCACATTCTTGTTCTGAAGTTCCAGTGTTGCGTTGGCTGTATGATTGGGGTCATTGTCCTGTTGGAATGTAAATCTTTGCCACAGTCTATGATCTTTTGCACTCTGAAGCAGATTCTCCTCAATGATTTGCCTGTATTTTGGCTGCAATCATTGTTCCCTCTATCCTTGCAAGTTTCCCAGTCCCTGCTGCTGAAATGCATCCCCATAGCATGATGCTGCCACCACCATGCTTCATGGTAGGGATGATGTCAGATGGGTGATGAGCTGTGCTCAGTTTCTGCCAGACTAGCACTTTGCATTCAGGCCAGAGTGCCATTTTTGTCTCATCAGACCACAGAATATTTTGCCTTATGCTCTTAGAATCTTTCACATGCCTTTTTGCAAACTCCATGTGCGCTGTCATGTGCCTTTTTCTCAGGAATGCACCACTGTCAAAAGTCTGGATACTCTCCCATAAAACCTAGATTTGTGAAGTGCTGCAGAGACTGCTGTCCTTCCGGAAAGTTCTCCCATCTCAGCCAAGAAACTCTAGTTCTGTCAGAGTGGTGAATGGGTTATTGGTCACCTCCCTGACCAAGGTCCTTCTTGCTCAATTTGGTCGGACAGACAGCTCTAGAAAGAGTGTGGGTAGTTCAATATTATTTCCATTTCCTAAAGATGGAGCTCACTGTGCTCTTGGATCTAGATGTCTCCACAATAAATTAATAGAAGTTTCAACACAATAAATAATTTTATACCCTTCCCCAGATCTATGCCTCCTCACAATTCTATCTCAGAGTATTATAGACAGTTCCTTGGATTTAATGGTAGAGTTTCTGCTCTGACGTGTAGTCAACTGTGGGACCTAATATAGAAAGGTGTGTTTCTTTCTAAATCATGTCCAATCAGTTGAATTGGCTACAGGTGGACGGGCGGTAGATGTGTCCATCAGACCAACAGTTGCAGAGAAAATCATATTTATTCTGTGCGGACAAACAAACAAACAAACAGACAGCCAGCCAGACAAACAAACGGACTCAATTGCAATACCCTCTCCTCTGGCGAGGGTAATAATATAAATAGACTATGAACAAAGCAACATGAAACTTCATTTCTTCTTGCTCGAACTTCACGATCAGAATGATCAGTCGATGCACATTCGGAGATGGCTTTTCAACTTCTGTTGGAAGCGAAACTGGTGCTTTGTCAGTTACAAAATAGCAAATAGATGGCAATCCCGCAGCTTTGTCTTGAGTTGCAACAACCTGGCTAAATTAGGACTTTATCCGGTTACAAACAATATATGACAGATCAATACCAGGAGCAACACATTGGCACTTATTGTCATTGGCCAAGAATAGCTTTTGGAGGGGTTGCTTTTATGCACCCTGTGTCCCAATCCTTCCCCAATTCCCCTTTCTCATTAAATGATTATTTCATGAAGGTATTAATTTTTCTCTCCAGGGTCTAAGGCTCGTGGGGGAGCTGCCACACAAATCACACACATGTGCAGAAAAATACGAGACAACAATGGACTTGGCTTCAGAAAAATACAGCTACTGAGATTGGGGAAAGTGACATGAATCTTCCAGAGCACTCTGGATACCAGCAGCACCATCTTTAACGCCGCCACCTCGGGTGGGCGGAGATTATGTTTTCACCACTGTTTGTCTGTCTGTTTGTCAGTGAGCAGGATATCTGAAAAAGTTATGGACGCATTCGGACAAAACTTGGTGGACAGTTTGGGTGTGTGACAGGATGAATTAACTTGAGTTTGGTGAAAATCCACATCAGGCTACGGATACGAGAATATTTGTGTCTCCGGCATTATGTTTCAGGTTGTCCGTCCGGCTGTCCGTCCGTCCATCCGTCCGTCTGTGATAGGTTTTCGTTACCGTGATAACTTGAGAACGGCTGAAAGGATCTTAATCAACTTGGTGCAGGTATGTATGATGAGGTAAATATGAACCGATTATATTTTGGGGTCAATAGGTCAAAGGTCAGAGGTCATTCCAATTAAAAATGTGATAACTTGAGAACAGCTGAATGGATTTAAATCAAACTTGGTACAAGGAGTATAATGATGTAAAGATTAACTGATTAGATTCTGGGGTCAATAGGTCAAAGGTCAGACAGCATGCCAGTTAAAAATGTGATAACTTGAGAACAGCTGAATGGATTTTAATCAAACTTGGTACAAGTATTATAATGATGTAATAATGTGGGCGGAGGCATATCCGTCGATGTCGTGACGTAGAAGAGTGTCGTTCTAGTTTTTAATTTTTCACGTGATTCTTCAGCATTGAGAGATAGAGCCAAAACGATTTCTAGCAGACATTTCAAAACGTAGTGGACGAATGACAAATCTTGGTGGATGAATTTGGCAAGTGCCAAGAAAAAGCCAATTGGACCTTGTGAAGGACCCGATCCAGGTCCTGCCTATCAGTGGGATACAAAACGTAAACAGTTCAGCCTGGTGTGGGTATGTGCTCTACCGAGTGCCGTTCCAGTTTGTGATGTCTCTTTTCTCTCCGCACTCAACGGGCAACTAAGGAGGAATTTCATCCTCCCCATTGGGTGCCAACATATGGCGTTTGTCCATGTTCTATCCGTTAAATGCTGGACATCAAGCAAAGAAGCAACATACACCATTCTTTAGGTCTTTGGATGTCTTGGATAGGGTAGGACTCGAAACGCCGATCTCCCAGACTCAGGGTGAATACCCTTAGCGTTAAACCACCGAGTTTGGTTAAATGCATCTACATGTATCCATTGCTGTCTGGTATAAACTTACTGGTTTGGTATTCTTTCATGTATTTTCACTTTTTAAGAGGCTCATTATATAATAATTGTGCTCCTACGACATTGTCATAGGTCGGATGTATGCAATAAAAATTGTGAGGAATTATTTCCATTGTATACTTCACACAGGTGGAAAGGAGAATCTGGGGAGTGTGAAGGTCAAAGTACTGCCACAGTGGCAGGGAGGTGGATCAGAAATTCTGCCACATATTGCATACATCATCTTACTATAATTCTCCAAATATCTGTCTGTCTGTCTGTCTGTCTGTTCACAGGTACCGCAAAAACGGCTGAACCGATCGCAACGAAATTTTGGGTGGGTAATCCTGGGACCCCCTGGAGTAAAATAGGCTATGTTTTTTTTTCCAATTCTTTTCCAATTTTTCCAAACACGATGGAATAATATTTACCAATATGAACAGTGATGTGGCTTTTATTGAAATTCTACAAATACTGCTTCGATTTTGATGATTTGCGTGTGATATGATTTAACGGATGTTTACATAAATCGTTTAAAATAAAATAAAAAATCTTCAATTTCTGATATTTTGCCTTTTCATTTGGGCCTCCCAATTGAAGCCCCGCCCATAGGGTGGGTGCCCTTGTTCGTAAGAATAATATCCTCTTTTTGGAATCCTCCACTGTTCTAATCTTACTTTGAGTTTTAGGCCATTCTGCTTTCTTTTAGGCAAGATCCATGTAGCTTTCATTGTTGCACCCCCACCACTGTTGTGTGGTTCTATCACCACCAAATCTAATCATCAAATCAGCTTTTTTTCAGTTGACCACAGAACAATTCTGATTCTCATGTGCCATACTCTAAAGTTGCAAAGCATCAGTGCTGCCAGGAGCATGTTACTGGGTGGTTTGCCATTGCCTTCCCAGCAATAGTTAGAGCAGGAATTTGGATAGCTCGCCAACTCTTCGTGAAGGGCACACCGTAGGATCTTTAAAGTCCACCAACTTTTGCTGGCAGATGGGACAGACAGTTTAACTTCCATCCGAGGGATGACACACATTGATGACTCATCCTGGCTGGAAAACACCAGGATGATGGTTTATAATAGCTGGTTCTGGATTCAAACCCAGGCTAAACAGCTTAGACGCAAATATGCATTCCTCTAGGTCATTCTGAAAGCAATCCACAGAACAACAGCCTGCCTTAATTTGTGTTGAGTGGCTTTTAGCATACTCACCATGTACAGGTTGGTGAGAGTTAGGGCAGTAATTTTTCGAATTTGGCCAGGATGCTGGCGATAACTCACATGGTGTTCATCGATATGCACAGCATGATCGTTATCATCTGCCAGCAGAAATTAATGCTGGCAGATTGGACCCCAGCATAACACCCATCCGTGTGTGGTGAGCGACGCTGCACTTTGTAATTCAACATCCTCCCTGTGAAACACTAATCAAACTGTTTTATAGTTGGGTCCATAATCCAACCCAGACCAGACAGCTCAGACACAAGTGGGCTACCTTTGCATCATGCTGTCGGACTCTGATGTTCAATATTTTATTTTATTTATCGTGTGATATTTATAACATTAACTAAAGCAAAGTCGATGGCGCACCATCGCACATGCCCACTCTTCCCACCTAAAGCAAAGTTGGAAGATGGCATAAGGCTCCACCAGGACTGACCCAATATCAAATTTTGAGTTTAAAAAATTTCCCCATTTTGAATCCTGTGACCCCAAGTCCCCACCCATTGGGTCATGTACTGGGAGACAAATACAAAAAAATCGTTCCACATTTCATGCATCCCCTAATGTTTTTTATGCCTCCGCCCCCCAGAGGTAGCCAAAGGCATTATGTTTTCGGGTTGTACATCCATCCGTCCTTCCGTCTGTCTGTCTGTCTGTCTGTCTGTCTGTCTGTCTGTCTGTCCGTCTGTCCGTCTGTCCGTCTGTCCGTCTGTCCGTCTGTCCGTCTGTCCGTCTGTCCGTCCGTACGGGCTAAACCTCATTTTTCTCAGCAAACATATCCGATTGAGACGAAACTTTCAGGGTAAGAGTGGCACCCATGTAGAATGTTATTTTGATAATTGTGATGTCATAGGTCACATGATATGGCAGCCATCTTGGACTACACTCGAATTAAAAAATTCTTCTCGGAAACCGCTCAATGGAAAGATTTGAAACGTGGCACACTGTCAAGTACTCCCAATGGGGAACAAAAGCATTATAATGAACACATAATCAGTGAAGTGGTATACCAGCCATAAATGTTTTAATCGAATGCCTTATCCTAAAAAATCTGAAATTGCAAGGACATGATCAATGACTTATTTGCATTGAAATATTAAATGGCATCATAGGTCACATGGTTTGGCAGCCATATTGGATTTAACCTAAAAACTAAAAAAAAACATCTTCTCCCAAACCACCAAAGCGATCGACTCAAAACTTTACGCGAGTCATCGACTAAGCATGTTGATTAAAAGTTGATCACGAATACGTCATCGGTCACATGGTGTCGCAGCCATATTGGATTGTAGGAAAATATGAAATAATTATATCTCAGAAACCGATTACCCAATCGATGCGAAACTTTTAAAATGTCATCTAACACCATTGCTGCATGTATTTTGAAAATTATGATAGTGTAGGTCACGTGGTTTGGAAGCCGTCTTGGATAGAAAAACTAACCTTATCCGATCAACACAAAACTTCACAAACGTGATCCCCTACCAATACATCTGCAGAGTTTACATTTTTGATGTGACATGTCACATGTCACATGTTTTGGCAGCCATATTAGCTTGAAAGCTGATATTTTTAAAAATCCCTTCTCTGAAACTGCTTCACCAATCGATGTGAAACCTGTCATGTCTGGTAAAAATGTAATAGTTGAAACCAGCTGAAGAGATTTAAATCAAACTTGTTCATTTTTAGGACAGTGAATGAGGGCATCTACCCATTGTCACGGGCAGGGACGATGCGGAAGCATACAGTATAGGCGACACAGCCTCATTGCTCTAGTTTTTTTATACATGGGCTAGGGCTCGTAATAGAGCTGACACGCGCACGCGGATGTGCACACGGGCACGAACGCGCGCGCGCGCACACACACACACACACACACACACACACACACACACACACACACACACACACACACACACACACACACACACACACACACACACACACACACACACGCACACACAGAGCTTGGGGGAAGTGCCATCACTACCTTCACTTCCCGGGATACTCTGGGTAGCAGCGACGTCATAACAATGGCGTGGCTTTTCTCTCCATACTAAGTGGAGCATTTCGTCAATAGGAATTTCCTCCTCCCCATGTATGCCAACCAATGGGGATTGTCCATGCTCTATCCTTTTCAAGCAAGGAAGCAGCATGTGCGATTTTAATAAACGTCTTTGGTATGACTTGAACCGGTCCAAACCGGATGGGTATTTTGTAGGAGACACCATCTTTGCCAGGTGTTGTTTTTGGTCCTTGCAGTGTGTCACAGTGACCCTCCCTACTAGCAAAGCAAAGCCAGATGTTGACTGTAGATACAAAGTTTCATTTAAAAAATGTTTCAAAATGTGCCCGCAATTGCAGTTTTTTTGTATTTGATATTTTGACCATGCCCCAGAGGGCGTGGTCAAAATGGTATTGCTCTTGCACTATCTTGCTTTTTGGTGATCAAAACTACTAAGTCTGGTGAAGTTCTGCACAACTGGTTAGGAGATAGCATTACGGATGGACAGATGGACAGACCGACGGAGCCGATTACAATACACCCCCATTTAAAAAAAAAAAAGCATGAGGATAATAATATAAATTGAATGCCCTCACTGAAAGTCATTAATTAGCCAGCTGGGCTTTTACTGACATTCCAATAATCCTATTGAGTCTAGCTGGGTGTCCAGCAATTTTCAAATCAAAATCCATAATAATGACTGCCTTCATCTGGATTTGAAACAAGATACCCTCAATACTAGGTCAGCATCATACTCACAATAAATTGATATATGTGGGAAAATTACATGCCCAGACCAGGAATCTAACCCAGGTCCTCTGGTGAACATATTACATGTGTGGGGAAAATTGCATGCTTGGTCAGGGTCACCCAGATAGCACAGATGGCAGAACACAAGTTCGGTTCACCAGAGGACCTGGGTTTGATTCCTGGTCTGGGCATGCAATTTTCCCACATATGTCAATTAATTAATTATAATCCTGTTAATTTATTTAATTATACTCACAATAGTTGCTTTATTTCATTCTTGTTTTCTTTTATTCGGGTATTACCATTTTATTTCATCAATCCCTTATGTTTACATACGGTTTTACACTCCCTGTAATGGTCTGTGCTTTTGACATCGCACATCCATGATTTTACCAGCCATCCCATAAAGCTTGAGTTGTGTACTAAAAATAAAAAGTCCATTCCTGCAATAGACGGGGAGGCAAAGCATAGTATAATATGGATTCCAATCAAGAATTTATTTCACAAAATTTATCTCCGACCTGTCACAAAGCATGGCTGGGTGCCAGGAAATTTATAGAAATTATCCATGAACAAAAGTGATGAACGGGAGAAAGAAAATAGAATGATCCAAGCTGGAAATGATAGAAAAACACTTTTGGAGGAGAAAACTCCTGTTACAGGGAAAATTGAGATGAATGAATCAATGTAAGGTCCCTGAATGGCTCAATTGTGGCCAGCGGGTTGCCGGTGCGTTGCAGCACAGGTAAGCCAAACACATAGTCCAGCTGTAAACCTTAGCCTGATCTAGCTGTGCTCATAGTGATTCTCAAACTCTGAAATTCAATTAGAAACCTTCCCATATACCACAGGATAAAATTTAAAGCCTTGCTGTTGGGTTTAAGCTTCGTTGTTTGGGTAAGCACTTTAGAGAAAATAAATAAATAAATAAAGAGGAAGACAGAACGTGCGGTTTAGTAAGCAAGAGATAAGATAGTGACAACTTTAAAATGTTATATTAACGAGCTTAATTTCAGGTTTTTTGGGGGAAAAGTCCATGACAGAAGTCCCCGAGAGATTATTTGGTAAGAAGTGGATGAGATGATGGTGGAAGCTCAAATGGTGGAAGACCATTTAGCTCAAATGGTGGAAGACCCCCAGAGCTTAAAAAAATGCAAAGCAAGTTCCTGGATATCATAGTTCTCGTACACGTAGCCGTGTAGTCAGGTTCACTATGTTAACAAATATAATTTCGTTTAAAATTTTGGGAGATTAGCAAACCTGTACATTTTTGGAATCATCAGAGCATGGAGAATCCGAAAATCAATGTTGGCATTTGCACAGACACCTGCATGGCGGCCATTTTGGATTTTCAAAATGGCCACCATAAAATACATATTTTGCACTCTCGGCTTCTAGTCAACCCAGAAACTTAATTAAATATGCTAATCCTATGTTTTCTGGGTCAAGGAATCCAATAAAGGCCTCAAAATAGTGCTCAGGATTATAGAAAAGCAACAAACAAAGGTAATTGAAAACCATTGTCTTTATATTTGTGATATAACTGTATTACATAATACATGATATTGCAAGTCCTTTGAAGTTATAGGTATGGGTTTATAAAGCAAGAAAGCAGCCTTGTTAGTATCAGATTGAACTATAAGTCCTATACACAGGATCTACTTGGTCTTGAAAAGATCTCGCGAGAAGAAGTCACGGTTTTTCGAAGCTGTCCCGACCTTCATGCACCACGCCCGAAGTTAAGTAATTGTTCACAATTGTATTTTCGTCGAAACTGTATTTATCTTACGTGTGTATACCTATAGTGCGTCCCTTGGAAGATTATCGGTGTTAATCTTTCATACCTGTATAGAGTGGTCGAGTATTTTGTGCCGCGATAAATTGCGACCTTGTTGTTGTTCTTTAAGCTTCCTACCTGGAGGCTTTGTTTTCTCTCAGTGGTCGATTGTGGTCCTGCTACTCTCGTTCTCTCAGTTTTTTCCCAGTCTTTTCACCCCATACTTCCTTGTTTAAAATCTTAACTAAAAAAAAAAAAACTAAAAAAAAACATTTCCTTCTTTGTTCTTTTTGTTCGTTTGTTCGTTCTTCGACCACGTGTTTCAGCCCCATTTCACCCCCATTTTCACGCCATTCCCCAGATCTGTTTTGCCCTGTTCTTTTTGCTGACATCTTTTGCCCTGTTCACGTGACTCGTAGTTGTCCCTCTAGGCTCCCTCTCCCCATTGGTTTTTTTTTGTGAATATTAGACTGTTCTTCACGGTTCTGTTTAAATATGTTTAAACTTTCCCCTGCAGTGTTTTATTCAGTGGTATATTACAACACGCTGTTTTTCTTCCTATTTAAAAGGCTCTTTTCAATTTCCTCTCCAACTCATTCTAATTCAAAAAAATATTCAATCTCTTATAATTCTTCCTCACTCCATGCCCTAAATTCATATTCATTCCACCCCTCTTCCATCGTTCTTAAACGGACCGCCAACTTGAAAATCACAATAAACCCAATTTGTTATAAATGTTCGTCTTTCATTAATCATCCACTTTCTAAACTCCCCCCTTGCCCCTACCCTCCAAATCTCCCCCTTGCCCCTCCCCTCCAAATCTCCCCCTTGCCCCTCCACTCTTGCCCCTCCCCTCCTAAACTCCCCCCTTGCCCCTCCCCTCCTAAACTCCCCCCTAACCCCTCCCCTTCAAAACTCCCCCCAACCCCTCCCCTTCAAATCTCCCCCCCTACCATCCCTCTCCAATTCTCCCCCCTCCCACCCCTTCTCAAAGCTTCCTCCTCCCCACTTTGTCTCCCTTCTATCTCATACCTCCACCTCCCCCAACCTTCTACTTTCCTCTGCCACCCCTCAAACAACCCCTCACTGTGCCTCATCCCATCACCATCAAACCTTTCATCCTCCTCATCCTTCCCTTTCTTGTAACTCTTCTGTAATCTCTGACACACTATCAACTGCTCTTCCTACCTCCCCCTCTCATCCTTCATCTGACCCTACCCCTCCCCTCCCCTGCACCCGATGCTCCTCCTCTCTCCTCATTAATGGGATGGACCTCAAACATCCGGGGCCTTCGCTCAAACCTGATTGATCTCTCCATTCAGGTTGGTTCTGACAATCCAGACTTGATCTGCTTAACAGAAACTTTCCTCCTTCAAGATGTCTCTGATTCCTTAATATCTCTTCCTGGTTACTCCCTCCTAAGGTATGATAGACCTGAGCCTCGTCCTGGTGGTGGGGTTGCAATCTTTATCAAAAACTATCTTCCTCACTCTCCTTGCACTGCCCAATCTCCACCCCACTCCCAGGAGTACCTCTGGCTACGGCCTCCTCTCCGCTCCCACCTTTTGTTCATATGTGTTCTGTACCGTCCCCCAAACAGTGATGACTCCATTTACATGTCGCTGTCTGACAACATGGACCAACTTCTATCAACTCATCCCAACTCTCTCTTCCTCATATGTGGCGACTTCAACTGTCATCATGCCAGCTGGCTGGGTGTGGGTTCCTCTCTCACCAGCCATGGCACCTCAGCAAAGGACTTCTGTGACTCATCGGGACTGACACAATCTGTCAATTTCCCGACCCGGATCTCAGTCAATGGAGTATCTTCTCTTCTAGCCTTGGTTATGACAAACTTCCCTACAAATGTCTGCTGCTCTTCTTCTGCTCCAATCGGTTCTTCTGATCATGTGCTTGTTAAAGTGGACATCTCTCTGGCCATTCTCAGAGAGCCTCCTCAGCGTCGACGAGTCTGGAATTTCACTCAGGCCGACTGGCACGGGCTGCAAGCAGCCATCAATCATCTGGACTTGTCTCCCATCTCTACTGCCTCTGACATCAATTCTTCCTGGGAATTCTTCCAAAGCAAACTGCTCTCTCTCTCTCTCATGCACAGATTTATCCCATCTCGTCTTCAGTTGTCCTACCCTTCCTCCCATCCATGGTACACTGAATCTTGTGGTGAGGCAGTTGCCCTGAAACAACTTGCCTTTGCCTCTTAGAAGGCAAATCCATTGAAGGTAATCTCAGTTCCTTCCACTAAGCTCGGAACAAGTGTTTGTCTACCCTCAGGAGTGCCAGGAAGCACTATCTCTCCACACTCAAGAATGAACTCTCAAACCTGTCTCCTTCCTCCAAATCCTGGTGGTGTCTGGTCAAATCCGTTTCTGGTGTTTGTTCCCCCTCCATCCGCTCCCTCACCTCAAATGGCTACACAGTTGACACCGCATGTGACAAAGCCGAATGCCTCAACTCTGTGTTTGCCTCAAAATCTTGTGTCCCAAACGCATCTCTCTCTGTTCCCACCTTACCCAGTCGAACCCAACTGCTCCTGGACTCTGTGTCCTTCTCTCCTGACAAGGTGGAGAAGTTTTTGTCAAACCTCGACTCCGATTCTGCAACTGGACCAGATGGATTCAGCCCACGGGTCCTAAAATCCTGCTCTGCCGCTCTATCTCACCCGCTCTCTGTTCTTTTCACCCTCTCTTTTGCTCAAGGTCATCTGCCAGCATCTTGGAAATCAGCAAACATTACCACTTTACACAAAAAAGGTGCAAAAACAGATCCTTGCAACTACAGACCAATCACCCTGCTCCCAATTATCAACAAAGTCATGGAATCCATCATTGCTTCGGATATCAAATCCTTCCTCTTCCCCAATGGCTTGATCTCCGATCATCAATTTGGATTCAGACGAGGTCATTCCACTCTGGACATGTTGCTTCTGCTGTCTCAACAATGGATGGAGGTCCTCAATGCCAAACAGGAAATCAGAGCTGTCTCCCTCGACAGATTACGTGCCTTCGATACGGTCTGGCACCCAGCTCTGCTCACCAAACTCTCCTCCTATGGTATCCATGGAAATCTCCACGCTTGGCTTGCGAACTTCCTCTATGGTCGTAGCCAATGTGTGGCCCTGAATGGATTTCTCTCATCGCCCCTTCCTGTTCTGGCTGGAGTTCCCCAAGGTAGTGTTCTGGGCCCTGTGCTTTTTCTGGTCTTCATCAATGATCTCTCCGACTCTCTGGAAAATCCTCTCTATCTCTTTGCTGATGACTCCACTCTCTGCCGCTCCATTCCTCATCCCTCAGATTGGCAGTCTGCAGCCTCCTCACTCTCTGCAGACCTGGACAAAATCACAGACTGGTCAAACAAGTGGAACATGTCTTTCAATCCTGACAAATCTCACACTCTTACAATGTCTCTCCGAAAAGACCGACTGGAAAACCCTCCCATCTATACACAAAGAATTAAGTTAAGCACCCCCCCCGTTTTTTTACAACCTCGCACATTACAAGTTTGTTGTCATCAAAACAGTGTAATATACCCATGATATTGCTATATTTTCTGGAGAAGTGATATTATGGTCACATAAAAACATAACAATCATGCCGTTTTCAATATTTTATTCTGAATAATTTAAGGTGAAATTTTTTGGGAATTTTAGGCATATTTTCACCTCAATTTAAGTATGGAGCTATAGGTCCATCACGGACAGTGTGGATGACGTTTATGTTTTCTAACGTACAGTCATTGTTCTGAGAAGACCTCTAGCGATCTTTGCGTCAATAACGTGTGTAGGACCCACGTGATCGGATCACTGACTCAACCCTACGTCTCATAGACCCTGTAAGCCGTCGTATGCGTTGCTGTGGCAGGTTGTTCCATTCCCGATGTAATGCACGTTCCAATTCATCCAGATTTGCTATTGGAGGGACCATCTTCGCAATTTGTCGTCCCAACATGTCCCAAACGTGCTCGAGGGGGTTCAGGTCAGGACTGTACGCAGGCCAGGGGATGGTTGTCACAGCACCTTGGACCTGATAACTGTGCGAGGTAACCTCAACGGAGAGCGATATGCCGAGGAAATCCTGAATACCACCGTAATCCCGCACTTCGATGACCACACCCTCGCCAGCAGACCCATCTTCATGGATGACAACGCCAGGCCTCACCGTGCGAGACGCGTCCGAGCCTTGCTGGAGCAAGGTGCTGTGACAACCATCCCCTGGCCTGCATACAGTCCTGACCTGAACCCCCTCGAGCACGTTTGGGACATGTTGGGACGACAAATTGCGAAGATGGTCCCTCCAATAGCCAATCTGGATGAATTGGAACGTGCATTACATCGGGAATGGAACAACCTGCCACAGCAACGCATACGACGGCTTACAGGGTCTATGAGACGTAGGGTTGAGTCAGTGATCCGATCACGTGGGTCCTACACACGTTATTGACGCAAAGATCGCTAGAGGTCTTCTCAGAACAATGACTGTACGTTAGAAAACATAAACGTCATCCACACTGTCCGTGATGGACCTATAGCTCCATACTTAAATTGAGGTGAAAATATGCCTAAAATTCCCAAAAAATTTCACCTTAAATTATTCAGAATAAAATATTGAAAACGGCATGATTGTTATGTTTTTATGTGACCATAATATCACTTCTCCAGAAAATATAGCAATATCATGGGTATATTACACTGTTTTGACGACAACAAACTTGTAATGTGCGAGGTTGTAAAAAAACGGGGGGGGTGCTTAACTTAATTCTTTGTGTATACTTTCTCAACAATCCTCTCCAAGAAGTTCTGTCGCTCAAGCTTTTGGGTCTCACTATCTGCCATGATCTTTCTTGGGAAAACCACATTGCCAAGCTGGCCTCCAAAGCCAGTCGCCGACTGGGCATCCTCCGTCGTGCGAAGTCCTTCCTTGGCACAACTGAGCTCCTCACCACATACAAGGCTTTCATCCCCAGCTCAATGGAATACTGTTCCCCCCCCCCCCCCCCCCCACCTCCCGCCCTCTGGGCTGGTTCTCCTGCCTCACACTGAGCTCGGCTTCACGCTGTTGAAGCCAAAGCTTTCAGAATCATTGGAATCTCCTGCGATGAAGCTAACTCCGAGGGCCTTTCACCCACTCACCGCAGGCAGGTTGGTGGTCTTTCTGTCTTCTACAGACTCCTCTCTGGCCTTGCTCCCCCAGCTCTCTTTGTGCTCTGTCCCCCAAATATTCCTACAGGTCGCACAAGATCTGCCAGCAACCCTCTTAATGGTTAAACTGCCAAAATCAAGGCTTTCTGCTCACCTTCACTTTCATTCCCCTTTTCTCCCGCCTCTGGAACAAACTCCCCCACTCCCTTCAATCCCACTCCTCCCTCCAGGTCTTTAAAACAGCTGTTCACCACCATCTCTTATCTTCCCCCATCCAAAACCTTGATCTTTTCTACCCCTGCTAATTCACCCCAGATACACTTTTTCGAAATTCCAACTGATTTCCTGGAAGTCCTTGCAGTGTCTATATGTTTTGTACCACTTCCACCTCTCCCCAAGCCCTTTCCCTCCCACAGTTCTCTCGATGTCCCTGCTGTCAAATGTTGTGTTTGTGTCCTTCCCCCTCTCTCCCCATCTTGTCTACCGCTCCCCTTATTTTGTGTTTTATGTGTCGGTTTGACTTTTTGTGTGATTAATGTTAGCTCTTTCACGAGCCTCGATCTTGTATACAAAAAAAAAAAAAAAAATATCATGAATATGCTTTTACAGATCTTCATCACTGTCCTGAGTGTCATTTTCGCAAAGGTGTCTACGCAAATGCCAACATTAATTGTTGGATTCAACATGCTCTGAATATTCCAAAAATGTATAGTTTTGCTAATCTCGAAAAATTTTCAACGAAAAAAAACATGGTGAACCTGACTAGTGTGGTAAACACCAGAAATGTGCAACCTACATCCGTGCTTCACAAGGTTCTGGCAGGATAGCCTACAGGTATGCACATTCACCTCTGAGCCGTCTAGCCTATGTTTGAATCCTGACCCAGCTATAAACTGCCACCCTGGTGTTTCTCATGCAGGGTGAGACATCAATGTGTGTGCCGGTATTAGTTGGTGGGCATTAAAGATCCCACGGTATCCTTTGTGAAGAATAGGCGAGGTATCACCGGCACCATGAAGAAATTACAAATTCCCATGCTAACCTACAGAGGGTGTTGCATCAGCGATACAGCCGAGCCCTCAACCTGTGATGCTGCCGCAGCCAGGTTCTGCATATGAAAGAAGAAGAAGAAGCTGGTGGATGAGATCCCACGCTGTTTTGTTTTTTTCCCCCACAACGAGTAGGGGACTTGTCGCCCGGCAACCTGAACAAATTACAAACTCCTGCAATACTCAGTCGAACATCAGGACTGGCAAAGCTATTCATTAAAGGCTTGTACCAAAAAGCATTCCCACTAGCACGTGGGAATAATTAGAGCCAGGTAGAGAAGTGCTAGTAGAGAGAGATATCTGCAAAATGGCCTCAGTAGTTTACATGACAAAAATTGAATTCCTGACTTTTAAACAGTCAAGTACAAACCGATACTGATCCATCATGATAACGACTCGGCAGCACGACTTATCGGGTGCAGAATCATATTCCAGGAAGACAATAACCCCGAACATGCAGCAATGCAATGAAACGAGGAACACTCAAGAGCCTTGACCAGCACAAAATCCAGATATAAACAATGATGCGACTGTGTAGACTTACATCAACTGACAAGGTGTAACCGGATGAATTGTGGCGGGTAATACGGGGCGTTAGGAATAATATGCACAACCGTAATTGATAAACTGAACTACCCAGCAATAGAACAAGGTGTCATGTTCTATCTGTGCAAACCCAGGCTCACAACCAATACACAAGTGCATTGTACAACGTATTTGCAATAACATATTGTACCGTTGTACCAATAATACATTCAGCGTGTAGTTGCAATCATTACCTCTGCCACCAAAGGTGGATGGAGGTTATGTTTTCACCCCTGTCTGTACGTTTGTCCGTTTGTCTGTCCGTTTGTGAACAAGATATATCAAAAAGTTGCGGACGGATTCAGACGAAATTTGGCAGAGATGTAGCGTATGTGAGACAAGGACAAAATGATTAGATTTTGGTGAAGATGCGGATTCGGATCCGGCTAGTAGAATTTTTTAAGTGATTCTTCACCATTGAGAGATGGGGCCAAAACGATATATAGCAGGACATCTCAAAAAGTCGGGGACGGATTTGGACGAAACTTGGTGGACCGGTTGGGTGTCTGACAAGAACGATTCGATTCGATTTTGGTGAAGATCTAAATATGGATTCGAATATGAGAATTATTTAATTTTATGTGATTCTTCACCATTGGGAGATCGGGCCAAAAACGATACATAACAGGATATCTCAAAACGTTATGGATGGATTCGGACGAAATTTGGCAGAGAGGTAATGTATGTGACAAGGACGAAATGATTAGATTTTGGTGAAGATCCGGAATCGGATCCGGCTACTGTATTTTTTTTTAATCGATTCTTCACCATTGGGTGATCGGGCCAAAATTGACATATAGCAGGATATCTGAAAAAGTTATGGGTGGATTTGGATGAAACTTGGTGGACAGGTTGGGTGTATGACAAGGACAAATTGTTTCGATTTTGGTGAAGATCTGAATATGGATTGGGATACGAAAATTATTTAATTTTTAAGTGATTCTTTGCCATTTTGATTTGCCATCAGGTGAAAAGCCATATATAACATGATATTAAAAAAGGTTATGGACGAGTTATGAATAAACTTGGTGGACCACTTGGTTAAGTGACAAGAACAAGCCGATTAGGTTTTGGTTCAGGTCTGAATCCAGATCCGGCCTATCAGTGGGATACAAAATCTAAACTGTTCGCCAGGTGGAGGTATGCTCTCTACTGAGTGCCGTTCTAGTTTTAGCTGTGTTAGTGCATCGCTTGTGCGTTTCCATAGTGTCTCCGATACCGTGTGTGTGTGCATCAAGAAAACAGAAAGCTATTAGCATTTACACCTCAGCATACCCTGCTTTACACCTGGTAACTACTGCACCAGCCAATTATTTGGGTACAAGTGGCCTGAGCAAGCAGCCACACGAAATAGCTGAAAATAGCTAAAAATAGAAACTGTTATTGCTCAGAAACTTGGTGAGTGCATAAAGTGAACTTAAGAACAGCAAGCAAATATTACAATCCAGATACATCTGGCCTTGCTCCTCATGTCATTTCTTACCTCTGTCCTTCCAATAGCCATTCCAGGTCACACACATTTGTCAAGAACCCCTCACCTGCTCAATTCTCCAGACTGGTCCAAAGTCCGGACTGGTTGCCCACGAGCATCAATTCGCTCCCATTCTCCCAATTGTGGTGGAATCATCTCCCCGTGTCCGTTGTCTCATCCTCCTCAATTAGGTTTTTTTTCCAAATGTGCTACCCATCATTAGCTCGTGTGCTCCTCCATATGCACATCCACGATAGCTTCTGCACATGTGATGATTCTTTCCCATTCTGTTCCTCTGGTCTGTCGTTACTCGTTTTTGTTATTCCTCCTTTCATCTTTGTGTACGCTTGGTGTTCGCTTAATGGGTAAGATGGGTGGCTTCACAGTTGCTTAACGAGCACCAACTTAATGGGTATTACTCTATGGATTAATATTGTTAATAATTATTAATGGGTATTATTAATGGATTAATATTAATTATTGGGTAATAATTATAATTAATAATATTATTATTAATATTATAATTTATAATTAATATTATTATTAATAATTATAATTTATAATAATTTATAATTAATTTATATTATTATATTATAATTAATAATAATATATTATATTATATTTATAATTGGATTAATATTAGTGGGTATTATCATTGGGATTAATATTAATGGGTGTTATTTATGGGATTAATGGTATGGGATTATGGAATTAATGGGTACCACCAACTTAATGGGTATTACTCTATAGATTAATATTGTTAATAATTTATTAATGGGTATTAATGGATTAATATTAATTATTGGGTAATAATTATAATTACTAATAATATTATTAATATTATAATTTATAATTTATAATTATAATTTAGAATAATTTATAATTAATAATTTATATTATTATATTATAATTAATAATAATATTATATTATATTATATTATATTTATAATTGGATTAATATTAGTGGGTATTATCATTGGGATTAATATTAATGGGTGTTATTTATGGGATTAATGGTATGGGATTATGGAATTAAAGGGTACCACCAACTTAATGGGTAGATTGAGCTATTCGAGTATCCTATATCAGAGTGGCAACCCGTCCAGAATTGTGCCCTCTAGCCGCCTCTTCCTCTTCATCGCGCCACATCGTCATACTTTGTAGTTGCATAATAAAGTGGAAAAAGCAGGTTATTGAAGTATCAAATGACACCATCCACCTCTGGAAGAATGAATTCTGCAGGGTGCACCTGCGGTCCACAAACAACCCCCTTCTGGTGAAACCCCAAAAATCCAGAATCACTGCTCACTGCCACTCACGAGTTCCTCTTTTCCCCACCTGTGGAATCAACTTCCACGTCCTCTTCAATCTCATTCTTCCCTCCAGGTCTTCAAGACAGATGTTCACCACCATCTCAGATCCAAAACCATGATCTTTCTCTACCCCCTGATAAACGCACCCCTCCCCACCACCAAGCCCAACTCCTTCCAAATTTCCAGTTTTTACTTCCTGGGAGTTTCCTTCTGTATCCATCTTGTCCACCCCATAACACACATTTCTCCGCACACCCATAATTTGTCGAAGTCTCCCTCTATTTTGTCTTTCAACCCTGCTGTCGGTGGCCTCCCCCCTCCCTCTCCGTCTCTCTTATTTTTCTCTCTCTCTTCTTTCTCTCTCTTTCTTTCTCTGTCTTTCTCTGTCTTTCTCTCTCTTCTTTCTCTCATTTCTTTCTCTCTTACTCTCTTCTTCTCTCTCTTTCTCTCTCTTTTTCTGTCTTTCTCTCTCTTTCTCTCTCTCTCTCTTTCTTTTCTTTCTCTCTCTTTCTCTCTCTCTTTTTCTGTCTTTCTCTCTCTCTTTCTTTTCTTTCTCTCTCTTTCTCTCTTCTTCTCTCTCTTTCTCTCTCTTTCTCTCTCTCTTTTTCTGTCTTTCTCTCTCTCTTTCTTTTCTTTCTCTCTCTTTCTCTCTTCTTCTCTCTCTTTCTCTCTTCTTCTCTCTCTTTCTCTGTCTTACTCTCTTCTTCTCTCTCTTACTCTCTTCTTCTCTCTCTTTCTCTCTTTCTTTTCTTTCTCTCTCTTTCTCTCTTCTTCTCTCTCTTTCTCTCTTCTTCTCTCTCTTTCTCTCTCTCTTTCTCTCTCTTACTCTCTTCTTCTCTCTCTTACTCTCTTCTTCTCTCTCTTTCTCTCTCTCTTTCTTTTCTTTCTCTCTCTTTCTCTCTCTCTTTCTTTTCTTTCTCTCTCTTTCTCTCTCTCTTTTTCTGTCTTTCTCTCTCTTTCTTTCTCTGTCTTTCTCTTTCTTTCTCTCTTTTCTTTCGCTCTTCTTTCTCTCATTTCTTTCTCTCTCTATCTTTCTGTCTTTCTCTCTCTTTTTCTGTCTTTCTCTCTCTCTCTCTCTTTCTCTGTCTTTCTCTTTCTTTCTCTCTCTTCTTTCTCTCATTTCTTTCTCTCTCTATCTTTCTGTCTTTCTCTCTCTTTTTCTGTCTTTCTTTCTCTGTCTTTTTCTGTCTTTCTCTTTCTCTCTCTTACTTTCTCTTTCTCTCTCTTTCTCTCTTTTTCTCTCTCGCTCTCTTGTTCATTTTCTGTTCTGCCCTGTTCAGTGTTCGAGCTCCAACACGAGCCTCGAGTTTGTATACAAAAAATAATTAATTAATTGATCAACCCCTCTGTAGAAAGATTATTTGAACACAAAATGAGCCATCGATTCCAAAAGTACAAGGAAATGTCGACAACCAACATCGCAACAAACACACCATGCGATGAGCAGAACAAAGGTAACCAGTCTCGCTACAGGTTGGCAATCACGCTTACAGCTCTGTTAACCAAAACAAAAGGGTTTCAAGGAGACAAATCAATATCGACTGAACATCCGATATGTGATTATATATTTAATAAAAATCTAGAGGACAAAATACAGGTAAAGAAGTCAGAATATGGATAAACAAATAAATAAATAAATGAAAGCTATGATTTCTGTCCACACCTGTGCACCTGTACTATGCAACAGAAATGTTTGCAGACGGCAAGAGACACGCGATTAGCTAATATCTAATTTGCGTGTCCTTTGTAGAGTGGATCGAACGGATCGATGGGTAGACAAAGCAAAGGACACACGTGTAAAAGAGCAAAAGGGAAATGCGATGTTGCGTATCACCATTAATTAAGAGCGTGGTTGCTGCGAGTCGCAGACGGAGCGCAGACAGACAAAAACTGCAGACGTCCTACCAGGTTGCAGAAGCGCTCGCGTTGGTGTCCGCAGGTCGCGTCTGCGGGTTCGACGTGCACCCGAGCCAGGCGGCCCAGATCGACGCTCTCGGTCCGACAGGCGGACAGCTGCCAGGTGTCCGCACCCCGTTCGACGTCCCACCCGATGGCGCGACCGCACGTGTCGTAGTTGGCGCGCGCGACGCCGCCACAGCAAGAGAGCGCGAGGCACGCGGCGAGCACGAGCCAGGCGGGGTCCGGGGCCACGACCCGACCCATCCCCGTCCGCACTCCGAGGAGTCGAGCCTGCCCCGGGCTCGGCCACCGTGAAGGTGCGCGCATCACTGGTGCAGCACCGCGCCGGCCGATGGCGAGCTGGGTCCAGTCAGACGGACCGTGGTGGGCAATGGCGAGCTGGGTCCACTCAGACGGACCGTGGTGGGCAATGGCGAGCTGGGTCCAGTCAGACGGACCGTGGTGGGCAATGGCGAGCTGGGTCCAGTCAGACGGACCGTGGTGGGCAATGGCGAGCTGGGTCCAGTCAGACGGACCGTGGTGGGCAATGGCGAGCTATGTCCAGTCAAACGGACCGTGGTGGACAATGGCGAGCTGGGTCCAGTCAGAGGGACCGTGGTGGACAATGGCGAGCTGGGTCCAGTCAGACGGACCGTGGTGGACAATGGCGAGCTGGGTCCAGTCAGAGGGACCGTGGTGGACAATGGCGAGCTGGGTCCAGTCAGACGGACCGTGGTGCCCTCGCACGTCGCTGCCGCCAATCGCACAACTTTCAGCGCTGTGTCCGTTCTTTGTTTGCTCATTATTTTTGTCAATCTCCGCTCTCCTCGTCCTTCTCAATGACGACGCCGCTGCGAAGTTTTACTCACTCGCGACAAAGCCCATCGACGCCCAAGGACGACCCTGCAAGACAAACAAATGGTCGTTAAACGAGCACAATAAGTGCACAGCAGGAGCAGCTGCCGCGGTGTCCGCAAGACCCGTGCGTACAAAAGCATCGCACGAAAGAATCGATGTATCGCGCGCAACGCGGTCGCTGCAGCGCACCTGGGCAGGACTTGCACGTGGACAGGATTAATGGAACCGATCGGAAAGGACTTGGTGAACCGCGGGGCGCAGACAGAGAAACGAAGACGCACGGACAGGACAGTGGGGAGATACGCGCACGGACATCGGGCTTGCACTCGCGTCTGTCCAACGTGATGCGTTGGCGCCTCGAGGTCTGCAGGGGGCGGACACGGCCAGGCACGGTCTCCAGGTACGAGGAGGTTCAAATCCACCTCCTCTGCTCGGCATTCCAACGAAACGGACCATCTGCATCCATGCAGACTCGTCTTGCGCCGTGACGTCAGACGCAACGTCACCGCACCTTGCGACGCACGCGCCCCATGGCGGGAAACAAACTCGTCAACTTTTTAATTAGTTGATAAAAAGTCTATTTTACATTAATTGTATAAACTTCAGCCGAGCAATGAGCAGCTTCCTAATGACCGTGAATCATAAATCAATCCCGCGAGGACATCTTCGACTTATAAACACCGGAACTTAATTATAATCTATAATATAATATATCGTAATTGTATACTACTAATACTATATATGGCCGCGGCGCCGACTTCTTCACTCTTCGGGAATTAAAATGACGTAACGACACAACGTGGACATAAATAAATATCGTACAACACGTAAACTATATAATTCACACACGAGCTGTTCGACTGTAAAATAGGCGCGAATTAATCGATCTCCTGCATGGACACGCAAATGGATGTTTAATATGCTGGTGGACCCATTAATCGGACCTCATCTTGTCGCGAGACAAGAACTAGAGTTAGTGAGGAAGAAGAAGAGGATATATTGGTTACGCGCTCGGCGGGAATAAGCAGACGCGTGGGACACGTCTCGGTGACGAAGAAGAAGAATCAGAACAGGAGCAATTGGATCCGCGCTCGGCGGGAATTAACGGACACATGGGTACACCGGACTTGTGAAGAAGAAGAAGAAGAATAGGAGGACTTGGCGGTGGGCGGATCGGGGGAACGAAGGCAATCATTGGTGGTACACATAGGTGGAGGACTGCAGGTGTTCAAGGTTCACGGACACACGATGTCCATGGATGTACAAAATTTCGCATCCGCTCCGACAAGAGCCGTGTCCGTGCCTGGCGACGCAGGCGATTCACGAGAAGCGTTAAAATCATGCTTTTCGTGATTTATCAGCTGTCACGCGCTCGCATGTTCGCTCATCGATCGGCTCAGAGCTCGACCCGGGTCCCGCTCGGGATCCATTAATTGTGTGCTCCCAGGAAGCGAGCCACGCCCGCACGACGATATAAGTGCAACGGAGAGACGGGCGATCGTGAGCAGCGCCCAAGACCCCGGTGTGACCGGGAGCGCGTGGCGCTCGGGCGGCTCCTCCAAACATAACTGCGCGCACCGACGGTCGGGATCCATGACCACACCCGGTGGCGCAATGGTGGAACGTCCGCTGACTTGGTCTCCGAGGTCAGCGGGTCGAACCCCCGGCGAATCGTACCCGAGTATTTAAAACATGGTCTGAGCTGCTTCCTTGCTGGAGGTTCGGTGTTTCAAATCACACGTCACGGGCAACTAACGCTGCGGGGGCAATGGCAAACCACCCAGTGCGTAACCCTTGCCAATAAATTGCTTCGCCAACAGCAACGCTGTATAAATAGAGCACGGCTAACAAGTATTTATATAATGGTCGGTATGGTGAGAGGAGCGTACTCAAACCGGGGGGAATTTACCCGAAAAAAAAAAATCACTCAAACCATTTATGAAGCGACCAATTATGACGTAGCCATTAATTGTAATTAAATACACGCCCCCAACTAACCACATGATCTAGTCTCTGACATCGTTGCGCACGAAGTCGATTCTTTTTTTCTTTTTTTAACTTTCTGCTGCGCTCCGCACTCCAATATGCAGAGACCATGAGGTCCTTACCTGTACTGTACTAGACCCTGAAAACAAAACTCCTTCTTTTATTTGCGAAGACCTCCATTAAAAACAGTGAAAACATCACCACCTACAGCTGCAAGGTCGATGAGGTGCGACGTTTTATGTCTCTCCTGCTTGGGGAGGTGTGTCCCAGGATCGCGCAAAGTTACCCCCATCACCGGTACCTTGAATACCTGCCTGTCCTGACTACCACTGCGGAGGCAAAGGCAACGCACCTAATGCTTTGGCAGCACCGAACCCGCGTCTGCTGGGCATGAGTTGGTGGTGCCGTGATGACGTTTGAATTTGAATCCATCGTAGAAACACCCGGGGGTTGTTTGTTTGCGACCATCGCCTGGATCCTCGCGCGCCCTCCACATGGATCCTCGCGTGCTTTCCACATGGATCCTCGCATGCCCCCCCCCCCACATGGATCCTCGCACGCCCCCCCCCATGGATCCTCGCGCCCCCCCCACATGAACCCTCGCACGCCGCCCCCCCCCACATGGACCTTCGCCCCCCCCTCTCCCCCCCCCCCACATGGATATCCTCGCGCGGCCTCCAGATAGACCCTCGCTCGCCCACTAGATAGATCCTCGCGCCCTCCACATGGACCCTCGTGCGTCCCCCACATGGATCCTCGTGCGCCCCCCACATGGACCCTCGCACGCACCTCCCCCCCATGGACCCTCGCGCGCCCCCCACATGGACCCTCGCACCTCCCCCCATGGACCCTCGCGCGCCCCCCACATGGATCCTAGCGCACCCCCCAAATGGAACCTCGCGCGTCCTACACCTGAACCCTCGCGCGCACCCCAGATGGACCCTCGCCCCCCCCCCATGGACCCTCGCATCCCCGTCCCCCCCATGGACCCTCGCGCGCGATCGTTGCGTCACGAATCGGATCAGAGAGCGAGTCGCGACTGTAAACATCTCGCCCGTTCCCTTCATTAACGCAGCGACCGCACTCATGCATTTTTCATCGCGGTCCGAGTGCTCTGATCACACTCGTGCCAATGCGGTCCGACGGCGCGTCCCGGAATAGCCGGAGCTTCGAGGTGCTTAATTCGTGCCCGCAGAGGATCTGCTTGGGCCGGCGACTTGGCCGCCGCCCTGGAGGTGGACGGGCGATCAATGACCCGCACACCACCGATCGTTACCTGTATCAATCACCCACGGATATTCCGCGCACTCTGCAGCGCCGTTCAATGCGAGTGCGGTGTGCGAGGCGGGCAGAGGGGGATTGGGCAGGTAAGGGTACAGGGACAGTCGGAGTGATGTCGGTGGTGGTCGTGTTTCGTCTTCGGACTCCAAGAAGGAAATGTGTCGCGAGCCCATCTCGGGCATAGCTCGTTATCTGTTCGTGTGATTAATTGCGCCACTCACATGGTGTTAATCAGCTGCCATGAAGCTCGTTCTGTGCAGCCTCGACAACCGCCCGCGGCGCTCCCTGGCCTTGTTACATGTTCGTACATTGTCGGAGAGCGATGAAGATAACGCCCCTTGCAAACCATGGGATGTTCTCCAGAAAATGTGGAATCTCACTGTCGTTCACGAGGGGACGTTATTCCCACCTTTTGCCATTTTCATAACCCACAACTTTTGAGGGGCACAGGTTACAAGACGACATGGGTGGGAAATGGTGGTTTGGCCGGGTGTGGATTCAAGGTCATGGATATTGAGAGAAGTTAAAGTTATTGAAGAAGGACCGGGGAGGGAAACTACGAAGAGCTGGATAAATACTGAACTAAGAAGTTATTTGATTGTCCCAGGTGTACAAGCTTCACAATTCTAATTCTAACCTTAGAACTGGTCTTTAAAATAGATTGAGTATGCGCAGCTGAAGCTATCCGTGCAGGAAACGGAGTTGTGTGTATTCGCTAAGGATGTTTTAAACAGCCATGATGCATCTATCGGGTCAGCAGCGTACATCTTGTTTACATAGGCTATATACGAGCGTTTGTGTATGTATGTATATATATTGTTACGGAATCCAACGTCGGCCTCTATTCCCCTTACCGAGGGGGGATTAATCCCCTCGTTTATGACTGACCGACGTGGTCCCGGGGGTATGACGCCACGCCCGGTCGGCGCTGGGTAGGGTATTAGGCCCAACCGTCCTATGACCTAAATACCAGCACTTCCCGGTACGCGAGGAAATACTCCCCCGCTCACGGCCGCAGCGTAATGGATGGATAACGCCGAGCGAAGCGAACTGCGGCATGAGCCGGTTACCAAAGACTAGACCCGATTTATGTGCGTCGGCCGAATCGCGCCACGTACCCTCAATCTGGAAATCACTAAAGCGACCGAATGTGAAGAAGAGAAGAAGAAGAAGTAGGAAGAACAAATATGATTTATTGCGAACTATTAACACGACCAAAAATAACCAAGGAGAATGGAAAGGATAAGAAAATAACTGAACAGAAAGGAGCAAGGAGACACAGTGCAATATTAGCTTATATTAAACAGTCTTACTTATAAACCCAGGGACAAGACAAAGACAGACTACGAGCACACTTACACGGGGGATGATGGCAGGAATGAATGCCGGAGGTGGATTGCTGGAGGGAGAGGAGGGTCCACGGGAACTGGGTCATGGTCGGGCCGCCGTCAACGCCCAAGCTGCGGTCGTGCGAGCCGCCGTGGTACGAGCTCCGCCGGTTCAAGCTGTTGCTGCTGTTCGAGCTCCGCTGGTTCAAGCTATTGCGGCTGTTCGAGCTCCGCTGGTTCAAGCTGCTCCTGCGTACCGCTGCGTCGCATGCTCTCCAAACGGCTTTTGTTCTCTCGTTTCCCTCTGTCCAGGACTCATCTCTCTCGGGGGCGTCCCACCGCGGGTTATATATGCCACGCCCTCAAACCTTCGCGAACCTCCTCGACGGTTCTCACCACGCGCTCTCAAAGCCAAACCCCTCATCCTTGGTTGGTCGGCAAGGGCTGGCTTACTCCTCCCCTCTATGATGAGGTGGAGACATGCCTTTCTTCTCCGAGGTTACCTCGTGGTCAATGGAGGCAATTGCAGCAGACCTGGCAAACCTGGCACTTTGAAGATGCTTTACCTCGTGGTCAATGGAGGCAATTGCAGCAAACCTGGCAATCCTGGCACTTTGAAGATGCTTTAACTCGTGGTCAATGGAGGCAATTGCAGCAAACCTGGCAAACCTGGCACTTTGAAGATGCCATGGGGCGTCGGAGGGACCTGTCTTATTTAATTGATGCAACGTAATGAACTAGTGGATCACAGAACCTTATACTGACATTCATTAATAGTCCAGTCAATCTGTAATTTGACCTCAAACAAATTGCAAAAGAAATACGTTTTTGATAAACATGCTTAGTAGTATTGCTTTAATGATATATCAAAAGTCTAGAGTGCGGAAACAGTTTTAAAAACGAAATAAATTTGACGGATTTTGCGTGCGACTTTTCGGCAGATGTCAGATACAAAATAGTTTGAAATCTAAGGAAATTTGGTTTTCAAGCTATGCTAATACAAGTCTGTATCAAGGGCTGTCAGGGGACACTTTTTGGTTGACAAGGTCCTTAATGCTAATGCTGATTTCAAAGGCATTCAGAGTACCCTTGTTTGAACAGCATCAACATGATGACATGTCCAATGACATCAGAGATTCAAATGAACATGATGTTTCTGATGTTACGCCTAGGGAACCAGATATTGCAGATATTCCTCAAGTCATAGTCTCTGAAGATGAAGCAGCTCAAGGTCCTACCAGGATAACCAGCAACAATGTCTTGTCAGAATGTATTGAACTCTATGAATGTCGACTGAAAGGAGACGTTACTGTGGAGTCAGTCTGTATGGAGAATGTTGTTGACAAAATGAATGAAAAGCTTGTGTGTGAAAAAGTAGAACTCATTCATCATCGCACGCCATCTCTTTGGCTTCAGTACATGGATATGATAGACATACTCCACAAGTTTATAAAAGCAGAACGTACAGGGAACTGGCATCTTCATCTTCAGTCTGTACAAGACATGTTGCCGTATTTTGCTGCTGCTGGACACAATTTCTATGTGAAATCAGCTTACATGTACTTGCAAAATATGCAAAATCTAGAAGCAGATCACCCTGAAGTGTACACCTGCTTTGAATCTGGACACCATGTACTCAGGAGAAGTGATCGTTTTTGGGCTGGCTTATCTACAGATCTTGTAATGGAGCAGGTTTTAATGAGAAGCATTAAAACAACAGGTGGATTGACTAGAGGACGCGGATTGTCAGAATCTCAGAGAGCACAGTGGTTACTCTCCAGACCAGCTTGTGCAGACATCAACATTGCCATGCAGCAGTTTACAGACACTGAATTCTACACAAGTGAACAGCACAAAGACACGCCAGCAAGAAAATCTAGAGATTACAATGACACCTAGACAATTTTGTCTTTCCTTGAAGATAGAAATCCATTTGCAGAGGATCCAACCCTTCTGAACATAGCAACTGGTGTGACAGCAGATGCAAGTGTAAATGTTGACAGAGCAAAATAAGTTGGCCTTCGTGTCCTCAAATCAAAGGTTTCTCAGAATGTACAGAGCTACACCTTTAAGAAGGCAAACCAAGCTGTAACCCTTGTAGCCAAGACAGCAGTGAAGATAGATGGAGAATCAGTACAGGTTGACCCTCAGCTCCTGTTTCAACGTTTAATTACAGCAGCTAACGGCCTCTTTGATGACATCTCGGAAGTCTTCACTTATGAACTCTGTAGCTTTCCTTCTTCATTGTTTGACTCATCTGGTCTCCTCAGAGAGGCACAGAAGCCAGCACTTGCAGATGCAATATGGACGTTAGCCAGATATGACATGCCAGCACCAAACGTAGAAGATCTGCATCATGTTTTTGACGGTGGTTCTCTGCTGCAACGCATACCATGGCCCCAAGGATCTAGTTTTGCATCCCTCTGCAAATTGTATGTAGAGTATGTCTTGAAGTACTCAAACCCCACAGTTGTTTTCGATGGGTATTGCAATGGCCCATCCACAAAAGACCATGCTCACATGCGACGCACTGGTGGAACATACGGACCTGAAGTCAGATTCACAGAGGATATGCATCTCAAATCCAAGAAGCAGCAGTTTTTGACCAACTCAGCAAACAAACAACATTTCATCAATCTGCTCAGCAAGAAGATGGAAGAAAAGGGAATCAAGACGTTACATGCTACTGGGGATGCTGACCTGCTGATTGTCCAGACTACAGTGTCATCAGCATCTGCAAACGTGACAGTATTAGTTGGAGAAGACACCGATCCTCTTGTGCTTCTATGCTACCATGCAGACATCTGCTCAAGAGATATCTACTTCAAGTCGGAGGCCAAACAAACAGCTGTTAAGAAAAAGCGTGTGTGGAACATCAGATGCATCAAGCAAAGACTTGGCCCTGAAATATGTTGTTTGCTCCCATTTGTTCATAGCATAACAGGATGTGATACAACATCTCGTTTATATGGAATTGGAAAGGGAGCTGCATTGAGAAAACTTAAAAGTGACCCTCATTTCAAGCACCAAGCTGAAGTATTTTCCAGAAAGGCATCAAAGGAGGAAGTCGTTGTGGCTGGGGAGAAAGCACTTACCTGTCTGTATAATGGTAATCCTGGGGAAGGCTTGGATCTATTGAGGTGCAGGAAATTTTGCAGCAAAGTCATGACCAATACCTCATTTGTCCATGTTCATGTCTTACCGCCAACGTCAGCAGCAGCCAGACACCACAGTCAGCGTGTTTACTTGCAAGTTCAGCAGTGGATAGGGCAAGATGGGGATTTGATTCCAGAGGACTGGGGATGGATTACAGCCGGTGACAGACTTCAGCCTATCCGTACCCACTTGCCTCCAGCACCAGAGAAACTACTGAAGATCATAAGATGTAACTGCAAAAACAGATTGTGACAGTCGACGCTGCAACTGCAAGAAACATGGTTTGCATGTGTTCAGTTGGATGTGGAGACTGTCGTGGCATCAGTTGTTCAAATGCACCTTCTGTTGACCTTCAAGCCGACCTTCACAGGGAAACATAGACATTCCTAAGGCAAAGGAAAGTGAAAAAGGTAGTCCACATGATGAATAAGTTTATTTGAAATGAGATTAGGCTGTTTAATAGATGAAATGATAATCTGATATCACAGTGATGTATAATCAAATTCGATAACAATCGGACTGTTTCATATTGTTGCGGATATGAGGACTGTATTTTTTTGATTGTGTGTATTATTATTACTAGGGCATGCCCGTACTATATATATATCTAAAATTATATCCCCCCCCTCTATTTACATGAAATGGTTTGGTCCATTCGCAAAGCCAAAGCGAACGGCTTGTGAGTACGGTGACAATCCCCCCCCCTCTATTTACATGAAATGGTTTGGTCCAAAGCGAACGGCTTGCGAGTACGGTGACAATCCCCCCCCTCTATTAACATGAAATGGTTTGGTCCAAAGCGAACGGCTTGCGAGTACGGTGACAATCCCCCCCCCCCCCCTCTATTTACATGAAATGGTTTGGTCCAAAGCGAACGGCTTGCGGAGTTTGGTAAAGAAATCGCCATAGCGTGCACAAACGCGCAGGAAAGCGAAAGAATCGCAAAGTAGTTTTAATTAGTTTTCAAACATAGTTTAACGCCAACATAGTTTGCCAACGTGAAATAAATGAATACGCTCTCAAATGTGCCGTCCGAGGCAGAGTCTGTTCGCCACGTTCGGCACACGTGATAGCTCGCTGCTCTCTGATTGGTTGAATCGTTTTTTGGACATAGCTCGCTAACTACTTGTCCGATTAATATGAAACCTTGAAAAGGCACATCCTCGGGTCCCCAGCAATATACCTGGCAAGTTTCAAGTATATCGGACCCGTGGTTGTCGAGAAACAGCGGTCACAGACAGACACACAGAGATTACTGGCATTATAGATAGATTGTTTATTCTGCGCCTCCTGCCTCCGGAGCTGTGTAAAGGTCAAAGGGCGTCCCATAATTAGTCCATAAAGCATCCACACCACAGCTAATCATAGAATACCCCTGTTTGATAGCTTATATCTTATTATGTGTTTTAGGGTAAGGCTGTGTCTCCCATTAATTGAAATACTCCATTGCACCAGTGAAAGAGATAGATTCCCTTCATTCCCACTCCCAAAACTTCCATTCCCCCTTTTCATCAATTGCCATTCGCATTGCCAACTGCATTTTGGGCGGTTTTCTCTTCATCCGCCATTGACCACGAGGCAGGGTTGGGGAAGAAAGGCGGGTCCCCACCTCGCATAGAGGGGAGGAGTGAGTCAGCCCCACTCAACCAACCACGAACAAGGGGTTGGACTTGGAGAGGGTGTGGAGAGAAACATCGAGGAGGTTCGCGAAGGTTGAGGGGCGGGGCCTATATAACCCACGGCAGGGCGTTTCAAAAGGAGATGAGCTTTTACAGAGAGACGAGAGGGAGTCCAAGGAGTTGAGTCCGAGAGAAGTCCAGAGTTGAGCTGCAGATCGAGCCACCGAAACTGCGAGAGAAGTCCAGAGTTGAGCTGCAGATCGAGCCACCGAAACTGCGAGAGAAGTCCAGAGTTGAGCTGCAGATCGAGCCACCGCAACTGCATTTTACTGCAGCTGGAGCCACCGAAACTGCAGCCACAGCAGCGTGAGGCCTGGACGGCAGTTTGGAGCAGGGCCACGAAGGAGCGGCGGCTGCCCAGCGAGTCGATCGTGCTGCAGGACCAGTTGGACCTCCCTATCCCGCCAGCCATCCACCAGCCACCCACCTGCCATCCCTATCATCATTCCCCGTGTAAGTGTGCTCGTAGTCTGTCTTTTGTCTTGTCCCTGGGTTAATTAAGACTGTAGGTAAGCTAGCGTTGCACTGTGTATCTAATATCTTCTGTAAATAAACGTGACTGCTTTCTTCTTGATTATATGTGTAAATAATAAATCCAATTACTCTTCTGTACGTCTTCTCGTCTTATTCCTTTTCCTCTTTGTATTCGGTCGCTTTAGAGTTTTCCATATTGAGCAGCCGCGGTGCGATACGGCCAACGTTTGGGTGGAATCGGGTTCTAGTCAGGGAATAACTGTTCGGTCGCGGTAATACCACCGCTCGGTCAAAATAACATCTTTAACTGCGTCCGTAACAATATCAAGGCGGTTAAAAACCACATACAGGGTGGGTCAAGGAAAACCTAATTTTGAAAATGTTCCCCAAGCTGAATGTTTCTAGACTTTTTATATGTCATGTAGGAAACAGTTCTTATATTGAAACAACTAAAATACATTCTTTTGCAATTTGTTTGAGGTTAGCATATTTTCGGTCATAGATTGACTGGACTATAAGGACATAACTAGAGGGGAACTTAGGATTGGCTACGTGTGTGCGATGGCTTAACTAAGGACGACCTTTGATCTTTCTTTACACTACGGAGGGTGATATTTACACAACAAAACTACCACAATTCTCAAATCCGTTACAATATATTGTTACGGCCGGCGGATAAGATGTTGTGTTTGCCGAGCGGATGGCCCCGCGGTCGTACAGTTACCCCGACTAACCCGATTCCCGAACGTTGGCCAGATCGCGCCACAGATATTCAATAGGGAAAAGACTAAGGTGACACGGATGTGAAGAAGAAGCAGACAAAAAGGTTGGAAATACGAATCTAATTTATTTACTATTTACAGGCTCAAAAAAACCAAGGAGAAGGAAAGATAAGAAAATAATATACAGAAGATTTTAGAGATACAGTGAAAATCGCTAGCTTATCTAAACAGACTTAATTAATACCCAGGACAGAACAAACAAAACAAACTCACGTACACAAGAGGACGGAAAGGCAGGAGGTGGATGGCTGGAGGGAGAGGAAAGTCCAAGGGGTCCTGCAGCACGATCGGCGCGTTTAGCAGCCGCCGTTCCTTCGCGGCCCTGCTCAAAACCGCCGTCCAGGCCCCAAGCGGCTGTTGAGTGTTGTTGCTGCTGTGGCCGCCGCTGCTGCTGCTGCTGTGGACGTCGCGTGCTTTGCCAGGACTACAACAGGCTTTGTGCTTCCCTGGATGATGATCTCCTTAATGTTCTCTATGTTCTTTTTCTCACATGCCAGCCTCGGACTCTGCTCGGAAAAGCACCAGCTCAGGAACAAACATCGGTCCACTTGATCATCCGTTGCTGTGTACAAAGCTTCCTTGGGTGATCTCAATGTACTCTCGCAGTTGGTTCTCTTACAGTTGGTTCTCTCTGGATGATCTTTTTACACAACTCAGCAACTACTCCACTGCACAACGTCCTTGCGCGCGCGCTTTTATAGCGCCTCCGGCGATCAAGCCGCCGGCCTTCAGGACACGCCCATCGGTGTGCTCACCTCGGCCCTGGTTGGTCACACGACCCTCTGGCTCCGCCCTTGATGACGACGGGCGGGCACGCCCGTCTTCCCCGACCCGAGCACATGTTCAATGGTGGTTTTGGAGGGGAAGTAATTGGCAATCGAGGCTTGGCAATGACGAAATGGGAAATGGAGGTTTTGGGAATGGGAATGGGGAATGAAGGGAATCTATCTATTTCACTTGGTGCAATGGAGTGTCATCTTAATGGGAGACAAGGCCTTACCCTAATACACATAATAAAGATATAACTATCGAACAGGGGTATTCTATGATTGGCTGACGTGTATGCTTTATGGACTAATTATGGGACGCTCTTTGACCTTTACACTACGGAGGTATTTACAAGGAATCATTACATTTTACAGAGGGTGATATTTACAACAATTTACTATACAATACAACACAATAAAAAAAACACAATCCTCATTTCCGCAACAATATATATATATACAGACTTGGCATTTAATATGGAATATTTTTTTTGTGGGGGTGAACTTACTTTTCAAGATGACTTAGAACCAAAAGTTCATTGGAATTATGTTGAAATTATTCTAGTTTTTGTTAATGTGACCTTTAAAAGAAACAAAAACCCCATTTGACATTTCGAAGCAAATAAATTGATCCTTGAAAGTGATGTAAACTGATATCGAACTCAATTCACGGACAGTACTGTGTTAAACTTCTGTACGTTTTCCAGAAGTATCTCTTTATTTTGCACATTAGCCAAAAAAAAATTCAACAAAAACAAAAGCTAAATTACGACTGGGATTACGACAGTAAAATTACAGTTCAGTACTTCGTGTAACCCCCACGAGCATTCAGGAGAGCACGTACACGTTGAGGCATGCTGTTCACGGGATTTGCCAAGGTTTGGACAGGAATCGCTTGCCATGCAGTGACAATAGTCTGCTGCAATTCACGCACAGAGGTAGGCTGCTGGTCCAAGTTGTCGATTTGACGCGTTAATTCTGCCCACAAGTTCTCTATCGGATTCATATCCGGGGACATGGCAGGCCACTCCATATGCTCTACACCACGGTCAGCAAGAAAGTGTTGGATCATGCGAGCATGATGAGGCCGTGCATTGTCATCTTGGAAGACAAAGTTTCCTCGAAATGCTGCACGAGCAAATGGAAGCAATGTTTCTTCCAGAATGACCCTGTACTTGAACTGGTTCAGGTTTCCATTCAGAACAACCAGGTCAGTTTTGCCCCCTGCATGAAAAGCAGCCCAAACGGTCACCCCACCACCTCCAGCTTGGACTCTGGCACTATACAATCTTCGTTGTGGGCTTCATGCACTTGTCTGCACACTCGGACGTGGCCATCTTGATGATAGACCAGAAATCTAGACTCGTCACTGAAGGTCACGTGATTCCAGTGTCCTGGCTGCCATTGACAGTGCTCTCTGGCCCACTGCAATCGGCGCTGGCTGTGTTGTCTGGTCAGGCGTGGCTTTCTCAGGGGATGCCTTGCACGATAGCCTGCTTGAACCAGTCATTGGTTGACTAGCCTTCTGGATACAGGAACATTTGTCAGTTGCTGCCACTCAGCCCTAAGCCAATTAGCTGACTTGGTACTGCCATTGCGGACTAACCGGTGCAGCTGACGATCATCTCTCCTTGTGGTTCTGCATGGAAGTCCTGGCCTCGGTATTGGAGTAGGGACACCCCTCTGAGCATTTCGTTTCAGGATCTTTGACACCTGCCCTTGAGTGATGCCATACTGCCGAGCAATAGCACGCTGTTTCATGCCAGAATTTCGTAAAGCCACCACTCCATGACAAACAGCATTGTCGAGTTGACGGACCATCTCCATAGGAAGCGGCAATAACTTTTGTAGACGTGCAGCAGTTGTTTTCCACTAATACAGAACGCAACAACCCTTATATACCCGATTGTGAAGCCAATCGTCAAATGTACCTGTCCTTACATTTTGTCACGCCACCTTTGATATAATCCTGTTATTGACTTCTTGCTGCGACAGACAATCAGTGACATGGTTTTTTCAACAAAGACATCACCGAAGGGTAAAATAAACTCCCCAGATTGATATACTGAGTTCAGAAAGTAAACCCAAGTCAAGAAAAAAAAAAAAATTCCATATTAAATGCCAAGTCTGTATATATATATATATATATATATATATATATATATATTATAATAGCCGTAGATGTTTCTGTCTGTCTGTCTGTTGGGTGTCTGTCCGGGGTGTGGCTTACTCGGTTTGCAGAGTAGCTCCACCCATTCTGGGAGTGGCTTCATATAATTATAAACAAATATCCACCATTTTATTAACTCGCATAGCTTTGAGGCCTGTTTTGTAGGCCCGTGGTGTCTTGCTCTCTCTCCCAGTTTTATTTCAAATCAAATTCGATATATCATTTCATTTTTCACAGTCGCTAACATAGTTTTAGACTCGGTTGAAAAAAAACGGGAAGAAAATCCAATGAAAGTTGCGGTTTATAGAACGAAATGAATTCTCAAACGCCTGTAACTTCAAGGCCATTGAGTCTCTCTCACGCCTTTATCTCCAATCTAACTCACCATATGATTTCATTTTTATCGATGGTTTTAGACTCGGTGTCAGCAATAATTGAGAACATTCCACACACGCGGGAAAATGCAGAGATATATTTTTCAAAATCGCGGCATGGTGTATCGTACACCGCCCAACATGACACCGACGGCAACGTGTCAATATATATTAAAAATTCGCTTTTGCTTTTCCGTTAAGATATATTACTTTTTCGTTTGATGACAGTCGTCACAAAAACGTCAACAATGATGCCGACATATATTTCTTCGTTTTTATTTTATTCAACATTATTAGCCAGAAGTAAAATATGTTTCAGGAAATTACCGAGATATTTCTTCGTTTTTTTTATTAGTTATGTGCGCATACACTTTAAATAGGTTTATTTGAAATCTTTAATTTTCCACAAACATTCCACACACGCGGGAAAATGCAGAGATATATTTTTTAAAATCGCGTCATGGTGTATCATACACCGCCCAACATGACACCGACGGCAATGTGTCGATATATATTTAAAATTCGCTTTTGCTTTTCCGTTAAGATATATTACTTTTTCGTTTGATGACAGTCGTCACAAAAGCGTCAACAATGATGCCGACATATATTTCTTCGTTTTTATTTCATTCAACATTATTAGCCGGAAGTAAAATATGTTTCAGGAAATTACCGAGATATTTCTTCGTTTTTTTTATTAGTTATGTGCCCATACACTTTAAATAGGTTTATTTGACATCTTTAATTTTCCACAAACATTCCACACACGTGGGAATTTTAATTTAAATTTTAATTTAAATTTTTAATTTAATTTTTAATTTAATTTTAATCGCGGGAATTTAATTTTCCACAATATAATTTACTTGCCATTTATCATTTGATGATTACGAGACACTTCCTCTTGAGGATCGTGACAATTCATGCGCTGCGTGGAAACTTCTATTTCCAAAATGAATGAGACGCAGACTTGAATGAATGTAGCAAGAAAGCGAATGAGACGGTCGAACGAGTCCGTCGACGAACGTCAATGCAAACTTGCGGGGTCACCCGTGGGAATCCCACGGGCATGGATGTGTGTGACATTTCGACATATTGAGTTAGATGCTGCACATTCATTTTTACAAAATGGTTACTGGCAAGTCATCAGATCCAGAAATGGTGTAATGAACACAATTTATTTATTTCACATAATATGTGACCCCTCACTCCTCTCCACCTGACACTCTCCTCTCTCCACCTGACACTCTCCTCTCTCCACCTGACACTCCTCTCCTCTCCAATCCCTCACATTCCTCTCCTCTCCAATCCCTCACCTCTCCAATCCCTCACACTCCTCTCCTCTCCAATCCCTCACTCTCCTCTCCAATCGCGCAAGCAAGAAAGCAAGATGGCCCGATTTCCGATTCCGACGGGCCGACGGGCGAGACGGGCCGACGGGCGAGACGGGCCGGACGGGCCGACGGGCGAGACGGGCCGACGGGCGAGACGGGCCGACGGGCGAGACGGGCCGATTTGGAGCAAGAAAAAGAACGAGACGGGAGAAAAACGAGAGAAACGAGACGGGGAAAGCCGATTGGAGAGGCGAGTGAGGAGCGATTGGAGAGGCGAGTGAGGAGCGATTGGAGAGGCGAGTGAGGAGCGATTGGAGAGGCGAGTGAGGAGCGATTGGAGAGGCGAGTGAGGAGCGATTGGAGGGGCGAGTGAGGAGCGATTGGCGAGGCGAGTGAGGAGCGATTGGAGAGGCGAGTGAGGAGCGATTGGAGAGGCGAGTGAGGCGCGATTGGAGAGGAGAGTGAGGGATTGGAGAGGAGAGGAGTGTGAGGGATTGGAGAGGTGAGGGATTGGAGAGGAGAGGAATGTGAGGGATTGGAGAGGAGAGGAGTGCTAGGTGGAGAGAGGAGAGTGTCAGGTGGAGAGAGGAGAGTGTCAGGTGGAGAGAGGAGAGTGTCAGGTGGAGAGGAGTGAGGGGTCACATATTATGTGAAATAAATAAATTGTGTTCATTACACCATTTCTGGATCTGATGAATTGCCAGTAACCATTTTGAATGTGCAGCATCTAACTCAATATGTCGAAATGTCCCACGGGTGACCCCACTGAAGGAACTGCGCTCCAACGCGAGTCGAAAGAATTGACGCGACCAAAGACGGAATTCGTCCGAGTTGCTTTATTGAAACAAAACAGCTCAGGTATTCTGACAAGCCCGTTTATCGGGCAGCAATATATATACACATTTATGTCGGGAAGTTTGCCCGGCAAAAGCTATACCGGGCATGCCCGGGTGTCAAGGGCGAGCCTTGGAAAGGCGAGTCTGGACCTGCCCGGGCGTGTTTGGCTGCGGCCTGGCAAGTCGAGGCTGGGCGTGCCCGGGCGCTCTGGGCGAGCCCTGGAAAGGCGATAGCGGGCATGCCCGGACGCTCTGGGCGAGCCCTGGAAAGGCGATAGCGGGCATGCCCGGACGCTCTGGGCGAGCCCTGAAAAGGCGATAGCGGGCATGCCCGGATGCTCTGGGCAAGCCCTGGAAAGGCGAGACCGGGCGTGCCCGGGAGGTTCGGGCGTGCCCGGGAACAGTGAGTCCGGGCATGCCCGGGAGAGGCGCGTCTGGCCGTGTTCTGGCCGGTGCAAGGCGATTGTGTGCATCCAGCGGTAACCGCTACACACGCCCCTCCAGAATCGACCTGCACCGGCAGGGTCAATTTAAGGGGGGTCCGGATGACCCGGCCGAAGCGACCCCTGGAGGGTCGTGGGGAGGGGTCTGACGTGGTGGTGGGTGGTCGAGCGGGGGGAACTGTGGACGGGGGGTGGCCTCGCCGCGGAGGAAGGGCCAACCGTGGTGGTCGGTCGACGTCCATGTGCGCCGGTTTGAGGCGGTCCACAGAAATCCGGTCCGGCCGGCCGCCGAAGTCGACGATGAAAGACTTGTCGCCCCGTCGCAGGACCCGGAAAGGCCCGTCGTACGGCGGCCGGAGTGGCCCCCGGTGCACGTCATGACGCACAAAGACGTACTCCGCTGTGCGAAGCGCCGGGGGGACGTAGGACTGGGGGCCACCGTGGCAGGACGTCGGCACGGGGGCAAATCGTCGGGCGGCCTCCTGGAGGTCCGAGCGCTGGCGAGCGGCGGACCAGGGACTGGTAGCGTCGGGCACGAATTCGCCCGGGACGCGGAGCGGCTGGCCGTAGACGAGCTCAGCGGCGGACGCCTGGAGGTCTTCCTTGGGGGCCGTGCGAAGGCCCAAAAGGACCCACGGCAGCCGGTCGGCCCAACCGTCGTCCTGAAGGCCGGCCATGAGTGCGGCCTTCATGGAGCGGTGAAACCGCTCGCACAACCCGTTGGCTTGGGGGTGGTAGGCCGTGGTGCGGTGCAGCGTGACCCCCAACGAACGGGCGACCGCGCCCCAAAGCTCAGACGTGAACTGTGGGCCGCGGTCGGACGAGATGTCCGCTGGTGCGCCGAAGCGCGACCCAGGTGGCGATGAACGCCTGCGCCACGTCGGTGGTGGTGGTGGAGGCGAGGGGCACAGCCTCCGGCCACCTGGTGGTCCTGTGCACCATGGTGAGCAGGTGGGTGAACCCCCACGAGGGGGGCAGGGGACCCACCAGGTCCACGTGGACGTGGTCGAAACGCCGTTCAGGCACGGCGAAAGGTGCCAGCGGGGCCTGGGTGTGGCGGTGGACCTTGACCCGCTGGCCGGCCGTGCAGGCGTTGGCCCAGTCGCGGATGTTTCGTCGAAGGCCGTGCCAGACGAAACGCGCCGACACCAGCTTCTGTGAAGCTTTCCGGCCCGGGTGACAAAGGCCGTGGATGGAGGCGAAGATGCGGCGCTGCCAGGAAATGGGCATGATGGGGCGAGGCTGGCCCTGGGAGACGTCGCAGAGCAGGACGGTGCCCGCGAAGGGAATGTCGGCCAGGCGGAGGCCCGTGTCCGCCGCACGGAGTGCCTGCACCGAGGCGTCGGTGGTCTGGTCGGCCGCCATGAGCGCGAAGTCTACGCCGAGGTGGACCGCGTTCGCGCTGGCCCGAGAAAGACAGTCGGCCACGGCATTGTCTTTGCCGGCGACGTGCCGGATGTCCGTGGTGAACTCCGACACGGCGGAGAGGTGGCGCTGCTGGCGGGCCGACCACGGCTCCGTGACCTTAGCCATTGCGTAGACCAACGACTTGTGGTCGACGAAAGCCGTGAACGGGCGGCCCTCCAGGAGGTGTCGGAAATGGCGAACGGCCAGGAATAGCCCGAGCAGCTCGCGGTCGAACGTGCTGTAGTTTAACTCGTTCGGCCGGAGTTGCCGGCTGAAAAAAACGAGTGGCTGCCAAACCCCGTCCACCCATTGCTCATGGACGGCGCCCACCGCGTAGTTGGAGGCGTCCGTAGTGAGGGCGATGGGCGCGTTGAGCACCGGGTGAGCCAGCAGCGTTGCGTCGGCGAGGGCCCGTTTGGCGCTGGCGAAGGCCGCGTCCATGGCCGCGGACCAAACAATGTCATGCTTAGCCGGCTTGCCCCGGAGGGCCTCGTAAAGGGGCCGCATGAGCTGAGCAGCGCGGGGCACGAATCGGTGATAAAAATTCACCATGCCGAGGAACTCTTGGAGGGCCTTGATGGAACGGGGACGCGGGAACGTGGTGATGGCCTCGACCTTGGTCGGCAGCAGCACGGCCCCGGTCTTGGTGATGCGGTGGCCCAAAAAGTCAACGGTCATCGCGCCGAAGTGGCATTTGACCGGGTTGACAATTAAGCCGTGCTCGCTGAGGCGACCGAACAGTGTTCGTAGGTGGAGGAGGTGCTCGGCGCGGGACGTGTTGGCGACGAGGATATTGTCCAGATAGACAAAAAGAAACGGCAGGTCGCGCAGCATGCCATCCATCAAGCGCTGGAACGCCTGGGCCGCGTTCTTGAGGCCAAACGGCATCCGCAAAAATTCGAACAGGCCGAACGGCGTGATGATGGCCGTCTTCGGGACGTCGGCCGCCCGGACAGGTACCTGGTGGTAGCCCCGTATCAGGTCAATTTTCGAAAAGATGACCCGTCCCGCCAAACGGGCGGAAAAGTCCTGAATATGCGGGATCGGGTACCTGTCGGGGGTGGTAGCGTCGTTGAGACGGCGGTAGTCACCACACGGGCGCCATCCACCCCCCGGCTTTGGCATGATGTGCAGTGGCGAGGCCCACGCGCTATCGGAACGCCGCACGATGCCGAGGTGCTCCAACGCGTCGAACTCGGCCGTCGCCACGGCGAGCTTGGCCGGGTCGAGGCGGCGGGCCCTGGCGTAGACCAGCGGGCCCGTAGTGGGTATGTGGTGCTCGATCCCGTGCCGCACCGCAACGGCCGAAAACGTCGGCCGCGTGAGGGCCGGGAATTCCGCGAGCAGGCGAGCGAACTCGTTCGCTGCCGGGAGGGCGCACGCCAGTTCGGTCGGCGCGGAGCTGCTCATCATGCACGCCAGGGAGCTGAAGGTCTCGGCGTTGACAAGGCGACGACGTTTGACGTCGACCAGCAGCCCGTGCGCGCAGAGGAAGTCGGCGCCCAGCAAAGCCATGGGGATGCAGGCGGTCACAAAAGTCCATTGAAAACGCTGGCTGCCGAAGCAGAGGGTGACGACGCGTGGGCCGAAAGTGCGTATGGCCGAGCCATTAGCAGCGACCAAAGAGGGGCCGCAAACGGCGTCCCGCCTGTCCTGCTCGGAGGCGGGTATGACGCTCAGTTGGGCGCCGGTGTCACACAGGAAACGCCGCCCAGACGCTTTGTCCCGAATAAACAGCAAGTTGCCCGAGTGGCCGGCGCTCATGGCTGGGAATGAATGCCGGCCCGGCCGTTTCCCGACCTGCCGAAAGTGCACGGGGGCCGGCACGTCCGAGCCTTGTGTCCGAACCTGGCGTGGTAATAACACCACGCCCGGTCAGGTGGAGGCCCCGGCCGTCGTGTCGGAAGCGGGCGGTGCGGCGTGGCGGCCACCAGTTGCACCGGCAGTTCGGCCTCCAACCGCGCAGGGCGCTCGGGCGTCGTGGGCGTCGCCTCGGACGGCGGCGGGCTCCAGGTAACCGCACCGATGTGCTGGCCCGCCGAGGAGATCTTATCGGCTTCCCTGGCGAGGGCGCGGGAATCCGTGATCAACGTGCCAGCCAGGGCGAGGTGTACCGGGTGAGGCAGCTGGCGAAGGAACAGCTCGCGGAACAGAAAATCCGGAGAGTGCTCACCGAGCAACGAGAGCATATAGTCCATGCGCTCTGACGGGCGCGTGTCGCCGAGCTCGGGCAGAGCGAGCAGGCGCCGTGCGCGTGCTGCCAGTGAGAGGGCGAAAGCGTCGAGGAGGAGTGTCTTCAGCGCGTCGTATTTGTCAGCAGCCGGCGGGTGCTCGAGGAGGCTCAAGGCGCGGGCCGCGGTGGCGGAACCGAGCACCGCCACAACATGGTGGAAGCGGGTGTCGTCCACGGTGATGCCTCGCAGGGTGAACTGAGAGTCCGCCTGAGCGAACCAAACAGCCGCGTGAGCCTCCCAGAAGGTAGGCAGTTTAAGCGTCACTGCCGTATCCATGTCGGTAGGTCACCAATGAAGGAACTGCGCTCCAACGCGAGTCGAAAGAATTGACGCGACCAAAGACGGAATTCGTCCGAGTTGCTTTATTGAAACAAAACAGCTCAGGTATTCTGACAAGCCCGTTTATCGGGCAGCAATATATATACACATTTATGTCGGAAGTTTGCCCGGCAAAAGCTATACCGGGCATGCCCGGGTGTCAAGGGCGAGCCTTGGAAAGGCGAGTCTGGACCTGCCCGGGCGTGTTTGGCTGCGGCCTGGCAAGTCGAGGCTGGCGTGCCCGGGCGCTCTGGGCGAGCCCTGGAAAGGCGATAGCGGGCATGCCCGGACGCTCTGGGCGAGCCCTGGAAAGGCGAGAGCGGGCATACCCGGGAGGTTCAGGCGTGCCCGGGAACAGTGAGTCCGGGCATGCCCGGGAGAGGCGCGTCTGGCCGTGTTCTGGCCGGTGCAAGGCGATTGTGTGCATCCAGCGGTAACCGCTACACCACTATATTTCTTCGTTTTTATTTCATTCAACATTATTATCCGGAAGTAAAGGTTCACATGTTCATTTCACGTGTGCAAAAACAAACTCCATTTCACGTGTGCATGGACATGAAACACAGACAGGAAATTGCGAAGAGATATTTCGTTCGAAGCAATTCTACACCGCCCAAATAAAATATTTCACCGATACACCGAGGGAATTTCAGCGAATTTCAGCGAATTTCACCGAGTTTCAGGAAATTACCCAGAGATATTTCTTCGTTTTTATTTCATTAGTTACTAGCAGAAGTACTCAGCGTTGCCGGGCGGGGGAGGGGGAAGGGCACGTACACTTTAAACATGTATATACATGTGGGATGTGGGACGTGTGTGTGTGTGTGTGTGTGTGTGTGTGTGTGTGTGTGTGTGTGTGTGTGTGTGTGTGTGTGTGCGCGCGCGCGTGCATATATGTGTGTGTGTGTGTGTGTGTGTGTGTGTGTGTGTGTGCGTGCGTGCATATATGTGTATGTGTATATATATGTCTGTGTGTGTGTGTGTCTGTATGTGTATATGTGTGTGTGTGTGTGTATATATATGTGTATGTGCATATGTGTATGTGTGTGCATGTGTGTCGGTGTACATGTGTGTGTACACATGTGTATGTGTGTGTATATATGTGTGTATGTGTATATATGTGTGTGTCTGTATGTGTATATATGTGTGTCTGTATGTGTATATATATGTGTGTGCATGTGTGTGGGTGTACATGTGTGTGTACGTGTGTGTGTGTGTGTGTGTGTGTGTGTGTGTGTGTGTGTGTGTGTATGTATGTATATGTGTGTATGTGTATGCATGTGTGTGTGTGTGTGTGTCTGTGTGTGTGTATGTGTATATGTGTATGTGTGTGCATGTGTGTGTATCCATATGTGTATGTGTATATGTGTGTATGTGGATATGCATGTGTCGGTGTACATGTGTGTGTACGTGTGCGTGCATGTGTGTGTGTGTGTGTGTGTGTATGTGTATGTGTGTTTGCGTGTGTGTGTACATATGTGTGTGTGTATGTGTATATGTGTGTCGGTGTACGTGTGTGTGTGTGTGTGTGTGTGTGTGTGTATGTATGTGTGTGTGTGTGTGTGTGTGTGTGTGTGTGTGTGTGTGTGTGTGTGTCTGTGTGTGTGTGTGTTGTGTGTGTGTGTGTGTGTTTGTGTGGGTGTGTGAATAAGAGAGAGACCGAATTGTGAGATACAGAAATGAAAAACGAGGTGTGTGTGTGTGTGTGTGTGTTATTGTGAAACAGGTGCAGCATCTAACTCAATATGTCGAAATGTCACACACGTCCATGCCCGTGGGATTCCCACGGGTGACCCCACTAGTATATATATACTAGCAGAAGTTCGCGCATTGCCGGGCGGGGGAGAGGAGGGGAGGGAGGGGACGGGGGGGGGGGGGGGAGAAGAGTGGGAGGGGGAGGGGGAGAGGGGAGAAGAGGGGGGATGGGGAGGGTGAGGGGTGGGAGGGGAGGGGGGGAGGGTGAGGGGTGGGAGGGGAGGGGGGAGGGTGAGGGGTGGGAGGGGAGGGTGAGGGGTGGGAGGGGAGGGGGGAGGTTGAGGGGAGGGGGAGGGGAGGGGGAGGGGGGAGGGGGAGGGGAGGGGGAGGGGGGAGGGGGGAGGGGAGGGGGAGGGGGGGAGGGGGGAGGGGAGGGGGAGGGGGGAGGGGGGAGGGGAGGGGGGAAGGGGGGAGGGGGAGGGTGAAAAGGGGGGAGGGGAAGGGGGAGGGGGGAGGGGGAGGGGAGAGGGAAGAGGGGGGATGGGGAGGGTGAGGGATGGGAGGGTGAGGGATGGGAGGGTGAGGGATGGGAGGGTGAGGGATGGGAGGGGGGAGGGGGTGGAGGGGGGAAGGGGAGGGGGTGGGAGGGGGTTGGAGGAGGGGTGGGAGGGGGGAGGGGGAGGGGGTGGGAGGGGGAGGGAGGAGGGGTTGGAGGGGGGAGGGGAGGGCGGGACCTGGCAGAAGTACCCGGCATTGCCGGGCGGGGGAGGGGAGGAGGGAGGGGAGGGGAGGGGAACGGGGGCGGAGGGGAGAAGAGGGGGAGGGGAGAAGGGTGGGGGAGGGGAGAAGGGGAGGGGGTATGGTGGAGGGGGGAAGGGAGGGGGGAGGGGAAGGGGGGAGGGGGGAGGAGGGGGGAGGGGGAAAGGGAGGGGAGGGGGGAGGGGGAAAAGGGAGGGGGAGGGGGAAAAGGAGGGGGAGGGGGAGGGGGAAAGGGGAGGAGGAGGGGGAAAATGGAGGGGGGAGGGGGAGGGGAGGAGGGGAGCGGGGAGCGGGAAGGGAGAAGGGGAGGGGTAGGGGTGGAGGGGGAAGGGAGGAGGGGACGGAGGGGGGAGGGGGAAGGGGATGTCCAGTTCAACAATGACGTTGCAGTTCTCATGGTCGGAGAGCAGCACAACAATCGGACATAGTCCTGCATATTCGCAACAGCACGAAGCGGCTTTTGGAGACTCACCGATCCTGTGACGTCCTCTACCGGCGTTGCCGGGCGGGGAAGGGAGACCCGTACATTCCCAACCCGTACATTCGCCCTCTCGACTCAAGCTCACTCGGACAAAAGCCTCGCACAAATTACACTGTGAAGGCCCAATGGTCATGTCTATGCCACAAATCACAGGCGCACTGAATTGAAAATATATAGAACGCTCATACTCCGTGAAAAGTGAAGCCGCCGTGTTGCCATCTTGGTCAGCACGACTCGACCAACTCGCTTCGCGGATCTCGTTTTGTGCGGCAATAAACTGCTCCAATCGGTTACGGAAGGGTTGTGGAAAGACGTTTCACAGCTGTTTCAAAGACATTTAATTCATATCGCACAAAATCGATACAAAACACGATCGCATAAAAGGTGAAAAAACGTGTGACGTGTGACGGGATAGAACATCACGTGATCGCTCTGAGCGAATCAGTCTGGCGGCGGGAATGGAACATCACGTGATCGCTCTGAGTGAATCAGCGAGCTGCTCTGGAACCGGCTGAGATTAGCGGGTACTTCGCTGAAATGCGCTGAGGTAAATATGAATAAAAAATATGGATCTCGTCAATATGGTCTCGGCATGTTCGTCCCAGGCTCAATGGCTATATCTATGCCAAATATCAAGTACGTGAGCCTCTCCGTTTAGGGAGTCTATCGGTAACATTACACACACACACACACACACACACACACCACACACGCACACAAACTGTGTTTTATATATATATATATATATATATATATATATATATATATATATATCTACAAAAAGTTCAAGACACACCTGGTCACA